>NC_136915.1:673798-1327597 GCF_949752795.1 Hyperoodon ampullatus | reverse complement strand
CCGTCCCTCGGGGTGCAGACCTGAGCCTCAGATGCCACATCGCGGCAGGGGAACTGGCCACAGAGCTGCGAGGCCACCTGTGTGTGCCGTGGGTCTCAGGAACCAAGAGTTGTGCGGGGGCCCTGCTGCCGTGGCCCCGGGCCCTGTGCACTGAGGAAGCCCCACTGCCCAGCACCCAGGTCCCTCACTGCTGGAGCACCCAGCAACGTGAGGACGGGCGGGATGAGGAAGGCCGGCGGGGCTGCCCCTGCAGGGACCTGAGCCCCGCCCTCTTTGCCCAAGACCCCCTTGCACTTGCCCTGCTGGGCCAGGGAAACCGGGGCCCTGCACCCCCCTTTCGGGAGACTGAGCTCAGCGGTCTGGGACCTGCACTGAACCTCAGAGGGTGCTCAGCCCGTCCTGCACCACAGCAGCCCCCCTGGGTGACCCACGTGCTGCCCCCCACTCCTGGATGGACGGAACTCAAAGCACTTGCTCTGTCGGCAGAGAGGGCCCTGGCCGTCCTGTGAGCAGCCACCAGGGGGAGCAGGGGGCACGGCCGTCTAGAGGGCACAGGCCAGGCCTGTCCAGTGGGTGGTCCCTGTGATCCCCTTTCCGGGAAGGCTCACCCGCCTTGACCCCAGCACAGCCCCTCACTACCCCCCGGCCTGCACCCAGGCACGGCTCAGGTCCTGTGGTCTCGCCTCTGAGGCCTGGCCTGGCCCCTCTTCTGCCCAGGCCGCCCTCTGTCCTCCCGTCCCTGGTGGTGGAGCAGCATCATCCTAGCTGGTCTGGGGCTCCCTGTGCAGGGCATGCCCTGCACAGACACCCAGGGGGACTCCAGAGGTCCAATCAGTGCCCAGCTCGGCCTGTGTCATGATGCGTCGCTGGGCCTCCCTCCTGTCAGGCCCTGGCCCTCCCCTGAGTGCCGCTGGACAGGCGGGGGGAGCCTGCGGTGGCCCCGCAGTGAGTAGGGCACCAGGGCTCTGAGCACCTGCCCTGCCCTCAGGTACCCCTCTTGCGATGCCCTGTCCCTTTCTCAGCTGGGACAGAAAGGCTCTGGGCCTCCCAGCAGCTGAGGGCAGCCCCTGGGAGGTAACGGAACAAGAGGCAGTGCCCACATGGGGCTGGAGAAGGGCTGACCGCCCCCCCATATCTTGTGAGCCCTGGCAGACTGCCCCAGGCTGTGTCCCTCCCTGCCCCCATCTCCCCTTCACTGCCCCCAAGATTCTAGGAGCCCAGACGCCCTGCCTTGGGGACCCCTCCCTTCCGGGGTTGGGCCACAGCTCCCCCAGGCTGAGCTCCCCCAACCAGAGGAAGGAGGAGGGCCTTCCCGGTTCCGAGGGGCCTGACGGGTCCTGGGAGGAAAGTGGCACCGGCACAACTGCCCATCCCCCAGGCCTTTGCTGAGTTTGGGCAAGCGGCCAGCGTGGGTCCCTGGGGCCTACGAGGGACACAGCAAGAGACAGCCCCCCACAGAGCGCCTGGCGCCCACCAACACCCGGCCTTTCAGATGCCTTGCCCGGCGCCCACCGTCCCCAGGGCCTCCGACCCCGGACCATAGGGCTGATCCTGGTGCGGGGCCCGAGGCCTCCCCGAACTGAGCCGTGGGTGGGCTGCTCCCAGCCCCTGCCTGTTGTACCAAGAGAGTCCACCCTTGGGGTGGCCTCTGACACCTCAGCTGGCTTCTGTGCAGGCCAGGTGCCCGGGTGGGGAGAGCAGTCAGCCCCCCGGCTTCTCGAGGGAGGGAGCGGTCCTGAAACCGTGGGCACAGAGACTTCGGGAGCAGCAGCCCCACAGCTGGGGACCCTCTGGCCTGGGGTCCCTGCCAGGGCCAATGTCTGCCCCCGATAAGTGGGGCTGGGAGAGAGGGAGGGAAAGAACAGGGGTGTGTTCGGGGCTTGTGGCCCTGACCCTGGGCGCGGTCCAGCCAAGCCATCTGCGGGCAGAGGGTGGGGGGCATCTTCTGGGTTCCGGCCCAGCAACACCGGGTACGTGGCCACAGAGGGAGCGGGCCGGCAGCCCACTCGGAGCAAGCGCAAGCGTGTTTATTGGAGTTGTGTTTGGGAGTTTACAAGAGTCTACAACATCCCGTACAGAGCAGAGTGTGTGCAGAACAAGCCAGCAGTCAGGGCGGGGATGGCCACGCTCCAGGTCACTCTGGGCGCCTCGCATGGCAGGGCCCAGCAGACGCGCACCCGCACACGCCCCGCAGCTGAAACCAGGGGAAAGTGGAAAAGGACACGGCACCATTTTCTTATTGTAGAAGCTTTGCCTCTAAAAATTTAAATATCTCTCTCTGTGTACGTGGATCTTAAAAGGTCGTGAAGACTCCGCCCTGCCCCAGGGCGGGCTCCTTCATCCCAGGAAGAGGGGCAGGGCGGAGGGGCACAGCCACACCGGACAGGGGGGCAGCCTCGGGGGCGGCAGTTCCGCATCCTGAGCAAACGCGGGCCCCGCCCAGCCCTGGGCTGCAGGGAGGGCGGCTCAGAGCCTCAGCGGGAGGCCAGTGGTGGCAGCACCTGACAGCTGGTTGGTAGCGCCCTTGGCGGGGGGCCGGCGCATCCCCACAGCCCTCTTGCCCACGCAGCAGGCGCCCTCAGGGGTACCCCGCTCCTCCTCTGGGGGGCCCCTTGGGCACTGCAGCCGCTGCTGCCGCTCCTGGGCCCGGCGGGCCCAGCTGGCGAAGGCGCGCACACGGCTCTGGCTGCGGGAGGAGGAGCGCCGCAGGAAGCCCGGGCCCCCCGCTGCCCGCTCCCCAGCCGGGCCCCCGCTGGTGGGCAACGTGATGCCCCCAGCCTTCAGGAACCCCATGAGGCTGCGCAGCTGCTCCGTCAGGGCGTCCGGCCGCGCCCCCCGCCCTGCCGGCCTCTCCCCGGCAAGGCCCAGGCCGCGGCCCGGGCTCTCCACGTGGGGGGCAAAGTCGTCCGCGGTCAGGTCCCCGAGGCTCTTGGACTTGGCAGCCACAGTGCAGACCAGGAGGCCCACCAGGGGGTGGCGGGCCCAGGGTGGCCATGGGGCCAGGGGGCGGGGCTGCAGCTCGTCAGGCCCCACAGGCAGCTGGCCAGCAGCCTGCAGGTTGGAGTTGGATTTGCTCTTGGTCACAGCGGGCAGGTCCAGGCAGGCGGCCGAGGCCGAGCAGGGCCACAGGGGCAGGCGTCCCGCTGGGGCCCCTGGGAGGCTCTCAAGTCCCAAGCCCAGGCCCAGCAGGGAGAGGTCGATGACCGTGTCACCAGACGACAGGCTGGAGGACGAGGACACGCTGCCACAGTGGCTGCCTGGCTCCAGCGGCTGCCATAGCTGGTCACTGCCAGTGGCATCCAAGGACACGACGGGGCGGGGCCCGGCCAGGGGCCACCATCCTCCCAGGGACTCTGAGGGGACCTGCCCCTCGCTCTTGGCCCTTCTGGGCACATGGCCCAGAGCCCGGGGGTGGCCCCTGCTGTCCGTCTGGCTACCGGGGGCCCCCTGGCAGGCCCCAGCAGGGCCCCTGCCGTGGCACGCCCACCGCCTGCTTTCGGGGGCTGGCTCCGTGTTCCCTTGGCTCCCGGTCCCGAGCTGGAGGGGCCCGGAAGCTCCCAGAGCCGCCCTTGGGGGGCTCGCCGGGCTGGTGCTGGGCCCTGAGGAGCACTGGGGCCCTCCAGGGGCGTGGCTGGGGGAGACGGCCGCTGGCAGTGGGGGGCCAGGACCCCGGGCTGGCTCCTCGGCAATGGTTTCCAGGCTGCACAGGGAGGAGAAGGGGTGGGCATCTGCGGGGAGAGGGGGAGGCAGGTGTCAGGGGCGCCCGCAGGGCTCCAGGCCCCTCCACGTGCTCACAGCTGCCCCCACCCTGCCCTCCGGCTCCGCTGCTGCTGGGGGAAGAGATGGGCCTGGGCGCACAGGCAGGGTCCTCCCGGGGCCGGCGCAGCTCAGGGCCCATGCGCGGCCGGGCCCCGTTACCTGGCACTTGGCCGCGCTCAATCCCTGACTAGGAAGGCAGCATGGGGACAGAAAGGAGAAGAGGGTGGTCAGCGCCGGGGTGGGGCTGGCCGTGGACAGACGGACGCAAGGCTGGGTGGGTACAGAGGGGGAGCGGGAGGATGGCCCAGCTTCCAGCACGCCCTCCCCAGGCTGGGACTGCTCCCTGTGACCAGGGGCCACAGGCAGTTCTGTCACGACCAGCCCTGGGGCCGGGGTGGGGGGTGTCCAGAGCAGAGCTGCTCATACGTGCGTCCCCAAGGCCAAGGGCCACGGTCGATCTGCTCCCCTCACGCTTTGCAAACAGAGGCCTCTATGTCGGGACTCTGAGCCCCAGCCAGGAACCCAGGCCAGACTCCCCAGAGGACTGCGGTGCCGGCCAGGGGCCAGGCAGGGGGAGGCAGGAGGAGGGCCTGGAAGCTGCCCCCGGGCCCTGGTGGTCAGGCCAGGGAGGGAGGCTCGGCCCGGGCACTGGGGCTGGTCTCCAGAGGCCACCCTTTGGGCTGCAGGCCTCGGCAAGCAGACCCGGCTCGGACTCCCCAGTCCCCAGCCCGGGGTGAGGACGGCTGCAGCCAGAGCCGCAATCACTTTCCCAGCCCCTGGGGGGCATCGGGGGCCTGCAGGGCAAATCATGGTCAGACGGGGGTCTGGGGGCTGAGGGGCCCATGGGACCAGCCAGTGGAGCAAGGAAACGAAGGCACAGTGAACACACGGAGGCCACGGTTCTGGACACAGAAGCACAGTGGGGACGCCAGCCAGGCCATGCGGGGGCAGCGTGGGAGCCACCACGGGGACACTGCAGAGGAGCGTCTGGGCTTACCGGTGGAGAGCACGGGGGACTTACTCCTAATCTCCTCCAGCTTTTGAACGAACAGGGCGTTCATCTCCCTCTGCGGGGCCCCTGCCTGCCTGCGGGCGCCCTCAGGCCAGCGGGGGTTCCCCTCGGGGCTGCCTGGGCTGCTGGAGTCCGAGGACACGAAGCCGCGGCCGCCCGGCCCCGGCTGCTGGGACCCAGGGCCCTTGGGGGCCCCTCTGCTTCTCCCCGGGGCTGTGGGCGGGGCCCCCAGCGAGCCCGCCCAGGCGCGGGGCTGCTGGCTGATGGCCGCGTGCCTGCCCTCGGGCCCCGGGCTGGGCAGCTGCCCCCTCCGCAGGCCCTCAGCGTCCTCACCGGTGCAGGAGCCCACCACGCACTTCATGCAGGTGGTGGCCATCCTGGCAGGCCCAGGGCCCTCGGGGGCCTGCGGGGGCCGCACCTGCACCGGGCTCCTCTCCACCGGTGCCTTACCTCGAGGGCTGCGGCTGCCCGGCTCCTCCAGGGCCGGGGCCTCGGGAGCGGGGCCGGGGCTGGAGGGTGCTGCGTCGCTGGCCTCCCCCTCAGAGCCCACGTCCTGCGGACCCAGGACCAGCTCTGGGAAGGCCTTGCGGCCTGGCTTCTGACTTTTGGTTGGGGCACTGGCCGTGCGCCGCAGGAGCCGCTGGCTAACAGAGGGCCGGGTCGGGGGCCGCCCAGCAGCATGACTGTCCAGGGATCCGGGCTTTGGGCCTCGGAGGAACAGGCCTTTTAGGCCCAGAGCCTGCTTGACCTGCAAGAGAAGGAGATACATAGCCGACAGCTGGGCACCAGGGGCCGGAGACTGCCCAGCCCCATCCAGCTGTGCTCCGGAGGCCGTGGCCCAGGAGAGCCTGCTGCGGCCCGACGGGCCGGCTCGCTGGGGGCACCACTCAGGGCTGTGTGTAAGGAGGACAGTCTCCAGGGAGGCTCTACCAGGGGCGGAGGAGGCTGTGGCCTCAGCACAGCGTGGACGGCGCCTGCCTGCACCAGGGTGGAGGGAGTGGGCGCTGGAGGACGGTCTGTGGCTCTCAGGGCAGGTGGCCAGGGAGTGCTGGAACGGGGAGGCCTCCCCAGGGTCTCCCAAGCAGAGACCTGGACCCCAGCCCTGTGCCCACTGCACTCTTCACCCCTCCAGCCCCTGGGGCCCCAGCTCTGGCAGGGCAGGCTGGCATGGGGCCCCCAGGGTGGCCCTGGTGTGGAGAACAAGACAGGGTGTGAACCAGACAGAGCAGCACCGCTCCCACCCGCCCCCAGGCACCGTGGCCGAGGAAGCAAGCACAGCCAGGTGCAGCCCCGCGGTCGGCTCACCCATACTCCTGCCCGGCCCTCTCCCCTGGAGGTGCTGCCTCTTCCGGGAAGCCTTTCCAGATGCCTGCCAGGCAGTCCTTCCCAGATGGCCGGGCCCGGGAGGCCCCTACAAGGCCTCTCCCCGCAGCCTCCCGGCCTAAGGAAGGAAGCCAGTGTCCCCAGGACCGGCTGGCACGTGCCTGGGTCAACCCCGGAGAGGCCGGCAGGGTCCTCACATGCAGAGACCCTGGAGACAGCCACGGTCCCCGCGACACGGGGGCACATCTGGGCAGAGGCGTTAGTGGCCAGCACTTGAATCAGCTGTCTGATTCAAGATCCCAAATCCAGAGCAATTTGGTCAAAGTTGGCTAGAAAGTCATTTAGAAGAAGGTCCAGAATTCAAGCTCGGAGCTCCTGGTCCCTGGGATCTAGCCCCGCCCCCCCCACCCACCCTCTCCCTCCAGCACTGGGCGCGGAAGCACAGACAGATCAGAGGGGCACACAGGCAGGCAGAGCACAGAGGGAAGGGTGGGGAGAGGGGGAGGGTACGGGTGCTGGGAGGGCCGGCGGCTGGAGGACCGGACACGGTGGGGGGCAGGGCAGGGCAGGGCGTGGGGGAGGTGCAGGAGTCGGAAAGGCCCAGGGCAGGAGGAGATGGGCCAGACCTCGGGGCGGACACACAGGAGGCCCGGCTGAAGTCCTGGACCTGCCTCGTAAATGCTGCTCTGTGCCTGAGGATGGCCCAGGGGACCCGGAACCACGTCCCGACCCGTGTCACATGAGCTGACAGTCTCCAAAATGCTACCAGGAATTCACGGAGGCTAATGGGGTGGCCTGAGCATGCAGGTGGGGGGCGGGCAGGCCACGCCGCCCCCGTGCTGGGGTACCTTTGAGCTCCTAACAGGGCCGTGCTTCTAAAAGTAGACTTTGGACATACAGAAGCCCACTGCAAGACCAAAGAGACAGAGTGGGGCTGTGAGACACCAAAAGCAGGCGTGGAGCGCGGAGACGGAGACACAGGACCGACAGGGCAACCACGGATGCACAACGGAGCTGGGAGGCCTGCGGGGCCTCCATCGGCGGCACCCAGGGCCGAGGAACACGGTAGGAGAGAGACGGTTAGTGCCGGAAGCCACGTGGACCCGCGTGTGTGCCTGACAGACCACCGCGTGCAGCCTTGCTAGGCCCCAAACTTAGAACGAGGGACCCCTGGGCTCTGCAGACTGGGGAAGTCAGAGTGAGACCCCGTGTGGGGCAAATGTACTGGGAGCAGGTGAGGGACGGGGCAAAGCCAGGCAGACGCCTTCAAGGGGGGACAGAGAACCAGGGGGCCCCGGGCAGTAGAAGGGGAGGCTCAGGAGAGATGGGAGGGGCCGGGGCTGCCCAGGAAGGGCCATGGCTTCCATATGCTGGTGGCCACACTGGCCCCGGGACATAGAGGCGCGCCCGGGGGCCCCGGCCACTCATTTCGTGGATGGAGACACAGGCCCATCAAGGTAACCACTAGGCCTCATGGCCCCAGGGACACGGATGCGGTGGGGGGTGGGGGGGGCTGGGGCACCCCTTCCCAACAGCAAGTGACCTTGCAGGTGGCACTCACCTTACCACTGATGTCACTGACGGCCACGTGGACAAAGATGGAGGCCTCTTCCATCCCCTCCAGGTACACGTGCCGATAGCCTGAAACAGCCGGGGTCATGCTCACCACGGCTCCTACCCACCCACGTCCCCCACACTCTACTTAAAGGTCCCAAAGCCCTGAATACAACCTGTGAGCCTGGCCCTGGGGAGTCTGCCTCCTCCAGGAAGCCTGCCAGGATTGCTGTCTCCTGCAGAGCAACCACCTTCTGGGGGCTAAGGGGCTCCGCAGCTGGTGCTCCCCTCCCCCACCCTGGCCACACAGGGCCGTGGCCTTGAACCCTCCTCCTCAGCCCCCTCGGTATCCCCAGGCCCACCCGTGGTAGGAGGCAACGCGCAGGAGGAAGCTGAGCCCCACCCCGTCCTGGCGTCCTCTGCTGGCCTGCGGGGGACGCGCTACGGGGGGCACTGGCCCAGGTCTCTGCCCTCCCCGACCCCCCCCGGCCCCCTGCCCACCTGGCATCATGCTGCTGAAGGCCAGCGTCCTTTGGCCTATGAAGTCACGCCCAATGGGGTCGTGGTCCCAGACGAGGAAGCGCACCAGCGCTATCTCAGGCATGTGCACCGTGAACACCAGGGTCTCCTCCCACATGGGGTTGAATCCTGGAGGCCACCAGGAGGAGGTGTCTGTCACCTTTGCCCCGCCCCCACCTCTCAGACAGGCCGGTCCCGTCCGCACCACAGCTCCAGCCTGGAGGCCACGTGGGCCCACGCCCTCTCCCAGCACCTCCTCCTGGGCTGGCCACCAGCTGAGAGAAGCAACCCCGGAAGGCCAGGCGGCTGTCACTGGGCGTCCAGCCGAGGGGGCATCCTGGACAGTTATGTGGGTCACAGGCGGTGGCCCTCACCCTTCCCTTCCCGGTCAGACTGGTGTCACCAGCACAGGAGCTGTGACGGGGCCTCGGGGCACAGGCTGGCCTCCGGGCGCCCCCGGCCCTCCCGCGTCCTCACCGTTGTCGTCCACGACGCGCGTCTGCTCCTTGCTGCAGTCCACGGGGAGCCCGATGACCTCCACCTCCACGAAGGGGTCGATGATCTGGCACACAGCGCAGGGTGGCACCCCCGGGCCACGCCCCGGCCCTCCCCGGCCCCCCAGGACCTCCCTCCTACCTCCCCTCGGTCCCCCAGCATGGAGTCCCGCGGCTTGGGGAGCTGCTGTCCACTGATGATCCGAAGCACCAGCTGCTTCTTGAGCTGACCAGGCAAAGGGTCCTCGGAGTTGGGGTTGAAGACGCCTGAGAGGGGCCGGGGTGAGGCTGAGCGGGCAGGGCAAACCCACCCCCGGCTCCCGGGGCAGCCCCGGTGCATCCACGCCCACCTCCACCCCATCCACTGGATGGGAGCCCCGGGTGCGGGAGGGGAGGGGAAGCAGGCTTCCAGGGCAGGGGTGGGCGCCGGGGGCCGTAGGCCGGTCACCTCTGTGGCCTCCCCATGATGTGGGCCCAGCTCACTCCTCCCACAGGTGGACCACGGGGGCTCAGCGCGAGGCCACACCGCCTCTGGGTGGGGGTCCGGGTGCCCGGGGACAGGGTCCAGGGTGGGGGGCCTGGGGCTGTGCACGTCGATAACTCAAAGAGGCCACTGCAGATAAACGCTGCACAGCACAAGCCAAGAGGCACGTGGGAGGATGGGTTAGGATTAAGATGGGAAGAAACCCACAAGTCGTTTTCAGCACACCGGGGAGAAAACTGAGGTGACCAAGAAGGGAGGAAGTGCCAGGCAGACCTCACCCAAGGGCACCTCGCCCGGGGACCCTCGCACTGGGGCAGGGTGGGGAGGGGCCGCAGATGCCCGGCAGGTTGGCGGCACTTCCCTGTGCCCCAGCCTGACCCAACAGGTGGCCTCGCCGTGGCCGCCCCCTGCCACCTCCGTGCAGCAGCCCCCACCCCCGTGTCCCCGTCCCGGGCCCGCAGCCTCACCCTGGCACATGCACTGGGGCTTGAGCACGTAGCCGCAGCTGCCGTTGGCGCTGAACTTGGCCCGGTTCAGCTGGAGCATCCGCCCCTCCGACTGGTAGTTCAGGGCGACTGTGGGGAAGGACGTGAGGTGACCGGCTCAGCGCCCAGCCCATGTGTCCCGCCCCGCCGCTGCCCGTGAGCCCGCGTCCACTATGTGAGCAGGGGCCCTGGGGCTCACATCGGGCACGACCAGGGCCGTGCGTCCCGGCAGGACTTCCCGCAGAGCCAGCACAGCGGCCCCGCGCACCTGAGGAGCCTGGACGCACCTGTGTCTTTCCCACCTTGCCCTGGGGTCCTAAGGCCCCCGCCCCAGTGGCCCCCGCCCCGGCGCCATCCTGGTGAAGTTGGCTGGATGCCGCGAAGGTTCTCCAGAGCCAAGGGCAAGCAGAGCGGCCGCGGAGAACCCGGCTGCACCCCCTCACCAGCCCGGCCGCCCCAGGCCCCGGCACCCACCCATCTGGCAGCCGGTGTTCCAGAAGGGCTGCGGGTTGTAGTTGCTGGAGTCCACTCGGTAGGAGGAGGGATAGATGCGAGAGAGCTGGTGCTGGTTGAAGCGCAGGTACTGGGCCGGCTTCTGCTGCAGGATCTGCTGGGCCTTGGTCTCGCTGAAGGAAGACACCTGCCAGCTGGACGCCACTGCCGGGTGAGACGGGCGGCGTCAGGGCACCGGGTCAGCAACCCCCCCGGGGCCCCGATGCTCCCCCCACCCAGGGGCCCACACCCAGCAGCCCCTCACCCAGGGGCCCCTCACCCTCCATCTCCACGTCGTGGATGCCCACGGACTTGGTGTATTTGACCAGGTCTGAGAGGGCCCGGGACAGCTTCATGGTCTTCTTCTGCCGGGCGGCCCTGCGGGAGGGGTGGGGTCAGGACCTGGGTCGCACGCCTCCCTGTTCAGGCTCCGGGGAGCGTCCATCAGGCGTCCACTATGCCCCTGTGTTCCAGGCGTCGGGACATGCGGTGGACGTGCTGAGAGGTGACACTGGGGGAGGGGGCAGGTGGCCGACCGCGACAGCTGCTACAGGAACGAGCACAGGGACCCGCGCTGTCCAGTCTGGCCCTGCACCCCGGGGTCCCTGCCCTGGGCCCCCACGGCCACTCCCCACCGTGCGGGTCCCTGAGCCTGCGCATCTGACGCCTACTGTTGCCAGGACAACAGTCTCAGCACTTCCTGCCGCGGTGCCTCTTCAAGGGCCCGGCATGGAGGCAGGGCACTGACCCTCGGCTCTGGCTGCCTTGGGAGTCCAGGTCCTCATCCCCCTCCTCCACGCTGGCTGCCTTCTTCAGCTTGCTGCTCTTTTTCTGTGCAGAGCCAGGGCACAGTCAGGACTGGTGGAGCCCCAGGCTCAGGCGCGCCGTCTGCAGAGGCCAGGAGGCTGCGAGGGAAGGGCCTGCAGCCCCGGGGTCCTGGCGCCCCCCTCCTCTGCAGTGCCCTGCTTGGCCCGGGCCCTGGGTGACCTGCACTCTGGGTATCGACCAGTGTGGACCAGGGGAGGGCCATCGAGGCCCCTGCTCCATCCGGCCCCAACCAGGGCTCCAGGAATCCCAGAGGCCCTCGGTCCTGGAGGAGAACCCCCAACTCTGGCTGGCGCAGGGACAGCTGGGGCACATGGGGGCAGGGAGCCCACCCGGGAGCCCGGCAGACCTTGCGCTTGGAGAAGCTGCCCACGAGGAGCCGGCTGTTCTGTCTGCTGGTACCGGCCTCCTCCCCAGACTCCACGTCCTCCTCGGCCTGGGAGGAGAGACAGACAGCGGGGGTGGGGTGAGCCCAGCCTCAGACTCCACCGTGGGTTGGGATGGGCAGCTCCTCCCAGAGGCCCTGGGCCGCCTTCCTGGAAGAGAGGGAGCTGGGAGGGGCGTGGAGGAAGGGGGGAGCCGGGGCACAGGCTGGCCACTGATCCAGCCCCCCGGGGTGCCGAGAGCAGAGGCCTGAGAACAGTGCCCGCTCGCGCGCCCGTATCGGCTCCCCACGATGTGCCATTCGAAACTCATCGAGTGCCTAGTCCTGATTTTTTCCCATGGATGGTGACGGCCTAATAAATGCCGCTTGTGTGTCTGGAACATTCCTTGGCGAGCCCGCTTAGGTAATCCTCATACGGGGATCCCGCAGCTCAGGAGTCCCCGCCTGCTTCTTGCAGCGGCAAAGCTATTACCTACTTAGACAGTCCCCTAGGCTGTGGCCATTTACCGTTACCGATCGCACACGGGGCCACGGTGAACCTCCTGAGGCTGCAGGGCCAGCTTCTTCGCTGCTGTTACAGGACATGCGCGTTGGCGGCTGCCCCCACCCAAGGGACCCCCGGTCCTGGCGGCACCCCGGCCTGTCCCTCCCCCTCTGGGGCCGAGGCACGAAGCTCTCATCCATCCTGAAGCTCAGTCACACCTCTGGAGCGGCTGGGAGTCTGTGCCAGCGTCCCCGAGGTCCCTCGTCACAGCCATCACCAGCCGCCCCCAGCCCCTTCCACAGATGCCCCCCCCGCCCCCGAACTCTCCCAACTTTGCTCAGGACGTGCCCACCAGGGCGGGAGCTGGCTTCGCAGCCGAGGTTCCCTGTCAAGGAGGGGCTTCAGCCAGGGGCACACACATCTGCACATATCTGCACACGCACCCTGCGTGCACCCACGCGAGCTTGTACGCACCCCCCTGTGGGCGCCCCTGCGCACACACGCCTCCCTCGGCCACGCCCCTGCCTGGCTCGCTGGCCTCACCCAGAAAATGAGCAGAGCCCCTCAGGTCTGGGTTCCGGTCGCCGAGCAGGAGATGTGAGGCCCCCAGGCCCGGCCAAGGAGGGCAGAGGGGTCGGGACGGCCACGGGGCCACCCCCACCCCCTCCGCCACCCCCTGGGGAGTGCTGTCTCCCACCCGCTGGCTGGCTGCCCCGAGGGGCGCTGGTCCAGAGCCCAAGGCACAGCAACGTAGGCGCTCAGAAAACCCACGAGCTGGCAGAGGCACGGGAAGCCGTGTTCACGGCGTGTCAGGAGCCGGCAGGGGTGACACACCTCCTGGCTCTTTACACCCCGCGGTCACCCAGCACACGAGCACCCCTGAATCTGGGCACAAGCGCGGAGAGGCGCCTGCAGGCCCAGATCCTGGAGAAGTGCTATGGCCACAGCCAGAATCTGCTGTCACCCACTGCCACCGTGCGCACCCCAAGTTCAGCAGGGGAGGCAGCACCCGCCTGCCGTCCTCAGGGGGTGTGGGCAGCCCCTCCCACCAGGACACAGCGCCTGATGGGCCTCGTGCTCGCAAAATGGGGTCTGCGGGGCCAACCGGCACCCTCCTGGCCCCAAGGCCAGCTGCCCTGCCCATCACAGCCCCCGCAGGGCGCCGGCTTTCAGGCCACTCAGCTGATGTGGCCATCTCCAGTGTTTGCCGGCCCCTCCAGACAGCACCACAACTGCTCAGCAGCACTGGCCCAGCCCCCATATACTTCACGTCCGCCTTGACGGCCCCCACAGAGGAACTTCCCAGAGCTCAGCGGCCCTTCCCTATGCAGCTGGAGGGCCTCCGGGCCGGGGACTGCACAGCTGCCCAGGACTCACTCGGCTCTGAGAGCCTGGAGCCCCTCCCTGTCACCACCAGACCCCCCAGGCCACGCCCAGATCCTCTTCTGCAAGGAGCTGCAGGTGCCCTGGGGGTTGCCAGCCTGCTCCTGCCCACAGGCAGGGAGGGTGTGGGCTAGAGGAGCTGTCGCAGGCCTCCAGGGGACAGGCTGTTAGCCACACAAACAGGGCAGCCCCTCCCTGGCCATCTGCCTGTGACAGGGTGACAGCTGAGGGTCCCTCATGATGAGAATTGGAAGAGCCAAGTGTGAGCTCCTGGAGGATCTGGGGTGGAGAGGTACACCAGAGGCAGTGTGTGTGTATGCATGCAGGTGTGTGTGTGTGTGCAGGTATGTGTGTGTGCAGGTGTGCGTGTGTGTGCAGGTGTGTGTGTGCAGGTGTGTGTGTATGTGGGCAGGTGTGTGTGTGCAGGTGTGTGCGTGTGTGCAGGTGTGTGTATGTGGGCAGGCATGTGTGTGCAGGTGTGTGTGTGCAGGTGTGTGCGTGTGTGCAGGTTTGGGGGGGCAGGTGTGTGTGCGTGGTGTGTGCGTGCAGCTATGCAGAAACCTCACGCTCTGGTCCCTCCCCCAGCTGCAGGCCGACCCCGCCGGCCTCGGGGCTCTCACCTTTGTGGCCTCTGCTTTGTGCCCGCGTTTGCCAGGCGGGGGCAGCGTGGCCGCGGTGACGTCACTGGGGTCCTCACGGTCCCGAATCTTTGACTCCTTCATTAGGGAATCCAGTTTCCTCTTGGCAATGTTTTCCACACGCTTCAGGTTGGTGGAGGCCTGAAAGAGGCGGACGGCCAGCCCCTTGGCCTCGGTCCCCAGCTTGCGGGCAGCAGCGGGGACAGCGTCCAGTCTCGGGCAGGGCCAGCACCACTTCACGCTCGCCCCATGTGAGCTCCAGCTCACGCCTGGAGCTGGCCCCAGGCTCGCTCCTACATCACGTTGCTGTGCGTCCCGGCATGTGATTTGTCCCGGGGCCTCAAACAGGGCCGAGCAGGCCCTGAGCCCAGGCCCATCTGATTCTAACACCTGTCTCCTTCAGATGCTGCCCGCGGGACCAAGTGGACCTCTCACCGGGCATCCAGTGGCCACTCTGGGCTCTGAGAGCCGCTCAGCAGCTCAGGATCTGGGAACCCACCACCAGCCACCGTGCGCCTCAAGGAGATGGACGGGGTGGGGACAGCCCCCAGTGTGGCCCTGACCAACTTGGACCCTCCAGGCAGGGCCTGGGCCTTGGGCATCTGGGCACCCCCATGCCCAGGCTGGAGTGGGTGCAAGGTGGCCACCACAGACAGAGGGTTTACTATCACCCCTGGCCAGGCAGGGAAACGTGCAAACCCACCCGGAGCGGGAGGAATCCACTGCCTCAGGGCTTTCTAAAACAATTAGCCAGCTGCACAATTGTTTTCCCATCCGATGGCCCCTCAGGGAGAAATAATACCTTGGCGGTACCCAGAAGAGGGAAGACGCTAATTAGAGAGTCCCCCTCCCATCCCCGCCTACCCCTTGGCTGCTCAAAGCCCTTGTGGACTCCTCAGCCTCGCAGCATTGCCCCTGGTCCCAGCGACTCTCTGAGAAGAGGTGACAGCCGCTAGCTGGGAACTCGGGGTTCGTGTCCTGTGTGGAGGGGTGGGCAGGGGGTCCCCCGCTGGCCCAGGCCGAGTGCATGCCCAGCAGCCTGGCAGCTTTGCAAATCACCCTCAGAATCTGCCCCATGCCCCAACAAGGCTTGAGCTGGCTGCTCGGGGCTGCAGCTCCCCCGGCCCCCAACACCCCCCACCCCCACTCACATCCCCGTTGAGGAGCTTGCAGTCGTCATCAATCTCATCTGCACTGTCCTCATCAGACACCTCGCCCTCCTCAGCATCCTCGCTGATGTCGGCCGGGAGCTTCTTGCCCTGGGGGAGGAGGGGGACCTCGGCAGGGGCCCTGTGGGAAGTGCTGGGGGGCCGGCACCCACAGGAGCAGCAGCAAAGCGTAGGAGCCTTTCCCAAGCTGGCTTGTGGCTCTCAGGCCGGGGGCAGGGCCGGCCCACCCATCCTTGCAGCAGCAGCGTGGGGGGGACATGCCCGGGTGTGCATGCCAAAGGCCCCAAATTGCTTGATCGCCATGGGGAGATGGAGGCCAGGTCAGGGGCAGGGCTTGCTGTGACCCCTCAAATCTATCACAGATGGTGTGGAACCCCAGCCTGTCTGGAGCAGGGCCTTGCCCCTGACCTGACTGCAGGTTAGAGGTCGGAGGTCAGAGGCTCAGCAGGATGCTGGCCCCAGGAGGGGCAGGCAGGGGCTCACCTTCACCAGGATCTTGCCCCTGAGCATCTGAGGAGAGGGTAGCATGGTGGCATCCTCACTGCTTACTGATGACAAGTCCAGCTTGTCCCCGAGGATGTCAGTCAGATACTGGGCCATCTTCTTCTGCTGGACGACACTGCAGTGGTTCTCGATGGACAGGATCACCGGATACCTGTGGCCCCAAGAGGGAAGGCGCAGAATGAGGCCAGGGGAAGGCTAGGTCTCACCTATGTAGGACTGCAGGTCACCTGCACCACTGAATGAGGAGGAATCTTCACAGGAGCCCAGGATAGACGGGGCTGCCAGCCACTCTGGGAGGGGGCCCACCAATGGCT
This sequence comes from Hyperoodon ampullatus, assembly GCF_949752795.1. Classification (NCBI taxonomy): domain Eukaryota; kingdom Metazoa; phylum Chordata; class Mammalia; order Artiodactyla; family Ziphiidae; genus Hyperoodon; species Hyperoodon ampullatus. Next base: position 1,311,773 of record NC_136915.1, on the reverse strand, counting down.
TTCAAAAGCGAGTGAGTGTGGGGGAAAGGAACTGGGAGACCTTAGGGATGGGTAAAGAAGACATGTACTTCTTCTCCCAATAAGAAAATAACAAAGACGATTAGAAACTCCAGGAAAAACAGAAGGAAACGTTCAAGCAAGTCATGGTTTGAAAATGACGCGGGGGACCCCACTGGTGGTCCAGCGTTAGGGCTCTGCGCTTGCACCACAGGGAGCCCAGGGTTAGGGTTAGTTCCCCTCTGGTGGGGGAACTAATATCCCACAAGCCACGCAGCACAGCCAGAAAAAAAAATGCTGTGGACTACACTGAGGTGCAATGTGGAGCAATGGATAGACTGTGAGAAAGATGATCCCATTCACCGAGATACTGGAGACACGGTCTTGTGCATGGCCCTGGGGCCCAACGTTGGCCCAGTAAGGAAGGAGACATAGCCTGGTACACACCATCTGGGGGGAACATCATTATTACCTACGTGGTGCAGAATGCGGAGTGCAGCGTGGGGATTTTCATGATAAGTTCTTCAGTTGTTTGATTTATTTTTTCAGTCATGTGCACATTTACTTGGATTTTTGCCCAAAAGCAACATAATCCTTTTAGAAAATGTAAATGACCCAGACCTAGAAGTCATAAACTAGAGCAAGAGATGGGTGAGTCCTGCGATGTGGAGAAGAACGGCCTGGGGCAAAGGTGCTCCCGTCCCCATTTCCCAGTCAGGGAACCGAGGCCTGGGGGAGAACCTTGTGCCCACAAAGATTATGCTGGCATGGGAGGTGCAAGCCCCGTCCTGAGACCCCAGCAGGCCCCTGGCTCCTTGGCACCTACGGGAGACCCGTGTGTCCCAGCCCCCCTGCCCTGAGACGCCCCCCCACCTGCAATTCCAGAGGCCAGAAGGTCCTGCAGAGGTCCCTCACTCCCACTCCCTTCCAAGACAGAGCCTGTGCCAGGTCTTCCCGGAGGGGCACCTCTGTTCCTAGTTCTTAAATCTGTCTCACTTCCCCTCCCCGGTCCTTCACTCAGTTAGCTCCTCCCTCCCACCTGTGGGCCTCACTGAGCTGAGACTCCAGGGTAACTGTGGGGAGGCAGCCTTCTATTTCCAGAAACCAAACTGGATTTTGTTCAACAGTGTCTACAGCCGTCCTGAGTGACAGCAAGTTGAGTCTGGACACAGAGTAACTTCTTAAGGGCAATTAGTGCCAGAGCCACCACTGTCGAAGGCGTCTGACACCAGGTGTCTGTGGCCCGGGGCCGCCGACACACGCGCCCTGCCTGGCCCAGCTGTTGCTCCTGCATCCACCGCCCCGCCGCTCCTCCGCCCCTCCCCTGCCCCTCATCCTCAACAAGAAACCAGCCGCCAAAGCGTTGCACGGCTCCGCAGAAAGGATGTACAGCAGGGGCAGGAAGAGGCCCTTGAGCCCCTCCCCCCCAACCCCCGGGCCAGCGCCCCCCAGTCCCAGCCACTCACTCGTTCTTGACAAAGGCGTATTTATTGATGGTTTCAATGACGTCTTTGAAGAGGATCTTGGAGGTCAGGGTGTAGCCATGGTGCACAATGGGCTCCCCGTCAGGCCCATCCCAGCAGTCCACTGTAGGCAGACAGGCCTCAGTGGGTTCCAGGGGCCGGACCACCAATGCCCAGAGACCCACAGTCCATGAACACTAACCAGAGTCGGTCCTCTTGCTCCACAGTTAACACCAGGAGAGACCTATCCCAGCCCCGGCCAGGCAGAGGGCAGAAACCGTGCCCAGAGGCTCCGGAGGGCTCCTCGGGGCCACCCCGCCCTCCCACAGAAGACGTCAGCCCGCGGCCAAGGCCCGGCCCCCGGGGCCGAGGGGCGTGCTGGGTCCCGGAGCCCCAGCACTCACCCTCCACGCAGCGGCAGCCGGCCTGCAGGACCCAGGCGTACATGTCCACCCTCGACTGGGACATGAGCTGGTCGCCCACGAGGTAGGTGTTGTGAGACGAGGTGATGAAGTAGTGGCTCAGCGGCCACGTCATGTCCTGGTGTACACGGTGGTGCTCCGGGTTGAAGATGTCGCCGGCGGGGCTCCGAGTGTAGTTGGTGAAACCTGCTGGGGGAGCAGGGTGGGGGTGAGGGGCTCAGCCCCATGTGCCAGCCCCGCCGTGGGCTCGTCTCGGGACCACCCGCCCCCATGCCGCGTGGACCCCTCCGCCCCCCGCTGACCTGGCAGCGCAGCTGGGCCAGCGTGGCGCCCACTCACCGTCAATGCCCATCGCCCCCTTACTCTTGTTCTCCGGGCACGGCTCAAACTGCTCGATGATGTCGCGGCAGCTCTCGAGGGTCACGCCCGTCATCTAGGCCAGAGCCAGGGCTTGAGGCCAGGCTGGCCCATCTCCAGCCCCACCGTGGGCCGCCTCCGTGCACGGGCGCTGACCACGCAAGGCTGAGGCCCTGTTCCCTGCGGCGTGCTCCCCCGATTGCGGGGCTCACTGGCCACCCCCAGTGGCATGAGACTTGGGACTCAGTGACCCGCAGACTACAGAGGGTCCCCTGGGTTTGGAAGAGCTGGTGCTGACTGAGGACCCTTGGCAGGGGAGGCGTCTTTGGCAGCATCAGCCGGGCCACCCGCCACCGCTGCTGCGTTAGGGGTCTCGAGAGCCGTGGACCAGGGTGGGCTGGCAGGGAACGAGGCCTGGTGTGAGAAGGTGCAGGAGGTCCAGGGCCACGTCCCACCTGGGAGGAGCCCAGGGGGCTCACCTGGCCCCTCCTGTCACCTCCCCAAGTCCCTCGCGAGAAAGCTGCCCGTGGCAGCCGAGCCCAAGGTGGCCTCGCCCATCGCTGGACCCGTGTGTCAGAGGCCCCACGGTGCAGCCCCCAGGAGGCCCCCGCTCCCAGAGGCAGGCCCACCAGCGGGGCTACCTGGACGTCCCCAGGAATGGGGGGATGGGTATGTAGTGGGGGGGAGGGGCAAATGGGGTCAGAGCTCGGAGCAGCTGTGGACCCAGGAGGCCCAGAGTCAGAGGCCAGGGCTCAAACCACCCAGCCGGTGGACAGCTTTGGCCCCAGAAGGTAGGAAGAGTTCTGTAGAGCTTAGGGCAAAGGTCAGGGAGCAACGGGTCAGGTCTGCCCATCCCAGCCCGGGCCACATTCCCTCCCTCCACCCCTGTTGGAACAGCGGCCCCTCAGCCTCACTCTGGTGCTGCCCACAGTAGCCGCACCCACGCTGTCTGTGGTCCGAGCCCCCCTGTGGGAGCGCTGTCCCCTCAGGGGGTGGCCTTCCCCTCCCCAACCCGGGCCCGGGATGAGGGGTCCAGACCCCTGAGCTTCTGGACCCTGAGCTTCAGCTAGGCAGTGCCCAGGGAGCACTTGGCCTCTCAGGAGGCATGGGGCGGCCTGGGGCCGAGGACAGTGGGCAGGCACACCCTGCTGGCACCCAGAGGCACCTGCACGTCTGCTGGACAAATGTTGGAGTGAGTTGGCAATGGGCCCAGAGCCCTGGGGGTGGGAGCCGGCCAGACCCACGTGGCTGGACCAGGCCTGAAGGCTGGGCCAAGGGACCTAGGCCAGGAGATGCGCGACACTAATGTCGGGGCCGAGGTCAAGCGCGGGCTCCCCTCTGGAAGTTCCGGGGGGGCCACGGTCAGGGCTGAGCCACTCTCCTTCCCCACCGGCTTGGCGGCTGGCCCGTGCTAGGAACCGAGGCAGGTCCAGTAAGTGGGCCTCGAATGCCAGACTGGTGCCCACACTTCCCCAAGCTCTCAGCCACACTGTGGACGGGCTCAAATGCCCCGGGAGGCCGAGGTGAGGCCACCGCCACCAGGAGCCCAGCTCCCGCTGGGGACCCTCACCTTCTGCTCCACCTCTAGGAAGCGCTGCAGGTCAGCGGCGTCCAGGTGGTCCTTGTGGTCGCTGTAGGCCAGCATGAGCAGGTAGAGGTCCCGGCGGGTGGACATCATCTTGTAGAAGGCACAGAACTCCTCAAAGCCCAGTGTCCCCTGGTGGTCATCTGTGTCTGCTTCCTGTAACGCAAGGCCTCCGGGTCCCCTCACATCCCATCCTGGGCCTCAACCGCAAGGGTGCCTCCAAGCTCCCCATTCCTCCGTCAACCCTGAGTCGAATCACCCCTCCCCCTTCCAGCATCACTGCCCAGGTCACGGGCTCATGAGTGCTCCCCAAGCCCGGCCCCGGCGTCCTCACTGGGCTCCCCCTCGCCTCTCCCACCAAGAAGCCACCGAGTGACCCGTTAACACAGATCTCACCCCACCTTCCTCTTTCCGAGCCTTCCAAGGTCAACCTGCATCTGAACCCAGCAAAGTCACCCCACCCTGGAGAAATACCCCACCCTGCAGCCAACAACACCCCACCCAGGAGTTAATGCCTACACTGGGCTGTGATCTGTAATTAGGGTTGGCCATCCATTGATTAGAAAAGCAGAGGGCCCCCGGGCATGTAGGAATCCCAGACTCTGGCTGGCACAGCAGAGATGAGAGGACGCTGGTCTCAGCCACTGTCCTCATTTTGCCCAGAAAGCAGCTCACACAATACCCACAGGAACCCCCCAGGCAAACCCACCAGGCTGCTAATGAGACCACAGACTCCCTCATGAATTCACTCACTCAGGGAGCACCTGCTGAGGACACCAAGGGCCAAGGCCAGGGACAGACCCAGAGGACAAGGGCACCCAGTGATGGAGGCCAGGCTGCCCCTAGGAAGCCTGAGGGGCTACAAGGTCATGGGGGTCCCTGGAGCTGGGCCAGAAGGGCCACGTGGAAGGTGCTCAAGACCCCGAGTGCCGAGGTTGGGTCCTTAGCCCGGTGAGCAGGGTGGGGGGTGGGGGGCGGGGGGCGGGGGCGACTGCCTGGCAAAAAGAGACACCAGGTTCAGCACCACGGATAGCAGTGCACGCCAGCCTCTCGGGGCGTCTGCATTGTCTTTTCTCCTATGGCCACATGATCTGGGGTGGCTGGAGATGGGAATGAGGCCCCCTCTGAACCAGAAGGATCACCAGCGAGCCAGGTGCAGGCCACAGCCACCCCCATGTCCCTGGCCCTGGAGAGATTAGGGCTCCTGGGAAGGCTGCCCTGCCTGCCCCGGCCCGGTGGCTTGGCCCCTAGGTGGGCGCCCAGCACAGCCCGAGCATCTCCCTCCAGGACCCGGGTGCCCATGCCGGGTGCTCACACCAAGGCCAGGACAGGGCCAGCTTGGTAAGAGGGGCCCAGTCCAGGGCCACCTGCACGGGGCCAGTGGATGCCAGATGAGGACCCCTGTGTCTGTGCCAGGTTTGGGGGCAGCCCTGTGTCTAGAGCTGGTGAGACAGACCCGGGCAGGGCACTCACTGCAGGTCAAAGGGCCCCTTCGGGACAGAGGCCGGCTGGTAGCCCTCCCAGGGGCCGTGGCTGCAGCTGGGCAGAGATGCCCATCTGCTGAGTGTCCACCTGCAGGGTGATCTGGCCTCTCCGCAGGCTCCGAGCTGGGCAGCATGCCGAGGTGGTAGCTGAAAATGCTTTGTGATGACGAGGCCCTCAGGGGCCGGAAAGGCGGCTCTGAGCCCTCGGCCCCAGAAACGCCTCCAATGAGGTCACGCAGCCGCTCTCCTCTCCACAAAGGGAAACCGCAGCGGGTGAAAGCACACGCCGGCCGGAGCTGTGCTGCTGGGCCAGGCCTCAGAGCCGCCCAGTGGGCGGCCTGGCCTATGTTCCACGGTTATTTTAGGCTTAATGAAATTACGCTCAAGCCACTCTTTACCCACCATACAGACCTCTCCTTTGATTGGGGCAGTTCCAGGCAGTGGAAACAATATTGAGATTTCTCGACCATAAAATTGTTACTAATTATCAGAGTCGCTCTGCCTGGCTGGAGGTCAGCCCTCCCTCCCTGGGCTCCCGAGCGCCCACAGAAGGCCCGGTGCAGATGGGCAGGAAGGTCCAGGTGCTCAGGGGCCACTGTGGACAACGCCCACTTGGGGCTGAGCTGCCCAGGGTCTGGGGTCAGCAGTTTCTGGCCTACAGCCCCCTGCTGGCCTTTCTACAGGGCCCCACCGGCAGGTCCTCCTTGAAGCAGTCTAGACAGCGCCCAGACACCACTAGTCCTGGGGCTGGTCAGAGGGCTTTGTGGGGAGCCCCTTTTGTGCCCAGGGGGTGCGGGAGAGGACCAGCCTCCTTACAGGAGGGGCAGGGGGCGTGGACTGTCCGGAGCTCCCAGCGGGGGGCATTTTCAAGCCAGGTCTTGGTGGTGGACCTTCAGGTCCCAGAAGCCTGTGCCCACTCGCACCCATTCCGTGGGGGGCACTCGTCTCTCGTCCTGCCTCCGAGGCCAATCTGAGCCCCTGACACAGCCTCACCGTTCTGGAAGGCACTGCTGACCCCTGAGCTGCCCCTGGAAGCAGGGCAGGCAGGGAACGGTGGGGCTGCTCTGCGGGCCTGAGCTATCTGCCGGCCCCTCACGGCCCAGGCAGGCTCTGTCCCGCTGGGGCCTTCAGGAGGGGCCCTGTGGGCCCCCCAGTCCTCACCCAGCAGTCCGAGAGCATCCTGCTCACACCACCCCGCCCCCGCCGTTCACGCACGGATCCACGTGCTCTGAGCCGCCAGCTCCCCTTCCTCCAGCCAACCACAACCTCCCGTCCCTCATGAGAGCCCAGAAGGGAGCAGCCGGGGGCCGAGCCTCGTGGAGCGGTTGGCTCTGTGTGTGTGTGTGTGTGTGTGTGTGTGTGTGTGTGTGTGTGTGTGTGTGTGTGTGTGTGTGTGTGTGTGTGTGTGTGTGTGTGTGTGTGTGTGTGTGTGTGTGTGTGTGTCTCCCTGGTGGCAGCAAGACAGTGAGGCCTGAGTGAGGGTGGCGTTTGCTCTCCCGTCCCCACCCGGATCCAGGACCTGCTGACACCGCCTTCCTCCCCCGGCCCAGCAGGGGCTCCGCAAAGAGAGAAACTAATTACAGACAATAAAGGCGGCCGCTCAGCTGAGGATGCATTTTCATAACTGCTAACACCGGGGTGGCTGGGGACCACAGGCTGGGCGGTGGGTAACCAGAGCTGCTGCCCAAAAGGCAGGGCCCGTGCACCCCACTAAGTCTGGGGAATCGTGGGGCAGTGTGGGACGTGGGGTGCAGGCCCCGTGGGTGGTTCCCCTCGCTGACCCGGCACCTGCCCACATGCCCGGTCCGCCAGCCTGGGGAGGCCCCAGGAGCTGCTGCAGTGGTGCCGGCACAGCCGCGAACAGGGGACAGCTTGGGGCATCTGACTGGCCGCCCCACACAGGTGCAGGATGGCTGCTTCCCTGCCATTTGCTGCAGCTTGGACAGGGCCGGCCTGCTGCCGGACACACACCTGTCCCCAGGAGCCCTCGCTCGGGGCCCGAGACCCCTGGCGGCCCCACCGGCCTCACCTTGAACATCTGCTTCACCCTCTGCCGCGGCAGGTTCACGTTCAGCTTGTGCAGCAGCTGCAGGACCTCCCCGATGCTCAGGCTGCCGTCGCCGTTCTTGTCGGCCTCGTCAAACGTCTGCTTCAGCCACTTTGGGGCCAAGTTAGGGGCCAACGGAGGTGCAGCAAGGCCGGCCGTGCCTCCCTCGCCTCCCCTCCCCTCCCCTCTCCCCCTCCCCTCCCCTCCCCTCCCCGGGCAGGAAGGCGTGGAAGACCCCCAAGCTCCACTTCCCGAAATATGTGAGCCAGCTGGGGCTCACCCGCCCCACACGGTGGACAGTGAGGGGTGGTCCCTGGGGCCCTCCCGCCGTCCGCGAGGATATTGGTCCCGGGTGCGCTGGCGGCGGGCCAGGCTGTCCTCGTCGCGGATGCCAGCCATGAGGTAGCGCAGGCCGGTGACCCAGGTGCGCGCCTCGTCGCCGCTGGGCGAGACCAGGTCCAGCGACTCTCGGTGGCTGCCGTAGTAGATGCTGAAGCAGCAGTTGGGGTCGAAGCTGCTGTCGGGGAAGCGCTGGAAGACCTCTGACTGCCGCCCCTCGCTCACCTCCTGGATGGAGTCGATGGAGACTGCAGGGGGCGGGGGGCACGGTCACAGCCCTCCCCGGGGCCAGGCATCCTCCACCCGCAGGCCCCAAGGTTGCTCTCAGCAACAGCTGGGGCCCTTTGGGGTTTCCCGCCCCGTCTGAGCCTGGGGCCTCCTCGGTAATAAAGTCTGGCACCAGCAGGTGGGGGCCGGGGGTGCAGCGGGGTCCCGCTTGGCGCGCGCCAGCTCAGGCACCATCAGGAATTTCATCACTGGCTACAGCGCCTGCAGCTCCGTGGAGCATCTGTTCAGAGGCTGAGTCACCGCAAGGAGATGAGCTGAGAAGGGCGTTTGTAGGGTCTGTTCCTGTGCCTGAGGCAGGGCCCCCTCTCAGGCAGTCGGGGCACAGGTGGGCAGCATCCCCGCTGGCAGCAGGCACCCTGGGCTCAGCACAGCCAGGGACTCCAGCCCTGCACCCCCTGCCCGGCTCCTGCCCCCGGCGGCAGGCTCGGCACCACCCTGGACGTTACCGTGTCCGGGGCAGTAACGATGGGGCTTCCCCACTCGCGCAGTGAAGGGTGCGCGAGTCCTTCCGTCTTCTGCCCCCACTACCCCCTCCCTGGGAGCTCCCGCTTCCCCAGCTCCCTGTGCGCACGCACGTTCGTGGCAGGGGTGGGGGTTCTGGGCCCCCAGATTAGGGGGCGCTGACAGTCAGGAGACAGCTGCCCCCACACTGTTCCTCCCTCCTGGGGACCCCTCCACGGCCAGAGCCCCTGGTCTCCCCCCGTCCTAGCCTGCTGGTCTCTGCCCTGTCACTCCCTCCCCAGAGGGGCCTCCACGACCCCCACCCGGCTGCTCCCCTCTGTTTGCCGTCCTGTGTTCTTCTCGTCACTCAGCATGATATGAAGTTGTCCTAGCATTAGGTGGTGTCACCCACCTCGCACTCAGAAGACCAGCTTCATGGCGGCTCAGTTCCCAAAGGATGCCCAGTGCTGGGAACAGTGCCTGGCACAGAGCAGGCGCTCCGGATGGAGCACAGGGGCTCCTGCCTGAGCAGCCAGTGGCGGTTCCACCTCCCCGGGGCCCACAGGGCAGTCCCAGCCCCCTCCTCCAAGACACCCTCCCAGGGGGCTCCACAGCATGGCTCTCTCCTGGGCCCCGTGGTGGCAGCAGTGCCCTTAGCAACCACGGGGCTGAGGCCCTGCCCCGGCACACCTGCGTCTCTCCAGTCACCAAAGCCAGAGGAGGGGCCGTAAAGTCCCCTCTCTCGTCTGTAAGGACCCATGTGTCTCTTCCTGACCCCCTGGACCCCCAGCCTGGTCCCTGCCCAAATCCTCACAGCTCATTACCCGCCACCACCCATCCAGACAGCTCTGCAGCCTCCACACGCCTGTCAGCTGCTCACACCCCAGGCGGCCTGGGCCAGCATCCGGCACCGCACCCGGGGTCATGCCCTCAGGGTGCCCAGCAGGGTCTCTCTCTCTGCTCATGAGTGGTCTTATCTCCCCGGCTAGACTGGAGGACTTTTGCCTCTCAGCCCATCTCAGCATCCGGTGCAGGGCTGGGTGCTGGGGCCACTCAGCCTCCACTGAGTCCCAGAGGGCTCTGCTAGGTGGGCAGCAGGGCCAGGGCCCTCACCCCACTGCGTCCAGATGTCCCCGAGGATCTCCAAGGCCAGCTGAGCCCATGGGCCAGGCCTGGGGACTTCCAGGGCTCAGGGTCTTGCTGCCCCTTCAGCTGCCCAGTGGCTGCTCTGGGAGGGTCCTCTGCCCCGCTGGGTGCTGGTCTGGGGGCTCTGCCCTGCCCACCGCTCCCCCACCCAGGGCCACCCCACTCACTCTTGGCCTTCTCATTCTTGCGTGAGGGCCGCCAGCGGATGCAGGAGCGATGCTCATCCAGGAAGTAGAAGCGGACCAGGCCCTTGGAGCTGCCACGGAGCTTCACCATCTGTGTCCCCGCCTGCATGGCGCTCATACATCGCTCCACTGGTGGCCCGCCGACCCGGCACACAGACGGACCAACACAGACAGACAGACACAGACGGGGGTGCCGGTGAGCGCTGCAGCAGCCCCTCTGTGCTCATCGCAGCCTCAGCCCCACCCCCCACATGCTCAAGGGGGTGCAGAGACCACCCACCCACCAGGGCACCAAACTCAGACCCCAGGCCTGCCTGCGGCCCCAGGTGCTGGCTCAGGTCACAGATCCAATCTGGGACCCTGATCAAAGGCCAGAGTCCACACAGAGAATCGGACCGATTCTGCGCAGCCAGGCTCCTGTTGGCCTCCCCGATGGTCCTGCGGCCCAAGGGCCAGGCGAGGTCCCAGATGGGACCCTGCCCACCCCCCAGCTCTACCCTGCTTCAGCGACCTCCCACCCACCCCCTTCCACCACCATGACCTGCCCCAAAGGCTACGACACACGAGAGGACACAGGCATGGGTGGCCGAGCCCGCTCTCAGGAGCTGCTATGCAACGAGGTCCCGGGCCAGGCACAGGGTGGACCCAGGTGGGCGGCATGCAGGCAGCCCCCCACGATGCCCAGCCTGGCTCACTGGCCCGGCTGCAGGCACTCCTGAGAGCCTGCATCCCCTTCCCGTGGCATCTTCAGGAAAGCCGCCCTCCTCACACGCGCCACAAGGGTGGCACCACACACATCCACCCGGAGGCCACGGAGGAGGCTCCACGAGACCAAGGCCCCACACCTTCCCCCAGGGGGCCCCACTGCCTCTCCCCTCCCCTCCCCTAGTCCCCTCCCCTCCCCTCCCCTCCCCTCCCTTCCCTTTCCCTCCCAATCCCTCCCCTCCCCTCCCCTCCCCTCCCAATCCTCCCCTCTCCTCCTCCCCCCCTCCCCTCCTCCTCCCCTCCCCCCTCCCCTCCCCTCCCCTCCCTTCCCTTTCCCTCCCAATCCCTCCCCTCCCCTCCCAATCCCTCCCCTCCCCTCCCCTCCCCTCCCAATCCTCCCCTCTCCTCCTCCCCCCTCCCCTCCTCCCCTCCCCCCTCCCCTCCTCCTCCCCTCCCCCCTCCCCTCCCCTCCCCTCCCTTCCCTTTCCCTCCCAATCCCTCCCCTCCCCTCCCAATCCCTCCCTCCCCTCCCCTCCCCCCTCCCCTCCTCCTCCCCTCCCCTCTCCTCCTCCCCTCCTCCTCCCCCTCCTCCCCTCCTCCTCCCCCTCCTCCCCTCCCCTCTCCTCTCCTCCTCCCCTCCTCCTCCCCCTCCCCTTCCCCTCCTCCTCCCCCTCCCCTCCCCTCCTCCTCCCCTCCTCCTCCCCCTCCTCCCCTCCCCTCTCCTCCCTCCCCTCTCCTCCTCCCCTCCTCCTCCCCCTCCCCTTCCCCTCCTCCTCCCCCTCCCCTCCCCTCCTCCTCCCCTCCTCCTCCCCCTCCTCCCCTCCCCTCCCCTCCTCGACTCCTCCTCCTCCCCCTCCCCTTCCCCTCCTCCTCCCCCTCCCCTCCCTCCCCTAGTCCCCTCCCCTCCCCTCCCCTCCCCTCCCTTCCCTTTCCCTCCCAATCCCTCCCCCTCCTCCCCTCCCCTCCCCTCCTCCTCCCCTCCTCCTCCCCTCCCCTCCTCCTCCCCTCCTCCTCCCCTCCCCCTCCTCCTCCCCTCCCCTCTCCTCCCCTCCCCTCTCCTCCCCTCCCCTCCCCTCCCCTCCCCTCCCCTCCCCTCTCCTCCTCCCCTCCTCCTCCTCCATCTATTCAGCCTCCTGTCTGCAGCTTGCATGTCTCCCAGGTACCAGGGGAGGCCGTGGCTGGCCAGGCTGGAGAGGCAGCAGGCTCCAGAAGTCCCAGGGACAGGTCTGTCCTGGCCCCCCTCTGGCCCTTCACAACTGCCTACAGAAAGCCCGGGACCCAGGAAGTACCATCTGGTGAAGCACCAAGTAATTACCCCACGAGGTCCCCCCGATGAGGAACCCTCGGGTGGTGTTGTGGAGGCCCGTGGGCAGCGTCAGCCCGAGGGAACAGGCAGTGAGGGCTTCTCAGAGGAAGCCAACCTCTGACCTTGAACTGCAGGCCTTGGGTGGGGGGCGCAGTGGGGAGCCGTGCACAAGGAGGCTGGGCTCCAGGGGAGACATCGGGAGGTAAAGACGTGTTGTGGCTGCCAGGACACAGGTAGCAGGGGGGAGGGGGGAGGCTGGGGATGGGGACAGGGACGGGCCCCAGAGACCTAGAACCAGGTTCTGGAAGGTGGTACCTGGACCAGGCCCCATCCACCAGCTGGAACAGAGAGCCGGAGGGGCGGGCGGACCCGAATGGGGCCTTCCGTGGGCCGGCCCCACGAGGACGGACACTGTACCCTCCAGAGTCTCACCGCAGTGACGGGCACCCTGCCGGCCTCTAAGGGCCGACATGTCTGGCACCAGCATGCTGGCCTCACCACACCTGGGCTGAAGGTGCCACTGCCCCCCAAAGTAACAGGGACCCCCTCAGAGAGTGTCCAGCCGCACATCCACCAGGACCGTGGCCCCGGCCCCTCCTTTACCCCTGACTCCCCCACCCCTTCCTTCCCCACTGCCCGCCTGGGGTTCAGCCTCCAGGCCCTGAGCGGGAGGTGGGGTCAGACAGGCGCACCGGGGGATGCTGCCGGAGCCCCATGATCCCCAGAGGGAGACCCGAGGGGTCAGGAGGCTACAGGTTTGCATGGAGGTGGGGTGGGAGCCCCCAGGCCTTTCACAGCCCCAGGAGCAGCCCCCCGCCCCGCTCCTGAGCCCAGTGACCCTGGGCCTGGGCGGGGCTCTAGCCAGGGAGGAGCAGACCGGCCCCGCCCCAGATGACCAGACCAGGCTGCTCCCTTACCTAGCAGGCCAAGCTGCCACTGCGGGGACACAGCCACGCTGCCGCCGACCCAGAGGAGGGCCTCTGCCAGGCAGGCCACCGTTGCCTTGGTCCGGCTGGGGGTAAATGGCCAGGGGACAGACATGCCCCGATGATGGCCAGGGGTGGGCTCACGGAGGCCAGAGAGGGCCAGCCCCCGCCCCACCTCAGCGGCAGGTCAGGCGGTGGCAGGCAGCCCGGGGGCTCCACGGGGCCCCCTTCTCTCCTCGGCGTCTTCCTCCCCGTCACTGCCCACCGAGGCCCCCGCAGGGCTGCTCCCAGGCGCCTCTGGCATTGGCCTCTCACCTGCTGTCCCCGATGGCCCCCGAGCCAGCCCACCCACCACAGAGGGGTCCCAGGAGAAGCAACGCCCCAGGCCTGAGGTGGGGAAGCTGCGGGGCCTCTGCCCGCCCCGCCCACCCTCTGACCAATCCCCTGCGCTAATCCAAGCCTGGATCCAGCCCAGCTGGCCAGAGGATTTAGGCCAAGGGAACTCCCGGCCGGGGACCGGGAGGGGACCAGGCAGGTGGCAGTGTCGACCAAGGCCCCAGGCCACCAGCCCCCACGCCCCGGCTGAGTAACGACAGGCAGGAGAGACAGGTGGTCTCCCCGGGGACCTGAAGACCACAGCTCTAAGGCCTGGGGTGATGGTCCTCATGGGACCACCCACTGGGGCGCACTCTCAGGCCCTACCAGGGGGTCTCCCTACCCCCCTCCGCAGGCTGGATGCTCTGCTGCATCCCAGCCTGTGCCCCAGGAGAAGGCCCTGATCTCACCCCACATCTCTCGTACTCCAGGGAAACTCCGAGTGGATTCCTGAAGTCCCAGTGGGCCTGGAGGTGGGACGGAAGCAGTAGTATCCTGCCCCCCAGCACCCAGCTCCCCGTGGGCTGGCGCCCGAGAGCCAAGCTGGGCGGGCCTGCCTGGCCAGGCCTGTTTGGCCCACGGGCGACCCTGGGCCTACTGGGCCCCTTTCTGCTGCGACTACCAGCACTGGCTGAAGGGTGCAGGTCCCCAAGCCTGGGTCTAGCCCTCCTTGTCTCCGTCACCCAGCTCCAGGCCCCTGGCATGCAGCCGCAGTCCCCAAGGACCAGCCCCCAAGACTGACCTTTCCCAGTGGAGGGGGCACATTCCTCACAGCATTCTGCCCCCAGAGGCTGGGCTGGCCTGGGCCAGCTGCCCTGCTCATGACCGACCTGTCCTGGGGGAGGAGGGCCGGGCCTAGGGGAGACCCGCCTGCTGCCTGCTGACCGGACACAAGGCCCAGTCAAGGCCACCCAGCTAAGGCCCAGACGAGGGGCAACCAGGAGAGGCAGAACGGGCGGCACCCCCTCCTCCTATGGGCCAGGGGCTGCCGGGCGTCGGAGGCTCCCAGGGCAGGCCAGCCTGGCAGACAAGGGGGCACAGGCCGGGGGGCAGAACCCCACCCCAGTCACGGCAGCGGGGAGGACTGGGGTCTTGCCCCGAAGACCTCACGTTCCTCCTCCGCTGGGCCCACAAGACCCCAGCCCACCCTGTGCCCCCTGCCCAGGCACCGCAGGGACAGCATGAATCCGTGTCCCAGGCCGCCTGTGGCAATGCTGGGCCTGCACCCCCCCAGTCCTCACTGCTCCTGGGCTGTACCGGGGCCATCAGCCTTCCCTCCCCAGCCACAGGGGCGGAGCCCGGGCCAGGCCACAGAGCCAGGGCCAGAGGGCACCAGAGGCCGGGCAGCCTGGGACACTCCCTTGGGTCCAGGGTCAGGGAGGGTAGGTGGCGCAAGCTCTGAGGAGTCAGAACGGGTCACCTGGGCTGACCACAAGAACCAGGGTCCCGTCATCGACTCAGAGTCAAGTGCCCGAACCCAGTTAGGAGCTTTGCCCAGGAGGCACTGGCTCCGTCCCTGCAGGAGGTGGCTCTGCACGGAACTGGAAAGGGGACTCCGTCCTGGGCGTCCTCAGGAAGACGCAGGCTGCCGGAGCCCCTGTGATGGGCGGCGGGGGGAGGGGAACCAGAAAGCCCCGGGAGCATCAGGACCAGAGCAAGGCCAGGGATAGCCCCGGCCGAGGCCCACTGGCCCACACTCTCGGTGCCCTGGGCCCCGTGTGATACCCACCCCTCCTTCCTGCTGACGCTTCCTGCGGTCACTGCCCTCATCCCGTCCGTGGCCCTGGACCACACACTCCCGCCCCAAAGCCTGCGTCTCCTCGAGCCCAGCTCACACCTGGTCCCTCCTGCTCTGCCCTCCCCAGAGCTGGCTGTAGACTGGAGGTGCCCTCGCCTCCCCCCGAAAGCTCCCCACACTAAGCTGTCCCCCCAGGCCACGCCTTTGGGCTCTCAGCCACTGGCTGATCAAGGGTCTCCTGCCGCCACCCCGGGGGGCTTGGGTGCCCCCATCTTCCTGGGCAGGAGTTCTGGGAGGGGGCCCGGCCCCTGCATCCCAGACTCCCTGAGTCTCCACGGCTGCCCCAGGCCGTAATCCTCCACTGACCAGGCAGATGAGGTCCGGCTAATCTGCCTCAGGCAGGGCTCTGCTGGCGAGGCCGCTGCCCAGGGGACCCCCGCTCCTCCTCTGACGCTCCAGGAGTCAGGTGGGCGCAGAACCACAGCTGCTGTGCAAGACGGGGATGCCCCAGGGCTGCAGGACGCTGGCGGGGAGCACCCCTCCCGGGGGTGGCTGTGTCACCTGCATGGTGCAGCGGAGCACACTGGGTGCAAAGGCCACGCCCCCGGTAATTGCCAAGCCGGAGGTGAACCCCCTACAGGCCCCAAGCCCACACGGCTCAGCCTCCCAAACCAGGAGGTGTGGGACCCCTGCCTCACACCCCCAGCAGCCCCCCAAAGGTGCCAGGCCAGCAACACCAGCTGGGACCCCCACTCCCGCAGAGTCCCACTCGGGGCCCAGGTCCCAAGGCCTGAGAAACAGCCCCCCGGGGGGCTGCCTGAGAGCAGACTTGGGTGACCCCTGGAGGGAGCAGGGCCCAGCGCCCCCTCGGCCCCATAACGGGGGCCACAGATGGGGCCCTGGGGCGCCCTTCACACCTGGGCCAGGTCCACCCCCACAAAGGCAGGGGAGCCCACCGCAACCTGGTGTGCTCCCCCCACTGCCTGGGACCCACGCACCCTTCCCCGGGGTGGGGGCTGCCATTCCTCACAGGGCCCCAGACCCCAACTGTGGTCCACGCCCTCGGTCAGGGGCCTCCCTGCTCGAGCCCGGACACCTGCTGCAGGTGCCCAGCCCGCCGCCCTGGCCCAGCCGTGTGGGGCTCAGGTGGGAGGAAGCAGCACACCTGGCCTCCAGGCCCTCCTACCTGTCCCACCCTGAACGACAGGCCCACTGGGAGGCCTGCCCTGCACTGGGACCCCCTGCACCCCCAGGCCAGGACAGCTGGGGGCCAGCTACCCAGGTCAGGAAGGGGCAGGAGGGCTCTGTCGGGGAGGGGGTTCCCCAGGCCCCTCCACCCTCACGCCCACCGGCACCCAGAGGGGCACCACGTGCCGGGCCCTCCCCTGGGCTCCCCTCTCCAGGTCCTGCCCTGTGACCACGGTGATTCCTTCAAGGCTTCTCACACTGCCTTGTGGCTGCTGACAGGACCACGTGCGTTCGCCTGCACGCTGTGTGCTCCAGGGAGGGGACGTCCCGGGCCTGTCCGGCTCTGCCCCTGCACCAGCTGGGACCAGGCGCTCGAGTGGGGGTGGGCACAGGGCCCAGGCCACCAAGCCAGCTCCAGGAGGTGACACGGAGCCGGCGTCTGGCCTGGCCGTCCAGCTTTCTAGGGCTCAGCCTCACCAGGCAGCACCGACACCTCCAGCCGCAGAGCCTGGCGTGCAGACGCGCCCAGCACACGGGACGGGCAGGGCCATCTCCCGAGGCGGGGAGAGAGCACAGCACCCTCGACCCCACACGACCCCCAGGGGAGAGGCGCCTGGGGCCCTCCTCGCCTCGGCCGCTGCACTGCGGCAGAACCGCCGCCCAGGACACCTGGCCCAGCAGCCGCCAGGAAGCGGAGGCCTCAGACGGCCCTCGCCCGGCCCCCTGCCTCAGGTCCCCCAGCTGTCAGAAGGCGGCCCCCAGCCCCCGGCTCCTTCCTGCCCCAAGCCCCACGGAGGATGGCGGGCAGCCGCAGGACACGGGCGGCCATGGCTCCAAGGAAGGAGCGCCCTCGCGGTCAGAAGCCGGGTAGCTCTGGCTTCATTTTGTTTTCATGGCCGAGACTGATCTTGTCCTAACGCGGCAGCAACGAGGGAGCAGTGGCAGCAGCATCTCCGCCTCTCCCCAGGGAAGGCTGGGAAATCAATTTACTCTTCCAACAACACCCACAAATTACACCCACAGGCTTCCCAGCGCGAGCGCACACACGCACACGCGCGCACACACACACACACGCACGTGCGCACGCATGGACCCCTGCGGAGCCGCAGGCCCGCCCCAGCAGGGACACGCCCTGTTCTCTTGCCCTTCGTGGGGCAAACCAGCATCTGCCCTCCCTGCTTGTCTGCTTCCAGCCCTTTCCTCCTCCGAAGCTTCTTTGCCTTCTTGAAGGACCTTCCAGTGGACCCTCCCCGTGTCCACTTTACTCAGAATGGTCAGTAACAGCGGGACACACAGGGTCCTCAGCCCCCCACCAGCCTCCCCCCGCACTGCACGGGGGGCCCTGCTCAGCGTGCAGTAGGCGCCCAGACAGTGCTCAGGTGGAAAAGGGGAAGGAGGCTGGGGCCTCCAGGAGGGAGAGACGGGCCCACTCACGTGTGGTGGAGATTATTTAAACGTTTAGTCTGAGAAGCGGCACGCCCCCACACGTCTGGGTGTCTCCTCCCCAACTATTTTTATTTTATCAGGGAGTGTGAGCTGCCTCCTTCAAGCCCACCCTCCCAGGCAAGACCTCAAGGTGGCTGTGCTCCAGGTCAGGGAACACAGGAGCCCTGGCTGGCCCGAGGGGTCCGCACCACGGCAGTGGGGCCGGAGGGTCCTTTGGCCAGGTCAGCAAGGCCTGGGCCTGGCCCCAGGCAAGCCTGGGTGAGAGCTGAGGGCCCGGGGGGCAGGGCAGCAGCCGGGGAGGGAGACGCCCTGTCACCAGGATGTGCCCTTTTCCTCCTGCAGGGCCCACCCCCCACGGGGCAGGCAGCGGGAGAGATGAGCGTGCGGTGGATGGGGGCCTGGCCCCCCTGTATCGTCCAGCTGGGCCATGAGAAGGGCCAGAGGGGGACGGGGCGTGAGCGGGCCAGGCTCTGCTCTGCCGCCTTGGGCTGCTTCTGGCCACCTGCCCTCTCTGGGCCTGTGCGCTAGACCTCAGGGAGTCGGGGACAGAGAGTGTCCTAGAGGGTGGGGACAGACTGGTGGCCAGCCACGCTCCATCCAGCAGGCCGACTGACCAGCCGGGCTGGGCCTGCACTTCCACCTGCCCACAGAGGCCTCTGGTGCTCCTGCTCTGGGTGGGGACGGCAGCAGCCTGCTCCACTGGCCCCCCAGCCGGTGGCCTGAGCTCCTTCCAGGATCAGCCCTGGGAAGGCCAGCGGGAACTTTCTGTCCACCACCCAACAGAGAGTGATGGAGCAGAAGGGTTCCACAGCTGTCCCAGCCTCCTGTGGCAGTGGGCACTGGTGGACAGGACACTCTCTGAGGCAGAGGGTGTCCAGTGCCCGCACGTGCCCCCTGGACAAGCCCCTTCCCCCGCAGTGGGCCCCCACGCTGACATGGAGCCGTCTGAGCACCACGGGGGGCCGGGGGGTCTGCAGCACAGCGGGGTCCCAACGTTTCGTCTTCCTCTGCCCACCCAGCAGAGCCAGGGCCTCCTCGCATTGGCAGGGACAGGCCCAGCCCTGGCGGTCCCCCACTCAGCTACAGCGGCGGCATTAATCACATCCGACAGACCTTCAGGAGAGGACTCCGCTAGCAGCCGTCCACGGCCTCCTGCCCTCAAAGCTGCCCTGGTGCCTGTGTTCTGGGGGCTCCTGCCCTGGCATCACTTGGGTGAGGCTGCGAGGGCGGGCAGGCGGTGGGGGGCCGAGGCTGGTGCCGGCCCACATCGGGAGGGGCCCAGGGAGCCCCAGCAAGTGGCTGCAGAGGGAGAGAGAGGCTCACAGCGGCACCGGGGGCGGGGGGCACTTCCCTGAAAAGTCACCAGATGGAACCTGGTCCACCTGTGGGGAGGAGAGGAAACTCCTGCAGGGCTGGGGGGCAGCTCCAGGGGAGGGGTCCTCACGGTACTGGACAGCCGGCCCCACCCCAGCCCTCACCCGCCCAGGCCCGTGCGGGGAGTCGGGGGGCAGCAGCCCATGGGGCTGGACGGCCACCAGGCAGAACCACGGGGGAGACAAGAAACAGACGAAGGCTGAGCCCTTCCCCCAGCCCGGCCTCGCCTCCCAGCCAGGGTGGCCAGCCACCGCCAAAGCAGCTGCCGCGAGAGCCCAAGGGCCTCAGCACAGAGGGGATGTTCCAGAACCAGGCAGGTCCTCCAAGTTTGACTAGTGTCCCACATCTCGTGCAGGACGCCCCTCCCACCCCACTTGGGGGCTGGGCCAGCTGCCTGCCCCTGCTCCTGCCCCGAGGGGCCCGGTGGACCTGCCTGGGCCTCACCCTGACTCCCCTCCATGAAGCCCCCAGACGCACACTGCTGACCGGGAAGGATGCCCAGGAAGAGCCGCCTGCACCCGGCCCACGGTCAGCTCCACCGCGGGGGCCTGACCGCCAAAGGAAGCAGCAGCTCAGCTGAGGCAGGGCCCGGGGCATGGGCCAGGCCAGGTCCCGTTCAGTGTGAAATTGGGACCGCCCTGAGTCACCTGGAGGCTTGTCTGTGGGTCCCCAGACCTGGGCAGGCTGAGGGGACCCCCAGGACAGGGTGGCCCTCTTTCCCCGAGTGGTGGCTTCATCATGGCTCCCGAGGACCCGCCTGCAGACGGAGCCTTCCTGGGCCAACATGACTGCATTCCCATCCTTGGGACACTGAGCTTGAGGCTCCACGGGCTCTGCCGCTACTTGAGCAGGCAGACTCCTAGCAGCTCAGTCCCCTCAGCTGACCGGCCGGCACACGAGGCCCCACCCTGGGACCCTCCGCACACGCTGCCCCGGCGGGTGGAAACCCTGGTGGAGGGCTGCCCAGGTGGGTGACCTCCTCTCCCCACAGTTCGCAGGAGCCACAGAAACATCCTGTCCTGGGGCGGGCATCCACTGCTCCACCTGGAGGCCCACGCCCACTGGCCTTTCCCACACGGGACGTCCGTCCAGCCCGCGGGAGCCCACGAGCTGGAAGCAGAGTCCCAGGAAGAAACAGACATTTCCGATTACTCGTGCCCCACCTCAAGCCCCCTCCCACCGACAGCTCTCAGAGAACGTGGAGCCGGCCCGGGCACGGCACAGGAGGGGGCCCCGCATGCCCCTCACCCGCACCCTGCCCCTGGAGAGGGGTGCTTCCCGGTGGGGGCCGGACCACTGGCTGTTCAGTAGACAGGTGACAGGAGAGCCGAAACCTCGGCCGTCGGCTCATCAGCTGTGCAGCTGGAGGCCGGACCCAAGACTCCAGCCAGCTGCTCCATCCTCAGCTGCACGTTTGAGACCGCTCCTTCCCTGGGAGGGGGGCCCAGCACGCTCGGCCACGCCGCTCATCCCCACACTCGAGGCTGGCCGAGCCCTCAGCCCAGAGGACAGGGCACGGAGGGGGGCTCACGGAGGCTCCTGCTGCCAACCCCCTCCCCAGCCCAGGCTGCTCCCTCGCTGGCTGAAGACACTGGCTATGTCGGGGCTACCTGGACCTTGGGGCCCTGGGGCCACATGGCAGCAGCCATTCCTGCACCGTCTTCAAGCGGGCATCCTGCACCCAGCGGTTCTGAACGAGGCCGGGCCGGCCCAGGACTGTTGATTCCACAGAGTTCTCTGCAGGCCAGATTGGCAGGAATGTGCTGGGCCAGGCCCTCCCCAGGGACCACCCACCCATGGGAACCCTGCCCTGTGCTGGGGCCTGCGGTCAGGGAGTGGGTGTACCGGGGGTGGCCTGAGCACCCGGCCGAGCTGGGAACGCCTGCACCACCAGCCCCGTCTGCACACGCCACACCGTCCTCCGCTCATAAAGGGCAACTCATCTCGGGATGCAGGAGGGGACAGGTGTTCCCGGAGCAGCCACGCGGGCCAGGCGCACTCTCCTTAAGGCCACCCTATGAAGGCAACCCCCTGCTGCCCCTCTCCTCCATGAGAGGCTCAGAGAGGGTCAGTGCCTTGCTTGAGGTCACACAGCTCATCAGAGGCACCGGCAGGGACCCATCCTCAGTCCGCCTGGTAGTAACGCCCCTGCCTGCTACACATGCTTTCCAAGGCTCCCCAGGCCCTCCCCCGCGTCCATGCCAATCAGAGGGCAGAACAAATCGGGTCCAGAGCAACCAGGATCCAGACAAATCACCAGAAGGCAGCTCCTACTGCCCTTGGAATCCCAGCCCTCAGTCAGGAAGTTCTTCTGCTGTCTGACCCAAGTCACTCCTGCTGCAGCTGTGGCGCCGGCCCCCCTTCCCTCCCTGCCACTCCCACTCCTGGTCCGGAGCAAGTGCTGCATTGGGGACAGACAGAGACCCTCTTTGGAGAAGCTCGGCCCCATCCTGTCCCTGCAGGACAGGCCCCGACACCAAGCACCCGGCCCCTCTACATCTAAGCTCCTTGGTGCCGGGCAGCTCCGGGCAGCCTCAGAGGGCTCCCGCCAGCCCTGATGATCTGTGCTGTCTGCCCAGAGCAGCACCCAGATCAAGACAGCATGACAGATTTGAGCAAGAACTTGCCCACACAGGTGCCAGGGTTCAGCAAACAAGGGCAGGTCCCTCAGGTAGAGGCTGCCGCTGCCCTGTCCATGGTGCTGACAGAGGCTCGGGGCTGCCTCCACGGCCTTGGATGGGGACAGCGTGAACAGGCTTGGCCCCTGGGTCCCACAGGTCAGGACACCCAGCTCTGACCCCCAACAAGGCTGAAGTCCGTTGGGGGCAGGGTGGCGGTCAGGGGACTGTGTCGGCTCTGACAGGGCACCGCCCCCTGCTGCCCACCGGGATTGTCACCACCCTTCAGAGTGGATGCCAGCGCAGGTAGGGCTGACGTGGGGGCCAGAGGCCAGAGGTGGGGAGAAGTGTGCGGGTGTTGGTGCGAATGGGGTCGTCGGCGAGGTCCCTGGTCGGGGGCGTCAGGCACCGCCCATGTGGGATTGGCGGGTCACCGATGGGCAGCTCGGCACCTGGTCCTGGGCTCCCCACGGGGCCCATCACAGCCTTCTTCCTTGAGCCCCTCCTGTCCCCCTTACCTTGGTCCCGGCTGAGCCCGCCAGGGTCCCCGGGCACTGCCATGGCCCACAGGCTCCACCCCGGCTGCCACCGGCACAGCCTGAGGGGTCCCCAGGCAGCGTGCTGGCCCCGTGTGTCCCCGTGTCCAAGCTGGGCAGCCCTCGCGTGCCTATGCCCGATCAACACGCTGCCCGTGCTGGCTGCCGCTGCTGCCGGGACCGCCCTGCCCGCGGGTTCCCCGCCTGCCTTAACCCTTCGCTGCCACTGCCGCCGACAGGCTGGGAACCACAGAGGGTGGAATGGTGCACACAGGGCACGTGTAGGGGTGGGAGTGGGGGGCAGGGGGCGCGGGCGGAGGCAGGAGCACGGGGTGGGGGTGGTGCTGTGCGCTCCTCCAGCAGGGGCTCTGCCCACCACCCTGGCTGTTCCTGGCCTCCCTCCCATCCTCCAGGTTGGCCCTCCTACCAGAGCGGGAGACGCTTGCATCCCCCCAGAAGCCAAATGTCCCCCAGCTGGCATCCCCCCACCTCACTGCACAGAGCCTCCTCCCAGGCCCATGGGCTGGATCCAGGACAAGTCACCCCACCCCACAAGGGGCCCCCACGAAGGCTCGGCGCTTCAGAGGTGGCTAAGGTGACATTTCACTGGCTGTCCTGGTGGGGAGTGTGCAGGATGACAACAGCGGGGGTCCCAGGGCCCCTGGTGAGAGCCCAGCCCCCTCGGCGACAGCCCAGCCCCCTCGGCATCCAGATCCCTCCTGTGCTCCCCCCCGCCTTCCACGCATCCTCCAGGGAGGGCCCTGCAGAGGCCTGTGGGGGCTGGGAGGTGGGGGGGCTGCTGGGGGTACCGGAGAATAGCCTCCCACGCCCGCCTCTGCACGCCGCCTGGAGGGGTCCTGCTGGGAGCGAAGCCGGGGGCAGAGTCTCAGGAGGGCAAGTGCCAAGCAGCCCCCACCTGGTCCCGATCCCCAGCAAAGCCCGTGTCCCCCCGCTGTGCTCTGGTTTGACCTGCTGCATCCAGCATTTGAGGGAAATTACATTTCCCACATCAGCAAAAGAGATTTCCGTCCCTGGGGGGCTGTTGGGAAAGCTGCCGCTTCTGCCCGAAGCCCCGTCCATCAGGGCTGACCCACAGCCCAGGGGGTGGCCTGGGGAGGTTTACGGGAATGGGGACCCTGGTCTGGGGACGGGCAGGCGGGCGTCAGGCCTGAGCAGGAGGGCCTGGGGCTCCTCAGGGCTCTCTGAGTTGCTGCCTTCCAAGGGGTGACTGCCCCCTGCCAGGCAAGGCACCCAGGTGCCGACGGGAGGGGAGCACGTCAGCTGTCACCACCACCGCCTGGATCCCACCCAGGGAAGACCCAGGGCCCACTGCCCAGCTCCCTTAGAGGGGCAGCCGTCACCCCTTGGCTGCCCTCCTGGAGACCTGGCCCTTGGGCCAGATTGGCCAGCGCCTGGGCCCTGGGGACCTGCCCTCATGACCTGACACTGTGACCCTCCCGTGTCCACACTGGTCGTGTGTTTGCTCAGCACAGCCAGGGTCCGCAGGGCCGGCAGAGACCACGGAAGGGAGGGGCTGCACCCTCCCTCCGGCACCAAGTCTGACTGAAGTTCCCGCTGGTGGCAGCAGGAGGGGGTCCTACAGCTGAAGCCAAGGACGGGTGTGCAGTCAGTCCAAGCAGCGGCACCAAGTGCAGATGTGCAAGAGCCGACCAGCGGCCGGCGAGCGAAGCGGGGAGGGGCGGTCCAGCAGCCCACACCTGGCTTTGGTAAGTCCGGTCACCTCTGGGAAAGGCCCAGCAGCCCCAAACTCTCAGAAGAGGAGAAACCGAGGCAGGGAGAGAGGGGACCAAGGGAGAGGAGATGAGAGGCAAAACCAAAGCCAGACCCGAGAGAGTGAGAATGCGCGGGAGGGCGTGCGGACCACAGGGTCCCTGGGGGAGGGGGCCCTGGCTGGCCCCGCCTCGTCTCCCTGGAGTGCGAAGAAGAAGTCGGATGAAACTCAGGTTCAGGTTCTAATGAATAATCCATCGGTGTCGCTAGCCCCACCCACCGCTCCGTTACCTGGGCCTGCGATTCAAGGCGGTGATTAAAAGCCGCCTACGGCACATGTTAATTTGCTTAAGATTCTGATCTCCTAAATCTCCTTTCTGGGCATTTAAGCAAAATTCCGCCTTTGAGAGCCTTTGGCCTGGCTAGCAGTGGGTGGGAGGAAGGGCCTGCCGGCTCCCGGGGGTTTAATTTCCTTCTTGTTTGAGGAAGGGGACTGGAATACACAGTCAGGTGATGGGGGGTGGGCGCGGGGCCCCTGTCGCTGGGGCGGGCACCTTGTGCCCTTGAGCCCCACCTCTGTCCCCGGCCGGGTGCACTGCCCCTCCTACAGCCTGAGCTGCCTCCCTCCCACCACCCTGCTCCTGTGTGCAGCACCCCGGCTTGGGGATCAGGCCCAGCTGCATAAACCTGCCTGACTGGGAGGCAGACGGCCTTGCTCAGGCCTGGGGTTACACCCAGGGCGGGGGCAGTGGGTGTGGCCTCACAGGTCAAAACAGCGGAGGACTGAGCCTAGAGCAGTCGTCCCCCTACCCTGCCTCTGGGATGGGGTCCCTGCGTTCCAGGTCTAAAGCGCTGTGTCCGGACAGGGGCCAGTCTGAGGATGGACCTGGCCATGAGCTCCAGCTGGGTCCACCCAAGCATTGCCAGGAGGAGACTGTGCCCTAAGACGTGGAGGCCAGCCTGGACCTTGGACCCAGAGCCCTGGGTTCCCGGCCAGGCCTGTAAGTGGGCAAACCTCATGTGTCACCTCGGTTTCCTTGCCTGAACAATGGGAACACTGCACACGTGCTCCCGGGGCCAGGCTCTGCAAAGGGGGGCAGCCCCTCACTGTCTGCGCCCAACAACCAGGGCCGCGTGGGGACCCTGCCGAGCCCTCCCCTCCTCCCAGCCCTGGGCTGCCCCACCCACACCTGGCCCTGATGCTCCCCACGCGAGCCCAAGAAGGGCAGGGGCAGCCCAGGGCCTCAGGGGTCAGAACCTGCGTCCCCGACTTCCATGGCCCGCCAGTGCCCTGCCACAGCCTGAAACCCACTTTCCACTCAGAGCTTCACGATTTACTTGAAGGGTATAATGCAGCCCCTCTCTTGTGGTCCTGCAGGAAACACTCCTACACCTCTGATCTCCCAAAAAACCCATTAGGCAGCCCCTGTCCCAGGGCGAGGCTGGAGACGTGGGCCATGACCAGGCCAGGGCCTCTCCCGTCTTGGGGGGGTCGCAAGGGCCTGTGTGTGTGCACGTGTGTGTGCCCAGAGGCTCGTAGGGGCGCCTCCGTGCACAGCCTGGGTCAGCCTCCACGTGACACGTGGAATTCACCGCCCTCTGCCCTCAGCGTTCGTGTCTGTAATCGAGGAAGGTCCAGCAGGTCTGAGGGGGTGGCCAGCCTGGAGCCCCACCTGAGGCCACGGAAGAAGGTCTGGAGGGCAGTGCGGAGCAGTGGGCACCTGGTGGGGTACCAGCCGGAGCCAGGCCATCTTGCGCCAAAGGTCCAAGGGCAATGCCCACTTTGAGGGGGGCCGCTGTGCGAAGAGCACGGCCCTGACCCGTGCCTGGGCAGCAGCAGCCACTGAGCCTGACAGACCCCAGGAGCAAGAGGCCATGAGCGATCACCTTCCCACCAGTGGAGTAAAAGCAGACGTACACCCTCAGAAACCTCCACGGGGCACCTCGATTTCGGCTTCCGACTTCCGTCCTACATAAATCTCCAAGGAAACACTTCCCCACGACCCGCTCAAGAAACTGATTTGAGCAGCCCAGTTGCAGGCAGGGCTCTGCCGAGGGCCCACCAGCAGCAGGGAACCCATGCACAGCAGAGGGGCCCCGGCGGGTCCCTGATGCTGCTTCTCCTAGGCTGCTTCTTCAGAATGTCCCAGTTAGAAGGGGCCCCAGAGGCCACCAGGTCCAACCTCTCTGCTTTTCCGAAAGGAAAACCGAACAGAGGGGTCTTGCCCGGGGTTCACAGCCAGGCAGAGCCGAGACCAGGACCCAGGCCCTGACCCCAGGCAGCTCCCCTTCCAGTCGGGTCACCCCGAAGGTCACACTGGCCCCTCCTGCCACCTCAAGTGTGGGCACCGCGGCCCACCCCAGCCAGCACGCGGCACATCTTAGCCACCTCTCCAAAGAGTCGAGCGCTTGTTTAGAGATGGAAAGGCGGGGTTTCCCTGGTGGCGCAGTGGTTGAGAGTCCGCCTGCCGATGCAGGGGACACGGGTTCGTGCCCCGGTCCGGGAAGATCCCACATGCCGCGGAGCGGCTGGGTCTGTGAGCCATGGCCGCTGGGCCTGCGCGTCCGGAGCCTGTGCTCCGCAACGGGAGAGGCCACAGCAGTGAGAGGCCCGCGTACCGCAAAAAAAAAAAAAAAAAAAAAAGATGGAAAGGCGGCCGCTTGGGTGACGACACAGTACTGACAGCCCCGCTGTTGGGAGAGACACAGGGCCCGGCAGCCACACGGGGGAAGTTTTATTAATTATTCAACACTGAAGCCAATTTAGTGTCACTTTCTTGGTTGGTTTAAGAGCTCTGTAAATGGTAAGGCTTCTGTTAAGGTACTGAGCCGCTCGGGAGGCCCTCGTGGGTGGCCGGACCCACCCCACCACCTGAGACACACACTCAACACGCCAGTACGGGCTTAGCAACATCCTGCTTTGGGAAGCAGCTGGGGAGGGAGAAGCAAGTGGCACACGGGGACCAGGCAGGGGACAGCCCCTCTGTCTGGGCCCCGTGATGTCCCCCATATGAAGAGTCCCTGCTCCCCCAGGCCCGGATTAAGGTACGGGTTAGGATTAGGGTACGGTTTAGGGTACGGGTTAGGGTTAGGGTATGGGTACAGTTTAGGGTACAGGTTAGGGTATGGCAACAGGTTACGGTTAGGGTACGGGTTAGGGTTAGGGTACGGGTACAGTTTAGGGTACCGGTTAGGGTATGGCGACGGGTTACGGTTAGGGTACAGGTTAGGGTACGGGTTAGTGTTACGGTACGCCCATGGGGTCACCCCTGTGATGAGCTGAGTCCAGGGCTCGGGCCTGAGGTTGTGGTCACAGACCCAGGGGAGCCAGCCTGCCCACAGCCGCCCAGATCGACCACAGCTGCCCAGAGTGACCACAGGCCGTTGGGGGAGATGGAGGGGGCCGGCTGGAGTATAAAGTAGCAGTGAGGTGTGCAGCCTGCGCAAACCAAGGGAGCGGCATCTGAGAAGATGCCTCGAGAAAGTGGGACCCGAGGAACCCAGAAACTTGGGGTATGGGGTGAACAGCCCAGGAGACCCCCAACGCAGAGGCACCGGGTGGGAAGGGTGCTGCTCTGGGCCTGGCACCCCCACTGCCCCCAGCACCCCCGTGCCAGCCCCCAACACGGGCATGAACCTGTCTCCTGGTCCCCCAAGCCTGGTGGAGCCAGCAGACACTTCGAAAGGACCGTCTTCGCCACACTCCCAGGCAGAAGAACGAAACAAAGTGGAAACGACAGCCCGGAATGGTTGGATTCAGGATGCACCCGGGGCGGTGGAGTCCCGCTGGCCGGGGAGGTCCTCATCCCCACAGCCTCCTCAAGGGCTGCTGGGGCAGGAGGGAGCTGAGGCCCTCATCTGGCCAGAGCCCTGGGGCAGCAGACGAACCCGTGGGAGGACGCAAGAAGAATGGGGCGATCCAGGGCGACGATGGGCTGGCAGGGAGAGGAGGCCACGGACAGCGGGAGGGAGGAGAGCTTCCAGAAGGCTCTGCCTGAATGGCCGAGGCCACACCCTCGTGCCCAGGCCCGCAGCTGCCCAGGGGCCCGGTCTGCACTTGGACAGTGGTACCTGCAGCCACAGCACATCCATGCGCCTCCCTCCACGCCCCCTCAGGATAACCTCAAGCCCTGATCAGCCAGGGGCCTGGCCGGGTCACTGGGTCAGCACCCAGCCCCAGGCTGCCGCAGCCCAGTCACTGGACAGAGCCCGTGGGAGCCGGCACTGCCCCCACCTCCTGGCCCCCCTGCACCAGCCTGACCTAGATTCCGCGCCCACATGCGTGCCGGGCAGAGCCACGGCCAGCCTGGCACCAAGACAGGGGCCAGATGCCGGGCCAAACGCGGCCACACAGTCGCTGGCCCGGCCCACCCAGGGCAACCCCCAACGCCCCCAGCAGGGTCTGTGCGGAGCTGCCCACCACTTGCCCCGTGGCAGGCCAGGCCAGGCCCCCAGCACCTGGGCGTCCCCTTCAGCCTCGCCAGCCTGCGCTGCACCGTCTTGGCGCCCGTGTGCCACCCAGGCATGGGGACGGGAAGCCACTTGGCAACTTGCTTCGATTAAAAATACAAACATCCTTGAAATTAGAAGCACGTGCATGCAAAGCCCTGCTTTTGGCTACCAGGCTCTCAGGCCCTGCACGTGTTCCCGGGCCAGAGGGGGCGCAGGCGGCATGCTCCCACCATCCCAGGCCAGATTCGGCCACCTGTGTGCCCCTGGGCCATCTTCCCTTGCCCTTCCCCCTACCACCTATTCCACTGCCCAACCCCCAGCCGACAGCCAACGTTCATTAAGCACCTGCTGTGTGCCAGGCATTGTGCTTGGGGCCGGGGAGTAATGAGCAAAGCAGAAGCAGCCTCCACCATCAGGGAGCGCCGGGTCAGGGGCAGAGGTGTCGGCTGGGCCATGCTCACCACAGCGAGAAGAGCTCTCGGCCCAGGACCCAGCTCAGGGCACAAATGGGCCGAGGAGAGGGAGTTGGTGGGGGGGTGGGATACTAGACCCCTCCTTGGCCATCAGCTCCCACCCCCTCCCCGTGCCGAGGATGTACAGCCCTGTGACAGGGCGCTCGCCTGAAACCATCCTCCAAAGGCTGCCTGTCCTGGGTCCTCCCGGCAGTGCAATTTTACGTACAAATTATTTCCAACTTTCCCGCATCACTACATCCAGACAACTGCTTACTTGGTGTTCACTGGTAGAATGGAAACCATTCAAAAATCCTGGGTGCTTGCACATGCGTCTCCAACCACAAAACCCAATAAACAAGTTAGAGAGGGCTCACGGTGAGGGCTGAATTTGTCATGATGACTTACACGGGGAAGGCGAGGCCGCCTGGGACGAGGCCACGGAGGGAACGGCCCATGGTTCAGCCCCGGGGGCTCCTGGCGCGTGGAGAGAGCCTTGCCAACACTCGGCACCTGCCAGATTCCCAACCGGTCCCTCAGCGCATCCTGAGCTCCAGCCCTAGACGTGGACTGGGAGGGGCTTCAGGGCTGACTCTTTACAAAGAGGGGCCGGGTCCCTACAAGGCCATGGTCAGCACAGGGGCGAGAACTCTCTGGAGGGTCATGTCATCCTGACCAGTGGCCACGGGCTGCCCCGGTCACTGGGAGAGGGAGCCCCAGTGCAAGGAGCCGGCCGCCCACACCATGACACCCCAGCTTTAACCTTCTTTACACCAGAGGGACGATGGTTGCATCCCCACAGATGTTCAAAGCCAGTGAGGCTGGGGACACAAGAGGTGGACGAGAGGAATGAAGCTCGGCCTCGAGACCATCCTGTGGAGACGGTCTATGGGGGGTCGGGGGGTAACCCCGTGCCAGCTTCTGAGAGCACAGGTCTGCCAGGAGGCCTCGCCAGCGCCCAGTTCAGAGCCACTATCCCTCCACCCCTCCCCCTGCACTGGAGTCACTGGGGCTCTAATCCTGACCTCGCTCCTTTGGAGACTCGGGCAGTGCCCTGAGCACTTAGCAACAGGGACGCAGTGTGTCGGTGGGGGGCGGTGTGTGAACACAGAGCCTGGGGAGGTGGGTGGGGTGTGAACGCACAGCTGGGGGTGTATGAACACAGAGCTCGGGGAGGTGGGGGGGTGGGAACGCACAGCTGGGGCGTGTGAACACAGAGCTCGGGGAGGTGGGGGGGTGTGAACACTCTGCTGGGGTGGTGTGAACACAGAGCCCAGGGAGGTGGGGGTGTGAACACTCAGCTGGGGGGTGTGAACACAGAGCTCAGGGAGGTGGGGGGTGTGAACACAGAGCTCTGGGAGGTGGGTGTGTGAACACACAGCTGGGGGAGGGGAGGGTGTGAATACACAACTCAGGGTGTAGGGGGGTGAATACAGAGCGGGGCCAGGGCACCCGGAAAACATTTTCCCTCAAGACAAGACAGAGACCCCAAGATCCTACTCGACCAGGGGACCCACCCACCAGACAGCCGTGGGTTCAGTGCCTGGTGGGATGTGGAGGGGTCCCTCCGGCAGCCCCAGGCAGAGGCTCCAGCCACAAGCGGTCGGTCTGGGCACCCGTGTCCATAAGCCTCCTGCGCAGCTTCCCCGAGGCCCCAACCCCAGCCAGTCACCTTTCCTTCACTCTCAGGCTCCCGAAGATGACAGACCTTGGGTGGTGACCGGTCACATCCCCTGCCCCATGGTGACTGCCACACGGGTCCCCTCGACACGCACTTTCACCGGCAGCCTGGGGGGAGTCAAGCCCTGGAGGACAGCACTGGGAGCCTGGGCACCACGCCCTTGGCCACCTGCCCTCCCCTGTGCCCTCTGTACCCCCAGCTCCTCCCGCGGATGAGTGGACCCAGCAGCCATCAAGCGCTACATATGCAAATGTTTATTTTCTCTTCAGGGCAAGGAAAGAAAAGCAGCAAGAGGATCAGCCTATAGGGCAGGTGAGTCACTGGGGTGTCCAGCAAAGGGCGTGGAGCAGCGCCCAGCACCCTGTGGGCAGGACGGAAACTGCCCCGCCACACCCACCCCTGCAGGTGCCGGTGCCACCTTGACATGGCGTGAGCGCTGGTCAGCCTCCGGGCAGTCACTTCGAGGAAAGCTGCCCCCTCCAGGGAGTCCTCACTGACCACCTGCAGTTCCTCGGTGCCCCTCAGGAGCGGAAGCCTGTCCTGCAGGCTCACCCCCCACCCATCTCAGCACACCTCGGTTCCCCCAGGAGCCTCATTCATTCGGGCGACCTGGAGAGAAGCTGTTGGCAGCTGGAAATGGAAGCAGAGGGGACAGGGACGCTGTATCACAGCCCACGGGGCTGCGGAGGTGCACAGGCCTCCCAAACCCTTGGTCCCTCACAGCCCCCACCCCACCACCGGACGTGCCCTCAACCCCGGAGTGGGCAGGCAGGCAGGAGTCCCAGCAAATCGGGGGCAGGCTGACCCAGAACAGGTCCCCAGGTCCAGACCGCATTCCTGTCCCTGATGGATGGAGCCACCGGCCGGTCAGTCCAGGCTTTCTTCCAAGAGTGGCCGTCCCCATGCAGCCCACCATGAGAGAGCCATGAGTGCCCCAACCCCAGACCACCCTGGGTAAGGACTCGCCAGTGTAATGACCGTCAGGGCAGGACCGAAAGCCACTGCAGCCACACTTGGGTGCCTGAGGCCAGGGGAGGCCAGCCCGGGGGTTTGGGGGACGGCTCCCCACTCCTTAGGAAAGGACGGCGGCCCGGGACCCAGGCTAGCCAGAGGACCCAAAGCAGAGGCCCCGGGAAGGTGTGAACCACCCCCGTGGTGTCCCAATAGTGGGAGCAAACCCCGAGGTCCCTCCCCTTCTGGGAGCCTGCGTGGCCCCGGAATGGGTGGGAGGGGTCCTACCCCAGCTGAGGGCTGGTCCTCTGAGGACGGGGTGGGCTACAAGCCCGAGGCACTCCTCCCACCAAGACCCCTGGACAAGGCAAAGTCAGAGGAAGGCCCAGCTCCCGAGTCCCAGGAGGGGAGGCACCTGAGGTGGTGGCAGTGTCCAGCCTGGGTCCCCTACGCAGGCCAGCGCCCTGTCCTGCCATCTTCCCTCCCGCCCTCTGGGGCCAGGGGACGGTCACGAACAGTCTGGGCTCCACAGGAGACCAGCTGCTGGGGAGCTGCCTGGGGGTTTCAGTGAGGCCGAGTGGCTCCAGTGACCTTGTGTGCCTCCAGGAGCCAGGCCCAGTGGCGATGGCTGAGTCACCGCCGGGGCTTTTTAAGGCACAGCTGAGTGCAGGGGGCAATTTAGGTCTTTTTTAGGAGACGTGAGAGCATGTGGCAGAGAACACGAGGTCAGGGCTGAGCACACAGCCACGTGCCCCCCACGGGATGCCCCCCAGATCCCGCAGGCACGAGGGCCGCAGCTGCAGCTGGGGCCTCAGCGGAACAGGAGCAGGCGTCCCGGAGGCAGGGTGCGTGGTGCGCTTGCTGGCCTGGCAGGGCCAGGTGGGCCTTGCTGCACGACTGGGGGTGTCGTGTCCTAGAGACGGGCTGTGGCCCTTTGAGGGTCTTCCTAGGAGGGATGGCCTGGCAGTCCCCATCCCACTCCTGTCCTCCTGTCCCGGGCAGCTGGCGGAGGAGATCAAAGGCCAGTAGGGGTCTGGAGCTGTGGTCTGATGTGCCATCTGGTCCTGGCAGCTTGGTGGCCCCAACTGCAGCTACAGACCCGAGGGGTGTGGGCTGGTGGGCCCCCTGTGCCCCACGTCCCCACGCGGCCGCGCTGACTCTCCCTGGGCCTTCATCTATCCCTGTCCATCTGCCTGACTGTCTGCTGTCCTGAGAAAAGCCCCCCAGGATCAGGCACCGCCCAGAGCCTGTCCTGCCCGGCCCCTCGGCCGTCCAGCTCAAGCCGGCAGGTCTCTGCGGAGCAGCCCCCGCAAGCGGAGCCAGGGCAGGACTCCCCAGGCAAGGCCATCAGAACCCATGGGCGGGCGGAGGGGGGCAGCCCCCAGGAGATGGCCACCTTGCCACTCTGACAGCCCCCAAGGGCCCCACCTCACTCTGGGCCCCGCTTTCCAAGGTGCATCAAGTACCCCCAACTCAGCCTGCAATGATGCTGTTTCCTTACAGACACAGAATATAACCCCCGATAACGCCAAGCCCAAAATAACCCCACAATGAGCCACGTGCCAAGCTCTCACCGGAGAATGCGGCTGAGCTGAGCACAGCTGCAGAGTTGCTTTAAAAATACCCTAAACATGCACACACACACACACACACACACACACACGCAAACACACACACAGACCCGCCTCGAGGATGCCTGCCCCGCCCCCGGCAGGTAGGTGGTGAAGGTGAGGGCACAGGCGGGAGGGGGACCCTGTCCTCCCCACCCCAGCGGCTGACAGAAGGCCCCAGGCAGCGGTGCAGGCGGAGGGGCACACGGGGCGCCCCGAAAGCGCTCTCCCGCCCCTGACCACGGCCAAGTCCTCCAAGGGCTCTGACCCCCGGCCCTCCCCAACCCTGCCCACGAGACCTCCTGGGACATGCTCCCCCGGCATGGGGGGCGGTGCTGGATGAGCTCCCCTCTTCCAGAAGGTGGGGCTACCCAGGCCTCCACCCACCCCCACCCGCCCCGGCCCCCTCTTGGGCCCTCCGCCCCTCTCTGCTCTCCTGTGCTCCCCCCACCAACCCGAGGAGCAGCCAATGCCCCCCACACCCGAGGGAGGCATAGGTGGGCCTGTCGGGCGGCCGTTCTCCGGCTCCGCTGAGGGGGTGGGGTGCCTCTTGCGGGCCAGGTGCACATCTGTCCAGGGCAGGTGCAGGAGGCGCCTATTGGGTCTCTGGCAGTTCCAGACCCAGAGCGGCTGGCACCCAGTTCCAGGTGCCCACTGGCTTGGTGCCTTGGCTCCCTCGCCAGAGGGTCCTGGGACGGGCCGGCTCCCTGCATCCCACGGCACCAGGGGCTGTTCCTGAGACATCAGGTCCAGCGGCTCTTCTTCAGCCACTGAGAATCCTGCAGGGCCCAAACGCTGCAGAGGCCAGTCGGACTCCATGAATGGCTGCAGAAGCCCACCGGCGCCCAAATCCTCCCCTCCCCAAACTCGGGGCTTTTTCCGAGAGGGGAGCTCCAAGGGCCCTACTGAGCCCCACACCCCAGGATCCCGACCCCAGGATCCCCAGGAAGGCTGGGGTCGGCCATCAGGCCACCCCCTGCAGGTAAAGGGGTCCAGCCCACACAGGGCACTGCTGGTCCAGCCCTACAGAATGACAGGGCCAGGACTTGGACACCCAGAGCCTGCACAGAATAACCCCTCATTGCAGCCACCCCCGGGGACAGCAACGCAGGCCACACCAGGCTGGACAGGTGAGGGCAATGAGGACAGGCCACGGTGACATCCATTTGCTCAGTCCCTCGGGACGCAGCTCCACCCAGAGGGGCACAGGCTGGCTTTGTTCTGGGGAAGCAGACCCCCTCCCCACCCCTCCATCCCCAAGGCCACCAAGGCAAACAGAGCTCTGCTGGAGCCCTGGCCTCGCTGCCCGCTGGCTGGAGCGGGCAGCCACCTGCTGCTGTGGAATTCAGCTTTGCCAATCCCGCTGCAGCCTGAGAAGTGGGCCACGGCCTGGCCTGGAA
Organism: Hyperoodon ampullatus; assembly: GCF_949752795.1. NCBI lineage: Eukaryota > Metazoa > Chordata > Mammalia > Artiodactyla > Ziphiidae > Hyperoodon > Hyperoodon ampullatus. Next base: position 1,277,530 of record NC_136915.1, on the reverse strand, counting down.
AGCGGTTGCTCGGAAACGCTCCATGGTCACGGGATCTGCCTCTGCGGCAGGTGGCCTGCAGGGAGCTGCAGGCAGCAGAGGTGCCCTGGCCCGGAGCCCCTTCCCCGGGGTGCGCTCACCAGCCTGGACCTGGGGAGGGCTCCCCAACGGTCCCCTCCCCGCAACCTGGGGGAGCAGGCCCAGGCCGCCCCAGGACTCCTGCCCATCCAGGGATGGGGGTCCCCTTGCTACTCCTCCCCACTTGAGAAATGCAGGAAGGGCTTTCCCAGCAACCCCTGCCCCACTGTGGGCCACAGTCCTGGGGACACTGGGAGCTGCAGCAGCCCACGCCAGCTCGGGGGGGCCACACCCGGGGGGTGCCCACTGCTGGGGTTGGCGAGAGCGGGGCGATAGCATCCCGGGGGCAGTGTGCACAGGCACGAGGACCCCGGGCGGGCAGCAGGACCTGGACCCTCAGGCACGGCTTTCCTCAGAGGGGAAGATGGAGCTTGGGGAGTGGACGGACGGGCGGTGCAGAGGGTGGAGGGTCCTGTCCGTGCCAGGAGGAGCGGCCCTGACCCCCGCACCGCAGCCAGCACGCCTGGGGCCCACGACCCCTTCCATGAAGGGAAGCGGAACCAGCACCCAGTGAGCGCCTGCTGTGTGCACAGACAGCCCCAGCGAACCGGACGCCGAGGGTCTCGCCCGCTCCTCGCCTGCCGCCCCAGGACCACGGCAGGTCATCCCACCCAGCCTCCATGTAACTGGGGCGACAGCAGGACCAAGGCTTCTAGGCCTGGGAATAACACGCACAAGGGGGTCTCCCAAGACCCAGACCGATGGGCGAGGCCCCCAGGAAGGGAGGCCTGTTCCTGCTTCTGCGTGGGGAGGCCTGGCCAAGCCTCCCCACTGGGAATTATCTAGGCACCTGCCCAGGCCCACCCGCTGCTCTCCTGGGCAGCGAGGGGGGGCGGGGGCAGGAGGGGAGGGCGGAGGCAGTACCACGGCCGCCTTGGCCAGCCCTGTCCCCGGGGCTCACTGTAGGTCGGCGCTGCTGCCTCTGAGCTGAGATTAAATCCTCCCCCAGGCTGATCTCCCGCGCGCAGGGTGGGCCGCATGGTCAGCTGGGGATCCCGGCCCAGGCACTGCTCCGGGAAGCCCCGGTTTGCTCCCTGAAGGGTCCGGTCCAGCACCCAGGCCCAGCCATCCCCTGGGCTCACCTCTCCTTCTGTAAACCAGGGTGGACACAGTGCCCGTGAGGAGACAGTGGCACAGGCCTCCACCAGTCCCCAGGGGCGCCCCCTCCCGGCAGGGGAGCCGAGCTGTACCTGTGCTGCCGGGGGGCCCTGCTCAGCCTGCCCTGCATAGGCCGCTGGGAACACAAGCCCCACGGCACGGGTTTGGCGTTTGTGGAGGGTGACAAAGGTCCCGGGGCTCCGAACCTGTGTTCTGTCTGAACAGACGCTTGTGCACGGTGTGCCGGATGCCAGAGCCTCCCCATAGCTCGGGCCTGAATCGTCACCTCCCAGCAGCCCTGGTGCACGGCGGGGGGGCGGGGCCGGGGGCCCAGAGCCCATGGCCGCAGGAGGCGGAGGCCCACTGCCCCGTGGGGCCACCCACCTGCGCCCCGCGATGCTGGCCCAGCCCCCTGGGAGGGTCCGATCCACGGTCGCAGGGGCACTCTGCTTCCAAGTGCAGGGGACCCGCTCTGGGCAGCCCCTGCACGGGGTGAGGGGCCGTGGCCGTCCATACCACAGGCCCGCAGGGCTGCCCACGGCCCTTCTCACGAGGGGGTGTAGGGGCAGCAGCTCTGGGGGTGAGCTGTGGCCCGAGGAGCCAGTTCCCGCGGCTGGAGAGAGGCTACCGGGCAGGGGGAGGGGCTTCCGGGGAGGCAGGAGCTCACTGGGCTTCCCAGCGGCCGGCATTGCCCCTGAATCCATCTTCATTAGCCACTTTCTTGGTGGCAGTTCCTGGCCTGTCGCTGCAGATTGCAACCCTTGGCAATGCTCCCCCAAGTAACTGTGGGATGAGGCAGCACCACCGAGCACACACAGCTCTAGGCTCCAGACCCACAGTTAGGAGCCGGGGCAGGGCCGCCTCCCGGCCCCCATCCAGAGATTGCGGGGCCTGGGGGATCGAGAGGCACCTCGGCCCCTCGGCGCTGTGGAGGCCAACAGAGGCCTCCCTCCCGGACCACCGGGCCCCCTGCCCCCTGCCTGGCATCCTGGGTCCTGCTTCCAGGGGCCGAGCAACAGGAGCCCACGTCCCCCCACGGCGAGCAAAGAAGCTCCAGGTCTGGTGGAGCGATCACCGCCTTCCGCGTGTCCCTCACCTTGGCTACAGGTTAACTCGCTCACCCCACCATGCCCAGCACCCCTCGTGACAGGTGGGAACGCCGAGGCTCGGGGAGACCGGCATCTGGCCCAGGAACCCACAGCCCAGGAAGCGGCAGCCTGGGAGCCTGGGTGGGTGGGAGGCGTGGCTCCAGACCAGGCTTGTGAATTTGCCCCTTTGCCGGTTTCCGAAGGCTGCAGGGGGCCTCCTGGAGGCCCTCGGCCTCGCTGCTCAGACAGGCAATTGGAGGCTCTTGGAAAAGTGGGCCATTTGGTAACTGGTCCAGAGCAACACCCTGCGCTGAAAGGCCACCAAGGAAGGAAGTGACCCTCGAGGACACGGAACGTCTCCAGCAGGTAGGAGGTGCAGGACGGCCCCCACCATCATTCTGCAGGTGGAGAACCAGGCCCTGGTGGGTGGGGCTCCCGGTATCGGCCGCCTGGCAGCTCAGCCACAGGGAGGGGCTGACCACCTCCAACCAGCCTCGAGGTGCCGGCCACTGCTGGGCGGGTGCTGTGGGCTCCCTTGAGGGCCCTGGTGGAGGCTGAGCTCCGCTGAGCTCTGGGTGCAGAGAAGCGGCCTCGCTCACCCACGTCCCAAGGCCCGTGAGGCCAGCAGCCGCTGCTCAGCGCTCGGAAGCAGGGGAGGCTGAGCGCTGGCGGTTCTCCAGGGAAGAGCAGCGGGAAGAGCCAAGTTCTGCGGAACGGCGGGGAACAGGCCGAGGGGAGCTCGGGGAACGGGAGAGGGACGAGGGGCAGCGGTGGTCCCCACGGGCGGGGGCGGAGGGCACAGCCCCACACACAGCCCCCCCTTCACTGCTCTGCAGGCTACTATTCGCCCAGTTCACAGGTGGAGACATTGAGGCTGAACCCCCACCCAAGGCCACACGGGAGCCGGTGGCAGAACAGGAGCCAAGCCACACCCGCCCGCTCTGGAGCAGGGCCCTCCCACCCCCGCATCCCGCCCATCCTGGGAGGGCCAGCCCCGAGCAGAGGGTGCTCCCAGGAAGCGCCGAGCCACCTGCAGACCTGGTCTCCACCCACCCCTCACCTGGCATCCTGGTTAAAACGTGTATTTCTACTAAAGTAGCCCCCACCTCTCTCAAATATGTTTTTCCATGCTCCCAGGTAATGCCTAAAGCCAGGTACATACCATTCTGGGGCTGCTCAGAGCCGTGCTGGGGCCAGGAGGGCCTGGTCAGAGCAGCCAACGATGCGCTGGAGCTGGCGGGCTGCTCCTGGCGCAGAGACGCACTGGAGCCCCCAGACCGCTGGCCACAGAGGTCAGGTTTTGATGAGGGGGCATTTGGGAGACCCTGCCTGCCCTCCCCAGCAGGGGCGCTGTGAGCAGTGGGCCTGCGGGATCTCGGAGCAGCCATTCACTGAGAGAGGGTGAGGCCCCTGCCCAGGACCCACCTGGCCGCCACATCCCCCAGGAGGCCAGGACCTCCAGGGCCCCCTTCCCTCCTCCCCCCAGGAGCCTCTGGAGCCAGTGTCCAGCCCAAGGAGAGACTGCAGTGGTGGGAACCCAGGAAGCAGCGGGCAGGGCTCCACCCTGGGCAGCTCTGCTCGTGCTGTCAGGGAATTCCATGCCAGCCCATCCTCAGCCCATGGGGCCCAGAGGGGTGAGATACGGGCCCTGCCTCTGGCTCACAGGTGTCCACCAGTGGGTGCAGCGGGCAGACAACACAACCATTGTAGTGGGCTGAATGGTGGCCCCCAAAGGATGCGGCTGCATCCCAGGACTTATTTGGAAAAAGGTCTTTGTAGATGTAATCAAGTTAAGGACCTTGAGATGAGGCCATCCTCGGTTACTCGAGGGAGCCCTAAATCCAATGACAAGTGTCCTCACAAGAAGAGGGGGGACAGGACACATGGGGGACCAGCCCATGTGAAGACGGAGACAGAGGCTGCAGCCAAGGAAGCCTGGGGTCGCCAGGAGCTGGATGAGGCAGGAAGGACCCTCCCCTGCAGGTTTCAGAGAGAGTGAGGTCCTGCCGACACCTTGAGCTCAGACTTCCAGCCTCCAGACGTGAGAGGATAAATGTCTGTAGTTTTAAGCCCTCTAGTTTGTGGTCTTTTGTTCCGGAAGCCCCAGGACACTCATGCCGCCCTCTCGAGTTGGCCGCAGGGCACATGGGTTCAGGAAGCAGGATGCCTTCCTGATGAGGTGGGTGTCTCTGCTCGGGTCTGGCTGCCCAGGAGGCCACCGATGAGGACCACAGAGGCCTCAGGCCCAGGAGCCGCCCCATGCTGGCAGAGAGCTCCATTAAAGAAGCACTTGGTCATAACTCCCTGGAGGAGAGCAGGGAGGGCAGGCACCTTGGTGACAGACCCAAGGTCCCGCAGCAGTGAGGGGACCAGGGGAGGCGAGGCGGGGGAACCGGGCTCCTTGCTCAGGTCAGAGGCCTCCCTGCGGGACAGGGCAGGGACATTTCAGAGACTGCACCCTACCCCCCACCTCCCTGCCCTCCTGGCTCGTGGGGTCGGGGGTTCAGTCACAAGTGAAGCCCCAGGTAAAGCCCCACGCCCCCGGACTGCATTTGGTCCCCGGATCCCTGCATCACACCTGTGGTGCCGGCCCATGTCTCTCCCTGCTCCCCACACCAACCCAGCTGCTGGGTCCCATTAGCCAGTGGGACGGGCCCCCCTCTGAGTACAGGTGGAAAGTGGGAGCCCCAACGTGCCGGCCACTCACCCTCTTCCCCGGGGGAGCTGGGGGTGAGTGTGTGTGCACGAGGGCCGGGGTCTGCACGTCTCCGAGGGCCCCATGGGGAAGGAGGCGATGAAGTGGTTGCTGGCCCCACGGGATGCAGGTGAGGTGAACATTTCGGAGCCTTCCCCCACACACGTTCTGGGCTGTGAGGGGATGGCCCGACCCTGGGCCTCCCCAGGCCCAGCTTGCTTGCCATTGAGCCTGAGCCTCCTGGAGCCCCCGGCCCACCCCGTCTGAACAGAGCAGCAGCTGTGAAAACAGGTGTGAAGCGTCTGCTCCGATCCATGGGGGTGGGGACCCTGAGATCAACGCCCCAGAGGCTGCTGGGAGCAGAGAGCAGGGAAGAAGGCAGGAAGAAGAGCCGGGGGGTGGGGGGGGCAGAACGGGAGCGGGGTGGGGCCCCCCAGGCCACTCTGCCCCAGAGGGACACACACACACACACACACACAGCTGCAGGGGCCGGAGGCTGGAGGAGACCCAAGCCAGATCAGCCCCAGGGAGCGAGCGCCCACCGGCCCTGGGCCCCTCGCCACAGCCTGGGCTGGGCTGGGCGGCCAGGCAGCCTCCTCTGTCCCTTTGTGCCCCGCAGCAGAAGGGACAAAAGCTCCGCTCTCGGCTGGCGAGCGGCTGCACTGGAGACGTCTCCCAGGAGCCCTTCCTACCCAAGCCGTGGATGCGGGCCTGTTACACAACAGACCTAAGAATAATCTGGGGGAAGGGCAGTGCAGGGGAGAAGGCCGTCCAGCCTCCTAGGACCCCTCAGGCTATGGTAGGCCATGGGGCCGGGCAGGTAGGTCCTGCTTCTGCCTGGGGCCTGGGGCCTGGCTCTGTCTGGAGGCCTGGGGGCACCTCGGGGCACGCCCACCCCCAGCACCTGGGAGACCAGACCGCAGACTCCTGACTCCTGCCCCCATCCCTGGCTCCCAGGGACCGGCCTGGCTGTTGGGAGTGGCAGGCAGAAGCCCAGAAGACCCATCTGTGCCCTGTGGCCCTTGGGGTCAAAAGCCCCAGCTAGTCCACAAGGAAGCTGCATTTCCAGTGGCCCCTGATGGCTGTCCCTTCCCAGTGACCCCCAGCACACAGGGCCTGGGGGCTACAGTGGACATGGGTGCGGGACAGGGGAGGGGACGGCTGGCCCAGCAGTGACAGCAGTGGAGCAGGTGGCAGGCAACCCGCGGGTCTCCAAACCAGACTCCCTTCCAGGGAGCGGGGAGCGGGGCGCAGGGCGGGCACAATAGTCAGCAGCTAATGAAGCAGGCCTATTAGGCGCAGGGTAACAGAGTATATACAAATTGCCCCGTATCTCTCCATCTACTGCAGACATTAAAAATTAAAATCCAATTACAACTCGTATTGTCAAACCTGGCTGCTGCTGCTTACAGCAACCCGTGTGCCAGGCGGGGGGATTATGTAAGCTGAGCTCTCAGCTACAGAGGGTGAGGGCCTCGGGGAACCCCCAAGAGCGTCTGCAGGGGTCTCTCCACCCACAAGTCCCTCTGGCACCTATGGGACCCCACAGACCTGGCCCAAGCACCGGCTGAGGGGGTCCCTGGCTGGTCACCCACAGGAGGGGCCACTGCCAGCCTGCTGGACATCCTCCCAGTGCCCCCAGCTGCCCCTCAAAAGCAGCATCCGTGGCTGGGTGTCAGGCATGACCCCTAGACACCCCAGCCCAGCCTCGGGCTCACTGTGCACCCTGGATGCACCACGTCCAAGACATCAAGGCCACCGGAACCACCACCAACCCCGCCAATTCTGGGAAGCCCCAGGCACGGCACACACTGCCTGGCCTGAAAAAGGGTCAGCCCTCTCACACCCCGGGCACAGGGCCGCGGCCTCTGGTCAGGCGCAGGCCAGGCGGGGCCACCGAGCAGTCGGGCCTCTGGAAAGGGGGCCGTGGGGACCCTTCAGACATGGCCAACGGCACATGCTCCACCTGCCTCCCCACCCTTTCTGGAACCACCAGACCCTCCCCACAGGGCCACACAGAGTACAGAGGAAATATGACAGGGTCGGGGGGCTGTTGGTGGTCTTTAGAGCCAATTTCTCCCATTATCCCAGGGTCCTGGGGAGACAGGCAGGCTGGCTCCTGCCCCCACCACCCAGGAGAGGAGATGACGACCTCTGACCTGCCAGAACTCCCCGCTGGGGCTGCTGCTCTTTGACTGAGCTGTGGGCTCAGCGGACCCTGGCAGATCACAAATGGGGTCCCCATGACAGAAGCATTTGGGCACCAGGTGCCAGGGGAGCTGAGTGTCACCTCTCAGAGGTCAGGCACAGAGGGACAGAGAGGACACAGACTGGCACATTTTCATGGGTGAGGGGTGGAGAAGGCCAAGGGGGAAAGGCCAGCCTCAGCAGGGCATCTGTGGTCACTCTGTCCACCTCAACGGTCGCCGGGCAGGATGGGGGCTGGGGAGGTCTCCTGCTTCCTTGGCACCTTCCCTCTGCCAGTTCCGGAAGTGTCCACGTCCCCTAAAGGACGCCTGCCCCACAGCTCCGCTCGCAGGCACAGAGCCCCAGGAGGGCCTGCTTCCCCCACCCCACCAGCACCTGCAGACAACCTGGGCAGAGCTGCCCTGGAGCCTGGCTGGGTCCCGCCTGAACCGGCAGCGCCCGCGCGCCCGCACGCACGCCTGCCAGTGCTGGGAGAGGCTGGCCCAAGGCCAGAAGCGGCACCTGCAGCCCAGGGAGATGTGCCAGGCCCCTCTCTGCGCAGTGTCCCCCCAGCCCCTCGCCGCAGACCCAAATGGCAGTGCACCACCTACAACCAGTGAGGGGTTGGGGTGCCCTGGCCTGGGCTCAGCAGGGCTCAGTCTCAGCTCAGGGGCCCCGTGGGACATCCGTCCTCAACCAGGGCAGGAAAGTTCGCAGGGGGCGGCCCCCAGATCCCTCAGCCCGCCCGGGAGGCCTCCGAAAGAGCCCGGACCCCTCACCTGCCCCGCGCCATCCGACACCCACACCCCGGCCAGAACCCCCCAAAATCGGGGGGCCCCCTTCCGGGGTCTGGACCTCAGAAGCATTTCGGCCCACCAGGCGGCCGTGGCGGCCGGCACGAGGGGAGCAGCGCGCGCCCCCTCCCCGCGCCGGCCGGGCCCGCCGCCCAGGGCAGCGGCGCCCCCGCGCGTCCACCGAGCCCCAGGCGCAGCAACAGGAGCGGTGCGGCACCTACTGTGCTTCCGCGGGGCGGCTCCCGCGTCCATTGTCTCCGCGGCGGCGGCGGCGGCGGCGGCGGCGGCGGCGGCGGGAGCGGGGTCGGGGCGCCGTCAGCGGGCGGCCCCGGGCTCGGGCTGGGGCCGGGGCTCGGGCTCGGGCGGCATCGCCCCGCCGGCTCGGAAGCCCGCGGCGGGCTGTGCGCGCGGCGGGCTCGGCGCGCTGACACTACGCCCCGTGGAGGCGCCGCGCGCGGAGAGCGCTGTCACTCGTGCCGCCCGCACCACACCCCCTGCCCGCCCCGCGCGGGGAGGGGGCCAGGGGCGCGGGCTCGCGGCCGGCGCAGAGCCGCGGGCGTGGGACGCGGAGCCCAGGCGCAGAGCGCGGGAGCCCGGGCGCACACTGGTGCCAGCCGGCCCGCCCCGCGCCCGCGGCCAAAGTACTTGCCCCGCAGAGATGCGCCCGCAGCCTCCCCGCACCCCCCACTTCCCCCTCCAATCCCCTCTCCGGTTGGCCCAGGCCGCGGGACTGGGAAGGGGGCGGGGCCGAGAACCGCTTCGCCCTCCAGAGGCTGGGCACTTGCACAGCGGGCGGCTCAGCTCCTTGAGACGGGTGTTTGCCAGGCACTGCCCCCCACGCTCCCAACCCACCGCCACCCTGGTGCTTGAAGCGAGGAGCCTGGGCCACCCCTCCCCCAAGATGTAAGGTGGCAGGTGCAGAAACCTGCACCAGTGTCTGGAGCTGGTGGGGGAGGGGTGGCAGCCCAGCCCCGGAGCGGCTCCTCTTGGGGACACCAGGTACCGCTCAGCTCACACCGGGGGGCAGACGACCCTGGGTTGGGGGAGGGTCGCTTAGCGCTGCTGTCTTGGAAACTTGTGACCCCCGAGTCTGGAGAGGGCGTGGAGACCAGAAGCAGTAGTGAGAGCTGCCCACCCCCTTGTCTCCCCACACGGGCCCCCTGCCCGACGGCAGCACCAGCCCCAGCACACTCGCCCTCTCACTGCTCCAGGTCCTGGAGGGTCCTCCAAGCAGCGACAGAGCCGAGGTCTGGACCCTGGGGACCCTCGTTCGTGGGACCTCCCGGCCAGCTCAGGCTCTGGGAGCCCCTACAGCCTGCCTTTCTCCCCCTTCTGCTGCAGTGGAGGAGGGTCAGGAGAGGCAGGTCCGGCCAAGCACCGGTGTCCAGAGAGGCTGAGATCCCACCCGCTGGGCCTGGCCTAGTGACAACAGGAGATGAGATGCAAACTCATGTCCCAGCTCCCCGCGGACCCACGAGTAGCCTCAGCTAAACCCGTCCCCTCTCTGGGCCTCAGTTTCCCCAGGGATAAGACCTGCTGTTTTCTAAGGTTCTTTCCAGATTGCTGCAGCCCAGAGAGGTTTCTGACTTTCCCCAAGCCACACGGCAGATTCCTTGGCTGTGCCACAGACCCCAGGGTGGGCCTGAGATCCCTCTCAGGGCCAAAGATGACGCACGAGAGACAGCATCTTGGCATCTGCCAGGACCAGCTGAACTCCCGAGGCTTCCTGCTTTCCAGCTACACTGGTCAAGGGCTGGGCTCCAACTCCCAGCGCAGCCCTGCACACCTGCATTGGAAACTGTGCCCAGGTGTGTGTTTGGGGATGCTTCGTCGGGCTGAGGCTGACCTGGCTCTGGCAGCCCCTGCTCAGGGAGGCATCAGGCACTCCCACCGGTCTGTGAACTGGAGGCAAAGATCCCATCAACATTTCCATGAGGGGCTGTCAGAGCAATGCATCCAGAGCTGCAGAGGCAGCAATTAGGGCATCCCTCCACCTTCAGGACCACCACGGCAGCTCTGGGCTGCTTCCTGTCCTGGAATACCATCTCCAGCGGCTTCTCTGCCCACCCCCCAGGTCAGGGCCTGATGCCCAGGCCAGGCCAGGGCCGCCCACTCCTCTCCCTCCTCCCCAGCCCCACCTGGACAGTGCCTAGGACCCGAGATGGCTGAGAAGGTGGAGTATGGAGACGCCCAGAAACGTGCAGGGGGCTCAGTGGGGCGAGAGCGAAGGCAGGGTAAGAGTGAAGGAGCCCCTGCAGGTCCTCAGGAGCCAAGCCCGGCCAGGACGGGACTCCTACCGGGAGGCCCCACGACATTCACACCAGTGGGTGCTCACGGCAGGGGCCTGGCGAGCAGGGCTGGGGGCTTCCTTCTGCCCTCTGCCCATCCCCAGCCCTCCAAGGTTTTCCTGAGTGACAGCTGGGCTGGGTGCGGGCAGGTGGGGAAAATTCCTGGGCACCCCGAGTGGGCAGCACCTCCCACCTGCACACCTGCACACCAGCACACCTTTCTCAGGCAGCATGGGGCCCTGTTGCGGGGAGGGGTGGCTTCTCTCACAGGGACAGAGATGCCGGTCCTGGGCACAGGGAGATTCCAGCAGCCCACAGGGATGTGCCCTCTGTGCCCAGGGGACACGGCTGAGAGCCCAAGAGCCAGGGACAGAGAGACACACAGACACTCACACCCAGAGACAGAGACGCGGAAACCAAGGGCAAGGACCAGACAGGGAACCCGGGCTTGCTCCTGCACGAAACCAAAACTGAAATGCAAATCAGAAACCTTGAAAGAAATCTCCATTCTGCGCCAGAGACTCCAAGAATCCGTGGAAGGAGGCCACAGGACCTCTGGGCAGGCGGGGCTCAGGGCCTCCAGACAAGGAGGCTGCACGCGATTGCGATGTGTGGTGTGTGGACGTGCCTACCACGCCCGCCAGGTCCTCCGGGGGCAGCTTCAGCAGCCAGGGCAGACAGCCTGCCCCCCGCCCCGCCCAGCATCGCCCCCACTGAGAGCCACCCCGGCCACCCTTCCTTACCTGTGTCTCCCAGACGGGCTGCTATCCAGGCCTCCCCTTCACCCCTCTGGCCTCTGGACCTCCCTCTGCGGCCCCCTACCCGTGCTGCTCCTACACAGGCCTGAGAGTGCTACTCCGGTTTGAAACTCTCAGGGACTCTGCTCTCCTGTCACTCGACACAGATCCCTTGGCCTGGTACCCAGGGAGCCCCACCCACTGGCCTCCGCCCCTCCCACTTGGCTCCCAAGGCCTGGAGTGAGGCCCCCTCCTCCAGGAAGCCTTCCCTGGTTCCCTCAGTCCACGCACCACGCCCCCCTGAGACTACGTCACAGAACTTCCCTTGAGATGTCACAGGGGCCTTGCCCTTGTTTCGAGTCTGTCTCCAGCAAGATGATCCCCAAACACACCAGCTAGCCTGGCAGCTAGCCTTGGGCATGTCTGCTTGCCAGATTGACCTGCTGCCCCGTGTACCCAGAGACCATCCCCGTGGGCAGCGTTGCCCGGCTCTGGGTGTAACAGGTGGCCCCAGCGAGAGCCCGGCTCAGAAACCTTTCTGCAGCTGGAGGTCACCAGCGAGCACACAGGGCCCAGAGACACACACACAGAGGCAGCAAGAGGCAGGGCGAGTGCCATGGGCAGGACGAGGGCACGCTCACCAGATCGATAAGCTGAATCGGCTGAATGTGCAATTCTCACCCACTAAATTTAGAAAGCGTGTTTCAGTTTTCACCAGCAGCTGGTCTTAAGACGTCTAGTTCTCAATCAGAACTCAAGACAACCTGCAGAATCAGATCCAGCTCTCCCGTCTCCTGCTCCCTACACATGGAGCCCGGGGCGGCCCTGGCCAGGCTGGCGTCAGCCTGAGTGGCCGCCAGGCACCTCCATGGGCACAGGAGGAGGGCTGGCCCACCTGCCCCAAGCCCCCAGGGCACTTTGCTGCACCAAGGTGGTGCCGACTGGGGGCATGTCTGATGGGCCAGAGGTCTTTGTGGGCACTGCCAGCCCTTAGGACTCATTCATTCCTGACCCCACCTTTCCTTTGAGGGGGAAGCTGAGGTGCAGAGAGAGGAAGGCACCTGCCCCAGGCCCCCCAAGACCAGATATCCTGCCCCCAAAGGACCTCTTTCATTGGCAGGGGTGGGCGTTTCCATCTGGGTCTGGCAGGACGAGGATGGGGCCCCTGAGCTGGGTCAGGACTGAGGGGGCCTGGTCAAGGCCACGTCTAATACGGCCATCCACAGGGCCAGAGCCTCGGCTCTCCCAGGCCAGCCTGGACCCCTGGGTCAGGCAGTGCAGCCACATCTGAGTGCAAGAGGTAGACCATGTGAGCAACCCCCGTGGAGGGGGCTCTCACGTCCTGGGACCTGCAGGGGAGGTGCCTGTGGACGGGGAGGGTGGGAGGCTGGTGGGCAGGCGGGTGGGAGTGTGGAGGGCTGCTCCCAGTGCAAGAGCCAAGGCCAGCTGGGGAGAAGAGAGTCAGCAGCCGCAGCTCACGGCCAACGTGGATGTGGAGGCCAGCCGGCCAGGGAGGGGGGGCCGGGGCTGCGGTGGGGGGCGGGGAGGCGGGCAGAGTCCTTGACCTGCCTAGACGGGGGGGTGGCTGGAGGTGCCCTCTCCTGGCCCTGGGCGGGGGCAGGACAGGATGGAGAAGCACAGCTCCCTGCCCATCCTCCCTGCGGACACCCCAACACTCAGTGCCCACCACTGCCTTCTACCCTAGCTGGGGGCCACTGGCCTGGGGAGAGCAGGGAAGGACCTGGGTGACGGGGAGGGACGTGCGTGGGGGAGGGGAGCGTGCCTTGGAGAGTGGGAGGGAGCAAGAGAGGGGGGGTGGCCCAGGGGACGCTGGGCCCGGCCCCCTCTTCTCACCCCACGCCCAAACCCCTGGCCTACTGCAGCCACCACTGTTATGAACCGGCTATGGCTCTCACGCAGCAGCCAGCCCGTCTGCGGGGTGACGGCTCCGTTCGTCCATTCATTCATTCATCCATTCACCTTTTTGTTCTTTCATTCCTGCAACCACTGACAAACACCCTCTGTGAGTCCCCAGGGTGCCCGGCGGGTGGCTAGGAATTCAGTGGGCCCCCATCCCAAGAGCCCTACCCTGGAGGCCTCGACCAACTCGCCAGTTTAAGAAAATGGTCACAGCTGACACTAGGCGGCTTCCTGGCACAGCACGAGGGGTCCTCGGGTGGGAGGGACCGAGCAGAGGGCTGGGCAGCGGCGAGGCAGGAAAGGGATGCGGGGGCCAGATCACAGAGGGTCTTAGAGACAAAAGTGAGGAGGTGTTCTGGGGTCGGGTCCAGAAGATCATTAAGACAGATGGCTGGCGGGGCGGGGAGAGGAGAGGGGGAGATGGGGGGCTGTGGGAAGCAGGCAGCCTGGCTGCGGGCCTTCCTCAGCGGGGCCAGGACACCCAGGCGGCTCAGACAGGCAGGGACGCAGAGGTGGAGGGAAGTGCGGGGACCTGACACCGAGGAGAGGACGTGGGCCCTGGGGGCGGGTGCTGTCCGCTCAGCCTGGAAAGCTGCGGAGGCTCTGACGGCCACTTCTCATGCTGCTGAGCTTGAGATTCAGGCAGAACCGTCCAGCTGGCCTTGGGAGGTCCAAGGGGCACCTGGCCAGGAGTGGGGCCCAGGCACCGCGAGCGGGGTGACCCCTGGTGGACCTCGAGTCTCTGGGACGGGCGACCATGCTCAGAGAGGAGGGGGCCCGAGCTGGGCCAAGTGATGCCCGGCTGCTGCCCAAGTGCACCCCTCGTGTCTGGCTTGAAAGAAAGCAGAACCCGAAGCCCCTCATGCAGGGCCTGCTCGGGTCCAGCACCCTGTGCCGACACACGCTGAGGGCTGCCTGTCCCCAGTCCACAGGGCTGCCCAGCCCAGAGGGAGGGCAGAGGCTCCGGGCTCCGGGCTCCGGTGTGAGTCCTGGCGCAGAACCCTGGGAGGGGCCGAGCAGGACTTCATGCCCCCCGGGCCCACTCCCTCCCCAAGGGTGTCCTTCCTGGCCTCAACCCCTCCTCGTCCAGCCAGACTCAGGGGAGGCCGTGCCCTGGGCAGCCCTGTGTTCCCCGGGCCCCAGTCTGCAGGGGCGGAGCAGCAGGGCACTGGGAATAGCCAGCCAGCCCAGCCCGCACGGCCACCACACCCCCAGCTCTCCCGAGCGACAGGGCCTGCAGGCGACCGGGTGGCTCAGCTCAGGGAGCTGCTGCCCCCAGGCGAGATGGCGGAAAGGGGCCCTCGCTTTCTCCAGGCCAAAGAAGGAGACTCCCAGGGCCCCACGCCGGGCACGGCAGGAGCCCCCAAGGTTGGCCCCCACCAGGCCCGGGCTGGGCCTCCTGTAGCAGCGGGCCTGACCCCCAAAGACTCCAGAAACCCAGGCTCCCTTGTCAAATCACAGCAGCGCCAGTGCAGAGTCACCTCCCACACAAGCCCCATCGGTGAGCGGCTGTCCCCAGCACTGCCCTGCCCAGGCTCCGTACACCAGGAGGTTCTGCCACCCGGGGAGCCCTGTCGGGGCCTGGGCCCCTTCCCCAGTCCCTGCAGAGAGCCCCCCCGCCCCACCACCCCTAACATCCCTCACCTTACAAACCCAAAGCAGCTACTGATAAGCTTGCTGCTGGCCTGGCTGGCTTCCTCTGGCCAGGCTGGCTGGGTAGGGCGGTAGGAGGGCCAGCCCCCAGCACTGGTCAGCTCAGAGGAGTCCCAGGTCCAGTGCATTGGGCCCCCTGCTCCCCTGGCTCAGGACCAGGCTTCCTCCTGCAGGAAGCAGCACCCAGGCCCCCAGCTGCAGTTTCAGCCTGTCCACTGGCCCCAGCCCTCCTGAGGACCAGCCCCCAGCTCCACCCCCTGCTTCTAACTGCAGCAGCCCCTTCCCTACACCCTGATGTGGAGGCCAGCGGTCCGACCCCCTTCCCAGGCTGCCCTGGGCTGCCTGCTCCCCTGCAGACTGGGCAGGATGGTCTGGGGCCCTCCTGCCCATCTGCCATCAAAGCCAGGTCTCTGTCCCTGGGCCCAGCCCAGTTCTAAAGCATGCCGGATAGTTAGGAGCTGCAAGCCCCGCACTTCTCAGAAGAAATCTCCCCTGTGCAGCAAGCTCATGGCATGGGGGACCCCCCCATGCCACCCCCGTGTGTGGAGGCTCGGGCATCCCTGTGCACCCAGGCCCAGGGTAGATGCCCAAGGACAAAAACAACTCATGGCTTCATCCACACAACCTGCCAAGGACTCATGAAGACAAGGAACATCCGTGCATGTGGCACCAGGGAGAGGGGCCCGCTGGATCCCAGAGAGGGGACAGGACCAGAAAGGTTCTGTCCCCCGTCCCCTTGGCTAGGAAACCCCGCAGTCAAGTGCTTCTCTGCTTGCTTGGGTGGAGTGTTTCCTGGAAGAAAGACCCTCACCACACTTTCCGAGACTGGAGAGTCAAATTGGCCAGCTGACCCTTTGGGCTGCCTGTTAGAACTGTGCATAAACTGAGAGTTAATAGGCCACGAGACAGCACCCGAGGGAAGCAGATGAACTCATAGTACTTGGACTTAGTAACTTGTACTTTATCTACTCAGAGGCAGGGTTTGGTTTTGCTTTTCCAAACCAGGCTGCATTCTATATTTGTGAGGATTAGGACCCTCTGAGCAAGGGAGCGCGTCCCTGCCCAGAGGCCCCCAGGGGTGTCCAGAGAATGAAGGAGCCCCAAGCTGCTATTGTCCAGGAAGCCGTGCTCGCCTTTCCCAGGCGCAGATTGCCCTGAAGGTGAGTCCACGTGTCCTGCCTCCTCCGGAAAGGCCTCTGGCCTCTCAGCAGGTGGGGCTGATTCTGGAAAAGCAGCGGGGGAGGCCGGCTCGAGTGCACCAGACACCCAGGCTGCCCAGGAAGATGAAGGCCGGAGCTTCAAAGAGCTCAGTGAACATCAAATGCCAAGGCCGCCGTGCTTCCAAGGAGACGACCAGAGGCACAGACCAAGACGCGAGCTCGAGTCTTCCTAACAGCCAGTGCTCATGAGGTTCCTGGATGCTCACAAGGCCCGAGGGGCCGCGTCCACCAGAGTGAGGAGGCCATTAAAATGCAGGCTCCAGAAGAAGACGCCACGGTTAGAAGGGAGCCAGCGGGTCTAAGCCCCCAGGGCCGGGCTTGTGGGCTTGTGGAGTGGGGGGGCGGCGGGGACAGAGAGACGCAGCTGGTAACCTGGAGCAGTTAGAAACCCACGCGCACAAGGGCTCAAGGAAGGTGGTGTATTCTGTACTTTCCAAAGCATCTCCTCGGAGCAAGTCCTGCTTCCACAGCGAGGAAGAAAGAAAAACAGGCGAGGCCAACATAGAGCCGGCGCGAAGTCCCAGGGAAAGCAGCGGATCCGAACACACTGTGAAGCCCCCAGAGCTTGCACTCCTGCCGTGCGGACTTACACGAGTCCCCTCCCCTAGCCTCATGGCTCAGAGGCTACAGCCACCCAGCCCCTCCAGACCCAGGCCAATAAGGACTCAGACTCAGACACACGGTCCAGCGCCCCAGCGCTGTAAGACCCAGTGTGGTGAGGGGGCAGACCCACCCCCAAATCCATAGCCTCAGGGCAGCTCATTTGCATTCTCCCATCCTTAGGCCTGTTGAATGGGATTAAGTAGCTCTAAATGAACCCCGTTACCAAGGACGCAGGAGAATGGGGTGAGAAGACGGCGCAGTGGGGGTGTGGCCATCCTGCTGCCCCAGCTGTGGGCCTGGTCCCCACACTGTCCACCCACCCAGGCCCAGCGGGAGCTGGCTTCTCTCCAGAGTGCACGGGCTCTGCTCTGGGCCAAGGGCCCAAGGCCGAGATGAGAGCCACAGCACCACGGGAACACCAGCCACACTCGCTGCCTGGGCTGGAGCGGAGCTTGCCCCCATCGTGGGCGCCGTGGACGCAAGTGGCCCCGAGTAACGTCACTGGTGCCACCTGCACCCGGCCCCAGAGCCCAAGGAGCCAGGGCTCCAGAGCGGCCCCCGGGCCCACGCCTCTCGGGCACCGCTCTGACCCGCGGCCCCCCCGCCCCCCGCCCGGTCTGCCGCTTGGGGGCAGAGCTGGCTTCAGCCAGGACAGGCACTGCAGTGCAGAGGAACCCGGACGTGCTTCAGTCCAACGCAGGAGCAGCCTCCTGGCCGCAAGGAGACCAACCGTCCCCAGGCGGCCTCCAGCACACACCGGCCCAAGGGCCTCCCCCGCCCTCGTGGCTGGGAGACCTCCCTTGCTCACAGGGGCTGCCTCAGGAGCCTTCTGGAAGGACTCCAGGGCCAGATCAGGCATCCCCCCCAGCCCTGCCCTCAGCCCCACACCCAGCAGAGGACCTAGCCTGACGTCAGCATCAGCAAGCCAGGCATGGCGGGGACAGGGAGCTCGGGGAGGCGGGGGGAGCGGGGGGAGGGGTCGGTAGTGTGAGGGTGGAGCCCCCTCTCCTCGACATCATAGCCCCTCCGCACGCCCAGAACTACAGGCTCCGTCCATCCTGCTCCCCAGAGGAGCGGCCCGGTAGCCTCCCCTCCCCTCCGCTCCCCCGTTCCAACTAGCCCTTCCTCTGGCGTCCATTCCAGACCGAGCTGAAAAGCAGGGCCCCGAGCCCAGGCAGGGGACTGAGCGCCTCTGAACAGACACCCAACCCTCAGGCAGAAGAGACCTGCCCTGTCCGGGCGCAGCTCGGGAATGTGGGAGGAACAAGTCCCAGCCGGCTCGGGGCCCACGGGGGCAGGGAGCACGAATGCCCACAGGCGTGCACACGCGCGCCATCACCGCGCATTCCTGGGGCCTCGGCCGCCCAGGAAGAGCAGGCCTCCTGTGCGTGAGCGCGTGCACACACACACACACACATACACACACACACCCCCACTGAGGTGCAGACCTGTCATCACGCCCACAAGCCTGGTGCTGGTTGGCCGCCACGCAGACCCTCACCCG
This sequence comes from Hyperoodon ampullatus, assembly GCF_949752795.1. Lineage (NCBI taxonomy): Eukaryota > Metazoa > Chordata > Mammalia > Artiodactyla > Ziphiidae > Hyperoodon > Hyperoodon ampullatus. The sequence continues at coordinate 1,259,626 of NC_136915.1, read as the reverse complement.
GGACTGTCCCAGGAGAGCTGAGTCAGGGTCCCATGAGTGGTTGTGTCCGCCGAGGAGGTGCCACAAGGAACCCCCTGCCCGCCCCGTCCCCCAGCCAGAGGTGGACCAGCAGAGGGCCCAGCAAACCAGCCAGAAATTCGCACCCCCCGGGGTCTCCCACTCCAGGTGGGCGAGATCCCAGAGCCCGTCTGACCATCCCCAGGCACTCGGCCCAACCACACACTTGAGAAGGAAACACTGCCGAGATGCCAGAGACAGGTGTGCGCCCACCAGTGTGCTGGGCTGCCCCCCCGGCTCAACCCAGCCCCTCTCCCAGGTGCGCTGAGCTCCCCCCTCGTCCTGCAGCTCCTGAGTCAGGGCTGGCAGGCCCAGGGCCGGTGGGGGGAGGCACACGCTGCCGCGGCCTCCACTCCGACTCAGCCCAACATGCTAGACTCTCGGGGCAGAAAGCAGCCAGGTGCCCTGGGCGGGGAGGGGATAAGCCCCCCACCTCCCGCCGGCCCAGGCCCAGCCTGGTATGTAAGTCTGCCACGCGGTGTGGGCATGGTCTCTCTGGCTGGACGTGCAGCCTGGGCTGCCCGGGGAGGACCAGGGCACCGCCAGGCACCCCCCCTCCAGGCAGGGGCTCTCGCACCTGGCCAGGTCCACCTGCGCACCTGTGTGATTCCAAAAGTTGGGAGTCGAGATGCAGCAAACAAATGTTGGGTGTTGGACGTGAGAAGCACGGTGAGCCAGGGGTTGCTGCGGGGGGTGGGGAGGCGCAGCCCCAGGACAGGTGGGACGTCGCCCTCCCCAGTCTGGAGGGTGGAGCGCGTGACCTCACCCAGCGGCGCCCCTGAGGTCTGTACGCTTTCCAGTCTGGATACTATCGTTTCATGGTTTTTAAAGTTGACAGAGAGAGAGAGAGAGAGAGAGCGGGCTCCTCGACCCACACAGCCCGCTTCCAGAGGCCACAAGTGTCCCGGCCAACAGGCCACAGGACACCGAGGCCTGGAGGCGCCACACGCAGCCAAGAGCCCGGCTGAGGCCCCTGAGCCAGCACAGGGCTCGCACAGGTCTGACAGGCCGGGCGGAGCCGCGGGGGAGCTGGCAGCCCCCAAGCCGCCTTCCAGATAAGTCTGCTTGTGCCTCTCCCCTGTGCCAGGAGACGTCCCACTCCTGGCAGGCCGCGGCAGCCCCCCAGCCTGGAGGAGCCGGCGGGGCCCCTGTACCCCAGGTGCGACCAGGACGTCACGCCTGCCGGGGAACTGAGCCCAGAAGGGCACGGCCGTCTACCCGGCGGCCTCACTCACCCACAGGCAGAACGTTCGTGCGCAGGAAAGGCCGTCTGCACTCCAGATCGGGGCCTGGGTCCTCGGGCGAGGGCACCACCGTGGAGGGACCGAGGGCTCTCGGCAGTGGGGCGGCAGGTGGGAGGTGGGACTGGCCTGGATCACCAGCTGAGGCCGGCTGTCTGAGGGAGGCAGGGAGAGGCTGCTCTGAGGTCCCTCTGCCCCGAGGGCCCCAGCGTCCTCTGCCGGGATGGAGGCTGGGCCTGCCGCTCGTCACTCCTAGAGAGGCAGGGGCAGTGGGGCTGGTGAGTGAGGCCTGTCCAGCATCCAGGTTAGTGCTGGGCCGGAGTGCAGGAGGAGGCTGTACTGCAGCCCAGCTCCGCTCCCCGCCCCGTCCCCCGACAAGCAGCCCTTCAAGGTGGGGTGCAGGGCAGCCTGGCAGGGAGTCTGGCAGGAGGGAGACCCCACCTGGGACCCTGAGGCTTTGGACAAGGAGCAGATGCAGCCAGAGGGCGGGGGATCTTATCAGTGGCTGCATCACCGCAGTGTTGACCGTTTCTCTGTGCTGGGACTCCTTCCATAGCCTGATACATTTCAAAGGCAACGCAGAGTCACTTTACAGAGAGCAGCCAGCCCCCCTCTGTTGTGATGGTGCTCGATGCACTGGCCAGCCCTGGGCCACGCTGGGGCCTCACGGACCACAGGAGGAGCCCAAGGCTCAGGTGGGCCCCTCAGCCCTTTCTCCTGCCCTCAGGTCCCACTGCACTGTCACCCCCAGGTCTCACTGCACTGTCACCCCCAGCTCTGCAGTCTCAGGCCCTTCCAGCCACCACTCGGTCTGGGCAGTGGGTGGAGGCCACGCTGGCCTCCCAGGCAGCCATCGGCCCCGGGGCTGTCTGGCTGGGCTCCCACCACCCCCTCGTGGGCCCAGGCCCCGCCCGGCCTCCTTATGGCCTCCACGGAGGCTCAGTCCCGCCCCGGCCTCCGCACAGGACCCCCTGCTGCACCTTTCCAGCTCCTCCCCAACCAAGGCCCTCCTCGCTCCCCCAGGCCAGCTCCTTCCAGAGACTTCCTCTGTGCCCACTCCCTCCTCTGGGCCTCCTCCCTGGGGGCCACAGAGAGAGCACAGAGGCCAGCATGGGAGGCCTTGGCCGCTGGGCCCTGAAGCACTTCTGACGTGCCCAGGATGGAGCTTCTGAGGCCTGGCCCTCGGATGGACATCGGGACACCCGGGCCCCCAGACACCCGGAGCCACGCTCTGCCCAGGTGGGAAAAACAGCGGGGGTGGGGGTCAGCACCCCCTCCCAAGGGCCCCTCAGAGCCGCCCTACCTCGTGGCCCTTCTCCAGCCGCCCGGGAAGGAGGGCCCCGTGGCGGTGTGCCCTTCCTCCACCCTGGCAGGCTGCAGCCGCCAAGCCCTCCACCTGGCCCAGCCCCCCAATATCAGCAGCAGACCCGGAACCGGCTACCCCCCCAGGGCCCGACAGCCAGGGCCCCCACCCCAGGGTTGCCCATCCCCCTCCCTGCTCCCCCAGGATTTCCCTGGGGTCCTGCATGTCCCACGAGCACAGAGGGGATGCCACGCATCCCCCACTTGCCCACCCAAGCCCGGCTGGGCCCGCACAGCCCTCCACAGGCCCACTCCCTTCCTGGGCGCCCCCTCGTCGCTGCCCGGTTCCCGGGCTCACCTGCGGTGGCTCCCCCGAGGTGGCTGGACCATCACGGCCCCTTGGCCACACAGCCCGAGAGGCCGGCGCCAGCTCTGGCCGCTGAGCCAGCTACTGCCAGGGTTCCGAGCAGGCCCCACGCTTCCTGCCGCGGCGGGAGCCCAGGAGCTGTGCCCGGACATGTCTGCCAGAGCGGGGCCGGGCATGGGGCTCAGGCTGGGCTGGCACAGTTGAGCCTAAGTAGGCCACAGCACCCACCAGGAGCTGAGGCGAGGCCACAGAGGGCCATGGGGTCAGCGGTTGGCGAGCTGAGGCCCCGGCAGCACCGGCGCCTGTGAGCCCCGCGCCGCCCGGCCTTGCCCCCGAGCCACGCCAGGGCCCCTGACGGCACCCCTCACTTCCAGCCACGCTGGCCCCCGTGGGGAGGGGCTGAGGGTCAGAGGGGTTGCCTGGCCGTCCCCAGCTCGGCCCCTCGTCCTCTCACAGGCTGACCCCGGGCTAAGGAGGGGCACTGCCCCTCTCAGGCCTCCAGCCTCTGCTCAGACCCTGGCCCAGATGCCAGGGTCAGGCCTGGGAACTGGCTACTGCCCACGGGTGAGCAGTCACGGTGACATCATTCAGAGCCAGGCCAGGTCGGGGGGCACAGGGCCGAAAGGTTTACTGGACTCCTGCCCCTCAGAAGCCGGCCGTTTAATCAGGGCCCTCGGCACAGGCCCGGATAGGCTGGAGGGTGGCCCGGCTGAGCCCAAGTGCCCAGGGGGCGATGCCCACACCCAGACTGGCGGATCCGCCTCCATAGAACGGCCTGTGCCCAGCCTCGAGGCCCCGGGATGGAGCGGCTGCCATCTAGCAGTTCCTGGCGAGTCCACAGCGCCCACCCGCCCTGCCGTCGCCCGCTGCGGGGGCCTAGGTGTCCCTCAGGCCCGGTCTCCCGGCCTGGATACTGGCTACAGCTTCCAGCCCAACCCCGCGGCGCCCCCTCACCAGGTTCCACAGAGCAGCGGGCTCGCAGGGAGAGTGCCACAGGGGCCACAGAGAGCCCCCTTCCGGCCACCCTCTCCCTGTTGCCTCCCTGTGTCAGTGCCCTGGAAGTGGGGCCGCCACATCCTCCACTGGCAGCACTGGCATGAGAAGAATCCCACCCACCAACCCCAGCCCAGCTGGTGTGGCTGCCCTGGGCCTGGCCCCTAACATCCAGCCTTTCTAGACCCTCTGCCCAGGTCTCTCCTGGTGTCCACCCCATACTGGACACCTGGCCCGAGGCCCCCAAGGGCTGACACGGCACGATATCTGGGAATCAAAAGGAGGGCCCATCTGCTGCCCAGGGCCCCCCCCCCGAGCCTTGCCCATCCCCCTCCCCGCTCCTCCAAAGCTGCTGGTGGGGTCTCCTCCCCAGGTGGGACCTTCACTGCCCAAAGCCTCCCCTGAAGCCCCCTCCCACACAGAGCGTGCTTATTCCCGCATCCCTGCCACCCCAGCACAGCCTCCAGGCTGGGAGTGGGGTCCAAGGTGGAGGAGCCCTGATGATGGGGCGACAGGTCAGGGCTCCCCTGTGGCCTGCGAGTCTGGAGCTGGACCCTCTACCAGGAGCCACCTGCTGCCAGAGCCTCCCCTGTGCCCCACCCTGGACCTAGCAGATGAGGACACAGAGAATGGAGGCTGGACCTCGACAAGCCCGGCCTCCCCCTCGAGTGGGTCAAGCCAGCCAGAGCCCAGCGCAGAGGCTGTCACCCAGGGCCCGCCAGGCCGCACATGGCAGCAGCCCTGACCGCGAGGCCGGACGGGAGTGACTGGGTGATGCAGCCACACGTCTGGGTCCAGGGGCTTCGTGGAGCAGGACCCTTGCCCGGGGACAGGAGGGAAGGGCTTTAGTTGAGGGCAAGTTCTGGGTAAGAGCAGGGATCCCTTAGCCAGGGCACGTGTGTGCAGCCTGGGACCCGGCCGCCCTGCTCCAGAGAAAGAGCCCCTCCAGGCCCCAAGGGATTTGGGGGTGGGGCGCGGATATCCAGAGCAGCCCTGTCAGGTCGGGGAGCTGGAGGCCCCAGGGTTGGGGACGCACACTTGGAACAACACGGCATTAGAAGGAGGAAGAAAGAGAGTCTCGCGGGAGAGAGATGCGTCTCGAGAGCACAGTGCCGAGCAGAGAAAGCAGAGCTCAGCAGGGGGCAGACAACCAAGGCCCCGCCACAGAGCACCGCTTCCCGAAGTGTGGCCCACGGAACCCCAGGGGTCCCCCAAAACTTTGGGGGCCCATGAGTTCTGAACTATTTTCATGATTCCACCCTCCTTCCCCGTGCTGACGTTTGCACAACAGTGGGTAACACTCCGCACAGATCAAGGCTGCGGGACCACAGCCGCATCACCTCCTGCATCACTGCACGCTCAGGATGAAACAAAGAAAACGCCGTGTCCCTGAGCCGTCCTCGACAGAGCAGTAAGAATGACAAATTTGATTAAATCCCACCTCTGGGTTCGCCTCTTTCTAGTATTCTGTTCGAGACCACGGGGAAGGGCTCCCGAGTACACACAGAGCTGCCGCCCCCGAACTGGTCGCGGACACAGCCCACAGTCACCATTTTTTTACCCGAAAGAACAGCTGGCAAACTGGCTATGCCGTACGGGTGTGCAGACATCTGGCAGAAGTTTCCTCAAAAACAAGTGAAGTAAGCACGCCACTTCAAAAGAAAATAAATTAAATGACAGGATCTGTCGCAAGGATCAAAGCCACAGCTTAAGTGAACATCAGCATTTGGAAGAATTTGAATCCACCACTGTGAGTCTGACAGTTTCCAGACAGTGAAGGCTTTTTCTCATGAGAGCGGTGGTGTTAATGTGCTCTAATGAAACGTGTCAACATCTGGCAAATCCACCGAACTCAGCAGACCAGTATTTCCCAGATGACCAAGACAGGGTAATCCAAAATCACTCACAGGTGAAGATCCTTTCCAAGCGAAAACCAGACCAGTGGGTGTTAGTGTAACAGAGCCCCTGATGGCCGTTGATAGGGATGCAGCTTTCACATCTCAGCTCCCTTAAAGAAGCTCCATTGGTTCAGTTTTGGCGGAGCATCCGAGAATATCCACCGTTACCTGAGTGGGCAGATTTCCCCGTAGTCTCCACCACAACGCACTGGGACAGATGGAATGCTGTGTTCTCTACCCAAACACGACAGAGATTTGCAACAATGTAAAAAAGTGTCACTCTTCTCACTGAATTTTTTGTTTGGAAAAAAACAGTTATTTTCATAAAATGTTATTTCTATTAACGTGTAATTACTTGATTGTTATTTTTAGTAAGGCCTCATCCATAACTATTTTTTTTAATGATCACTTTTACGTTCTATTGTGGTACCTGTCAGGTGATCATAACCAGGGGTGTGCTGGGCGAGACTGACCAACCACCTCTCGGGGGAGGAAAGCCCTGAGGATGGTGTTTGCTGATGTCCATGGTGTAAGCACACCCACCGCAGCCAATTTCAAGCTATGCCCGTGAGATTACTGAGCGCGGAGTTGGGAAGAAATGGGCGACATTCCATCCCCTGGGATTTCCAGTCCTCAGATGGAACAGACACAAACCCTATCTAGACAAGAACATGGATAATAGTAAGATGTGAATAATTAGGAAGTGTTAAGCTTTGAGTGTTGATTGCTTGTGCTTTTATATAACTTATATGGTTTACATAATTTGATTTTAATAATGGCTGTGTTTAACAGCCGGCTCTGGCCAGCTCTCTCTCCACTGGACACAAAGCTCTTCGGAGTCCCCAACAATTGTTCAGAGTGGAAAGGGGTCCAGAGACCAAAACCTTTGCACCGCTAACATTGATATGGATCAAAAATAATTGCAACACAAAATGTGGAAGGAACCTGAGTGTCCATCATGTCCATAATAGATGAACGGATAAAAAAGATGTGGTACATATACACATGGAATATTACTCAGCCATAACAAAGAATGAAATAATGCCATTTGCAGCAACATGGATGGACCTAGAGATTATCATAGTAAGTGAAGTAAGTCAGACAGAGAAAGACAAATACTCTATGACATCACTTATATGTGGAATCTAAAAAAATACAACAAACTAGTGAATATAAGAAAAAAGAAGCAGACACACGGATATAGAGAACAAACTAGCGGTTACCAGTGGGGGGAGGGGTAATGTGGGGATGGGGGATCGGGAGGTACCAACTATTGGGGGTAAGATTGACTACAAGGATGTGCACAACACAGGGAATAGAGTCAATATCTTGTAATAACTGTAAATGGAGTACAACCTTTAAAATTGTATTAAAAAAACTTTTAAGGTAAGTGCAACCAAACACAGTATGCATTCTGAAAAATAACTAAAACAAAAGGTGCACACTGAACACCCACCAGAGTGCGTCCCAAGAAGGGGCTGGATGGGGTGAATGTAATCAGTCAACCATGCACCAATCAGTCAAAAGCAGGGCCGGGATGTGAAGAGTGGTGCCCAGAGCCCTCTGTGCCCGAGGCCTGCAGAAGACATTGCTGTGGAAGTGGGCGTCTCCAGGTCAGAACTTGGTTTGAAGCCTGCCTCTTTGTAGCCAAGAAATTCTCCCTGAGCTTTGGTTTCCTGGCCCGTAAAGCAGGTGCACAGAGAGCCCTTCCCCAACAGGAGATGGCAGGTGCCGTGTCCACCAGCCAGGTCTGGAGGAGCCCAGCCTGGCAGGTGGGCACAGACCCTTCCGTGTCTTCACGCTCTGGGACCCCTGCCCTTGGGGGCCCTTTTCCCACCCCTGTACCAGGAGCACACCCCACAGGAGCCGGGCCGCAATCACTGGGGTCCACCCCATGAACAGAGATGGGCCCTGGGAGCGCCCCCATCCTCCCGGCAGCTCCAGCCCCTCTATGCTGCCTGAGCCCCACCCTCTCCACGAGAGCGTCACTGCCAACCTTCGTGCTCCGCGAGAATCTGCAAAGTGTGGCGAGGTCAGTCTCCACGTCACAGTGGCGGAGAGTGCTAAATGGGTCAAATTGCCCCCCGGGGCCAGAGGAAGGGCCCCAAAAGGGACAGCAGGGGTCCTGCCTGGACCACCTCCATCACACGCCAGCTCCCCGAGGCCCCAAATGGAATCCTGAATCTTTGGGCGGGATGGTGTCTGTTGAGTGGAAGAGGTAAGTCAAGGCTTGGGGTAGGCGGCCGGGAGGAGGGAGGCACAGGGCATGTCCCTGCGTCCCTGCGTCCTTAACCCAAGGACACAGAGCTCCTGACCAGAAACCCAGGGGCGGCTGGGGGGGCCCTGCACCCACCCTCACCCCACAGTAGTACCCAGGCTGGCAGGGAGGAAGGTCTCGCTCGCCACAAAGGTCCAGTGTCGGGGAGGGTCCGAAGGGGCTCAGAGGGGGAGCCATCTGCAGGAGGGGCGCCTCAGGCAGAAAGGGCAGCAAGTGCAAAGGCCCTGCAGCCAGAAGGGCCCGTCTGGCCCCAGGGCTGGCTTGGAGTCCCCAGTCCCAGTCCAGCTTCCTCAGACAGAAGCCCCCTCCCTCCCCCAAGGGAGCTGAGGGAATCATTTCTGGGCTCCTCCCGGCTCTGCCATCTCCACGGGCAGGCCCCCGACCCCCTTTCTCCGTCACCGTCCTCACGCCCCCAGGGGAAGCCGGCTGTGGCCCCCACGCCCCACTGCCGGGTGGGCATCAGCCCCTCCCTCTGCCGGCCTCCAGCCGTGTCCACCGCTCTCGTCCAGAGGCCGGTACCTGCTCGCCCCTCCATTTTCCCCTGGATGTCTGTTGTCTCTTGAAATTCAGCGGGAAACTCAAGGCCAGGCAGAGAGGACAGACCCCCGGAACAGCCCCGAGCTGGGGTGGCCGCCGCAGACCCCTTCTCGGAAGAAGGCGAGGACCACGGCCTGGGGGGCCTGGCATGGGGGCTGCTGGGACCCCCAACAGGAGCGGATCCCGTGGTGGGGAGAGTGGAGGGGGACCCGGAGGGAGCATCCCCTCTGAGAAGTTTTGTGTCTGGAGGGGCAGCGGTGGCGGGGGGCGGGGAGGGGGACTGGTGTTTGGATGAAGGGGGAGCACAGGGGACGCTGAGGTCACACTTGGCACCCAGTGAGGGTGCCGGCCACAGCTGCCACACCCAGGGGGAGAAAACTAAAGACGCGCCCTGGGGCCCCCACTCAGCTCTGGCCTCTGGGGACAGGGCGGGGGGCAGGCGGGGGATCCGGAGCCTCCTGCTGGGGACCCCGACCCCTGGCCTCCAACAGACCGGGAGCCACTGTCTCCACACAGCGCCTTGCGGGAGAAGCCCCGGGCCACGCCGGGCCACGCCGGGCCACACCAAGCCAGGCTCCTACGCTTCTGCCTCGGGGAGCCCCCGTGGCGCATGCTTGCAGCCCCCAGGCCCTGGTTGCTTCCTGACTGTCACGTCTGAAGTGAGGAGGCTGTGGGCCTTCAATAGCATCAGCTCTTCTACTTTGAAAGTAAACACCCGAGGCTACAGAGGGGCCGTGAGAAGCACTGGCCGTTGGCAGCTACCGGTCGCTGTGAATCAGGACAAATCCCCCCAAACCCAAAGTCAGAACCACGTGGACGCAGAGGTGGAAGCCAGCGCACAGTGGTTGCTTCCAGCCCCGGCCAGCAGGGCGCCGGCAGGGCAGGCCGTGGCCTCGGGTTCCCGGCGAGCACGAGCCGTGTGTGGTGCCCGCCACGCACTGGGGCCTGTCTACTCGCTCTGGCCTCGGAGCTCGGTCCACATAGACACCCTGAGCGCTGCCGGACGCCAGGCGCCCACTGGGAACAGACAAGGGAGCCAGACAGGAGACGTCCTCAGGGACTCTTGTCACCGTCACCCGAGTCCACAGACCAAGCACTGCTGCTGCTGAGATGCTTGCAAACCTCTGAGGCCCTACCACCCATGGCCCCCACGCCACCTCCCAGCAAACCCCGAGCAGCTCAGCCCCCAGGGTCCATCCGTGAGAGGAGCCACAGCGAGCCTCGGGCTGCCCCACGCCGTCCGCGCCACACACGCGTGGGTCCCGGGGGCTCCCAGGCCCAGGATGTAAGGCTCTCTATCCTCCATTTGGCAGGTGAGGACCTGCCCGAGGTCACACCTCCAGCACAGAGGTGGCATCCCCCGTGGCCGCCCCCATTAGGAGGATGCCGTCATGGGGACAGTGACATGGGGGGAGGGCGTCTCCAGGGAGCGTCCAGCACAGCCCCCTCCACGAAGAGCCCCCAAGCAGGCCTGACCTCCATGTGCCCGTCCACACGTGGAGCCCCGAGTGGATGCCCTTCCCTGGGCCGGAGTGAGGCGAGCGTGTGGGTGACCTGCGCCAGCCGCTCTCAACACCCCTGCCCAGCCAGCAGCCTCTCTCAGGCCGCCCTGGCTTTGCCTAGTGCCCACGAATCCTCACTCTCTGGGTGCCCCACTCCACAGGGTCCTGGCTTCTCCCCCCTCCCTCCAGCCCCAGGGGAGGCAGGGAGGATGGCCTCTGGTCTGGGCGGAGCCCTCCCTCTCCTGCCAGTGCAAAGGCTCCTCCTCCAGGAAGTCCTCCCGGATCACCTTTTCCTTGGGCCCTTAGTGTCCAGGCCTTAGTTACCAACCAGCTCAGCCCCAGATGATGATTGCACTCACGCCACCTCCACCCACCCTGGCATCAGGCAAAGCCGTTGGGATCCAGACATGGGACCAGACAGACCTGGGATTCACCCTGCGCCTGCTTTGGACCAGGCATGGCCTCTCCGAGCTCTGACTCTTAGCTCTGCCACATGGATGGTGCCCCCTCCCTCCTTGGCCCCTCAGGCTCCAGATTCCTGTCCCACCCCCTTGAAGCTCTGACAGTGGCCCACGGCCCCAGAGTCCCAGCACACCGTTGGGCCAGGAATCGTGCCTGCCTGTCCCAGGCCAGCACAGGGACAACCGGCCCTGGCCACCGGCAGAGTCCCTGGCCAGCCCCTGTGCCCTGAAATTGCTTGACATTACTTCCCAGACCAGCCCAAGCCCCAGGCAGCCCCTGTCCTGCCCCACCTAACAAGCCCCTGGCAGGGCACCGCTCTGGGTCCTGCAGCAGAGCCTTCCCACCCATGCACTGGGCGAGGCCTCTGCCCAAGGGGCTGGTGGGAGTCCCAGCTCGGTTCTGGGGGGCCGCCCACCTATGCCCATGGCCTCTCCCACCCCAGGCGGCCTGAGCCCACCCTGTGCCCACTGCATCCCCGCCCCACGCACCTCCCCCACGCACCTGCACCTCGGGGCCAGTTCTGCGGCTGCCTGCTGGGGTGAGGTGTGTTCCCAGACCTCCCAGCCGCGGCCACCACCGCCAGCTGGAGGAGCCTGTTCTCCAGGTTTGTCCGAGGGAGTGCTGCGCCCTAAAGGTCAGTGGGGGGCGGCGGGCTCTTCCCCAGTCTCTCCACCCGCCCAGGCGCTGGCTGCAGGGAAGGGGAGAAACAGGCTAGTCCACCCCCTACGCCCCACAGAGGGCAGCAGCACCCACCTCTGCTCCACACGCCAAAGGCGCCTGCCCAGTCATGGACGCAGGCCCACAGCAAGGCTGGTGCCCAGCAACCCGTGTCTCTCCACCGCCACCACCGGGTGGGCATCTCAGCCTCAGTTGCCCCTCTGCCATTCTCCGACAGTGAGAAATACTCGCTCCTCCTTATAGGTTGGGGATACACGGGGTCCAGCGAAGGCTCTGCCTGGGAGCACCCCACCCCACAGTCCCAGGGCAAGAGTGCACCCAGCCCGGTGTCCGGCCGGCCTCGGATGACCCTGAGCCCTGGGATTGGGTGGGAGGGGTCACACAGTGAGACTGCCTCGGCTAGAATCAGGGGCCTCGAGCCGACCCACCTTGCCCCTCCCCTTCCTTCCCCCGACAGGTGCTCCCGAGCCAGGCTCAATGGCACAGCAGCCACCCAAGCAAGAAGCCCGTGTTGGGTGAAGCCGGCCTCCCAGGAAAGGGACACAGACCAGCTGGCCACTGGCTTGCCCACCAGTCTGCTGGGTGGAGCTGTGGGAGGGTGGGAGATGAGCGGGGGAGCTGGGAGAGTGAGGGAAGCAGCAGGGCCATGCCCCCGCCCCCAAAGCCGGGCTCAATGAATGTCCTGGAGGAGGGACCGATCTGACAATGGAAGTGAATGAATTTGGTGGTGATGTAATCGGGAAGAACATTTGTATTCTACTACAAGTTAATCACTACAGGGATGTTGCCTGTAAGTGTAAATTCTACATAATGGCCCATCTCTGGGAACCCTGCTTCCCAGGTAATGAGCATTCAGCTAAAATACCTTTGTTTAGCTCACAGGAAACATCCTGACCAGGGCCACGTGTGAACGACTGCAGGGAGGAAGAAATTCACACACCCCCTCCGGAGGCTGACCGGAACCAGGAAATGTTTGACTTTATTCCCTCCCCTTTTAGTACAAAAGGAGCCTGAATTCTAATTCAGACACAATGGTTCTTTGGAGCACGAGCCCACCATCTTCTTGGTCTGCTGGCTTTCCAATTAAACTCACTATGCCTTGTCCCAACAACTCATCTATTATTGGCCTGTTGTGCGGTGAGCAGTACGAGCTTAGACTCAGCCTGCGTCTGCTGATGCGCGCAGAGTATACGCTTAATAAACATCAGCTCGTTATATCGGCATCTCCATTCCGGAGACCAGAAAACTGAGGCCCGGAGGACAGACAGTGCGTGTGAGAGGTCCCAGTGGATGAGGTCACACAGCCGAGGTCACAGCAGGTTCCTGGCTCAGCACGCTCGGTTTGTACACAGCAGTGGACGTCAGGGCCCCACGCTGGGGCTGGACCCCGGTCAGACACCTCTGCCCGGCGCGGGTGGCCGCTTCCCCGAGTTCCACACGGCTCTTCCCCTTCCTGTCCCAGGAGCCAGGTCAGAAGTCACACGGTGAGGCCTCCAGCAAGAGCCCTCGTCCCTCCAGCCCATCCGGAATCCCAGAGCCCGAGAACACAGCGGGCAGCGCACAGGGCTCGGGCTCGCCTGGCTGGCAGGGGACCCGGAGAGCTGACTTCTGATGAGGCAGGGACTCCTGTCTGTCCCTCCCACCCACCTTCCCTCTGAAACCACCTCGTCTCCCTCCCTGGCCGTGTGGCCATCTCTGCACCCGGCGAGTCGTCACTCTGATCTCCTGTGGTTCTGATCCAGATTCACTCTTTGGGGTGAAACTCACTCCCCGATCCATAATTCTACCCGCTCACGTGGTGGGGCAGATGGGCCCACAGCACCATCTACTGGCCATCCTGGGCTCTGACCCCAAACTCAAGTCCCACTAGGGGCCCTGGGGCGCCAGCGGCAACCCCAAACAACCAGCCCCACGGCAAGTGAGGACACTGGGGAGATCTGAACCCAGCTGGACCCCAGGCCGCACATCCTCAAGAACAGACGCTCGGGGCTTCCCTGGTGGCGCAGTGGTTGAGAGTCCGCCTGCCGATGCAGGGGACGCGGGTTCGTGCCCCGGTCTGGGAGGATCCCACGTGCCGCGGAGCGGCTGGGCCCGTGAGCCATGGCTGCTGGGCCTGCGCGTCCGGAGCCTGTGCTCCGCAACGCGAGAGGCCACAGCAGTGAGAAGCCCACGTAATGCAAAAAAAAAAAAAAAAAAAAAAAAAGAACAGACGCTCGGTAACGCTGTTTCTGGCCTTGCCCTGCTCAGTACGGCTGTGCTGCTTAGAAGACTGGGAAGATACAGTTCTGGGCAGGGAGCCGGGACCAGCCAGTGGGGGAGGTGCCCTGGGCAGGCCCCACCCCCTCAGGCTTCCCTAAGGAGCCAGCCGGTGACCCTGAGGAAGGGGACAAGACCTCTTCCAGATCTGACTTGGTGCCGGTGGGCACTGCGTCCATCTGTGCAAGCCCATCGGCCAGGGGGTCTCAGGGGCCAGCCTGTTAGCCAGAAACTTGTGAGGCCTCAGTGTCTCCACCTGGCCCCCGCCCGAGGGCCCACCCCTGGCTGCAAACCAAAGCAACAGGTGGCCTCTGCGACTAGGAAACTGGGTACACAGACAGGGGCACCGCTCCAAAGGGACACGGGGGCTTCGGTAGCAGGAGGCACTGCGGGACCACACAGGTCCTGCCCCTTCCCTCTAAAAGGTGCCTGCCTGCCCCTGGTGGAGGCCCAACGAGCTCTGAGCCTGTCCCCAAGGCCTGGTTCTGTGTCACTGAGCTGTGCCAGCCTGTGCACGTACCCACAGCTGACGCCCAGATATGGGAGCAGAAGTGAGGCCAAGAGCTGCAGCCTGTCTCAACCCACACCCTCCCGGCCGAAGTCAGGGGGGGCCCGTGGCTCCCCCGCCCCCTCAGCCCACTTGCCCTCTTTCTCTCCTGCTGGGTCCACGGCTCCCCTTAGTGCCCACAGGACAGGGCCCTCTGGTCTGTCTGGGGTACCTCTGCACCCCCTCCACTGGGTCACAGATACAGATGCCATGACCTGTTCCAGACCCAGAGCCCTCAGGGCACCCCCACTGCCTCCTCCCACTGCTCTCCCCCCGGGCCCCTCCCCCGGCCCTGGGCTGCAGCTCAAGTCCAGCCGTGGCCTGTGTCTGGGCGCCGGGCTCTCCTAGCTCTGTCCCCTCTGGTGCATGGCCTTCCAAGTTCCCCAGGCCCTCTTTGGTCCCCTCTCTGAGAGCAGCTGGGAGGGGTCAGGGGTCTGCACTTGTGGGGCCTGGGCAGCCGCCAGTAGAAACACCGCGGTTCAAGAATCAGAGCTCCCTGCCCCGCCCCAGGCCGCAGAGCACCTTTCCTGGGCCCGCAGTGGGGGTCGCAGGGATGAGAACACAAGAGGTGCCAGCACCCCGCGGAGGGCACTGCAGGGAGGGAGACGAGCGCCCTCCTTACTTCCGGCACCAGGGGGCGGGCAAGTGCCTCCCCACTGGGCGTCGGCACGCCCCCTCTAGCTCTAATGCCTCTCGCAGTACCTGGGAGCTATCCCCGAGGCCGCTCGACACCCTGCGCCGCTCAACTCCCCACCCCACGTACCCGCCCCGTCCCGCCCTGCGCCCGGTCCTCATCCGGGCCGCGTTCGCCCCGTACGGACCGCGCACGTAACCCACCGCCCTACCACGCGCTGGCCCCCGTTAGCCCCGCCCCGTCCCGCCCCGCCGCAGGCCCTGCCCCGGAACGCGCGCGCGCCGTGATGCACAAGGTCTGTGACGCACAAGGTCTGAGCCGTACGCCGAGCCAGCGTCGTCATGAGGCGCCGCCGCGTGGGCGTGGCTATCCGCTTCCCCGCAGCCCCAGGTCACCACGATCGCCCCAGCTCACCACGATCGCCCCAGCTCACCACGATCTCCCCGGTCACCGCGATCTCCCCGGTCTCCACGGTCCCCGCGGCCCCGCAACCCTAGGCCATGGCCCCCGCGGCCGCCAGCCCCCCGGAGGTAGTCCGCGCGGCGCAGAAGGACGACTACTACCGCGGCGGGCTGCGGAGCGCGGCGGGCGGCACCCTGCACAGCCTCGCGGGTGAGCCACCGCGGGGGCCGTTGGGGCGCGAAGCGGGCCGACAAGCCTCAGGCCCTCCGGTTAGCCCCCCGCAGGCTCGGCCAGGCCCTGCTCGTCCCCCCAAGACCTGAGCCGAAGGAAGGAGCGAGCGCCCCGGGCTTTGCCCCCTGCTGCCGGGGCGGGGTGGGGGCCAGGCACCAGGCGTGGAAGAGTCCACGGCTCTGGGGACATGGGGAGTCTCCCGTGGAGCAGCGGCGTCGGAGCCCAGTGGAGGGGCAAGAGCGTGGGGTGGATTCCAGATGACAGCGGGCTCCTCTTCGGAGCAGCCGAAGCGAGGCTGGGCCGTAGACTCGGGCGGGTAGCCATGGGCAGGTTTTGAGCAGGAGAGGGACACGACACGATCAGAACAGATGGCCCGTGTATTCGTTTTGCGAACACATTCGCTTGCTCTGTGCCAGACACTGCTCTCCGTGCTTCAGACCGTTAACTCATTTTACTCTCGACACATCCCTGTGAGTCGGGCCTGCTGCTAGTCCCCTCCTTAGAGACAGGGAAGCGGGGATTCCAGAGAGATCTTGTAACTTCCTGAGGTTACAACCAGCAGTGTGGGGAGCTGGGATTTGATGCTGGATGGGTGGTCTCGGCTTGAGCTCCTGGTCACTGTACTGTCCTTGTGGCCCTTCTGGGCTCTAGAGCAGTTGCCCAGGCGGGTCCTGGACGGGGAGGTGGCTGCAGGTTGGTGAGTTCTCAGGATACTCAGTGGCCCAGGCGAGGCAGGTATAGATGGAGCAGAGTGGAGCACAGGAAGCCAGGGAGAGAACAGAGTGCGGTTTAGGACAGTCTCGGCCGCGTGGAAGGGTGACAGGGCTGGGCCTTGGCAGCAGGAAGTAGGCTTGTTCCTAATCCTTATGCTGCACCACCCTCGCCCCAACCCCTCAGAAATGACTTGGTTCCTCCTCTCAGGTGCAAAGAAGTGGCTGGAGTGGAGGAGAGAGATTGAGCTGGTGTCGGATGTCGCCTACTTTGGCCTCACTACACTGGCAGGTAGCAGCCCCTGGCAGGACCTCAAGGCCCACAACACACGCTGAGCCCAGAGGACAGGAGAGGGGCTGCCAGCAGAGTGAGAAGCTTCTGGAGGTGCTTCTCAGTGTCCCCGGAGCTGGGCCGCATGCAGCCTCAGGGAAGGAAGGGACCCCGAACCCTTTCCCTAGGTGGGAGGCCAGGCCCTGAGCTCAGGCTGGGGCCTCTGGAAGCTCTGAAGTACCTCTGTCACGTCTGTCTGGGACCTCTTCTCCGTGGCTGAACCCGTGGCCCGAGAGGGGTCCTAGCGCTGAGCCCTGTCACAAGGCCTGGGCTCTGAGGATCGTAGGGACCCGGTAGGGAAGTCGCTGGCAGGTCCCTGCCTGTCTCTCTCACCGGTCCCTCTCCCCACAGGCTACCAGACCCTCGGGGAGGAGTACGTCAGCATCCTGCAGGTGGACCCAACCCAGGGCCGAGTGCCCGCGAGGTTGCGCCGCGGGATACTGGTGGCGCTGCACACCGTCCTGCCCTACCTGCTGGACAAGGCCCTGCTTCACCTGGAGCACGAGCTGCAGGCCGATGGCGACGGCGCCTGGCCCTCGCGGGGCAGCCTGGCCCCCGGTGCCCGTGGCCAGTCGGGGGCGAGGCGCTGGATGCGCCGGTGCACGGCCGCCCTGACGGAGCAGCAGCAGGGGACGCTCCTGCGGGCTGTGTTGGTGTTCAGGCAGGGCCTCGGGTGCCTCCAGCGTCTCCACGTCGCCTGGTTCTACATCCATGGCGCCTTCTACCACCTGGCCAAGAGGTTCACAGGCATCACCTACGTAAGTCACAGGTGCCGCCTGGGCCCGCTCCTCTGCGGGGGACCTCTGTCCCCGAGCACAGTCACAGGGCCAGAGCTGAAATCCTCCACTGGAAACATGGGTCTTATCAGGTCCCGTTTTGCTGAAAGACCTGCGCAAGTCTGGTTTCCATAAACCCTGAGGGTAGGGCGAGTCTGTCTTCCTGCCGCCAGCACGTGTGGCCGCCCTGCTCTGTACCCTGAGTGCAGGCCTGGGGCCCCGACTCCTGGGCCCCAGGCCGCCCTGACAGAGGGTCAGGTGTAGGGACATCCTGATGGTGACCCTACAGTGACCCTGTTGCTGCCAGCATCCCCACTAGCCTCCCCCCTGGGCTCCGCCCGCCGCAGGCACTCCGACCCTCCTGAGTCTTAGCTGACGCCCTTGCTCCCAGGTTCATGCGGAGGGCCTTCCCTCGGGCCCCCTGCCTCCCCAGAGGTCTCCAGGCTCCCTTGGCAGTGCTGTCCCGGCACGTGCACCCCCCTCCTCAGCCCAGCCCCAGTCCTCACCACGTTTGCTCTACCTGTTAGGTAGGGCGTTTGCTAAGCTGCTGCCACAGAGGGGCCTGGAAACACGGGCTCAACCCAGTCGGGGCATTGGGGGCTGCCACGGGGCTCTTCCTACGCAGGCACCCAGGGTCCTGCCTCTCGGGCTCCAGGCTCTGGCCAGTCTGCCTGACCTGACTGTCCCCATTCCCTGGGGGAAAGGAGACAGAAGCAGGGGGCAAGCAGCTTTCCCTTGGGGGACGTGGCCGGGAGTCCCAGCTGCAGGACATCACCCGGGTAGTCTGGTGCCTTGCTAGAAGCGGGAGCTTCTGTTCCTCCCACGGGGCTGAGTAGTGGGTCTGCCCCGCGTGGCGCCCCT
Source organism: Hyperoodon ampullatus (assembly GCF_949752795.1). Lineage (NCBI taxonomy): Eukaryota > Metazoa > Chordata > Mammalia > Artiodactyla > Ziphiidae > Hyperoodon > Hyperoodon ampullatus. Next base: position 1,241,563 of record NC_136915.1, on the reverse strand, counting down.
CCCATCCCGCTGGGCGCCCCTGCTCAGGCTTCTTTGCCAGGTCTTCTTCTATGAGGCTTGGGGGCCTGGTGGTCCCCTCTCCCCGCGACACCTTGCCTGCAGCCCACTGACTGCAGGTTTTGAGGTTCGTGGCCGTCCTCGCTCAGTGCTGGCTCCCGCCGGGGGTGAGGCCCTGAGCTGTCCAGCTGCCGCCCAGCGCAGAGCCTGCCAGGCGCTGCTGCCCCATCCCGCAGCCAGAGGGCAGGCCTTGGCTTCGTCCCACAGGGGAGGCCTGGCCCCTGGGCCACTCAGTGCCTCGTGCCAACAGATCGTGTGACTGTCCCCCCCCCACCGGTCCCTGACAGCTCCGTGTCCGCCACCCGTTCGCAGAGGACCCTCGGGCCCGTGCCAACTACAGGCTGCTGGGGCTCGTGTCCCTACTGCACCTGGCACTGGCCGCGGGCCTGCAGCTCTACGGCTTCCGGCAGAGGCAGCGCGCCCAGAGGGAGTGGAGGCCGCAGCGTGGCCTGTCCCACCGCAGGTGCGCAGGGCTGTGCCGGGGCGGGGGCTACCCAGCGCCACACGGACCTCAGGCTCAGTTCTGTCCCATCGTCCCCCCTCTCCTGCCAGGAGCTACGCAGAGGAGAGAGCCGTTCCCAGAACCTCGCTGTGCACCCTGTGCCTGGAGGAGCGCAGGTACTCGACGGCCACGCCCTGCGGCCACCTGTTCTGCTGGGGCTGCATCACCCACTGGGCCGACACCAAGGTGGGCGTCCTGAGCGTAGGCCCCCGGGCCACCCCCACTGCACTGGGCCTGCTGCCTCGCTCGTTCGGTGGTGGGGGGGGGGCTGTTTTTAAAAGCCCCCGACGGCTGGAGGCAGGGAGCTGCGGTGGCCGGAAGCCCGCGGTGACAGCTCCGCTCCCGAAAGGCAGGCCCCAGCCACCCACCTGGGAACCCTCGGAGCGAGAGCCGCCTGCTCGGCCTTGAGATCTCAGGGTGTGGGGTCCAGGGGGCCAGAGCAGGGAGCTCTGCCACCTCTTACTACTGCGCTGGCTTCAGGGGGGGGCCGGTCCTGGGCCCCCGTGTACCTCCGCCCCGTCTCTCCTTGGGGCCTGAGGCCAAGCCCGCCTCATTACTGGGATGTCCCGTCCACACGCTGCCCAAGGAGCCTTCCTCAGGGCCTGCAGGGCACGGTGGCTGCAGCCTCCTCCGTGGGGTCCAGGCCGCTCTGCGAGGCCCCGGGGCACACGCGTGCCTGGCAGGCAAGGGGCTGACCTTCCCAGGCCAGGAGGGACCCGGCCCTGAGGGTGGGGACAGGGGACCAGTGAGCTCACACCCAGAAGCTCCGAGAGGCTCAGGGCAGCCACGGTCGTTCCGCGGCCAAGCGCCCTCCCTTGTCCCAAGTCACCCGTGGCCTGGCCATGTCCCCGCTGGTCACTGTCCCTGCTCCGCTCCCCGACTGCCTGCATCATCTCAAAAAACTTTTTCTGTCTTAATAGAGGTGTGTGTACATCCATGTTTTACTGGAGATGCCAGTGGGGGAGGGACCCCCGGGGTTGTAGGGGTCACAACCCGTGACCTTCCTCCTCCCCCCACAGATGGAGTGTCCCCTCTGCAGGGAGAAGTTCCTCCCCCAGAAGCTGGTCTACCTGCGGCACTACCGCTGAGGCACTACCGCTGAGCCGACGGAGGGAGGAACCAGGAGTCTTGCCTGGTGTCAGGAGGAAGTTTATTCTCAAGGTTGACAAGTTGACTTTACTTGCACAGAAATCATGAAACTCTCAAGTCTTTTATTCTTTGTCACATAAGATACCGTGCCAGCCGCTGGGGAGGACAGGCGCTGGACCTGGACCTGGCCGTGAAATGGCTTCAGGGCAGGTTGGGCAGGGCCTGCAGGGCTGCCAGCCAGACAGCTCAGCACTTAAACAGAACTTCCCTCCCTTCCCCAAACCGGTCATTTGTATCCAGCACCAGGCACACGGTGAGGGCAGGGCCAGACGGGCCGGGACTGAACAGGAACCGAGAACCAGCAGTGCGCCTTCCCAGCGTGGTCAGTCCTCCAGCCCAAACGACCCCCAAACCTTAACCCTTGTCACTGGAGCTGGCTTTTGGGGCGAGAGGGCACAGCCCTTCCCGGAAGGGAGCCGTGATCGCCCCCTAACACGTTTGGCAGGTGCCTTCTAATCAATGTCAAGTTTGTTTCCCGTTTTAGAAAATGGAGGGCTTCCCTGGTGGTGCAGTGATTAAGAATCCGCCTGCCAATGCAGGGCACATGGGTTCAAGCCCTGATCCGGGAAGATCCCACATGCCACAGAGCAACTAAGCCCGTGCACCCCAGCTACTGAGCCTGCGCTCTAAAGCCCGTGAGCCACAACTACTGAGCCTGCGCGCCTAGAGCCCATGCTCCACAAGAGAAGCCACCGCAATGAGAGGCCCATGCACTGCACCGAAGAGTAGCCCCTGCTCCCCGCAGCTAGAGAAAGCCCGCGCTCAGCAACAAAGATCCAACCCAATGCAGCCAAAAATAATAAATTTTAAAAATAAAGAAAATGGAAGTGTGCGTCCTGGCCTCTCAACACGAGCAGTCTCCTCCTGCTTGGAGCACCTGGTGGGCCCCAGCCAGCCTGACCCACTGAGGCCACCCGTCTCCAAAGCTGGTGGGGGGCCAGCTTGCCTACACCAGCTCACCGCTGTGTCCAACACACTTCCTGCCACCTTTTTTGTTACTTTCAGGTTTTTAGATCTACCTAACCCGTGCAGGGACAGGACTTTGCCATAGGCATCCTTACAACACCAATTCCACAGAAGTGCTGGTGTGTTAGCGCCGTGAGGTGAACGGAAGCCCGTGTGGAAGGGGCCCTCCCAGGGCCCCTGCAGGCCACTTCTCCCTCCATGTGACTCTGTGGGCGCGGTGATGCAGGAACAGAGACTCCTCGGTGAGCAGAGGTCAGCCCCAGAGGCAGGCCGTGACCGTGGGCCCTGCTCCAGACAGGCAGATGCCCCAGGGGAGGCTCCACAGTTCCCAAAACCCCTTACTTACACTCACCAAGTGCCCACAATTTCCCGTATTTCAGGCCTGTGCATTTACCAGGAAAACAGTATGAAAAACAAAAGTCTAGAGTTTGAACACCTCAGGTGCCACAATGTGGTAATAAAAGTACCGATTTGGGGCTTCCCTGGTGGCGCAGTGGTTGAGAGTCTGCCTGCCGGTGCGGGGGATACGGGTTCAGGCCCCGGTCTGGGGGGATCCCGCGTGCTGCGGAGCGGCTGGGCCCGTGAGCCATGGCTGCTGGGCCTGCGCGTCCGGAGCCTGTGCCCTGCAGCGGGAGAGGCCACAGCGGTGAGAGGCCCGAGTACCGCAAAAAAAAAAAAAAAAAAAAAAGTACCGATTTGGACATCATTTACACATGAAGTTAAAGTTCAGGATCGGGTACACAAATGGTCTTCATACGGCCTCTTAAAAGCAAGAGGAGCTCAATTTCAGCTATGCAAAACCTGGCAAAAGAAAAGCCAGGCGGTAAACACTCGATGTCTGAAGCCCGCAGACAGATGGAAACGGCGCTTGCAGCAGGGAGTGGGAACAGACCACCAGTGTCTGGGCTGCAGCCTCAGCAGCACAGCCCCCCCTCCAGGGAGGCCGCACTCCCCCACCAGGCCCTCACAGTGCCGGAGGCTTAGCGGGTTAGATGAAGACTACAGGAGAGCAGGGGCGTTGTCTTTAATGAAGTTGGAATTAAAAAGTCACTCGGTAAAATGTTTACGAGTATTGGTTTTTATCACATCAAAAAAGTTGACATGCAGGTCAGAGCTGTTTCCCTGTAGAAAGTGGGAAGCCATGTGTTAAAAGCCACAGAACTGGCTGCTCCTGCCGGGTGTCTCTGAAAAGGGGCTGCTGCATGAGAACACGTTTAAGTTAAAACAACCCTTCACGTATCAAAGAAATGTGTCAAAATAATCTCAAACAATTAAAATATATATATTTATAATTCCAGGCCCTCAGAAGCAATCACGGTAGTTAAGAATGAAGTTTTGAGTCATTATGATCGAGACCAACTCAACACATCTCTAGCGAGATGAAATTCGGAAACTGGCATTGGAGCCCGGAGTTGCTGCAGAATCTCCTCCAAGCGCCGGACGGACAGGCGAGCGTCCTCCGGGGCCACGGTGAGCGTCCTGGGAGGCAGCAGCTGGCGTCCTGGCTCCTTCCGTGGGCCCGGCCCCCCGCCCCCGCCCCCCAGCCCACACGGCTGTCCGCCCGGCCTGCGCTCTGCAAGGCCAGCGTCTGGACGCCTGACCAGCACTGGAAAATAAATCAATGCGATTCGGTTTAAATGCCAGTTTCTTCAAGAACCTGATATTTCAGTTACAAATAATTGAAGCTCCTTTTTAAAAAGAAAATAACTCCCTTGTAATCAACTACTTTATGTGAGGAAAGGAGACGGCGTCACAGCAGCTTGCGGCCGTCCAGGGCCCGCGGAGGGCGGCCGCGTCTAGCTGGCGAACGTCTTGCCCACGTCCTCCTTCCCCTTGTACGTCCTCTTGCCGTGCGTGAACGGGATGTACCGGTACTTGATCATGTGCTGGGGACAGGCAGACGCGTCTCAGCACGGCTTCCCCGTGACCCACCTTCCCTCCAACTCTGAGCCCCACCTTCTCCACATACTGGGCGTGGAGCCAGAGCTCCGGCGGACGCCCCCGTCCCCCCACTGCCCAGCGGAGCCGGCCGAGCTGCTGGAAACCCTGAGGGTGTGGGATGGGCTTCGTGATGCCGTGTGCCGGACAGGCTAGCGCTACTGAGCTGGGGACGTGGGATGGGCGGCACCCGGGCCCAGGTGGTTGGCGGGGTGGGGAGGCCAGGATGAGGCCATACCGCCCTGTCTGGCCAGGCCCGTTCTAGGGGGATGTTGGCAGAACACACCATCCGGCAGGTCCTGGGCCCCGACTGTCCTGCAGTATCATGTGCCAGACCTGAGAGTGTTAACTGGCTGTGCTGTGCTGGCGGGGAGTGGGCACCACACCCATCAGACCTGCAGGGAGAGCAGGGTCCACACGGCCCTCCCGTGTCTCGGGCCCGAGCCGGCTCTCCCAAAGCTACCAGTACCGGGTGGCACTGTCTCACGGTGCAGAACCATCTGGGCTTTTACCTTTATTTGCCTCTTCATCGTGATACAGAAAAGCATGATGAAGTACATCACCAGGATGGGCCAGAACACCGGGACGTTGAACGCCTCAAAGAAGGTGCACACCATGGCCACCAGGACGCCCTTGGTCGCCGCGTGCCTAACGGGAGGAGACAAGGTCAGCGCTGGACGGCGGCCCGCGGAGAGTGCGGGTCTCCACATGCGGAGCGGGGTGGGCGCTGCGTGTGGCGTGTCTGACGTACTACATGTGACCACGGACACAGCGTTCTTAGTCCCTTGGACACTCGAAGTTTTCTGAAATTACACAAAGTGTAAAACAGCAGTGGGGGCCCTGGCACTGCCCAGGCCGACAGCTGGGGGATGCAGATGCCCCCATGTGCTGCTGGGGCCCACGTCTAGAAATCCAGTCCCGAGCCTCAAGGCTTGAGCCCCACACGCCCAGCAGGCCATCCCGCAGTGGCCGAGCAGTGTCCCCTGGGGGGACAAGCAGCAGGTGGACTCAGGCCTCAGGGCCGCCCTCCCTCCGGCTTAGGGCCCAGCCCAGCAGGGCCACAGCCCTCCTTAAAATCCCCCTTGGTCTCCCTTTCCTAGAGAACAAAGGCCACCTCAAAGGGCGGGCAGCACCCGGCCTTGCCCGCTGCCCACCCCACCCCGGCAGCCCCGGGCCCAGCGTTTCACACGCATCCCACAGGGACTCACCGGGCGCCGGCAGGAGGACAGGCTGAAGGGCGGCAGCTCTCTGCCTTCACTTTTGTGACAACACAGGATAGACACGTTCACAGACCAGCCCCCACACACACACACACACACTAGGGGGTCACCTCCATCCTCCCGTCACATTCGTACTTGTCACAATGTCACACACACGCAACCGCCTCCAGGAGGCCTGGGGACACCCAGGCCACCCCGAGGACCGAGTGGGGAGAGAGCCGGTCCCCCTTCGGGTTACCGGGAGGGGCGCCGTGCACAAAGCAGCGTCCCCCCGAGGCCCAGTGTGCCACATAGCCGGGACCCACCTCCCTAGAAGCAGCCTCTTTTCTGCGGTGTCGAGGTGCGGCAGTGTTACCTTGGGAGGGGGGTGGGTACTACAAGGCCCCGTGACCCCCCTCCATGCCCAGCGGGCACGCTTCACGCTCTGGGTGAGTCAACGTTCAAAATGAGGAAACACAACAGAACTGGCGTTTCTCCAAGGAGTCTAAGCTGCTGGCTCGCTGGGACCGAAGCGCCTGCCCCCGTCTCACAGCCATGCGTGGGGACGGGCGTCCTTCGCAACCACCGTTAGGAAGTGACTCACCAAAACTTAAACTCTGGGAGCCTTCGAATGAAGGGCCGGAACTCCTCATTCTGTTTGGTTGGTAACGAGGGGCCATCGTCTGAAAGGCAGAAGGTCACCGGAGGTGAGGCAGGCAGTGCACCTCGTCATTTCCACCGTTGCCCTTTGAAGGTTCCCTAGAGCTTGTGAACCAGCAGGCCTGATACGTGACATACAGATTTATATCCTTTAACCGGACATAAAATGGGGACCTTCAGTTGATTTAGAAACCAATTCACTGCTTTAGAAGATCTGTATTAGAATTTCTTTTTAAGACCACTTTAAGTGATCACGTAAAAATTCAACCACATGCCGATTTTCAGGAACGCGTCAACGGTACAACACGAGGTACAGGGCGGATGGAAGGCCACAGCCCACGAGGGCACAGAGGCGGGCGCCGTGCGTCCACTCTCAGGGGCGCTGGGCTCAGGACGGCCACGCTCTGCAGTGAGCCGCGAGCCACCTCCCGCCCGCCGCAGGAAGGTGCCCCCCGAGGTAACAGATGGAGAAGCTGAGGCCACTGGAAGGGCCTCTTGTTCCCTAATCCCCCAGTGCAGCACCAAATGAAAGGGTTGTTTCCTTTGCTGTTTGCATCAAATACTCCACAGAAAAAAAATACACAGGCTCCGGTCGTGATGTGAACAGGCTGCGTGAAGTGTGCCTCTGCCATTAACAACTGTGCCTCTGACTCCACGGGCTCCACAGGAGCCACGTCAGGTTTTCCCAGCAGTGGCCGCGACGCGCCGGATGGAGGCCTCGGCCTCCGGTCGTGAGCCGTCCCCGCCCCCAGCCGGCCCAGCAGGTGTGTGCCAAGGCCCCCACCTGGCCCAGATACGCCGGGAGCAGCCAGAGCCATGAACCTTTTAACCCATCGCCCTCAGGGGACAACGGGGGGCCAGTGGCCTCAGTCAGCCACGTGGAGCCGCCGTGGAAGCCTGCTTTTGTGAGAAAGGGACCTAACAGGCAAGCGTGCAGGGGACGTGGACGGGCCAGCTCCCAGGAAGCAGGCCCTGGCTCCCCAGCCCCCGCGGGCCTCGCCAGGTTCCACGGCCCGACGGCTCACTCTCCTCATCTGCCAAAGGGGGGTGACAGGAGCGCCTGCCTCCTGTGACTGTCACAGGGGCTTAGCAAGTCGTTCCACAAACTTGCCAGGATCACAGAAGTTGCGGGTACATTTTAAGCACCCAGAGAACAGTCCCAAAATTTAGATTTCCAATGTTTCCAGAGAAAATGGAGCAAATCCTGGGAAGCAGAGAAAGACCACAACTCTCCCCCAAACAGAGCAAAGTGGACAGTCTCTACTCTACCTGAATCTTCCATTAAGGAAGGATCCACTTTTGGAGAAAGGAAAGCTATGAAGAGATTTAGATGGTAGATTCCCAAGGCGTAGGTCACGATGTACCAACCCTGGAAGAGAAGGAGAGACGGTCAGTGAGGCCACCCTGAACCCATTCCCTGTCTGGACTGAACCAGGACATGGAGTCATAACAAGTGACTGAAGTGCAGTGAGCATCCAGGCTGACAGTTTATCTTAAACTGCACCGCGGGTCTTGAGAGTGGATAAGCCAAGGTCCACACGGCACATGTTTTCAAGGGTCCAGGTAGGTGCACCCAGAACGTAAAGCCACCAGCCCCCCGGAAGGCAGCAGAAACGGGGGTGCTTCACAAAGCCTCACGCCCGAGCTGCACACCCGGGTCACCAGCCCTGCCCTCGGCCAGCGGCGCCTGACCCAGACGCAGGCTCCGGACCAGCCTGAGACACTGGGGCTCGAGCTCCTTCCAGGCGGGCGGTTCACACCACCACACGCTGTGTCAGGAATGTCCATAACGTTTGCCCACAAGAAATCCAGAGCTGGAAAATCAGGAAACCAAGCACGAGTCAGCAAAGTGTCATGGAGCCAAAGCCCCCTCAGGCCGCACAGAGAAGGGGGCACACGTGCCACGTGACTCGCTCTTAGAGGAGAGACTTCATCCAATCAGAACCAGAGCTGCACTGCAGGACCAACTGTAAAAGCCTAAACATTTTCACACAAACAAGATGAGCCCTTTCTACCTTAAAACGTTTTCAAGTCAAACAACAAAGACCTAAATGTGCAGAGTTAACAGCTGAGTGTTCCCACAGCTCCTCGTGGCGGACTGAGTCTGAAGGGACGCCAAGTTGGGGAGACTCAGCTCAGAGCACAGGAGAACCAACCCATACAAGATGCACCCGCACCCGCCCAAATCCCCCAAGTCAAGGTTTCTAGGTCATTCATTCCACTGAGAATGGACCAAGGTCCAGTTTCTTAAACAAATCTAGACCCGATCACAGCAAACTGAACATCAGTTGTAGACACCCAATACAGACCACACCCTGCTGCAGAGCTGGACCAGGCCCCACCGCCTTTGCGCCGAGCCAGGGCTAGGCTTCCTTGTAGGAACGCAGTCGCAATACCATCCAAGGACAGGTCTCTACGCTTAGCTTAGGTGAGAATTCCCCACAGCACTGGACGCCAGCATAGCATCCAGTAGGTGAAGTATCCATCTAGGCACACACATACTCCTAAACCTTGGGAAATACCTGGAAGGAGGGTGTTTGCTTTCAAGGAGGGGGAGAAAAAGCCTCAGCCTCCTTCCTCTGGACACAAGGGAACATGAGCCGCCCTCCTCTCAGGGTCTACAGAACACTCCCGTCCAGGAGCCCGGCACTCACCAAAGGTGCAGGGAGGGCGTCCATCCCCTGGAGGAGCCGTGCCACCCTCGGCCACCCCACCCGGCCCTCCTCGGACACCAGCACGGCTCACGGCACCCAGGGAATGGGGTGGCCAGTCCAGGTGACTTTGTCCCTAGAGTCCCCAGCCCCCCCGTAAGTCCCACCCGAAGCAGGGTCAAGGAGCACCAGAGGGTCCCCTGTGCAGACCAGGACACTGGACAGCGCTGTCACCTCACCAGGCCCGGCTGTGACACCAAGACTGTCCTGGTAAGTCCAGCAACAGAATACGAGGAACTTAGGGCGGGACGTAAACAACCCCCCTTAAAGACAGTCACTGAAGTCTTTCTTATACTTGGTGCTTAACTGAAAACTGATCTTTAGAGACCCTTTCCTTCACCATAAACCCAACTAATCCAGAGGCAGAAGGAAAAACAACACCCCAGCCAACACCACAGTGCGGTGACTCGTCACCGCCACCCCCCACCGACCTGCAGCAGGTAAACTCGGATCATGTAGACGAAGCTCAGGCCCAGCGTCACCACCCATCGCACAGCCGTGTATGGCGTAGACTTGTCCAGCCAGGACTGATAGATCTGAAAAGAGAGCGCCCAAGTTACAGAGACCCTGCAGTTCCTTCTGCAGAGCACACTTCCTGCTAGCACTTGCCTCAGATTTTAAGTCAACGGCACTAAGCGGTGACTACAGTTAATCCAAGATTTGCGGAGCTTCCCGAGGCAAGGCCACCCCTTAAGCAAAAACACTGTAGAACCACCTCTCGCAGCTCATAGCCCTACAGCATCGGCCCAAGGAGCCATCGTGGGGAGACTGAACTGAAACCCCAGAGAGGATGGGATAGAGAAAGGAGAATGTCACCACCCTGCGTGTGGGACTCCACCCGCGGTCCTGTCCCAAAGCCTGCTTCCCCCAGAGCCGGTCCCAGCCCGCCCAGGAGCTGCAGAGCTGACGGCCTTAATCCTTAGATCCACACATGTGCGCCTACATACACGTGCGTGTGTGTGTAATTAATATACACGTGTGTAGTCTAAATTTAATTTTGAGATTTTAATTATGAAAAACTTCAACCATTCGTGAGAGAGAACATGAACCTACATGTGCCCGTCGCCTGGGTTCAATAATTATGAACTTTTCCAGATGCTATTTTTTAATTTAAAAAATCAATACAGTTTTAGTTTTGAACCAAACTGTGCGATTCTTCGCTGAGTTAGACTCCTTCCTCCAGAACTCACAGGCCTCGCTGTAGCCCCAGGGGGTATTCCCGCCCCGGAGCGCAGGCCTGGGCCAGAGGGGCCGAGGGGACACGGACACGGGTGTCTGGACGAGGGGACAGCAAGGGCAGAGCAGGGGCCGCCAGGTCCATCCCGCCCAGGAGCTAAGAATGGTTTTCACATTTTAAAAGTCGTTGGGAAAAAACACAGAAGACAAGTACATGGCCTGAACCTCAGGAGACCCAGCCCCCTCACGGCAACGGGAAAAGCTTCCAAGAGGGTGAACGAGAAACCCAGGGAGGGGCCGCCCACCCCGCGGGGGCTGCCAGCACACTTACACCCCAGGGAAACGTCCCGGGGTCAAGTCTCATTTAAATGTTTCCGCAATCAGTGACCCGAAAACCAACCTGTCCAAGTCTTGTGAAGAATCTGTACACCACAGAAGGTTTCCCGTGGACGGAATCTCCCACACTGTCACCTTCTGACATGCTGTATACAAGAAAAATACAACATACTTTTAAATTAAATAAAAAGCACTCAAGGACTGGATCATTTTGCCCTATTTTCATCAACACTGTCAAGCAGGTTTCCTCAGTATTCACTGTTTCATACACACCGTGGCTTCCTTCTGTGTGTCTTTACCACCAGTCACCCAGAAAAAAGAAACCAGCCAGCGACACGCTTTGGTGGAGAGCCAGGAAGGCATGTGACATGCAAAGCAGCAGCACTGGGTGGACTTTCGTTCCTGCTAATGTCACCTGGCTCACAATCCTCCGGCAGGTCCCCAGGAGCCGCCCTCGCTGACAGCCAAGTCCTGTGGCCCCGTTTCTGTGTCCACCTCCCGGGGCCGGTCCACAGCACGGGCCACTGCGCCCAAGCCTCCCGGGGGCTCGCCTGCCTCCAGCACCTCCTCCTGCCACTCCTCGGGCTCCCCTTGGTGCCCTCACTTCTCTAGGCCCTGCCCTGGCCTCCGTCCAGGCCACTGCCCACAGTGCCAGCTGTGTACCTCCAGGTCCTCCCAGACCCGGTCCCCACTCCATGACCAGGATCCTCAGGTGATCACCCGTCTGTGTCCCAGTTCCTTATCTGTGCGTGGAGGTAATCCTATCTGCTCCTGACCATTTCAACATGCTGTGCGATTCCATGCGCATCTAGCCTGCGAGAACCCAGGTCACTAAAGGAAGCCAAGGGCATCGTCACCCCTATTCCACAACAGAGGATCAAGCCCCAAATAGTTTAAGCCACTTCTCAAAGTCAAGAGTAGCTCTGACCTCAGCTCCTGCAGCCCAGCACACCCCCGCCTGAACCTCGGGACCAGAGGATGCAGAGGACGGAGGGCCCTGACAGCCTGAAGCTGGTGAAGATGCCGGGGCAAAGCTCTCGCTGCCCGCAAACTTGCAGGCGGCTCCTTCCCGATCTGGCACCGCGGCAGGGCTGGGGACCAGAAGTGGACTCCAGCTCGGAGTCTGTTTCCAGGGCCCCTGAGTGGCACGGCTGTGCGGCCTCAGTTTCCTCATCAGGGAGATGGCACTTGCTGGCACAGCGGCCCTTCCCATTCAGACAGAAAACCACGGCTCCTGATGGCCCGAGCCGCCCTAACGCCCGGCCTGCGCACAGCGGGGCTGGGGCCTGAACCCACGCCTGCTGACACGTCCTCGCCACGTGCACTGAGCAAGACAGCAGGCTCACAATGCGATCCCGATTCCCAAGTGGAACAACGTGCCCGTTACAGCTGACCCTCGAAGAATACAGAGTTAGAGGCGCCGGACCCCAGCAGTTGACAGGCCGAGTGTAACTCTACAGTCGTGGCCTCTGGATCCGTAGTTCAGCCGACCACAGGCTGTGCAGCACCGCAGGATGCTTCTCATGAAAGAATTCCACACGTGAGGGGACCCACGCAGTCCAAACCTGTGTTGTCCAAGGGTCAACTGTACAGCTCAGGTGTTAAAATAACCCGAGCAGTCCCACCACACACGTCATCACACCTGTGCTGAAAAGTCTGTCATTCAATGACACCATTTCCTGGAGCCACCGCGTGGAGGGGGGCCAGCTAGGCTAGGGGGTGCAGGAGTGCCAGGAGTGCCACGGAGGAGACTGAGAAATGCCCTTTGCTCTCAGGGGAGCCGAGGCTGAACTGAACAGGTGAACTGTGGCTCCCAGTCCTGTCTTTTGAGGAGGTTTGTCTTTACGTTCAACTGGGGAAAATTCCATTTTTTAAAAGGGGCTACATTAGAACTTGTTACCTAGGACAGCCACCCTCTTTAGGCCAAAGCCAGGCCAGCGGAAAGCTACATCAGTGACATCATTTACCCTTCGGTTCCATACAAATTACCCCTCATTTTACTTTTTTATGACCAAAGTGTTTACCTTTAAAACGCTTCTCCTTGAGCTGACGCATTAAGATGAACGTTAGAAAAACCTGGCTGTTCCTTTAAAGCACGTGCCCTAAGTAGAAATGACCGCTTTTAAGTCTCATTCTTTCAACTGAACGTGTGGAAAATCCTCCCAAAACAAAACAGCCGATTTCAGATCACCTGGCAAACGACATACGTGGTAACACACGGCTCCACGCCGTGGCTGAGCTTGCCGACAGCGACGTTTAGAACGTGAACTTTGGAGTCAAACGGCCTGTCTATGGCGTGACCCGCAGGCCACCTCGGCCGGCCCCACTCCGATCTGTAAAGCACCGTAGGCCCCTCCCGGGCCTCTGTGGGAGTGAGCGACCAGCCGTGGTGTTAGCATCAGCAGCAGGCCTGGCCCGTAGGGCGGCCGAGGGAGGGAGGGAGCGAGCGGGTCTCCCTCAGACATGTCAGACCTGTTCCCGATCGGGGCAACCCTCGCACGGCTGGGCGTCTGCGGTCCTCTCCCCTCTGCTGTTCCAAGGCCGCCTCCTCGAGAGAGGCCCCCTGTGACTGTCCAACAGGTGCCGGCCCCTCACATCACGTCACCCTGTTTTATTTTGTGTGACGATCGTTTCTGATTGCTTTCCGCTTTCTGTCTCTATTGCCTCCTACTAGAACGCAAGCTTCTTGAGGGGGAGCCTTGTCTGTCCACTGCCAGCCCCACGGCCCACAGGGCCCGGCACAAAGCTCGCAGTGGGTAAGTTCTCTGTGGGATGTCACTGCTTCAGGCTCAGCCTCAAGAAAACAAAGGCAAAAATAAGACAAAACCATTCCAAGCAGAGACCAGGAGTATCACGTCTGGAGATTTGCGTACAGAGTTCCAGAGTCATCACTGCACCTGCCTGTGGAGTGGACCGCCCTCCTCAGATGACCCCCATCACACACAGAGGACAGTCCCGCCCGGCGCACGGGTCACCCACTGTTTGGCTCCCACTGCCTCTCCGTTCATGCCCCCTCCCCATTCCTCCTGGGTCCCCAGCATGGTAATTTTCCACACTTTTGCCTTCTGATGCTGTTCCCTCCGCTGAAATGCCCTTCCAGACCTCATCCACTCGAACGCTCGGCCAAGCCCCACCGCCGGTTGCTCCCTCCCCTGGGCGTGACCACCTTCCCGTCTCCACCGGGCCCTGACCACACCGCACCTGCACCACCAGAACCGGGGGCCCCGGGGGATCCACCTTACACATCCCCTAAAGTGAGACACACCCGACCGAACAGCAGGCGCCCCGGGACGCTCTCAAGCCCAGGTGCCCACGGCAAGTTTCCGGAGGAAGCTCTGGGCCCAGCACGCGGGACGCCGTCGGGCGGCTCGGCCCGAGCGCTCGGAATCCTCGGTTCGCAGAATGGCCAGGACTCGACCTCAAGAGACCCAAGTCCACCGCGACGCTTCCTACCCAAATCCCGCAGGCCGCCCTGGGTCGGCGAGGACACCGAGGCCCCACGGCCCGAGCCGGGCGGCCGACCCCTCCCAGGACGCGCCAGCGGGGGGCGGGAGCCGGTCATCGCGGAGACCCCAGGAGCCCCGTTCGGCCCCGGCCCCGCGCGCGGCCCCCCAAGACCCCGGCCCCCGCCCCGCCCCACCCGCCGGCACCTCGCGGTCCACTGCGGCCGAGCGCGGTCTCCCGAGGGCCGCGGGAAGGAGGACGCGAGTGGCGGCCGCGCCGGCGCTTCGCTCGGTCCGGGAAGACGCAGCCGAGCACTTCCGCTCCGTCCTGCGCGGCGCCGCCTCCCGGGCCTTCAAGATGGCCGCCGGGGCGGGGCCGAGAGCCTCCAACAATTTCCGCTTCCGGTGCGGGCGCCCAGGCCGTTGGCGAGGCGGTCCCGTCGGCGGAAGGGATGTAAGCAGCGGAAATTCGCCGCGTTGCGCAAGCGCAGTCGCGTCCTCTGGCTCCGGGCCCAGACAGCTCCGCTCCAGAGATTGGTAACGCCCAGAGATTGAGCCCGAGGCCGCGCCCCCTCGCGACCAACGAGCCAATGGAGGAGTGCTATGAGGTTGCTAAGGGCAACTCTAGAGGCAAGATGGCGTTCGCCCTTGATGGGTGCGCGAGCTCCCGCCTGGCGCGCCGAGACCCGCCGGCTCGGCCACCGCGGGACGGTAACAGCCGACTGCGCCCTGCCGGGCCTTGGTCCGGATGGGAGGGAGGCGGGCAGATCCGGGCGCTCGCTGCGTGTCCCCGCACCCGCACTTTCACTTCAGGAAGTCCAGAACCCGCGGACCCCAAGCCTAGCGGGGCTCCCCACGCGCGTCTCCCCCGAGCCCAGCCCGCAACCCCCGGAAGCCTTGTCGCCCCCGATTTGGGAGGGACGCGCGTTCGCGTGCTCCGGTGCCCGCGGGATGGGCGGGGTGCCGGGCCCAGAGTAGCAGAACCGGCCGTGTCTTGGAGACCCAGCCGGCAGGAACCGAGTCGGCCCTGGGTGTCCCTGCGTCCTGGAAGGAGTCGCCTCCTCTGACCGCGCCTCCCAACGTCCCCGACGGGCGATCAGAGGAGGTTTGATAGGACCTGTTCATAGAATGAAAAAAACGGGGCCGTAGAGATCCGAGTCCACACCTCTTAACTTCAGGTAGAACCCGAGCCTCATTTATGGCAGATACCAGAGTCTGGCAACCCCAAGCTTCCCTAGAGCTGCTCGCCCCAAGTTGGACTTGAAATAGGGGGGCTGGTGGGAAGGGGGCCCTGCCCCCTCCAGGAACTACTGGAGTTGGGGGATGGTGCACCCAGCAGCTGAGTGGCAAGCAGTGACGATGGGCAGGCCCTCCTTGGGTGCAAGTGTGGATTTTGTCCGGAGGGCACAGGAGGCCACTGGGGGGATGAGGTCCCTGCCGAGAGATGACCGGGACGGCTCTTCCCCTTGTGCCCTCACTTACCCCCAGCTAATTCGGCTCAGTTCAAATGTCCCCTCTCAGGAAGGCTCCCCACCCCCGCGCACACCCATCCACCTTCCCACCAACCCGAACGCTCCTCTCAAGGACCCTGTGCTCACTCCTAGCCTGCCTCCCCGCGGGCCTCCCTGCACAGAGTAGGTGCTCAGCGTGTCTGGTGCATAAACAGATGAACAGGGAGAGTCGTGACCCAAACAGCCTTTGGGGAGCAGTGGGCAGGGGAGTTCACTGGGGGGTGAAGCCACAGACACCTGGAGAAGCCCCCGAACGGCCCACACCTCAGTGCTTGCTGGTCATCAGCCGGGTCACCTATGTCTCTTGCTCACCTGTGCACCCTCCTTTCAACATTCAGGTTACGGAGTCTACGTTTACCCGAATTCTTTCTTTCGATATGAAGGAGAATGGAGAGGAAGCAGGAAACATGGTAAGGATGGGCTGTGGCCTCTTCCTGCATCCATGCCGCTGATGGCCCGTGTCCCTGACGATCTGGGAGCCACACAGGTGCTGGCCACACCGGGCTCTCAGCACTCACTAGTGCCCGTGAGGGTCCATCCTGCAGTGCTGGAGGCCTGGACAGCTCCCCTGGTGCTGATGAAATCTGCTTTTCTTTTTTTTCTGATGATAAAGAGACTGCCTGTTTTCGTAGAAGATCTAAGCAGCAGAGGAGAGCAAGTATCAAGTGAAAGTCCCCTGGAGTCCCCCCCAGAGGCAGGCCTGAACTTTCCAAAGTTTACACTCATGGTTTTATGCCTGTTTGAGGTTCTGTCTGCTCACATCCTCTGCCTGTTTTTCTACTGGTGGATTGATCTTTCAGTATCTTCTCATGAGCTATTTTTATATCTGTTGGCTGCCAGGATTTTCTATATTTTGAACCTTTTGACTTTTATTGACTTTTCTTGTAACGTTTTTGCCCCACGTATGTTTCTCACTTTTGTGCTGAAATCTCTGATTCTCTTCCTGGCCTGGACAAAGTGGTCCCTCCTTTCTGAAATGTGTGCTTCAGTGTCACCCTTTGACCACAGACTCTCTCTCTCTCCTTCTGCCACTGCACTGACAGAGGCGAGGTGGCCGTCGAGTCCCCTCTGAGGAAGTCTGGGGGCGGGGTCCTTGCACTTTTGATGGCCAGGACAGCAGGACGACGCTCAGTCATGTTTCACGGATGTTCCTGTTGGTGGAAGTGTGTGGGTGAGCCTGCAGAGAGCACGTGCTGGATGAGAGATGGAGCCAAACGCAGAGACTTTCACGGCTCCGCTCTCGTCCCTGAGAACGAGCCCGGCCACACAGGCCAGCGGTCACTCCCAGCCACTGCCTGACAACGCTACATCTTTCACCAGGTCAGGGCAAACTTCTGCTTAAAGACGGGAGTTACTACGATGGCGAGTTTGTAGACAGAGAGATCACGGGAGAGGGCTGCCGGCACTGGGCCCTGACAGGTTAGCTGGCCCGACGCTTTCCTCCTAAACCAACCTTGGTGTGAGCTGGCCCCTCCCTTCCGGGTGCAGAAGGCACTTCCATCTGTAACGTGGGGACCCCTGGTTTCCCTAAGGTGTCTCATAATGGCCTCATGCCAGCCTGGGGCAGGGTGGCCACACTGCTGCCCGCAGAACCTCAGGCCCCCACCAGCAAGCGGGTGTTGGGTTCTCAGCGGAGAGAAGCCTCACCCCCACGGACTCTGGCCTGGCGGGGCCTTTGCCCCCAGCACACAGATGCCCCAGAGAGGGTCCCCTTGCGATGGAGTCTGCACGTACACTGCTGGGAGGGAGGGAGTCCCATTTCCCTCGTTCAGGGTGAGCAGTGAGATAAAGGGACACCGTGTTCTGCTACCACTGCCCGGGGGTCGGGCAGGAACTACTGGTTATCCCACTGGACTCAGGAAACGAGGGTAACCCTGGACACCGCTTCCCGCCTCCCGTCCACACCAGGGAACACCTACACCAGACAGCTTGTTTTGGGAGAACCCCAAGGACATGGCGTCATGAAGTACAAAGCCGGCGGACGTTACGATGGGGAGCTCTTCCGCGGCCTGAGAGAAGGTCCGGGGTCTGCGGGAAGGCGTGAGGCATCGGCCTCGGGGTGGACACTGGGGGGCCCGGACCCCAGCCCTCCCCGGATACTGACTCGGGGCCTGGACGGGCCTGGGCGCGAGTGTGCTCCCCGGTCCGGTGCGGTTCGGAGCGCAGGGCTCACGGCAAAGCCCCTCAAACCCGGTGACTCAGGTCCCCGCTCTGCCTTCGCCCTCGATCCCGCGTCAGCGGTCTGGCCTGGGCTCGGCCGGGCGGGTCTCCTGGCCTCGCTGAGGGTCGCAGTGGCTCGACCAGCGCTGTGGGTCCTCTTGACCCTCGGCTCAGTCACCTCCTCCACGTCCTGTGGGACCCAGCGAGTCAGGAGGCCACATTCCGGGGAGCAGCAGGCAGAGCCCCGGGGTCGCTGGAGCGAGCGGAGCAGTCCCAGCCCCGACAGCACACCCGGCGTGGGCGCATCTCTGTCCCCCTCCAAGCCCTCCCGTGAGGTGTCAGGACGCCCTCCCCTTCCCGAGTGTCCAGGCCCTGACTCCGTGTCCTCATGAGCACTTCCTCTGGCCTTTGGGCCCTTTGAGTAGGTGGTAGAGGCCCTGCACGACGGTCGGTCCTCAGCGTGAACTTGCACCTGCGAGCTGGCCTTGACCACGTGGCAGCATCACCCCAGCCAGACAGCAGAGCATTTCAGTCTCCGATGCTAGGGGGTCCAGGCGCCCCCATCCTCCCTCGGGACCTTGAGAGCTGGACTCAGAGCTGCTCCCGCTGCCTGTGGCTGCCAGGCCGCCCCAGATCGGATTGCGGGGCCGAGGGACCCCCATGGGGCCCGGCTACAGGGGGTGCCGACCCCATCCTTCTTCTAGACAACCCCCTTCCCCAGTGGAGGCACGAGGTGACCCTCGACTCTCGCCCACCTCCAGGACAGGGGCACGTGGTAGACGCAGATGGACAAGTGCACTGGGGGTCGTTTCACAACAACAAGCGGCACGGCCCAAGGTGGGCAGTCTTCCGGTGAGTCCGCCGTCCTGCGGGCCGTGCCCCCATCGAACACCCAGCCCTGAAAGTACGGTCTGTGATTCTTTCATATGATCCTGCAATTTCTCCCTCAGTTACTGACATTGGTTCTGTGTGTATTTGGTAGAAAGAACATCCATCCCCCTCCTCCAATGAAACACCAGGCGGGAAGGTCGGGTGGGTGCAAGGGTGGAGCGCGGCCGAGTCGGGTGACACCCGCGGGCTCTCTGCTTCGGGCCCAGTACTGAGCGTCTTTCACACTCCGGGCAGTTTTCGTGCAAAATCCTGCCCTTGGGATTTGCAGGCCCCCCATTTCCTTCCCGTTATCCTCTCCAAACCTTCACACCTGGGGCCCAGCAAGCGGGGCCTCCCATCACTGCACCCCACCGGGCGCCGAGGCCACCTGCCCCTCTGGCCGGGGCCTGGCAAGGCCGCAGCTTGCGCCATCTGTTCCGGGCCTATTTTTGCCTTGGTCCCGGGGGTGCGTGCTGAGCCCCAGTCGGAGGAGCCGGTGTGCGTCACACAGCCACCTGGCCCTTCCCAGCCTGAGAGCAGCCTCCGCGTTTGTCCCTCAGGAACAGAGATGAGTACGAGGGCGACTGGGTCCGGGCCACGGGACGCTGCGCCGTGCGGACGGCTCCATCTATGAGGTACTGGACCCACCGGCCGGGCGTCCTCTGCTGCCGGTGCCGCCCGGGGCGCAGCCCAGGTGCTGCGCTTCTGACCCTGCGAGGTAGGGTCGGCCACCGTTCCCGTTTCGCTGATGAGAAGATGCAGTTCAGAGAGCTTAAGGGCCACCCGCTAACACCTTTCCGTCCCATCTGGTTCCTGAAACACCCCATGACCCAGCACTCTCTCCTGTGGGAATGGCCTGGTGAAACCTTTTTGAGAGGAGATACCCGTGGGGTCCCAGTGCCCTCGACAACCTGGGGAGGCAGGCGAGGGCCCCTCCCCACTCCTCGCAAGCAGGGCTCTGCGCCCCACCCCCCCGTCATCGTGGCAGCTGCTACTCTCGGGTTGATGGGGGGTTTTAGGTGCCACGAGGCCAAGAGATGCAGGTGCAGGGAAGACCTTCTCGGGCCCCCAGAATCCGTCATCCTTGTGCTTCCTGCACGCCAGCCTGTGGGCCCGGCCGGCCCTGCAGAGATGCAGCCAGGGGCCAGAGGATGCCGCGTGAGCCAGGTCTGAAGGATGGGAAGGGGCCGCCACATGGAGACCGCAGGGAAGGGCATTGCAGGCAGCGGAAGGGCGAGGCTGGGCTCCGAGGCAGGAAGAAGCCTGCGTGGCCAGAGCAGGGGTCGGGGGAGGCAAGGCAGGAGGTCCGGGCAGTCCCACGCGTAGGCCCTGGAGCCACGAGGGGCTGGAGTTTTATCCTACACATCACAGAAAGTGCTGGAAGGAGTTGGTGACCTGATCCCTGTGTTTGGAAGGTTTCTCTTGCCCTCACTCATGGAGAGAGGTGATGGCGGCCTGCATGGGGTGTAGAACCACATTTGGGGTGGTTTGGAGGCACAGACACTGGACTGGTGGACAAGAGCAGAAGCGAAGATGTCCCTGCATTTTTGGCCCAAGCGTCAGATGGATGGTGGTGATGCCTGAACCAGAATCCACCAGAAGACAGAAGTCACACCAGTAATTGAACGTGAAAGTATTGACTAGTGAAAGACAGCAAAATACTCAAAGGGGTGAAAGCAGGAATATGGCAACAGCAAATGCGAAGGTGGCCCCAGGAGGCGCCCCCAAAGCTGGGGTGTGGGGACCGGCCTGGGTGCATCCTCGGGCCTGACCGCGTGGGGCTGAGGCCATGGGAGATGTGACTCGTGGCACGTGGTAGCTTTGGGAGTGACTGAGCTGCCACCGAACTCAGCTGTGATGCGCCAGCTGAATCTGGGCCTCGGGAGCCGAAGGTTGCACGTGGCTGTGGATGTAGTGACGGCGGCCGCGAGGCCCTTGATGTCCTGGACGGGAGCTCAGGTCCGCACTCAGCTCCAGCCACGGCCCTGAGAGTCCCTCACTTTTCACAGCCTCAGGGCTGAAACAATTTGATTGTGTGCGTTGCAGAATTAGGTTGTCAGCTGAATTCATATCTCTGCCAAGTCTCTCCTGTGAAAGTTAGAGTGGAGATTGGGAAAGAAGTCCTGGGAGACGAGGGAAAGCCCAGCCCCTCCAGAGACTCAGACCCTGCAGACAGAGGGTGTGGCCGCAGCCCGCTGGGTTGGAGGAGCTTCCCTGGGCGTCGGCTGCCAGCCAGGCCGTGTGTGCAGGAAACGCTGGGACACAGAAGAACTCGCCCAGGACAAACCCCTGTTCCTGAGGGGTTAGGAGTGGGCACCCTGGAGCCTCTTCCCCGCAGGGTCCCTGCAGCGCCCAGCACGGCACCAGCTGGCAAAGCGACACGTTTCAGGGTCCAGCTCCCGGAGCACAGAGTCGGGCAGGAAGGGTCGTTTTGGGGCCGAGAGGCAGTTAAGTGGTACCCGGCCAGGGCCCTTCCTGAGATGGAGCGGCCTGCTGGGGAGTGTGGAGTCCTGCCCTGTGGCTGTGAGGCGCCCCCCACCCCCCCCGCCGGGCATGCTCACCTTGCCTGCTTGTAAGACGCAGAGCTCTGCTTAGGTGACGCCACCTCCCAGGCCCCTCCTGGGACCGCAAGTCCTGGTCTGGGCAGCCAGCCACTCCCAGGGTGCCGCCTGGGCCGCTGCGGTTGCCAGTTTGCGCCAGAGCCCATTTGCAGATGCCGCTGTGCCCCGGCCAGAGCTCTGCTGCTTCTCCCCAAGGGGGACGTCTGTCCATCCTCATGGGGCCAGGCTTTAGGGCTCACCCTGGGCAGCCACAGTCACTGGCCTGAATTCTCCAGAGCTGCCACGGAAGAGAGAAACGCAGGGGGACCTGGGAGGATCTTCCTCGCTCGGACCCCCCAACAGCGTCCACACCTCGCGGGATGGGGGCGCGGGGGCGCGGTTCTAGTGCCCGGCACTGCACTCAGCTGCCCTCTGGCTCCCCGACTCTCTCCACCCCCGTTCCAAAGATGAGGAGGCCTCCCAAACCGGGGGTGGCCGAGCCCCCGCCTTCTTCCAGGGAATCCCGAAAACCTCAGCGCCCACCCTCCACCCCGCGTGCCCTTCCCCAGGGGCAGTTTGGGCGCCTCCAGGGCCTCCGCATCAGCGGCCTGGGCACTGGGGGCCCTGCTCGGGCCTCCCCGGCAAGTCACTGCTCAGCCGCGGGGGTTGGGGGTTCCCCGCCGCCATCCACCAGGGGGCAGCCCGGCCCTGCTGACCGCCTGGCCCTGTGGGGGGGCTCCTCCACTGGCTGCGGAGCTAGAGCCGCTTCCCTCCAAGCGGATGCCCAGTGGACGCCGGCTTGGATGTCAGGCGGGAACTGGCAGAGTGCGAGGGGCCGGCGGCTTCGTCCCCCCGGCGCTTTGCAGGTGAACGAGGGTCCTTCCCCAGGGTTCAGACCGTCCGCCTGCGTTCCAGCTGCTCAGCGATGCCCCAGCCTCTCAGGGCCACGCACTCAGACGACCTGCCCGCGCGACCCAGACCCTGAGCACCGGGACACGCAGCCCCGCGGTCGGGAAGCACTGCCCCCACCCACAGTCGCAGCCATGACCATATCCTGAGGGCCCCGGGAGGACACCCAGGCCCTGAATCCCCGCATCCCAAACAGTTTCCCGACGGTGTGGACACAGGAGCTCCCAGCTCTCAGCGCGGCCTCTCCGTGCTGTGGGGATGCCTCCTGCACCTGACCTCTAACCTGTGACCTCTGGGCATGAAGGGTCACCTGGGAGAGATGGAGCCGCCAGAGGGAGTTGGCATGTCTCCCATGAGGGTACAGCTGTCCCCAAGCTTTCACTAGGCAAATAGCTTTCTCTATTTTTTAACTTTGTTGCAAAATACACATAAAATTTACCGTCTCATCCATTTATAAGTGCACAGCTCAGTGGCATCAAGCACGTTCACATTGCTGTGCAGCCATCACCACCGTCGTTTCCAGAACTTTCTCTTTTTCCCAAACTGAAGCTCTGTCCCCATGAGACACTCACTGCCCACCCCCTTCCCCGGCCCCCGCCCTCCTACTTTCTGTCTCTATGGATCTCCTCCAGGGACCTCATAGAAGTGGGGTCACGTAGGATGTGTCCTTTCGTGTCCAGTTCATTTGACTCGGCATTGTGTCCTCTAGGTCCGTCCACGCTGGAGCAGGTGTCAGGACCTCCTTTTTGAGGCCGACTCCTGCTCTGCCGTGTGGACGTTCCTTCCACGCTGCGTCCGGCTGCTCGTCCATCGATAGACACTCGGTCTGTCTCCACCTCTTGGCGCCTGTGAGTGACGCTGCTGTGAGCACCATCCTGCTCCCGATTCTGGGAACAGCGCAACTGCTGGGTCACATGGTGATCCTGTTTTTAACTTTCTGAGGAACCTCCACACCATTTTCCATTTTCCACTCCCACCAGCAGCGCACCAGCGTTCCAGTTTCTCCACATCCTCCCCCAGCGCTTGTGTTTTCTGGGGGTTTTTTGTTTGTTTTTTGTTTATTTATTTATTTTGGCTGCATTGGGTCTTTGCTGCTGTGCGCGGACTTTCTCTAGTTGCGGCGAGCGGGGGCTACTCTTTGTTGCGGTGCGCAGGCTTCTCATTGCGGTGGCTTCTCTTGCTGTGGAGCACAGGCTCTAGGCACGCGGGCTTCAGTAGTTGTGGCTCGTGGGCTC
This sequence comes from Hyperoodon ampullatus, assembly GCF_949752795.1. Taxonomy (NCBI): domain Eukaryota; kingdom Metazoa; phylum Chordata; class Mammalia; order Artiodactyla; family Ziphiidae; genus Hyperoodon; species Hyperoodon ampullatus. The sequence continues at coordinate 1,218,201 of NC_136915.1, read as the reverse complement.
TAGAGCGCAGGCTCAGTAGTTGTGGCGCACGGGCTTAGTGGCTCCGCGGCATGTGGGATCTTCCTGGACTCCCAGGGCTCGAACTCGTGTCCCCTGCGTTGGCAGGTGGATTAACCACTGCACCGCCAGGGAAGTCCCATGTTTTCTGCTTTTTAAATAACCACAGTGCCAATGAAGTGATTAAGAGCCAGGCACCAGGCAGCCCCTCGGAGAGCAGCGTCCTCCGGGGCCTCCTCCGTGGAGCCTGGGGACGGACTGTGGGCTGTGGAGGCGAGCGCACACCTGGCGGAGGGGACAGACGGGTCCTCTCCAGTGAGCCTCAGCCTCTGTGCACGTGGAATGTTCCTGCCTGTGCGGCTGTGCCGTGGTGCCTCCAGCAGCTGCGCTTCCGCCCGTCCCGGGGCACCTCCGTGTGCATTGGCTGCGTTTCTCGTGTTGGCGTTTCTCTGCGTTGCCCGAAGGGAGGCCTGCTGGGCGGCGCACCTGCTCACCGCACAGAGCAGGTGGTCGGCCTCGTGCGCATCTTCACCTGCTGGTGGCTCCCAGCCTCCCCTCTCCTCACCTGTGCATCTGTAGGAATGCCAGGGGCTCCGTGTCCCTGTGCCACTGTCCTGGCCGGGAGGTCACAGTCCAGGAATGGGGCCCCTCCTTCCCATGAGAAGCATCGTGGGAGGAGGGGCCTGGGCTGCCAGAGCAGAACCAGTGCTGCCCCACGTTCCCAGTGCGGTTCTACGCAGACGGATGTCAGAACCCGGAGTGTGAAGGCAGCTTGTATTTGCATCAGCAGAGCTTGTCACACTTTGAAATCCAAGGAACTTATGGCCAGGATCGTGGAGGTCAAAGACACCTTAGGGGCCCTGCTGCTAGTTGGGAAGTGAGGGGCATTGTGTCTGCAGAGAATGATGGGCAGGGGCCACCAACACTCTGGCCTGTGTGGCCACTGCTGCCCCAGCAGGCCACCCAGAAAGCTGGAGACCCCGGCCCCCTGCAGCCACAGGCCCAGGCAGGTGACCCAGGGCCATGCCCCTCCCTGGTCTAGGAGCCGTGGCCTCAGGAAAGTCCTCACCTGCTCCAGGAGGGAGTTTGGCAAAGGTGGGAAGTCACCTCCTCCAGACTGGATGCCATCAAAGCAGATGCTGTGGAGAGCCGGGCCCTGGCCCCCCACCCCGGTGTGCTCGGCCAAACCCTGGTGCCCTGGAGAGGACTGGAGGTGGGGAAGAGATGGGTGAGCTGGGAAGGTGGACTTCTGACCGGGGCGGAGTTTCAGAGTGTGCCTGGGAGCGCCTGAAAACGCAACAGGGCAACGCAGCCGCAGAAGCAATTCCAGGAAAAGCACCGTCACTTTTCCCGGGAAAGAAAAATAGCATCCATTAACTAGAAAGTGCTTCCCGAAATGAGAAGAGTCAAGTGTGTATTTCTCACAATTTATTCAAACTCATGTGTGGTGGGGAAGGCACCCAAGGAGCCCCTCATCCCACCCCCGACTCCATGCTCTTCAAAGAAAGGACCAGGGAAGGAGTTCTGAGCACATAGTTCCCCATCCTGGAGCTGAGAGGCCCTGGGGTTGCTTCAGCCACCGCCGGCCACGAGGTGCGCCCCACTCACCCCGCGGGGCCTCTCCTAACAGGGACCCCGGCCCCCCGTGCTTTGTGTGCAGGGCGGCCCGGCCATCCTCGCATCTTCCTGCACTGCGCCAGCACACACAGGTCCTCACCTGCACAGGGAGGAGAAGGAAGAGCCGCCAGGCGCGGAGATGCGTTAACACGTGTTTGTTCGTGCTCTGGTGCTTGTCAGCTGACTGAGAAAGGGCAGGGTTTTCAAAAGCATGATTTGTAACATTAATTAGATTCTACACTGTTGGATGAGTTACACTGCTGGAGTGTATCGTGTATCTGTCCTGGGAAAGTGCTGTGTTGCAGTCTGAGCCGGGGGGTGGGGGGGTCTCAGATTACGGGAGCGTGATTAAGCGGTTGCTCAACGCGTGGATGGCGAGGACTGGACAGCGACTTCGCGGGGAGCCTGACCCTGCTCACACCCAGCGGGGTATGGTGGGCCGGGGCTTCGTGGTCTGATGGGCACGTTCGCTGACCGTCTGCTCTGCACACGGCAGCCCGTGCGCCCGCAGGTCGTGCTCCAAGGCTCTGCGTGCTGGACCCGCCTGAGTCTGCTCCTGGCTCCCAGGTGACCCCAAGGCCCTGCCTGCCTTCTTCCTGAAAACCCACGTTGCACCTTCCACAGAGGGCCAAGGGGCCGGGCAGGGCGCGCAGAGACATGGACCCCGACACGGTCGAGGGGCCCAGTGGCCATCGTACTGTTTGGAGAGTAGCCCGTGCCCATTCGAGCCCTAGTTGTCCCCATGGAGCCCTGCCCTGGGAAGCTCGTGCCCCGGAGCAGACAGACAGACAGACAAGACGGGACCACGACTGAGAGGGAAGGGAGAGGCCGCTGGGAGGGGCCCGTGGAGCGCCACAGAGTTCAGCCCTCTTTGGCAGGAGCGCTCGGAGTCACGAGATGGAGAAGCGCGAACAGAGGCCGAGGCCGTGTCGTGGGGGCAGGCAGGCGTGTGCACGGAGGTCCCGCCTCTTCCCCGTGGCTGGAATCCCCATCTCCCACCTGCCCCTCAGCGTCCTCCCCCATCCACCCCGCAGGGGCGGTGACCCCAGCACCGCTGACCAGGACAGGGATGAGGCCTGCGGTCGTGCGGGCGGGCAGCACACTGGCCCTGGGCACAGAGCGGGCGCAGCTCCTGCTGGGGATGGTGTGCGGGGGAGGCAGCCGGGCCCCACAGGAGGGTGTTTGTCTCTGGAGGCGACCACCCTTCCCCGGGGCCACCGGCCCACTGCCCAGGCACCCCAGCACAGAGCCTCAGAAGAGGGCATGAACCTCTACGTAAAAGGGCTGGGGGGGCGGGGCGGGTTGGGGTGATGAGTTCATTTGCCTCCTGAGAGGCTGCGTTCAACTGGCTGCGAGACCTGCTTCCCGAGTTGAAACCGATCACTTCTCAGGCCTGGGGATGGCGGCGTGAGGGAAGCAAAGGGTTCCAGCGACCCGTTCACCTATGAGCAGCACCGCTGTCCCCAGCAAACCGACTGCTGGGGGCTCAAGCTGGGAAAAGCTCTGACATCAATTTGCTCTACACAGCTTGGGGGTGGGGGGTGGCTACCCTGCCCCCCAGGACTGTCCCCACCCTGACTCAGGGACACTGGCCCAGCTCGGCCCAGGACCCTCCTGCTCTGCTCGCCCCCAGTCACCCCGCCCATCGTGATCACTGAGCACTGCTGCCTCCACCACACAGACAACAGACACAGGTGCACACGGCCACATGCATGCACACCTGTGCACAGGACCCCTTCCTGGGAGCAGGCATCAAGCCCAGCAGATGCTGCTGCTTGGAGGCTGCACTGGCTCCAGGGATGGTCAGCTAGTGACTCCGGGGCTCCCCAGCCCCAGCCCAGGACGGCAGCACGGGGCCCACTGGGTTGGCTGCGATCCCCACTCTGGCATGATACCTGGGGCCTCGCCCCCTCTTTGGCCTGGCACGCTGCCTGCAGACGTGAGCCACGTCTTAGGGGACGTCGATAGACCGTCTGCGATGTCAGCCGTGCTGGCACCGAGCTTTCCGGGAACGCAGCACAAGTGTGGGCCCAGAGGGCTCAGCTCTCTGGGCCTGGGGGCTGGAGGGACGAGGCTGCCCTGCAGCTCCAGGCCTCCCGTGGGGGGCACAGCCATGCCTCTGCCCAACTGCCACCCCCAGCTGGCAGCCGGCCCCTCCTGCAGCCGCGAGCTGTTGCCTTGCCACTACTGCCAGGTACCCACCAGGGCACCACAGTTGTCTGGTGCCCCGGCTGGATGAGGAGCCTCGGCCAGGCCCCTTCCCTGTCACCTTGTAATGTGAGCACAGTGACCGTGTGTTCCAAACAGCCATGGAACCTGTTCCCCCAGATCTTGGGGTGTCTGAGCTCTTCAGGGGCCGTTCCCACAGGCCCCACCTGCCAGGCGGTCCCTCCCGAGGGCCTGTGAGGCTCCCGCCAACCGGAGCCCGGCCCCAGCTGCTGGGCGGCCTCGGGCCCCTCGGAGGGCTGGGCAGGAAAGCAGAAGCCCAATCAACTTCTGCCAAAGAGTGAATAGAACCAAAACGTGCCTTTGGCTAATTCTTCTTCCAATAGGAGTAATTCGTAGTTGAATAAAATACCATTAAGATCTCGAACTTTTCCACGAAAACAATTTTCCTGCTCTTTTCCACCATTCTTCCACCCTGTCGTGTGTATCGTTTACAAAGCAGGCTTATCATGGGGGTGGCAGAGTTGGGGTGTGCAGCGAGTTGGCACTGCCCCCAGGGTGCGGCTGTGTGGGTTCACAGTGTGATTTTAATTGGCCTTTTTATTGTCAAGGAGCGTGTCGGAACGCTCAGCACCTCGACCCCGCAGGCCTCCGCGCACTCGCCTGCACAGTCGGCCTCCCGTGACTCTGCACAAATGCAGTATCTTTGTGTTAAAAGGGTTTTGTGCTAAAAAGTGTGCCCTTTGGAGCCATATTTTCTTTGCATTTTGTATTCAGGCCATTGTCTCCAAACTTCCTGGCTTCTTAAAATTCAAAGGGCAGTGCCTTCTGCGGAGCAAATTGGTTTCCCGGCAGCCTGTGGTCCCCAGGGGCCTTCGGAGCCTGGGGGGCCGCCGGGCTGTGCGGCAGGGAGACCAGCCCTCTGAGCCCGTGGTTCTCTCCACAGGGACAGTGGCCCGGTGACGTGTTCAGTGGACAGGGCAGCATGGCCCACTGCTCCGGGGGCGTCTACCGAGGGATGTGGGTCAACGGCCACCCCATGAGTAGGTGCCCCCGGCCTTGCCGCTGGCCCCGTGGGGTCCTCTTTTGGGGTCACGTCTGGGTCTGGCCGTGTCCTTTCTCGGGTGGCCCTGGGCAGTCTCGCGGGAGGTGTGGACCAAGCGGGGCTGGATGGAGTGGAACCTAGAATCCCCTTTTGGGAGAAACATGCTCTGCTGTGGTGTCACAGGGCTCGTGACATGCAGAGGCCCCCGTCAGACCCTGGACCCAAGTGGTCCTGCTTCAAGCAGGGCTCCCAGCCTCGGGGTCTCCCACTCACGGGGGCTCTGGGCCTCTGGCCCCCCTGCACAGCCTCCATCCAGCCCCCCACCCTGAGCTCTCTGCACTGCAGTGTGCGCACAGGTGGCCTGTGGCCTGCAGGGTCCTCTGCTGGCGCCTCACCCTCCCCGTGTTGCCCCCGGGCATGGGGGCTTCTGTTAGACTCCAGGGACTCAGGTCACCGATCAGGACCTTGGTGCCAGGTCCACGGGTGCAGCTGCTCACTCAGAGCTGCGGGTGGACCCTGCTCACCAGGCCAACAGCCTCGTCCAGCACACATCAGGTCGCTGACTCAGACGCACGCAATGCCCGGGTCCGAGCAGTGGGCGGGAGGCTGTGCGGGAACGTGCCCCGGGTGCACTGGGCACTGCTGGGCCGTCACCTCAGCTCTGCCGTCCCCCTACCGTGATCAGGTCAGTTCTGAGACGACCCACTTCAAATCACTGTAGCCGGCCCTCAGGACGGGGTTACGGTCACGGCATCAGTGACGGTCCCCCAGCCCTGACAGCCATGCCATCCATGCGCCCCCCACCCCCGCAGCGCCTCTCAGGGACATGGTCAGGCCTGAGCGGCTGCACAGTGTGCGCAGGATGCGGGATGCAGACCCGTGGCACTCGCCGCCCTGACCCCACAGCAGGTGTGCTCTGTTCTCCTCAGCACAAGCCACAGGGGTCGTGATTTGGGGTCCGGAGGTGATGGACGTGGCCCAGGGATCTTCCTTCACGTTGACCATTCAGCTGCAGCGGGACAGTGGGGAAGTTGCCACGAGTGAGTGTCTCTAGGAAGGCGGCCAAGCTTTTCAGAAGGATAAGCAGCTGTCGGGTTCTGAAGTAGCAAAAACGCAGACAAGATGCCACAGGTGGCTTCTGGCTTCCCGGCTGCGCCCAGGTCACCCGTTCCCAAGTCCCCGCTGCCGGAGCCTCGGCAGAAAGGGCAGTGGGCGTGCGAGCCCTCCAGCCGGCGGGAGGCGGCCGTGTGGTGCATGTGCGTGTGTGAGCACGTGGACTCTGTGTGTGCATCTGTGTGCATGTGCGTGAGCACACGGGCGGCCCTCCCGGCGGTCACACACTCAGAGTCAGAGGTCAGAGGAGGCCGCGTGGGCGCCGGGCCAGCCGCCCAGCCTGGCAAGAGGAGGGTTTCTCAAGCTCCTCGTGGGGTGACCAAGATGGACAGACGCCCATCCGTCTGGGCTGCGTTTAGATGCTCAGTCAGCCCTGCGGCCAAGCAGAGGGACGACCGGGCTTCCCGCCCCGTGAGCAGAGCAGACCCAGAGGGACGGGGCGGGACCACCGGAGACACACGTTCCTGCACGGTGGTCCAGCTCGGCTCCACGGCTCTGCGTAGGAAGCACCACGTGCAGCATGAACCAAGTATATTTAGTCACAATTGGCTTATTTTAACAACTTTATTGCGGCATCATTTACATACCATAAAATTCATCTATATTCAGTGATTTAATGATTCTTAGTACACTTGCAGAGTTGGGCAACCATCGCTGCACCAGTTCCACTTCAGAACATTTCCTCCACCCCAGAAAGACCCCTCATTCCTGCCCTGTTCCCACCCTCCACCCCAGGCACCACAAACGCCTTTTCCTGGACGCTGAGCGTGGCTGGAATCCTACCCGTGGTCGCGCTCGGCTCCTCCCTCCCGCCCGGCGCTCGGTGCTGCCGTCCTCTTTGTGGACCACTAGCCTCCCATCCTGCCCGCCCAGCACTCTGCTCACCTGCGTCCGTGGGCGACAGTCCAGTCCTCGGCACTTGGCTGCTGTGAACATTCATGTGCAGGTTTTTGTGTAAACGTGTTTCATTTCTCTCAGGTATATATTTATGAGTAGAATTGTTGGGTCAATTGTTGGGTAGGTTTGTGTTTAAATTTTTCAAGAAACGGCCAAACTCTTTTCCAAAGTGGCTGCACCATTTTACCATCCCATTAGCAATGTACGAAGCTTCTGATTTCTCCACGTCCTCGCCAGGGAGTAGCCATCCTGAGGATGTCAGGTGGCATCTCCTCATGGATTTTTGTTTTCTTTGTTTTTTTTTTTTTTGGTTGTTTTTTGGGTTTTTTAAAATTTTTTTGGCCGCACCACGCGGCATGCAGGATCCTAGTTCCCTGACCAGGGATCGAACCTGCGCCCCCTGCAATGAAAGCAGAGTTTTAACCACTGGACCGCCAGAGAAGTCCCTCCTCGTGGTTTTGATTTGCGTTTCCCTAAAACTAACGATGTTGAGCAGCTTCTCGTGTGCTCATTGGCCATTTGTACATCTTCTACAGAAAAATGTTTATTCATATATTTCACCTTTTCTTTTTCTTGGATTGGGTTGTTTGTCTTAGTTTTTAGTTATACAAGTTCTTTATGTATTCTGGATACAAGTCCTTTAGCAAATATATATTTGCAGATATTTTCTTTCAGTTTGTGGCTTATCTTTTAATATTGATGTTGTCTTTTGGAGGGCACAATTAAAAAAATTTTTTTTAATTTATTTTATTTATTTATTTTTGGCTGCATTGGGTCTTTGCTGCTGCTCACAGGCCTTTCTCTAGGTGCGGTGAGCGGGGGCCCCCCCTCATTGTGGTGCACAGGCCTCTCATTTTGGCGGCCTCTCTTGTTGCGGAGCACGGGCTCTAGGTGTGCGGGCTCTGTAGTTGTAGCTCACGGGCTCCAGAGCACAGCCCCAGCAGTCGTGGCGCACGGGCCCAGTTGCTCCGCAGCATGTGGGATCCTCCTGGACCAGTGCTCGAACCCGTGTCCCCTGCATTGGCAGGTGGACTCCCAACCACTGTGCCACCAGGGAAGCCCTAAAATTTTGATGAAGTACAGTTTGTCATTTTTTTCTTTTATGGACCGTGGTCTTGGTGATTTGTCTAAGGATTCTTAGCCCAAGTTCACAGAGACTTTCTCCTGTTTTCTTGTACAACTTTTGCTCTTACATTTAGGTCTCTGATCCCTCTTGAATTAATTTTTATGGGTAAAATAGAGGTCTAGATTCATCTTTTTTCATGTGGACTCCAGTTGTCCCAGTGCCATGTGTTGAAAAGACTGTCCTTTCCCCACTGAACTGCCTGGGCACCTTGGTCAGAAGGCACTTGACCGTAAGGGGGAGGGTTTAGGTCTGGACGTCAGTTCTGTCCATCGATCGACGTGTCTATCCTTACGCCCCTGCCACACCATCTTGATTATTGCAGCCTTCCAGTACATTTTGAAACTGGAGATTCCTCCAACTTTGTTCTTCTTTTTCAAAATTGTATTGGCTAATCTGGGACCTTTGTATTTCCATATAAATATTTTAAGATCAGCTTGTCCATTTCTATCCCCCGAAAAAGGAAAGAAAACAAGCTACTGGGATTTTGTCAGGGATGCATTGACTCAAGCTGGGAGAACCACCATTAGCAGCACTGAATCCTCTGATTCATGAACATGAGACATCTCTCCACTTATTTTTCTTACCTTCATCAATGTTTGTATTTTTCAGTGAGCAAGTCTCGCACTTTTCTTAAATTTATTAATAAACGATCAATGATTTATTATTGTTTAATTATAATTTGTTTATTAATACATTTGTTACATTCTTTTATGCTATTATAAACGGAATTGTTTTGTTATCTTCACTTCAGAAATTACTAGACCACAGTTGATTTTTACATGTTGATCTTATATTCTTTGACCTTGCTGGTTATTTCTGAGGATTTCTTAGGATTTTCTATACACAGGATCATGTCGTCTACAAATAAACACAATTTTAATTCTTCCTTTCCGGTCTGGATGTGTTCTCATTCCCGGCAGCAATGGCTGAGGGTGTTAAACCCTCCACCTCCTCGCCGGCACCGTTTGCTCTGTCTTTCTGGTTATAGTCATCCTAGTGGGCAGGAGGTGGTATCTCATTGTGGTTCTGATTTGCATTTCCCTAATGAGTGATGATCTGGAGCATTTTTTTCATGCACTTATTGGCCATTTGTACATCTTCTTTGGAGAAATATCTATTCAGATCCTTTACCCATTAAAAAATTGGGGCAACTTGTGAGTTATTGAGAGTTCTTTATATATTCTGGATACAACTCCCACATCAGATATCTGATTTGCAAATATCTTTTTCCCATTTTGTGGGTTGTCATGCAGTTTCTTGATGGTGTCCTTTGAACACATACATTTAAATTTTGATGAAGTCCAATTTACGTATTTTTTTTCTTTTGTTGCTTGTGTTTTTGGTGTCATATCTAAGAAGACTGCCTAGCCCAGAGTCATGAAGACTTATTCCTATGTTTTCTTCTAAGAATTTTATATTTTTAGCTCTTACAGTTAGGCCTATTATCTATTTGGAGTTAATCTTTGTATATGTTTGGTAGAGTTCAATATGAAGCCCACCTGGGCCTGGAGTTTTCTTTGTGGGAGGATTTTTAACTACTAATTACGTTTCCTTTGGATATAGAGCTGTTCAGTTTATCTATTTCTTCTTGAGTGAGTATGGTGTTTTGTATCTTCCAAGGTTTCAGATTTCTTGGCATAAGCTTGTACATAACACTCCCTTGCTCCCCAGTTAATGAATTGATACCATCTCTCTTGTTCCTAATATTGATTATTGGGGTCTTCTTTCTTTTTTTCCTGACTAGTCTAGTGAGAGGTTATCAGTTTCATTGAAAAACAACCAACTTTTGGTTTCATTGATTTCTCTATTGTCTGTTTTCTATTTCATTAATTCCTATTTTGTTTTGTTTTGTTTTAATTAATTTATTTATTTTTGGCTGCGTTGGGTCTTTGTTGCTGCGCGCGGGCTTTCTCTAGTTGCAGCAAGTGTGGGCTACTCTTCATTGCAGTGCACAGGCTCCTAATTGTGGTGACTTCTCTTGCAGAGCGTGGGCTCTAGGCTCATGGGCTTCAGTAGGTGTGGCACGCAGGCTCAGTAGTTGTGGCTCGCAGGCTCTAGAGCACAGCCTCCGTAGTTGTGGCGCACGGGCTGAGTTGCTCCGCGGCATGTGGGATCTTCCCGGACCAGGGCTCGAACCTGTGTCCCCTGCGTTGGTAGGCGGATTCTTAACCACTGCGCCACCAAGGAAGCCCCTCTCCTCAGCCTCCTGAAGGGGCCCCCATCTCTCCAGTCAGGATTCCAGCCCTGGGCGCTGCCAGGTGGGTGCGGGGCACAGATTTGCCGTGTCCGGGGCCCAAGCCAGACAGGGTGGCCGTGCGGTGCTGAGATGAGGCACGTCCAGACTGAGCCCCGGGTGCCTCCCTCACGGGGCAGGCGGGGCCAGCCTGGCCAGAGACCCCATCTCTGCTTCCGCCTCAGTTTATGGAAGCAAATTTAGCTGCATTGTCGTTGGGGAATGTGCTTGTATTTCTGTGTAAAAGCACTCACTGGGCGCCAGGCCCTCCGCTGGGAGGGCTTCCAGAGCCGCTAGGAGGTCTCGGTGGAATGCGGAATGCGAGCCCCGCGTCGGCCAAGTGCGGGCCTGCGGGCTGGACTCAGCGTGACTCGGGCACGGGCACTGAGCTGTAGAAAGCGCCCCATAGGGAAGCCGAGGTGCACAGACCCGCTGGGTTCTGGCCGTCACCCTTCTGCATTCGGCGCCGAGCCGGAGGGCCCTGAGTCCCCAGCAGGAGCATCTGGGGACAGGCCAGAGAGTCTCCGTCATTTTCCGGTTGACCCTCCCTGGGCTTCAGTTTGCTCTTCTGCCAGATGAGGTGGTCACAGCGTCCACCTCCAGGACGGCTGACCGAGCCCCTGCGCCCCACTCCGTCCCCGTCTCGGGTCTGACCCAGAAAGTGCCCCTGAGAAGGGAGAGGGCCCGCCACCCAGAGCTCGGGGAGGTGGGCTCCCTTCTGCTTTTGCTCCTCCTATAGCACTGATGCTTCCCGTCGTGCGAGCAGGTTCACGCAGGACCGTTCCCGGTGAAAGTCCCCCCCCACGGACACGGCTGCGGCAGAGCGTCTCCCCCACACTGACACTCGCCCTGTCCCCGAGCCCCTTGGACGTGTTGCAGGGAGCCCGGGTCGGCCCAGGGTGGTGAACACGCTGCGTCTGTCTGTCCTCCATCTGTCCTGTGGTGCACGCTCCAGCCCTGCCATGAGGAGGTGAGCGGTCAGCCGCCAGTGAGGAAACGGTTTCAACTCGGGGGCCCCGCACCCCATCAGCAGGAAGGCAGACCCTGGGCTGCAGGCCTGAGGGGCACCCAGTCGGACCTGGGACCCTAGTGGGCAAAGCAAAGCCTCGAAGTGGCCAGAGGGGGACACGGGGCTGCTGAGCTGGGGAGGGAGCAAGCCTTTTCTTTTATCTTTTTAATATTTATTTATTTATTTGGCTGCACCGGGTCTTAGTTTTGGCATGCAGGATCTTTAGTTCCGGCATGCAAGATCTAGTTCTCTGACCAGGGATCGAACCCTGGGCCCCTGTACTGGGAGCACAGAGTCTTAACCACTGGACCACCAGGGAAGTCCCAAGACTTTTCTAATTCTAATACAATGGCTTATTCTATGACTATATGGGGATAGATATCTTTTTTTAAGTTTTCTTTATCCCTCATCCTAAAGGAAAGCAGAGTGCGGAGTTCTGGGGCAGGCCCACATGTACAGGGATCAAAAACCAGGAGTCCTTTCCCCATAAGAGTGAACTTCTGTATTCTCAGAACCAGAAAGATAAACCCCGTCCCTCTCATGCTCACCCCAGCACGGCTGTGGCCCTTTCTCTCTTGGCTCTCGGACCCAGACCTTCACCAAGGACCCGAGCCCTTTCTCCAGCCAGCACAGGGCCTGGGGGTCTCGGGTGGCTGTCTCTGCCTGTGTACTCACTTGCGCGAGGGCCGTGAGGGCCAGGACGCGGAGGCAGAAGGGGTGGCCCCTGCTGAGTCCAAGGGCAGGGGCATCGCCGTGGGCCCTGGGAAGCCTGGGGAACGCGCTCTCAGGGCACCAGCCGCAGCCAGGATCCCCACGCGGACAGGTCTCGAAGAGACCCAGAAGGTTTCAGATCGAAAGATAATTCAGCACAAGTCCTGAGATAAACTTGGGCCAGGAAATCTCTGAGGTGACAGTTTCTACTGAAGCGAATTACAGGGACCCCCGCGCAGAGGAGTCCAGTGAAACGTCCGGCTTCCCTCTCGGCCCAGAGTCGCGGGCGCTATTGAACGCCTGCCATGACTGACACGTGCCACAGAGCCAGACACAGGATGGCTCTCGCCGAGGCCTTGTCCCTGGGACCCTTGCCCTCACCGGGCAGCTCCACTGTGGTCGCCCGTCTCTCCAGCTGACTCTCAGGGCACGGAGCTCACTCGCGTGCCTGCTTCGTTTGGCTTCTTCCTGGGCAGACCACATGCTAACAGTGAGGCTTGGCTGCTTCTAACACCACAGTCGTGGCTTCAACTCCATGGATGTTTGCTGCTCACGTAAGTTCAGAGGCAGGGGTGACATCCTTCCTGATTGCCAGGGACTCCCGCTTCTGTTTCCTATTCTGCTACTCTGTGCACCACCTCGTGGTCCTTGAGGGTTGCACAAGCACCAGGCATCGTGCCCCTATTCCAGCTAGCAGGAAGGGGGAAGCTTGAGGAGCGAGGGGCCTTCGCTTCTAAGAAGCTTCCCGGGGGTATCACTCCCGCTACCGCTTACACCTCATTGGCCAGAGCCTCGTTACGTGACCACACCAGGCCATACGGAGACAAGCAACACAATTTGCCAGCTCGCACCAGGTTCTGCCATCAGAGAAGGAGGGGAGGATGGTCAACCAGCCATCTGCCAAGTGCTTTGGAAGCCCGAGTCAGAAACCGTGTCATCATGCTGCACTACCGGCCCCTGCTGGGCGCCAGCTGAGCGGGAAGCAGCCTGCGGGCAAGGATCCTGGCCTCCTGCCGCCTCCGTGCCGGTACCCGCCCCTCCCCCCCCCCCCCCCCCGGTCTCCTTTTAGGAAGCAGGCCCCATCCGTGACCCCTGCCCGCCCTGTGACCTCACCCTGCAGCCCCGCGACAGGACTGTAAGGTCCTGATTAATGGGTTTGGTAAAACGGGCTGGTGGTGAAGATGCTGATTCTGTTAGACCAACGGGGAGTGAGGGAGACGGCCGTGGTCGTGCCGCGAGGGTGTCGCAGCCTCGGGAGCCAATGAGGCCCCCCGGGAGTGGGCGGCCCGCCAGATGGGGCAGGCTGGCTGGGGCTGAGGGCTGGGGGTCCGGAGCTCCCCCACACCGGCCCTGCCCTGCCCTCCTGCCATGGGGTTCACTCACCAACAGGAGGCAGTGCCCCGGGGCCTGAGCCGAGGCCCCGGTGGGTGAAGGCAGAGCTGGGGGCCTGGCCACGGGTCGGTCCAGAGGGAGCTGGCAGGTGGCACCTGCAGGCCTGCTCCTAGAGGTAGCGCTGGGTGTGGCAGGCGGTCGTCATTGGGTGCAAGTGGGGAGCCACTGCGAGTGGGGGAGGCCACCCCCATCCCCACCGCTGGAGCACGAAGTCAGGTTCAAACCTCGGAGCAGTTAGGGGTCTCCCGGAGGTTGGAGGTCGGGCTGCCCCAGGACAGGAGGGAGGGAAGGAGGCCCCGAGCAGAAGCATCGTGGCTGAGGCTGACTTGAAGTTAGAGCAGAGCCCGGGTCGTCTTACATTTTGAAGCAATTTTCCAGTTCCAACCTGTTCTGAGACGCGTGCCGACAGCCCAGGGTGCGTGAGCACGGGCGGCAGCAGCTACAGGCACTCGGCACCCCTGTGCCCCACGCTCCGCCCCCAGACTTTCCTGGACAGAAGGGGATGTGGCCTCTCAGTCCCAGGTTCAGAACCTTGGGCGCCTGGAGCCGAGGCCTGTGCACAAAGGAGGGGCCCCTGGAAGCCACCCCCACTCAGGGGCCTCAGCCCCCCTCCGCCCAGCCTCGCCCAGACCTCCTGAGCACCTACCCCAGGGGCTCGGCCCTCACCCCACCCCCAGCCGGGGCCAGGTTCTCAAGGACGGCAGGTCAGCATCTTCCCTCCCGCATCTCGTGGGCAATTAAGAAAGTGGACCCTCTAAAAACTTGGCTTCTAATTATACAAATAAGTAAAAGGAGGAGAGAAAATGCTTTCTCTTTCCCAAGGCCTAATGTCAGTAATATGTAATTCAAACTCTGTATTTTATTATTTTGTTGATATGAAATATCTCAGTTGTTCCATTGTTTTAAACTTTTGAATAGACAATTTGCTTTTCGTTGAGAAGAAAAGAGGATTTCATCGATGTGGACTATTGCCAGATATTCTAAACCCTATTTTGGTTAAATTATAGCACCCAGATTTTAGTAACAAAGCACATTGATTTTATATTCAAAAATTTTTTTATATTTAGTCTCTTAACCTTTTGTAATTCCCACCCACAGTTTTAAACGATAGAACCCTTTTATGTTAATTGTTGTCAGTGGGGTGTCTGCCTCGGCCCCCACCCACCCAGCCACCCCCCCCCCCCCGTAATTTAAGCCCATTGAATCCTAATGCAGGTGCTGGTAATTGCGAGAGGGACATTGTCAGCCTGGCTGAGCCTGAGTGGTTCAAACAATCCCCCGTAAATTGGATTTGGGAACCTAAAAAAGCCATAGCAGTGAGGGAGAACCTCAGATTGCTTTCCTTTTTTTTTTAATGCACAAAACCCTCCCAGGAAATGTTTCCAATTGATCTGAGTGGTTTCTCTTTTTCACTGTTGAACAATGGTTTTGAGTATTCATCAGATGGGATCTAGGAAGACTCATCATAATTATAAGATGATTTTAAAAATCAAGGTGCCCTTTGCTGCTAATCCAGTCTTGCCAATAAAAGTGACAGAATGTGTAGCAGAGAACTTCTGGAAATTTCATTGCCTCTTGGGGTGATAACATGTTTTAATATTGTCTACGGTTAATTATGGCAGAATAGCATGAAAGATCCATACTTTTAAAGGAAAATTTGTGCTATAAATTTCTTGTCTAGGAATCATCCCAGCTAGAGGAAACGTCCCAGAGAAATATAAAAAGATACCGCTTTGCTTCCAGGGCCAACGCCGTGGGTAAAGATGGAGGTGAACTCAGATGTGAAGGGGGATGTCTGCCTGGAACCAAGCGTCAGGAGGGTGAGGGGTCGGGGGCCGCAGGACCCCGAGACCACCGCTCCTGGGAGCCGGGGCCTCAGGGGGCGTCCTCCCCGGTGGCTCTCCTGGACACTGGGCCCTCTGACCCTGTGGCGGCCCTGTGGCCTGGGAGCCCCAGGAAGGAGGAGGGGCCGGTCAGCAGGGTGGTGGGAGCCTGACCCCCAGGGTGGGTCCAATGGGAGCCGCCGCTGGCTCCTCCTTCCCATGGATGGATGTGTGGTCTGGGGCCGGGCAAGAGGACACCAGCCCCTCCCAGCGTCCCGCGAGCCCGAGGGCACAGCCAGCGCGAGGGCCCCTGCGCTGCCTCGGATACCCCACGCCCTTTGGCCCGACAGCGGATCTCTGGCACCGTTTGGTGGGACCCACAGGGTGGAGAGCAGAGGGAGGCGGGTTGGTACCCAGGCTCCCAGTGCAGCGAGGTCTGGCATGGCAGCAAATCTGCACCCCCGTGGATGCTCGCGCTGGGTGCACACGTGTCCTTAGGGGGACCGCACAGCGGGCAACCAGCCTGGCCCACCCCCTTCAGCCCCCGTCGTGGCCTCGAGGTGAGGACACCCTGCCGGACGGGCCAGGTGGGCTCTTTCCCTATGACCTTGGGGGTCCAGGCCGTCTGCTGGCCGGGCCCCAGACCCCTTAGCACCACCAGACCAGCCAGGGATGGTGGCTTATTGATCTTCAACTCTACGTTCCGACAGGGGACCAAGAAGCAAACCCGACCAGTGGCTGCTGGCAGCTTCCAGCATCAGTGGGGGCAGCTCCTGCATCGCCCCATGGGGACAACCCAGGACACCACACTGGGGTCAGGCTCCTGCACCGGCTGAGGTGCCGGTTGATGCGGCCACGGCCCAGCTGGCAGGGCACCGGGTCTCGTGGTGCAGGCTGTGGCCTCTACGGGTCAGGAACAGCTTTAGCCTGGAGACTGTTGAGGGAAGGAGGTGAGTCAGGCCCCCTGACTTGTCCAGGGTCCCTGGGCGAGGGGCCAGGACCCGGCCACCGTCAGGAAGCTCGTTCCAAAGGCACCGGGGAGGGGCTTGCTTGGGGGTCGCTGCTGTCCTGGAGGCCTGGTCTGGGGCCCCCACGGGCGGGGCAGAGTCAGGACAGGGTGATGCGGAGGAGGGGGCTGGACTGTCAGGGCGCCACCAGGAGGGGGTCGCCCCGGGCCTGAGGGGCTGCACCCGTGGGCCTGTGCATGCGTGTGTGAGTGCATACCCCAGGTGAGCCTCTGTACACGGGTGAGTGTGTGTGTGCACCAGAGCGTGGAGGGCCTGTGCACGGGTGAGAGTGTTGCCCGTGTGGCTGAGCCCTGTGTGCGAATGAGGCCGTGTGAGTTGTGTGCACGCTCGTGTGTGTGCGTGTAAGTGTGTGCTCTCACCCCTCCGTCAGGGCCTGGCTCCCGGAGAGCAGTGCGGGGAAGAGGGAGAGATCCCGCCCCCCGGCCCACCTGCTTCCAGGTGCCTGGCAGCTGGAGCCCCCGCAAGCCCTTTCTCGAAGCCTCAGAATCAGCACGTTTTCTTTTTAAAGGCAGTTTTCAGCTCTGTTCCCCGCTTCCCGCCGGGCCTCGGGCCTCATGCCAGCCCTGCCCTGTGCGGGGGAAGGAGGCCAGAGGCAGAGGCGGTGAGACCTGGGCCGTGCCCCGCACACCGGCCACAAGCTCCACGGCCTGATGGTCTCCTAGACACAGCGACAAATACCCCTCCACCCTTTTCTGGAAGAACAGAAGCACATGAGTGCTTTGTTGTTGAGAAGCACAAGCCCTCAGCCTGAGGCTGACCCAGTCCCCTCCGGAAGACAAGTTCCTGCCCCTGGAGACCCCGGACCTCCAGAGGCCCAGCGAGGGCCCCGCGCCGTAGTCCAGGCCTCCTCTGCGTGCTGACCGCCCCCTGCAGGGGCCCTCACATTGGAAGGCAACCGCCGGATGCCCCACTTCAGGCCACTTCATGGCCCCTGCGGCCTCTAACCAGGGCCGTCCGAGACCCCCAGGATGGATGTCGTCCAAGTGGCAGCTTTAGAAACGGCAACTTCCCAGCGAGTGAAAGGACACATCACTGCAGGAGGGACCTTGGACGCAGCGTCCTCGGGCCCCTCCCCACCCCGACTCCTCCACCCAGGACGAGGCCGCTGCTTAGTGAGCCACGTGCAGGAGACAGAGCGCACGGGGAGCACAGGGGCCGCCGGCCGCTTTCCAGTCTCTGGCCAAAGACTGCGGGGACGGACGGGGACCCGTGGCTTAGTGGGCACCTCCAGGGGCCCCCGTGTGGGTGGCCGGCAGCTCACCTCGCCCTGCGGGGCTGGGGCCCCAGCACAGTTCTCCCCCAGGCCCGTGGGGCCTGCCCAGCCTTGCTCTTCCAGGCTGCGTGCAAACGGCTTGGCTGGGGGAGCCTCATGGAGGCGGGGAGTGGGCAGGGGTGTCAGAAACAGGCTCGGAGAGAACCCCAGACTCATTCCCCAGCCCTGGCGGCTTGCCAACTGAAACGTGGCCCCTCGTGTTCCGCAGAGTGCTAGCGGGCCGGTCTGAAACCAGCAGCGTGCCCTCGAGGGGGCAGGACGCCCCAGCGCGACGTCTCTGAAAAGGGGGAGTTTTCAGCCGAGCTTCGGCGCGTACAGAGAGTGCAGCTCCTCCCAGAAAGAAACACGACTGGCAGCAGGAACGTGGCAGACAGACAGCTCAGGCTGTGGGAACGCGCATCCTGTCTCTTCTGAGCGTCCAGAGGGGACGATGGCGTTGCTTCACAAGAGGACGGGGCAATGCCAGGGCCGGGCTTCCCCTCAGCAGCCGGTGCCGTGGCCCCAGAGGCGGGATCCGCTGAGCTCAGCCCGGGGTGGCTGCCGGGGCCCGGGAGCTCGCTCTGCCGGGGGTCCTGATCCACAGCCCCCCACCACAGGGACTGGAGATTCCAAATGCCCACCATGCCCACCCCTCCCAGGCCAGGCCAGGTCACGGTCCCCTTGCTAGCCTGGAAATTCTCGAGTTTGAAAATCTCTTAATAAAAAAATAAGCCAAGCCTCGCCCCCGGGTGGATAAGAGGGCCCAGTTACAGATGAGGCGCTATGTTCCCCACACGGTGAATTTCTGCTTCTGGGGCTGATTCTCAGGCCCGTGTCTCCACCCCAGGTGCAGGCAGCCTGGACAGACGAGGCTGAGGTGGAGGAAGGTGCCCTTGCAGGGGCTCCTGAGGGACCTGCAGATCCAGCCCTGGGATCTCTTCAAAAACAAGATCCGTGTACCTGCCTCCACCCCAGTGGTACCTGCAGAGCAGCAGGGCCCCTTGGCTGGAGCTGGCTGTCCTCAATTCCCCCCTCCATAAATAGGGAGACAATGACTCCTCCTCTAGGCTGAGGTGAGGGTTAAATGCGTGTTAACCACATGGGAAGAGCTTAGCAAAGGATCTGGCCCCTGGAGAGTGTAGAGTGACCATACTGTGGATGTGAGAATGATCCTGGTGGTGACATCAGTGATGGTGATTTTGATGGTGATGGTGATGATGGTGGTGATGGTGATGGTGATGATGGTGGTGATGATGGTGATGGTGATGATGGTGATGATGGTGATGGTGATGGTGATGGTGGTGATGATGATGGTGATGGTGGTGATGGTGGTGATGGTGATGATGATGATGGTGATGATGATGGTGATGGTGGTGATCGTGATGATGGTGATGGTGATGGTGGTGATGGTGATGATGGTGATGGTGATGATGGTGATGGTGATGGTGATGATGGTGATGATGGTGGTGATGGTGGTGATGATGATGATGGTGATGATGATAGTGATAGTGATGATGGTGATGATGATGGTGATGATGGTGATGGTGGTGATGGTGATGATGGTGATGATGATGATGGTGGTGATGGTGATGATGGTGATGATGATGGTGATGGTGGTGATGGTGATGATGATGGTGATGGTGGTGATGGTGATGATGATGATGATGATGGTGATGGTGATGGTGGTGATGGTGATGATGGTGATGGTGATGATGGTGATGGGGATGATGGTGATGATGGTGGTGATGGTGATGATGGTGATGGTGGTGGTGATGGTGATGATGATGGTGGTGATACTGAGGATGGTGAGGATGATGATGATGATGATGGTGGTGATGGTGATGGTGGTGATGGGGATGATGGTGGTAGTCAGGGTAGTGAGAACAATACAGCAGGCAGAACTGGTCCTAAGGACACCTAAGGACTGAGGCCATAAGAGCCAGGAGGGACTGTCCAGGAGAAGCAGGCTTCAATCCTTGGGATGTCAGCAGCCAAACAAGGCATGGAAGGAGGCCCAAGGAGGAGTGTGTTTGGGGATGGAGGAGCCGGTGGAGGTGGGCAGCAGGGAAGCTGGAGAAAAGCACAGGCAGATGGGGGCCCTGGGAGGTGGGGAGGAGCCAGGAGGAGATGGAATAGGCCGCTGAGTCTGGCGCAGGTTGGGAGGGACTCTTGGGTGGCAGCGTGGATGAAAGGGGGAATGGGAACTGGGCAGGAAGGTGGGTGTGAGGGTCCTGAGCCCCTGGGGGCAGAGGCAGCCTGAAGGGTTGGAGCAGGGAAGCCAGGGCATCACTCGGCTGGAGACCTAGCATTTGCCTTCCTGTGTTCTTTCTCGAGGAGCCTGGCTTCGTTTTTCTGTAACAGATACAATCCCCACTTGGTGTAGGATGCTTGCAGCCAGATCTTAGATGGGTTGAGTTGTCCAGAGGGTGCCAGGTGGGGTCAGAAGGCAGGACTCCTGGAGAATGTCCGGCCACGCCTGGGGGACAGTAGCCCATCCTCTCTGGTCCCTGCAGGCTCCAAATGGACCCACCTGCAGGGTTTTGAGCAGGCAGCCATGACCTTTCTTACCTCCTCCTGGCCTGGACCATCTCCTGGTACCAAATGGTTCACGGGCGCCAGACTTGATTCCCAGCTCCAGGGTCAGGAGGGCAGGAGTGGGAGGGTCGAGGGGTCCTTGCTCTGCCTCTGGTCACCTGTGGGGCTCAGGGCGCACTCGGCTCTCCCAGCCACACAGCTCACCCCGTCAGCCAATAGGACAGGCTGACCCGTTAGATGTCAGCAGCTCGGAGCTGCACTTCCCCCGCTGCAGGCATTTCTGTCACTCTCATCTCCCTGGGCAGGACACACGCATCCACTGCTGAGGGGAGCCCCTGCCCATGGTGTCCACTGTGTGGGAAGTGCTGCTGGGACAGCTCCGCAGGACGTGGACACCAGGACGAGTGTAGGGGGAGCCTGTCCTGACATGCAGAGCACACCTTCTGGCTGGTTTGCCAAACGCACGTGGAGGAGCCCCAGGCAGGATCCAGTGAGAGTGGGGGGGGGGAGCACCTCCTCTTTCTCCTCCCCTCCTCCAGCCTCCAGGAACCGTGGCAGGGCTGGGGAGCCGTCCCTCAGAGGGTTTTGTCAGATGTTAGGAAACCCTCCGAGGCAGACGCCACCAGCAGGACCAATGCCTGGTCCGTGAGGGGCGGCTCCGTCTGGGGGGCCCTGCATCCTCGGCCACATCCCCACGTCGGCAGCAGGTGGCCCATCCAGAAGGGCACGGGCAGCGGCCCTGGGGCTGGAGACCTCCCTGGGCAGGGGAGTTTGAGAGTCGAGACATGTGCGCACGCGTGCCTGTGTCTGCACACGTGTGCCACGTGGGGAGACAGCTGACAGTGTCGGGGACTCTGGACAGAGGTCAGCAGACCTGGTGGCAGGGGAGCCCTGTACAGATGCCCCCATGCCCTCTCTGCCTGCGCCCGGCTGATGAGAGACCCTCCAGGCCAGACCCCAGGCCACAGCAGAGCTGTGTGCGCCCACTGGACAAATGGGGGTCGGGGGCTGGCACGCAGCCCAGAGGGGGCCCTCGCCGGGGGCCTGGGCAGCTGGAGAAAGGGCCTGAGGGTGCCCACCTGGCCGTGCACAGCCCTAAAGGATGCCTCCCCCGACCCCCGGTCATCGAGACCCAGGGTCCAGGTGTCCTCCCTGCATGGACCTCCCTGCTTCACTGGCTGCCCAGGTGCTCATGGGTCCCTGTCTCTGTAACCCGCCAGCCCTTCGCTGATGGAGTCTGCCCTGAAGGCTTGCACGGTGTGTCTAGTCACCAACAGACGGGATGGCTTGTCCGCTTCAGGCTGATAACCTCTTAGGGGTTTGAGTCTCGCAAATGGAGGAAACATCCGGCCTAGAGCTGGCTGTCCCCCAGGTAACAGCCAGGCCTGCACGAGGTCTGTGCGCCTCTCGCCTCTGCGTCCTACACAGGTGATTAGGGAGTCTAATTGAGTCGGCTGTAAAAAGATAATTAATTGGCATTTCCCTCCCGGAGAGGTCAAGCTGCCCCATCTCCCTGGCCAGCCGTGACCTTTATCTTGCTGATAAAGCCATAATCATTGTAATTAAAATCGACGTAAAGGCTTCAGAAGTCACTCCCCAGATCTGGAGTCTCACATCTGCTCGCAGGGCCGCCTGGCTGGGGAGGCCCCAGCAATGCGCCAGGAGCAGCCCCAAGGGCCCTGGAGGCCAAGGCGGGACCCCCCCCCAGGAACACTGTCCCCTTTGGAGCATAAGGGGGTGAGGGCGTTTCTTCCTCTTGCGTGGCATCCTCAGGGCTCACGGAATCCGTGCAAACTCGGCCAGGAGAACGTCTGGCTGGCCTGTCCTCAGGGGGTTCTGCAGGCTTGGACATCACACAGCAGAGCCAACAGAAGCTGAGTGACCCAGTGGATGGGCCAGGAAGCCACCATCCAGCCAAGACAGAGGAGGCGGCGGGGAGCATGTCCGGGACGGGGGTCAGCAAGCGGGGCTGAGCGTGGCCAGGCCGGGCTGTGCTCTGGGGGCAGCGGTCTGGCTCCATGGAGAGCAGGTCGAAGGGCGAGGAGGACCCTGCAGTCCCACCGAGGGCAGAGCTGGCAGCAGGCGGGCAGTGCCGGGGCCCGCGAGGTCGTGGTGGGCACGGAGAACGTGGTGGTTCAGAGTCGAAAGTATTTGTGGCAGAGCTGGCGTCGCTGGGGCTGCTGAGAGCAGACGAGGCGCAGGGAGGGGTGCAGGGGGGGCATAGAGGCTGCCCCGGCTTCTGGCTCAAGCGCCTGGAGTGGGTGCCCATCCCCGGGAAGGGGGTGGGCAGATTGGGGGGGTTCATCCTGAGCAGACGAGGCCGGCGAGTGGAGGCAGCAGGAAGCGGCCAGGTGTCCAGCGCGGGCAGCCTGTGTTTGTGGGGATGGGCACCCCTCAGGCTCCTGTGTCCAGGATCCCAATTCCAAAGGCTGCCCCGCCGCCCGCCTCTCCTCCGCTGTGGGGCCGTCCACTGGGGTCAGACACACTTCCCAGCCCCCAGTCCCAGGCCAGGGTCCAAATGCACCTGAATCTAGGAAGATTCCCTCCCAGGACTGCAGACACAGCTGCCTCTGGGGTTTAAGCCATTTCGTGCCGGGTCTTGGAGTCTCTGCTCTTCTGTCCCTGGACGGCGCATGGCGCATCCCGGGGGTCGGGAATGCCCGCCCTCGTGGCCGAGATGGAGGCGGTCCTGAGCCGCCATCGGGTTCACCATGTCCTATCCCCACCTTGTCCACCCCGTTGGTTTCTGAGACCTGGGCTCCGAGGCTGCCTGTGATGGTCGGGAGGACGGGCCTCTTCCGTTGGCACCCAGAGCTGGGGGGCGGCAGCTCAGGCTGGGTGTGGACCGGCCCCCAGCCCAACTCCCGGCCCCCAGCCCCCAGCCCCTGGCAGTGGCGTTTTGCGGGCCCAGGTCTGAGGTTACTTCTCCAGGAGGGACGGCGGCCCCGGTAAGCCCAGCTCCACCTGGCACCACTAGCACGGTCACCTTGTCAGAGCACAGCGCAGGGTCTTTATTGTCCAGAGGTGTTGATAAAAGAGGCAGGAGAAGTTAGCGCCTCGTGAAGTCACGTGGAAGCCGGCGGTGCATTAAGAAATGGAAATGATGCTGTCAGCAGCACAGTTCCTGTCGTTGCCCAGGACGTAAATAGTGTAAGGGCAGCAGAAGCTAATGAGGAGAGAACGTTAGCAGAGAGGACGTTAGCAGAGAAGGTCCTTGCGGAAGGGAAGACCTTCCTTTTTATAACGCGCCGTAATGAGGAGATGAAGGCACCTCCGGGAGAAATAATTCCCCACCTGTAATTTGGAAATTCTTCTGGGACCCATCTCCACCTCTCCCTGCAGAAGCTGGGCTCCAGGGAAGGCGCGTTAATGCCTGCGGCCCCAGGGCCCCATCCAGAGCATAGATGAGAAACGCCCCTCCACTCACCCAGGGGACCCCCCAGTGCAGGATGAAGGGTCCACCGTGCAGACTCCGCTGGCGGGAGCGTCCAGCCTCCACCCTGAGGCTCCTCCCCACTGGTGTGCGTGGGCAGAGGGTGGGCCACAGAGCCCTGAGTCCAGCCCCCATAGGACAGCGGGCCTGATGGGCCTGTGTTTGGGACGGTCCTGGGGTGACCCTGCACCAACACCACATCGCAGAGTCCCCTGCAAGCTCAGCTGTCGGCCTCTGTGCAGAAAAGGCCGAGTGCAGAGGTGCGGGGCTGGGGCTGCACCCCCGTCTGTGAGCCACCGGAGCATGGGGGTGGGCCTGCCAGGGGAAACGCTCCCTGTCACCCTCGCCCCTTGGGGCCCCAGGGGGAGGAGGGACGGAGGAAGCCGGAGTGAGCAGCAGTCTGGGGGGCACCCACTGCAGGACAGGCAGGCCGAGCCCAGCCCGCTGACATTCCCCAGCACTGCAGGGCTCCAGGGTCCCCTGGGGGGCGGCTGCAGCCCCACCCATGCCCCTCGCCGTCATGGGTGCGGTCTGACGTCACCCGCACCGGGCAACCATCAGCAAGCAGGAATGTCTTCTGGCCACACTGTTCAGAAGCGGGCGCTGGGCTCTGCCTGGACGAGCATGAGGCCTCTGGCCTGCGGCCTGCCCAGGCCTGCCCCGGGCAGCCAGGGCCTCAGCCGGCAGGGGCCTCGCAACAGGAGACCCTCCCAGCCCCAGAGCATAGCCTGCCAGGCCTGGTGGTGGGCCCCACATGAAGGGGTGTCAAAGGGCCGTGGCCCCCAAAGCGTACCAGCCACGGAGCGTCTCACCGGGCCTGGCCTGGCCCTGCCTGGGGATGGCCACGTGGCCCCACTCCGGGCAGCAGGGCCAGGCCCCCAGGGCCCACGTGGCCACCGTGGCCCGACCACTGCAGCCACACAAGTCACGCTTCAAACTTTTGCTTTGTGGCACTTAAAGGGCCTTTGCGTTCTTCATTTTTCTGGAAAACCTCTTTCCCCTCAGCTGGGGGACACAAGCCCCACTGCCCTGAGGACCATCGGCGAGCAGAGCGAAGCTGCACCCAGTTCTCCGACGTCCGCCTCGGGCCCCCTCCACCCGGGTACCACCCCATCCTGTTCCTGGACAGCCTCCGCGAGACGAGGCGGGAGAGCCCCACGTGGCTCAGACACTGAGGCCAGCGCGGGGGGCCCCTCGGAGCCCCACCCGCTCCTTCTATAAGGCGGGCAGCAGGCCCAGAGGTCTGGGCTGCTGGAGGACGCTGCCCACAGTGCGGGCCCCGCCAGGAGACAGCAGGTAGGAGAGGTCGACCCCACTCATGGGCGCCTGGCGGCTTGGCCTGGCCTCCGCATCAGCTGGGCCACAGGCAGGGCTTCCCAGGTGTGTGCATTCGAGGACGGGGGGCCCTTCTCCACCCGCCTGCCTGGTGTCCCCAGGCCTGGGCATGGAGGCCGCGAGCAAGACCTCTGTCTGCCCTGGAATCACACATGCTTCCGTGGCCTGGAGTGAGGGGAGCCCGGGGCCTGGTCCAGGACGGCGATGTCCCTGCAGCACCGAAGGCCTCACCTGGGATGGGGCAGTGGGGGTGGAGCCCCACCGGCATCCCGCGGCTGTCCCACGTGGGGACTCACTCAGCAGGGCCCGAGGCAGGTGCAGCAGAGTGGTCGCAGGGGATCCCTTCCTCGCGGGGCCTGCGGGACGCTCCAGCGCGTGGACAGAGGCCGGGGGCCACTGGGCGGGGAAGCAGGCCCTCCGGCGGGTGGGCGGGCACCATGGGCTGGCGCTTTGTCTCCCCACATCCCTCCCTGCCCCGCACGGCCGCTCAGGCCGCCACCCGCCCTGGGCCGTAACCAGC
The DNA here is from genome assembly GCF_949752795.1 of Hyperoodon ampullatus. Classification (NCBI taxonomy): domain Eukaryota; kingdom Metazoa; phylum Chordata; class Mammalia; order Artiodactyla; family Ziphiidae; genus Hyperoodon; species Hyperoodon ampullatus. The sequence goes on along the minus strand of NC_136915.1, from coordinate 1,192,969 downwards.
CCATCCTACAGGCCAGGAGACCGTGGCTCGCCCAGGCTGAGTTGGGGTTTCTGTCTGACAAAGTGGGCAGGGCTGTGTGGGGAGGCGAGGGGACGCCCCTCTGTTGTTCCTTCTCAGACACACGCTCCCTGCAGCACTGAGCCTGCCCCGCAGGAGGAAGGCTGCATTCCAGAGAAACTTCCTGGGAGCCCCCCACCCACCCCCGCCAAGCCAAACATCCCAGCCCCAGAGGCTCGGCGGGACTGACCCTCACCCCTCCTCCAGACCCGAGTGCCTGGGAGCCCTGAGCACAGGGCGGCCCTCCACGGAGCCGCCAGTGCCCCGCCACCTGGGGTCCCCTTCGCGGGTGGAACCTATGAGGTGTGGCGACGTGGAGCACAGCCAGGCCAGCAGCTCGGCCGCGAGACCCGGAGAAAACAGTCACTGCTCCTGAAAGATAGGCGCCCTCCTTCCCGAGACAGGCAGCCGGGCCCTGGCTGGGCGGGGAGGGAGGACATGGCCCCTCAGGGGCCGGGCAGGGGTGCCAGGCCCTCCGAGACGCTCGCCTGCCACCAAGGCCCGGCCTCTGACCCGAGAAGGAGGCTTGCCAGCCAAGGTCGGGGTGCCATGGAAGCCTCTTGCCACCAGCCCGGGGCACACGTTGAAATAGCCACACAAGAGCAGAGGCCCATGGGCACAGACGCAGCAACAAAACTCTAGGAAAAGGAGAAACGCAGGACAGATGGGCAGGGCGTCCGCAGCACCGCCCTGAGATGCTGCAGCCGCCGACGCGCCCTGCGATCAGCTTGCTCATCGGTGACGCCAGCGGGTGTGGGACGGGCCGGGACACTCGGAGGCTGGCACGGGGTCGGCAGGCTGACAGCCCTTTGATCCCACTTGCCAGGGGGAGCGGGGGGGCGCCGTTTCCAGAAGAAGGGGCCATCCTTCTGTGTCGTTCTGAGTCACGGTTTGTGAAATAAATATGAAGCTCACTGATAACCGGAGAAGCACAGACTCAAAACAAAACAAAACAAAACAAACAGGCAAGATCCTGTGAGACACGAGACCCCACATTGCCCAGTGTTTCGATCTCGGGAACACATGCAAGCCAAAGGCTGAAACACCCCAGGAATAACTCACATAACTGTGCACAGACCCAGACGCTCAGGGCAAAACTTGTGCTTGAATTGGTAACTGTGGCAACCCGGCAGCTGAGGTCGATGTGGAAACGTCTGATTTCAGCAAAAAGAAGCTCTCACTGTCTGATTCTTCTGAGAAGACGGGGGAGTGGCCACCTCCTCCCGCAGGCCGGCCCTGCTGAGGGATTTCCAGGCTCTTGAAATGAAATGTCCTCTGCTAGCGTGGGTACCACCCCAGGAGGGCACGTCTGCGTCTTACAGTGCTCCGTGCTCACATATTGGCCCGAGTGTAAGGCCTGGCCTATTCTCCCCGGGGAGCCCCATCTGAGCTTGTTCTCCGAATATAGAAACGCCGGAGAGATATTTTTAATCCTGAATTCTCCCACAGCTCCTGGGCCACCCCCTCAGCCGGGCCAGCTGTGGAGGGGCAGGGCCCCGTATGCAGAGCTCCCCACGGGGCTTGGAGCTGCCACGGTTAAAGATACGTGACAGAGTGGACAGGCAAACCCCGACCTGGCCCCAACGCCCCAGCCCGAGCCCACCTGCCTGGCCTGCGTCCACCTCCCAGGCCCCAGGGCCAGGTCCTGCAGCCATGAGGTCCTTTCCCCCTGGAGACCCCAACATCCCCACTGCTCAGACGCCTTGTGCTGACGGGCATTAGCCTCAAGGCTTCCTCCAGGGTCCCAGCTCTGTGCCCCTGGGTCCCCGACCTGCTCTGGGTCTGAGTGGTCCCCGTCCCCATACAGGGAAGAGGCGGGGAGCCGGTCGGAGGTCCCCAGCGCCTCCTGCTCTGCGTTATGGGGCGTGGGCCGTCCTGGTCCCTGCCCACCACCACTTCCTCACGCTTGTTCAGGCTTCAGTGCCCTGTGCCAGCCTCCACACCTGCCTCTGGACCCAAAAGCCCACCTTTGGGACTTCTAAGAAATCCATCCCCTCCAGCAGCCGGCTCTGGCAAATCAGAAGAACCTGGGCCTTCGGGTTTGCAATGAGAATTCTCGCAGAGCCGTGGACATTTGGTTCCCGCTGGGCCCACTGCCCCCACCCCTGCCAGGAGGCACAGCGTTTGCACAGGGCTCCCTGCTGCGTGACCGGGGCAAGGTGACACCTCCTCCTGATGCCTTTCGAGGCCCCACCCAGCGGCCAGGTCCCAGGCTGGGGCTCTGGTTTGTGAATGACAGACCCACAGGGGCGGGGGGAGAAGGGGCGCGCGGGCCACAGGGGTCGGGGGGGGAGAAGGGTCGGGGGGGAGAAGGGGCGCGTGGGCCACAGGGGTCGGGGGGGGAGAAGGGTCGGGGGGGAGAAGGGGCGCGTGGGCCACAGGGTCGGGGGGGAGAAGGGGCGCGTGGGCCACAGGGTCGGGGGGGAGAAGGGTCGGGGGGGAGAAGGGGCGCGTGGGCCACAGGGTCGGGGGGGAGAAGGGTCGGGGGGAGAAGGGGCGCGTGGGCCACAGGGTCGGGGGGGAGAAGGGGCGCGTGGGCCACAGGGGTCGGGGGGGGAGAAGGGTCGGGGGGGAGAAGGGGCGCGTGGGCCACAGGGTCGGGGGGGAGAAGGGGCGCACGGGCAGCCGGCGGGTCCTCCTGAGTCCTTAGTGCCCTCTGACCCAAATGGTCTCACCAGCAACACACAGCGGTTCCCTGCCCCACCAGGGCCACCATGGAGCCACCATGATCGGCTGGGGGACCCCTCTTTCTGTAATGGGCAGCTGGCCTGCAGGGCCTGACCCAGACGCCGAGGCAGGGTGCAGGGCCAGTCGGCTCTCCCGCTGGCCCCCCACTCCACCGGGCTGGCTCAGGCAAACGCAGAGGCCACAGGGCCGTCCCCCATCCAGCAAGGCCAGGCCCGTCCTGTGTCACCACCAGCTGCCTCCCAGCGCTGTCGGTGGGGGGGGGGGCTGGGGGGTGCAGAAGGAGGCAAAGCCTGGGGGGGCCAGCATGGGGGCCGCCCGTGTGTCTCACCCTGTGGCAACCCCGGGGGGCACAGACCACCGGTCACTCCTGGTACAGCCCAAGGCTGCCGAGGCCCTGCCAGGGCCGCCCCAGACGAGGCTCTCCCCACTCCCTCTTCCCCCCGCAGCAAACCCCAGGGTCGCCGCACCCCCCGCCGGGGTGGTTACTCTCTCAGACGTGTCCGTCACTCTTGCTAAAGATGCAGATATTGACAGAAGCTGACTGCAAACTGCCACAACTGCCCCCTGCTTGTTCCCAGTCTCGGGCCAACTGGCACACACGCGCCTGCAGACAAGGTCCTTGAGGTGCCAACAGCCTTCACGGGAGCAAGGCGGGGTGCGTGGGTGCCTGGCGGGTGCAGCCCAGCCCTCGCCCTCACCTCTGGTTGGCAAGCGCGCAGCGAGCAACGCTGGAAACCCTTCCCGTTTCCCCCAGAACCCCGTCCACAGGGCCCTGAGTTTGGGGCCATCTGACACCTGGCCGTGACCAGGCTGGCCTGTAGATTTTCGCCTCTAGGTGTCGGACCCCAAGGTCCAGGAAGGTGGAAGGAGCTGCTGAATTCAGGTGGCCGCCACCCCCCAACCCAGGGTGACCCAGGAGGAGACCAAGGGTAGCCTGGCGCTCCTCAGCTTCCGGGGCCCGCAGAAGCAGTCCAGGCGGCCGACTGTGGGGCTGGGCCCAGGGCGAGCTGACCTTGAGGCCCCAGGGCCACTTGACCCTCAGAGCAGCCCCGGCCATGCCCACAGCCCGCACGGCCCCCCGCTCAGCCGCCCCCTGCTGCGCTCCTGCCCCAGGGCCCCTGTGTGCCCTCCCCTGGTAACCCCTCAGAGCCACAGGACACCTCACGTCGTCGCTTGTTAGCTTCACCCATCGTCACCATCCAGAGGGTTCCAACAGTAGCCAGGGTTGCAAAGGTGCCTCTCCGTCCCCACGAGGGCTGGGGTGACACAGGCCCTGTAACCTCAGAGCCGAGCGGGTCTTTATTTCACGTAACAAGGGGGCAAGCTCAAGGGGAACCACCTGCTGTTTGTCACAATGTTCAGCTTTAATAAATTACCTTTGTGCCCCCTAAAGTAAGCCTTTCCGTGGAGGGAAGGGGTCCCGCTGGGGCGGACCGGCACCCTCGGCCTGGGGGTCACGGCCTTCCCAGAGCCTGGCCGGCAGCCCACCAGGCCCCTGCCCCTCCGCAGACACGCTCTGACCATTTGCTCCTGGGGGTGCAAGCCCGCCCAGGGAAGGGGCGCCCAGCCCACCGGGGCCCCTCACCACACAGACCCCGCCCTGTGGAGGGAGCAGGCGGGGTTTGTGCCCACCCGGCAGGGTTCCGGCCTGGAAGGGCCCCGCGTGTGGACGACAGGGGAGGGCCCGAGTCCTGGGGGTCGTACAGGGGGTGTGGCCGCCTTGAACTCCCCTTCCCCCGGGAATGAATGGCCTGCGTCCGCGGGGCTCTGGCTCTTCCCGGCCATCGTACACGTGGCTTCTTTGCGTCTCAGAGTCTGCTTCCTGAGTTCCTGCCCCACCACGGTCAGGGGAGCCTGCCCTGGTCCCCCGTCCCCGCAGTGCCAGACGAGGGGAGACGGCGTGCGGACAGGGTGGCCCCTCCATGCGGCCCCAGGACCCAGGGAGGCCGGCGGGCAGCCCTGTGCTGTGCTGCTTCCCGGGAGAGCGTGGTCTCCACCGCAGGCCTCGCTGCATTCCTGCGGAGACATTCCTGGCGTATTACGGAATTTCACAGCATGACACAGAGCCCTGTCAGTTCCTGAATGATGTGAGACTGTGTCAGCTGCACAAGACAGACTCCATTTCAGAACCGTGGCCGTGAGCCTGCCCGGCCACACGGGAGAATTCCATCAAATTGGGGAGCACGTGGCTCTGGTTGCATCTTCCCCAGAAATCCTGGGGGTCGGCTCTGCGACAGGAAGACGCGCCTGCAGCCCCATCAGCCTGGTGGCTGCACTTGACCTTGCCCGAAACTGCTCAGCGGAGGACCAGCCGGAGCCTGACACACAGCGACAGGCCCTGCTCGCTCAGAGCAAAACGGGTTTCATTAGGGCTTCCGTGATTAGTCATTTAATCAGTCATTAGGCCAACGCAGATGGAGACAATTTTCTACTTGAATAGATAGTTGAAGCCCACGGTTCAAGAGCCCCCCACCTCCTCAGAGGGTCGCGGTGACCGCCGAGCCCCTAAGACAGGCTCTCGTCCCCTCTGAAAGGCTGTCCTCCCTGAGCCTGCATCCTGGGCTCCCCTCCGCCCGCCGGCGCCCCTCCTCTGCCGAGTCCAGGACAGCCCTGGAGGGGGGGGGGCGCGGTCCAGGAACCACCCGGGTCAGCAGTTCCTGTCTCGAGCGCTGGCCCCCGCACCCTGAATGTGCTGGGCCCAGTGAGGCAGGCCCGGCTTGGTGAGGCCACGGTGGGCAGACAAGAGGGAGGTGCACCTGCAGCCGTAGGGCTGGGACAGGGTCCCCTCGGCCCCCGTGATGGAGTAAATGGGCAACTCCACGGCCACAGGCCAGGGGCTGCCTGCCTCTCCCGGGACCCCCAGGCCTCCCACCATACCCTCTGGTCTCTGGGGGCCAATTCTGGGTGCCCTCCCCCAACTCCATGTCCTACACGGGGCTCAGCCCAGGGGGCCACAGGCAAATGCTTTAGAACTGAATCTCGAATGACCCAAAGGATCCCCATGTGAGGACTGAGGCAAAGCCCACGGGCCCTCTGCCTTCCCAGCCCTCGGCAGGGAGCTCCTCTGGGTGGGCATTCATGGAAAACAAGAGAAACGGAAGGTTCTTTACTTCTTTAGAGACTTTCAAAGACTGAGAAGTGAGCCCATCTTGTCCGCAGGAATAACAAACCAGAGCAGGTGTGGGCCAGCCAGGAACAGCTGGCCGGGAAGCGCGGCTCTGGCACCCTGACCACTCCACCCCACAGCAGAGCCGGATGCTTCCCCCCTGACGCAGGGCTGGAAGAATCACCCCGACGGCAGATGGGGAGGCTGGAGGCCCAACAGAGCCCTTAACCCTTCACACGCCGACCCCCAGGGCACCACCCACGATCCCCCTGACCGAGGAACCCCCTCAGCAGGCACCCCCAAACAGAAAACACCCTGCAGGCTTTCCAGGGCCTGGAGCTGACTGCCCAGCAGTGCCCCGCGGGGCACAGGAGCCTCTGGGAGAGGAGCCGCCTGGAGGCCCGTACCAACCTGGGGCTGTGCCTGGGGCTGTTGCTCCAGAGCTCACAGCACTGTGTGAGACCCCCTGTCTCTCGGGGGTCCTAGGGAGGCAGCAACAGTTCCCAGCTTGGCCCCAAATCAGAGTGCACCCGGCCCCTCCCACAGCCTCATTGCAGTGCTGCAATGAGCTGACTTTTAATTTTGGAACTTTCGTATGGGATCTCCGCGGGGGCCAGAGAAGCCCCGGGGCCCACGCCCCACGTGAGCAGCAGGTTGGGGGAGCCTGGGCCGGCTTCTCTGCAGACCGCAGACCCTCAGGGCGACAGTTTTCCTGAACTGGGGCCTTGACTGGGCCCTCTCAGCTGGCACATCACACGAGGGCTGGCGTGATGCTCCCGCCCATCCCCAGGATCCTGGGCCTTGACCCAGACTGCCCAGGGCTGTCCCCTGACCAGGCCGCGGGAAGGGGTCCCCACCCTCTCGCAGCGGGTCAGCCTTGAAGACTGGTCCCCGTGCCCAGATAGGCCTCGGGGGATCCACACCCCATGCCATGCCCTTGTGTCCACTCCAGAGACTGGAAAACAGATGGCCACAAGGGTCAGATGCAGGTCTGACCGCACCCAGAGCCTGCACACCAGCCCGTTCCCCGCGGGTCTGTGGGTGGACAGGCCCGGGTCACGTGGGCTGCTGGAGACACCTGGCCCAATAGGGAACCAGTCTCTCCAGAGTGTGAGCCCCTTTCTCCCGTGGTCACAGGGCACCTGGCCAGGGGCTCCCAATGCCCAGCGCCTCCTACACCCAGCTGCCCGCAAAAGAGCCAGCTGTGTGCAGGTGCTCCACTCGCCAGGGTCTGGCCGACCAGCCTCAAGCTTCTCATCCAATTATGGCCCTTTTCTCACCTCTGCGCATTGGATCTCCTGACCTGGGCCACGTGGAAAAGCAGTGAGAAGCCACGGGCCACGGAGCTAGGCTGTAGCCCCACACACAACCCAGGCTCAGTGGGCGTCGCCTTGGCAACAGCTCTGCTTAGGGTCAGACGTGCTCGCAGTAATTTCAGCGGAGAAAATCCAGGGCAGATTCCTAGGCCCTTTGTGACCCCAGGGCAGTGCTATAACACGCCAGCTCTGACAGGACACTCTTGGGGCCACCGGAAAGGAGAGGCATGGCCGTGGGGCCACCCGTGCCAAGAGGACAGCCAACGGACTGGTGGGTCCCTTGGGTAGCTGAGCGCCCGACAGGGACCCTCGCAGGAGGCCCAGCTTGACCATGTGTCCCACTGGAGCAGGCAGAGGGTGAGGCCCCTGGGCCTCGTGGAGGACTCGGGGGGACCCACCAGGGGAGCTTCACTACAGGCCTCGTGTCACAGGGACACATCTGTCAGGTCAAGACGCCTGACAAAGGCCCCGGAAGGACAGCCCCACGTAGCAGGAGCTCGAGGCCGCCCTCCCCCTGAGGAGCCCCACCCTTCAGGTCGGGTCACTGGAAGACAAGTCGGTGCTGTCTGGGCACCAGGCCTCGGTTTGGTCTGTAAATGCAGAAACGGACTTCTGCTTCCAGCCAAGGTGGAATGCAAGGGGCTGGATTTGCCCTCCCACAAGTAAACAAGTAAAAAACTGGACAAGATCCAGAACACAACAGTCCTCGAGACATTGTACATCTGATGTCGAGGAATGGGGAACCATGACGCTGAACCATCGGGATGAGCCCTCGGGGTGAGCCCTCAGGTCCCCCAGCACGCTGCCTCCAGGGTCTCCAGCTGTGGCACAGGCAGGGGACCCAGGCAGCTTCAGGGGTGCCCCGGGGGGAGACACGGAGCTGGGAGGCCCGGAAAGCCAAGGCGGCAAGAGTTCACAGCACGGAGCCCCTGAGAGGAGAGGAGAGGAGGGAGCCCCCGAGTCTGCAGAGCATGGATCAGCCCGTGCACGTGAGGACCGCACCAGAGGCCAGGAAAGACCCACCATGGAGGTTAAAGGGAGTCGGGTCCAGAGCTCACACGGGCTGTGAAAAGTGCGGGCTCGTTCCAACAGCCAGGCCAGAAGACCTCCAAATTCACAAGGCGTTGGTACTCACAGGGGTCCTGCCTTAAGCCCTACCGAATGAACCTTGAAAGCAAGACCCAAGAGGATCACACTGTTTCTAAGTAATGTAACAGCACCAAGGATATTTACAAGAATACAAAAGTATCCGGCACCCAAGAAGGTAAAACCCACAACGTCTAGCTTCTCATCAAAGATTACCAGGCACACAGAGAATGCAAGAAAGCACAACCCATAATGAGGAGAAAAATCAGTCAATCAAAACTGATCCTGGACGACACAGATGAAAGAATTCATAGGCAAGGACACTGGACCGGAGATAACTGATGGAACATGGGAGGCTGAAAAGACTGAATCAAACGTCTGGAGGTTGAAACTGCAATGTCTGAGGGAGGGGTGATGGCCACGCCGTGGGCGAGTGGGCTTGAAGACACGGCCATCCCAGATGAAACCCAGAGCAAGACAAGAGCGGACACAGTAAGCAGATCTTGCTTATTAAACTCTGAGACGACTTCAAGAAGCTAAATGTGTACACAGAATCGGAGCTTCCAAAGTGATGGGGCGAGGAGGAGATGGAAAACGTATTTGAAGAAATTATGGCCAAAATGTTTTCAAATTTGATGACAACTATGAACCCACAGATCTCAGACACTCGAGAACCCTGAGCACAAGAAACATGAAGACAAGGACACCAACCACAGACAGAGGGAAGGTCTTGGATGGGGGACTACAGGACCTCAGGTGCACCCGGCCACTCCCACATCCTGCCCCATCCCCACCCCGCCCAAACCTGGGTCACGGGTCTCCCCACTGACCCCACGCACGCTTTCCCACTGACCTGGAGTCCAGGTGGATTCCGAGAGGAAGTCCATTACTATCCCAGCTCTGAGCCCTCCTGACTCCAGCGCTGTGCACACAGTGGGCGCCCAGTCAGAACCTCCACCTCACACACCGCCCGGGCTGCAGCTGCACCGGTCTCCACAGGGCCAGGCCCCAAGCCCTCGGGTCTACCAGAACCATCAGCTAATCCGCTGGCTCCTTCCTGGCTCTGCCTCTGTTTTCTCGAAGCCCTGAGGGTTCTGTAAAAACTCTCAGGGTTCTTGTAACCCCGTTTATTTCTCTTAAAGCTGGCAGCCTGACAGGCTCTGGTTATTCTTAGAGCTGAATACCCGCACTTCAGAATCTTTAACGCGGCTCCTGGGTCCGAGCCAAGGCCCATTTTCCCCCACTGGAAATGAAGTAATTTTAAAATCTTTTGTCTTTAATTTTTTATCACCCAAACCACGCTTGAGGTATTGAAGCTTGGCAAGGGGTCAGAACCTGGTGGGTCACCAAGCCTGTGCCAGGAGCCCCCATGCTCTGCCCAGGCTCTGATGACAGGAAACCGCCAGCCACAGAGGGCAGGGGTGGGGGGAGCCCGCCCACTCCCCTAAGTCCCTTTGGGGGGTAAGTCAGGGCAAAGCCCAGCCTGTGGCACCTGGGACTCTATAGCTCCAGCAGCCCAAGGATTCAGGGTGGCCGTCCACACGGCACCGGCTCCCTTGTCCCCCGAGGATGCGTGGACGAGGCTGGGCAGAAACGGAGGGTGCAGCCAGGGCTCAGCTGGGGCACAGTGCCCTGCCCTTCCCTGGAGGTGAAGCTCAGGTGGTCCTCCTGGGCAGGTGACCCTCCCCTGCGGGCCCGCGGGGTGAGCCCACCACTCACTGCAGAGCAGAAGCCTGCATGGTCGAGACGGAAACGTTGGACTGGGCCTCGGGGCTGAACAGCTGTGGCCCCCGGGACCCCTGCGACCTCCTGTCTTCACCCGCTGCCTTTTCTCTCCTGCCTCACGAGGGGACACCAGCGCCCACGGCCCCAGACCCCCTGAGTCCCGGCTGCCGCTTGTCACTTCTCGCTAGGAAATAAATGCAGCTCCCATGTCCTCCCCAGACAGACTCCGCACACCCGTGAGGCCTCGGTGCAGCTCTGACGCCCACTTTTCAGAGCAGCCCCTGGATTCTACATGGGCAGCGCCCGCAGCGGGGCCGGGACTGGGTTTGTCTGGCTCCAGCTCTGGCTCCATCCGTCTGAGGGCACGTTTGGGATTGGACGGCGAGGTTTGGGGGCTGAGGGCCGGAGACCCAGGTCCCAGGGCTCACAGGAACCCCCCTCCAGGTGCAGGCAGAGCGGAGAGGGGCTGGCCCACACACCCCCTCAAAGGCAGCAATGGGCCTGGAAGGACAGGATGGTCACACGAGGGCGGGCCTGAGGCTTCTGCTGTCCTGAGGCCCAGATGCGGGGGACCCGGGCAGTGCCTTCAGGGGCCTCCTCCTCTTCTCCCTGCAGGCCTGACAGGGTGGTCACGGCGGAGCTGGCAGCTGCGGCCTTCCCAGGTAGGCGGGCAGCGGGCGGACACGGCCGGGTGGGGCATCTCCAGCTGTCACTCCACGATCCGAATGAGTCATTTGTGTCGACCTCCAAACGTCTCATCGGAAAGGACAGCTCCCAGGGCTCTGGATGGGCCTTGGGTTGCACGAGGGTGCCCCCAACAAGGGTCTCTGGGCACCCCTGAGGCAGCACCAAGAGGGGCCTGGGCAGGTGGAGGGGCAACCAGCCGAGGGTCCTCACCAAGCCCTCCCAAGGCTCAGTCCCTTGCAAGGATTGTGCGTGCCAGCAGGGCGCCTCCCTCTCCCCTCGGCCAAGGCAAAAGTCCCTGGTTCCTTGTCTCTGGGGTCCTGGTCAGAAGGCAGGCAGGCCTCCAGGTGTGGGCCCCCCGACCCCTCGTGCAGCTGGGAGTGTTAACGAGCCCTGCTGGTGGCCACAGCCAGAAAGGCCCCCGTGCACGGGCAGCGCTGGGGTTCCAGGCAGTGCCACCGCCTGGCTCTTTGAGCTGGCACTGGCCGTCCTAACAACAGCTACACATGCCAGTCAACTGGCCAACAGGGCCAGCCCCGAGGTCACCCCCAGCAGGACCCCGGGACCCTCACGTGCGCCCAAGGAGGAGGTGGCGAGCCTAGGCAGAGAGCGTGCCCCCGTGCACCAGCTGGGAGAAGCCAGCAGGGGGCCGGATGGACCGCCAGGCTGTGCGGGGCAGAGCCAGGTGGACGGTCGAGGCTCTGAGATGTGGGTCAAGCCAGGCCAGGCTCGGCCGGGCGCCGGGCCCACGGCGGGACCACGTGGCGGCTGGGCTGGGCTTTGGGTGGTTTCCGAGGCCGGCAAGGGGGCCCCTGGCCAGGCCCTCTCCCATCTGCTGGGAGAAGGGCCTCAGGAACAAGGTCAGCTGAGGGCTGGGGCCCGGCTCTGCGGCCGCTGCCCACTGAGCTCTCGCCGGCTCCCCCGCCGGCGCCCTTGGCCGCGGCTGGTGTGGCTGCGTGTTCCCGGGAACACCTAGAAACCGGGCTGCTTGGAAACACTGCGGCGTTGCCATGCGCCGTTTTCCTCCAGGCCGGCCAGGGAGGCCCGGTGCCCGGCTGAGGAATGTGGGCCCCCTCCCAGCGGCCCAAGCCGGCCCCCAGGACCCCCAGAACGGTGGCTTCTTCTGAAGGGACTGACTCAAGGTCAAGCAAATTCCTGCCAGCCCCAGAGGCCCTTTCTCGTCCCGCCCCAGGAACGCGGGGCGTCTGCGGCCCCCAGGCTGGCCCGAGCCGGAGGGTAGCGCGCAGCCAGGGAGGTGGCCTGTTTTCCACCCCGGGTGCTGGAATGTTCCGACGGTGGGAGCCGACTCCCGCGCCCCCCTCAGCTGCGGCCGCATTCCTGGGGGGAGCCCCGGCCAGCCCTGCGAGCTTTTTCCACGCTCCGGTGCCAGCACTGGCGGGCTAGGGCGGGAGAGGACGGTTTCCATGGCAACCTCACTTTCTGTTATTTCTTATTTTCTTTTTTATGGTTTCTCCAACTTTGAAGCTCTCCAGACAGTTTACAGACTGCAAGGAAGAAACGTGTTTCCTTCTCTCCCATGTCCCCCAGCGGACAGCAATCCCACCCCCAGAGCCGCCCCTTCCCACAAGACAAGCCAGACAGCCATGTCTTCAGAGGCTAATTATTTCTAAAAAGCAACCTAGAGGAAGTGAATTATTTTTCTCCTAAAAAGATAAGAAAGTATTTTCAGAAGAACCCCTGCCCTCAGCCACGCAGCCCCATCGGCGGGGTGGGGAGGCCCTGAGCCCGGCCCACCTTGCAGAGCTGGCATGTGTCCTCGGCTCCGGCCCCAGCTCTGCCCCAGAACACGGGGTGGGAGGTGACTCCCCTCACCCCAAATACACTTATTCACCTGCGTTGCACACCCAGCTCCCCAGGAGGAGAAGGGCCTGGAGCCCCGGTCAGGGTACTGAGGCGGGGTCCCTGGGTGGGGGTTGGGGGGTGCGGGGGATCTGAGGGCGGCGGCAGCCTGGTCCAAGTGCCCGCCGCTCGCAGGGGGGTGTGTCGTCGTGATCCGTCACGTGGCCACCCCTCCGTTCCCGGGCCACACGCTGCCCGCTGCCTTCAAACACCTTCCGGTCTCGGCACAGGGCTCGGGCCAGCAGCCCCACGTCCCTGGAGGCGGCCCTGAAGCCCCGAGCTAGGGGCTGCCTGAGGCACCAACCACTGGCTTTAATAGAACGTGCAACACCGACTTCCGAGGGGGGGCCCTCCCCCGACCCCTGACCCCCGGACACACGTGGCGGCTTATCTGGGCGTCCCAAGACGGGGCAGCTGGTGGTGGCTGGTGCCCTTCTCGGCTGGCACGTTTGCACCATCCACGCTCTCTCCGGGGTGAGCCCAGGCCTGGCGGTCCCAGTCCCCCGGCCACAGAGCCCTGCAGCGAAGCCGGCCCAGCTGACCCCTCGGCCCAGCACTGCCCGGAGGCCGGCCAGCCAGTGTCTGCCTCCCTGCTGTCCCTGCCTTGGAGGGTGGCTCAGGGGCCCCGCTGGCAGCCTGGGGGTCAGGACGGCTCCCAAACAAGAAATCAAGAGGCCGTAGGCAGGTGATTTGTTTTCCAGAAACCAGAGGCCGTGTCTGCAGGGACTGCTTGTCAAATTTTACAGCTGCCTCTGAAATGCACCCCCAGCCAATCAGCCAGGTCTGGGGCTGGGGGATAGAGCAGGGGACACACCAGGAGGCCTGGGGGCAGCCAGACGTGCAGCCACGTGGAGGAGCCGGCGGAGGGGCCCACACCTGCCAACCCCCTACTCGGGGTGCAACCACACTCCAAACCCCGGATCCAAAGCCTCCGCCCGGGGCCCCCAGATCTCCCCGCATCCGCACGGGGCTGGGCTCACCCCCTGCCTCGAAGCCCACTACCTCCTCCTCTCCCTGACCACCTGCTGCCCTCGAGGAGTATGAGGAAGGGGGAGGGGACACCCAGAGCCCTCAGCCCCTCCGTCCCCAGCACAGTCACCGCTGGGCCCGAGTGGACCGCCCCTAAGCCCCCAGCCACGAGGATGACGCTGCTGCTTCCCATCCGAAACGCCCTGCTGACCCCACGCCCCTCATCCCGCACCCACTTCCCTCCTACGCTTGCCGTCTGCACCCTCCCCTCCCCGATGAGCACCCCACCCCCACTTCAGTGCTCAGAGCAGGGCCACCTGCCCCAAGGGGCTCCAGGCACCAGACGTGGCCCTGGCAAGGCCCCCCATCCCCTTGACTCTCAGCCCTGGGGCCCAGGGCTTGGGCCGCCCCCCACCTCCCGGGAGCTCACTGTCTCCTGGTCTCCCCTGGCTTCAGCAGCGGTGGTGCGACCGCCCCCTCGGGCGTCCAGGGCCCCGTAGACCTGACGTGCCCCACACCCGCTCCTCCTGCTGGGCTGACAACTATGCAGTCTTCTGTCCTTAAGGCCCAAATCCTTCACGTCCACCTTTGTCTGTGGTCCACGCCCCCCCCTCAACCCCAGCAGTCCTGCAGGTCATCAAGGTGCGTCCCCAGCTGACCCCATCTCACCCCACCCAGCCCTCGCCCCGCTCCGACGTCTCTCCTCCACCAGAAGGTGACCCCACGGCTCGCTGCCCCTACTGCCCCCTGCTCCCTGCGTCCTTCAGGCATGCTTCTGCCTCAGGGCCTTTGCACTTGCTCTTCCCCTCCTCACAAGGCCTCCCCCACCCCAGCTCCAGCAACACGGCCTCCTCGCTCCCCGCTTCCTCTTTGGTCTTCTGCACGTGTCACGGCCTAGGACGCCGTGCGTTTCACAAACGAATCTCCCGAAGGGTGGGCATTTCTTCAGTTCTGTACACCAGCACACCTCGGCACCTGGTGCAGCGTGTGGCCTACACAAGGCACCCAGCGGGTATTTGTAAGGAACGGGTGAACGCGGAGCACCCAGTTGGTGCAGCCGCTACTCCAAGCCGGGCAGCGTGGAGGCACTGGAGACAAACAGGCAGAGGAGGTGTGCAGGGCAGGGCGTGGCGGGGGGGGGGGACAGCTGGAAGGACAGGTGTAAGGACAGACGGACGGATGGAAGTATGAATAAACAGAGGGATGGATAGATGGATGGTGGGTGGATGGATGGGGATGGGTGTAATGAGGGATGGAGGGAGCACAGGTCCATTTGTCTTTAGGACGTAGGTCCGTGTGGAATAATTCTGTTCTAACATGAAAGGCAAGAGGAGGCTGATGATCAAAACCAATCCAGAGCCCGCGAGCCCTTCACCCTTCCTGCTTTTCTCTTAGTAGGTTTCCCACCCAATTTTCCCTCAATACACAGCCAACAGCAGGCAGATGGGGCGGCGGGGTGCAGCTGATCCCCCTGCAGGACTAGGGGAGCTGAGCCCCGGTCCCAGGCGACCCTCCCGGCTCCCAGGGCAGGGGGAGCGGCTGGGCAGTGAGCCCGGCCAAGGGCCAGCTTCGGCGTCAGGAACAGAGAGGAATGGCAGCCAGTGAGTGAAAGGGGGTTCCAGAGCCTCCGCGATGAGGGAGCTGATGTAGTTCTGAGCCTGAGACGTGGGGTGGCAGCTGGGGAGCCCGAAGCAAGCCGCATCTGTCAGCCTCCTTCTGGTTCGACGAGCTCAAGGAGCCACAGACGCTGCCAGCCTGGTCCAGCAGGGCCTCCGCCTCTGAATGTCTGTCAGGAGAGGAGAGGCTGCGGGTGTCCCAGCAGTGAGTTCCCAGAAGGGGCCCGTCCTCAGGAACCCCTGACTCCTGCATCGTGCCTGGGCTCCTGGGGGCTCTACCCCACCCACAGTGCGTGGAGGCGGACGGAGGGGGTGCAGGACGGCACCCCCTCCGGAGGGTGTGGCAGGTGAGGTGCAGGGGGCGGTGTCCACACGGGGCTGCGTGAACCCCAGGGGAGACCCGTGCCCTTGAAAATCCCCTAAGACAGCTTCCTCCAGGCCCCATCATCCAACGGCTCCACCCCAAGACTCAGCAAGTCGCTCCGCAGCTCCTTCTTTGCTTCAAGATAAAACCACACTTCTGTCAAAAGAAAAACAATGAAAATGATGTTTCAATTTAAAAAACAAAAATGCTGGAAACAGAAGCAGCTGCTGTGTTTCCCACACGCCCGGGTCAGGAGGCATCTTCTGGGGTTGAATTCCAAATCAGCATCACGGTTTTCAGTCCCCAAACCCAGGGCAGCAAGTTCAAGGTCGCCGCCCCACAAGGACTACACGGGCCTCCCGGGTCGTGGGGCGGAGGCTGCCCACCGTGGGTGCCCCCGCAGACTTGGAGCGAAGCTGGTTGTTCAGTCGGCAGCCTCTGCAAACACAGGGCCCAGGAAGCCTCCTACTTTCCGAAGCCCGAGGGCAGGGGCTGCTCGGAACCCCGGAGGTGGGATGGGGGCAGGATGGTCCCAGGTGAAAGGCTCCATCCCCTGCCCTCCCCTCGTGCCCACCCGCTGCCAGGAGTCCTGGGTGGGGGGCAGCCACCGCTCCTGGCCGCGTGCCCAAGCCACGGCCCCAGGGACCCACCCGGACTTCAGCTGAAGGTCGGGGGGTGCTGGGGGGATTCAGACACCAGAGGCACCACCCCCAGCCCGTTAGGACCCCCAGTTCTCACACTGTGTCCCACAGACAAATATGTAGAATATCTGAATTCTCACAAAAAAAAAGAAAAAGAGGGAGGGTCAGCAGAAGCCAGAGGTGCTGGCCCGGCCATTACACCAGCTCTGGAGGAGGAGCTGGGAGGGAAGAGGGGGTCCTGGGAGGGGCAGCATCCAGCCTGGACCACGAAAGGCCGGAGGGGCAAGGCGGCCGCAGGCTGGGCCCTACCTGCACACAGTGCCCCCCAGGCAGGCGGGGGCTCCGGCGGGCCTGCCTCTCGGGGGCGGCTATGCGTCTGCCTCTGGCCTGGAGAGCACCCCCCCTCCCCGGGGCCTCCTCCTCAGAGGCAGGCAGGCCTCTTGGGAGTCTCCCAGGAAAGCAGCACCAGTGGGCCAGGTGGGGCCTCCTAGCCACCCTCCTCCACACCGGGGTGGGGCGGGCAGGCGGACAGAGGCTGGTGGGGTGCTGCCTTGAGGCTGCCCCCCACATGCCTTACACCCCAGGAGGCTACACAGGCTCCAGCAGGCTCAGGGAGGGGGCTCCTTTCTCCCCTGGGCCTCGGCGTCCCCGGTGGACCCTCCTCCTGCCTCTGACTTCTGGGGCTGGGGATTGGCTCCGGATGGCCCACTCACGGAAGGGACATTTACCAAGTGACAACCACGCGCCTGAGTCCTAGCAAAGCCCCACCAGGAACAGAGGACACCTTCGTTCCTCGACTGGAGTCTGGAGCCAGAGACAAGGGACACACACAGAGACAGGAAGAGATGGGAGAGGTGGGGGCACCTGCCCTCTGCCCAGCCCACTTCCCAGCAGGGCCTCGGCAGGCACAGCCCCTCAGAACACCCAGCGGCAGCCTGGTACAGGCCGCTCCTCCCAGCCTCCCCTCCCGCTGGCCGGCGGGTCGCCCAGGATGCCCCCGGCGGAGGCCTCCCTTCTCCACAGCCCGGGCAGGCCGCCTGGTCTCGGTGCCAGTCGGGTGGTGAGGCCAGCTGTGCAGAGCAAACCCCCGCCACCCCCAGGGAGGGCTTCCTGGAGGGCGCAGGGGGGCCAGCCCGCCAGCCTGGCTCCGGGGCAGCCTGGCCCGCTCGGTGAGCTCGCTGCTGGCCCGAGGTGCCCTGGGAGCCCTCGGTCCTGGCGGAGTCGGCGAGGGTCTCCAGGCCTGTTTCAGCAACACTGCTGGGGCACACAGACAGCTGCCCGCGGCGCCCCCCTTCTGCCCCCCCCTTCAGGGAGGCCCGGGGCGTCTCTGATGGAAGAGCCGGGCTGGGGCGGGCACAGGGGACCTTGGGAGGCAGGTAGGGAGCGGCTGCCGCAGGCCCCCCTCCTCAGGCCCGGGACTGCCTCGGGCCCGCAGCAAACCTGGGGGTGGCCCGGGGGCAAGCGAGCCAGGCGGTGACCCACACTGGCCGCAGCTGCCCCAGCCCAGGCTCCTCTTGGCGTGAGGCCCTGGGTCTTGAGGCGCGGGCGGGCGCCCCACTGCCACGGCCGGGGACGTTCTCTGATGGAGACTATAAATAGGACTGTCATGGGGACACCAGATGTGCGGGCTCAGCCGGCAGGCCAGCCCTCCCGCCCCACACGAACCCTGAGCGGGACTGCTCCCCCAAACACGGGACACGCGTCCTCCTGGTAACCCTCCCGTCCACAGGGGTTCAGAGCACTGTCAGCCGCCCCTGACCCTTCCCCCTGGACACCCAGCAACAGGAACCAGGACAGGTCCCTCGCACAGATGCGGCTCCAGAGCCCAGCGGCTGGGATCACCTGGGGAGGGGCCCGGGAGGAGTGCCGTCTACCCCCCGCACCCCCGAGCCCTCAACACTCCTTGGCCCTCCACGCAGCACAGATGCCAGCTTGGCTGCGTCAGCCACCGGGGCCTCTGCACCAGATCGAGGCCGGGCTGGCCCTCCAGGGGTTTCTCATCCTGTGGGCTAATCCTTGGTGAGCCCCTCTCGAGGACCCCACTAGAAAAGAGGGCAAAGGTGGAGCAGAAATGAAGGGGAGCCTTCAGGCAGATGCCTGGGTCAGGGCTGGGGGTGCACCTGGAGCACCGCAAAGGTCCCGAGCTGGAAAGAACCTACTGGCAGGCGGGTGCACTGGAGAGCTGGCCAGTGAACAGCCGTGAGGACCCAGAGGCAAGGCAGGGCCTGGGGAGGGGGCCCCAAGTACCGGCCAGTGCCAGGGAGAGGTAGGGTGTGTAGACGAGGGGGTTACCATCCAGATGACAGTGAGGCCTGGGGACAGAGGAGGCCAGGCCTAGAGAAGGCAGGGACGGAGAGAGGGGCAGGGGAGAGCATTTCTACAGGGGGAGCAGGTCATGCGCGGCCTTCTCTGGTCACATCCTTCAAGGCCCATCCCACCTCCCAGCCTGGGGGCTGGGGTGCCCTGGGGCTTCCCTACCCCCACCCCCGTCCAGAGGAGGTGCTTACCCCCCCCATTAGTGACTAGGCTCAAGTCTGCGCCTGCATGGAGGGCAGTGGGGAGGGACGGGGCCCAAGGCCTCCAGGGAGCCCGGGCAGGGTTCTGGGCACAGGGATGCTTTTCCACACCGGTGGGAACGCGCTGCCCAAAGTTCGAGGGGTCTTAAAGGATCCGTTTTCCTTCGGATCTGGCATAAAAGGCAGGCGGCTCCCCCAGAGAAAAGGGCACCCAAGCAGGCTGAGCGGAAACCTCCTGGGGAGGGCGGGTTCGTATGCCGACCCCGGAGCAAGCCCCTCCCTGCGCTCGGCCCGGAGGTGCAGTTCCCGCCTCCGCCGCCGGGGGTCGCGCCGACACCCCGGCCCCCCTAGGCCGCGCGGCGCTCGGATGCGTGGACACGTCAGCGCCCGCCCGCCCCCGCAGGGGAGACGCTCGGAGCGCGTGGGGAGCCCCTACCTTACCCCGGAGGGAGGGCGCGGGGGCTCCAGCCCAACGTGCCCCCAAGGCCCCTCCCCCCCACAGGGTACCTCTGTGTCTCCCCCCATCCCGCCTCTCCCCAGCGCGCAGGTCGGGAGGGGGGGGGGGCACTTCCTGCCGCCCGCTCCCTCCTTCCCGAGCGCGCGCCACCCCCGGGCACCGGGCCCCGGGCCCCGGGCCCGAGTGCCCGGGCTGCGGGGTGTGGGTTGCCCCGGCCCGCTCCGCCCCCACCCCGGGCCTGAACCTGATCCCGCCCCTCGCGGTGGGTGGAAGGGTCGACCTCGCGGCGGCGGGGGAACGCGCGGCCCCACCCCCGCGCCCGGCGCAGGCGTAGAGAGGAGGGGCCTGGACGGGGGCGGGCCGCCCCGTCGTAACCCCATCTCCGACCCCGCCCCACGGCCGGAAGCGCCGCCGCGCCCACCCCCGTCGGAATCGGAGGCGGACAGAGCCCCGCGCCCCACGCCGGGCAGGGGGAGGGGAAGTGAAACCGAGCGGCCCCGGGGCCGCGTCGGGGTTTCTGTAGACGCGTAATCGGAAACTGAGGCCACGGGGCGGGGGCGCGGCAGCCGCGCGGCCCTCCCGGACCCCGGCCGCCTGCGTTCCCGCCGCCCCCGTTCTGCCGGGGAAGCCCCCTCGGCCGCGGAGATGGGGCGCAGCATCCTCCCCTCTCCAGCCTCGCTGGATCTCAGGAGGCAGCTCCGGGGAAGGAAGTGGGGGGATCTGCCCTGTCCCGACTGCAGCGGGGCCTTCCTGGGGAGGGCGTAGCCCACCATCCTTGTCCCCGCAGCCCGCCCCCCAGGCTCCTAGCACCGCCCACGAGGGGCGCACACCCTCCGGGTGACTCACTCCGGCGGAGACACCCACTCCCTGCCTGATTCACTGGGTGCCGGGCCCCACACGGACACCCCGTGCTGGGGGTGCATCTCGGGTTCGCGCTCTGCACCCCCATCGGCACGTTTGCTGGGCGTCCGAGACCCGCGTGACTTGGGAGAGGCCTCTTGGGATGCCGCGCGGCCTTGGCCCAGCAGGGCGTGGCCCCCGACCCGCAGCCTTAGACTCCAGACCGGGAACCCGGAGCCGCGTGCAAATCGGGCGGCAAAGGGGCTTAGGTTCACCCCAAAAGGGCCTGCCAAAGGCCTCCGCACCCAGCCCGCGCGCCACCGTCCCCCCACACCCCGCCCGGCTTCCGGCCAAGCCGGAAGGAGCAGGAATTTGGAATGTTGGGAACCAGCATTATAATTCTCCAGGGGCTTCTCCGCCCCCGCCCTTCCCCCGGGGGTGGGCGGGGCAAGGGGAGGAGCCTAGTCTGCCTCCGACAAGGAGGGGTGGTACCTCCAGGGCTGGGGGCCACCCTGCTGTCTGGCCGAGGCACGGTCTCGCGGGTGCCGCGTAAACCGGGGCTGGGGGAAGGCCCGGGCACCCGGCCCAGCGCCAACCTCAGGCACGGGGGCGCAGAAAGGCGGGGGCGAGGCCCGTGTCCTGGCAGGGGTGCCTGCAGGGAGGCCGCACTGGACGGAGGAGCCCCGACCAGCTGGGCCTCCCAACACCGGGCGTGTTGAAGCAGCCGCTGCCTTCCCGCCGGGGAAGCAGTTGTGGGGAACGGCAGACGCCCCCAGTGACGGGGCCAGTGACACCTGCCTGGCCGCGCCGGCTGCAGCCCTCTGGACGCAACACCACCCTTCCCCGGCCCGGCCTTGGCAGGGAGCCTCCTCCACAAACCACCAGAGCCCTTTCTGGGACTGTTTTTTCTTAGAAACAGGAAGTTGGGGTGTGGGCCACACGTCCCCCAGGTCAAGGCCCCGCCGAGGGCAGAGCAGGGTGGGGGTTTGGGCTCATGGGAACTCGCCATCCTGCCCGGCTCCTGCAGCCCTCTGGCGCCCGACGGAACCCCAGGTGTACGCAGACGGAGGAGAGGGGAGGGAAACAGGACGACCCGGCCTGGCTGCCCAGGCTCTGCTGCCCACCCGGCGCCAGCCGCAGCACTGGGCCACTTGGGCCTCTCGGTGGCGCCTCCACGAGTCCGGCCCCGGGCGTGTAGAGCGGGCGCACTGGTGCTGTCCTCCAGGTCCCAGCCCCGCAGCCGCTCGCCCGAGCAAAGCCTGCCCCCCAAGGCCAGGAGACCCCTGCCCCAGACGAGGTGCCGCAGCCGTCTTGGGCCTGAGGACCCGGGTCTCTGACCCCAGCCCTGGTGGCTCAGCCCCTCCTCTTCTGCAGCGGAGCTCCTGGGCCCTGCGTCCTGATCACTGTCCTGATCACTGGGCAGCGTGGGGGGTCTTCTCCGCTGCTGCCCCGTGTCTGACGCTTTCTCGTGCTCACAGGTGAGCATCTGTCCCGGTGGTCCCACTGCCAGACGCTCTGGCTGGGAGCCCCGCGGAGGGCACCGTGGACACAGCCCTGGATGCCTGACGCAGCGCGCCCAGCCTGGCCGTGCACTAGGCCCGGCCAGGGTCACCAGCTGGCCCCGCCCCACCCGCCTGGCCAGAACAGGGAGGTTTGGTTTTGGAGGGTTTTAGGATGCAGGCCTTCCTTCCAGGAAGGCCCCCACCCGCACCCTCGCCGTGGGCCTGGGGACCCCAGGGCCGCAGAGGATGGAGCCCAGGAGGGCCTGTGGGGTGGGACCTGACGCAAGTCGGTGCGCACTTGACGCCCAGCTTGCAGGGCGCCTGGCACCTTCTTCTCCTGACTCGGTGGAGGGACCAGAGGGTTCTGAGCGTGGGGGAGGGGTGGGGGGAGGAAACCTGAGGGGCTGAGGAGGGGGAGGGTGGGCACCCCGACACTAAGCGCGTGCTGCCAGGGCTTTCCCTACATGACAGGTTGCAGACCGCAGAGCCGTGCCCACGGCCTGCCTGGGTGCAGGGGGGACCTGATGCCACCTGCCTCTCTGGGGCTGCAGGGGGCACCGGTGACGGGGCGCTGCCAGGTACCTGCCTCCCCTCTTTGCTTGGGTTTTGCAGGACTCAGGTGGCCTTGGACATGAGTGCTCTGATGGGGGCCTTGCAGAGAAGGCAACCTCAGGCTCCCTCCCACACAAGGTGCCCTACCTATCCCTGGAGGTTTCCGGAACAGGCCTCCATGGCAGCAGGAGTGACCTGGGAGAGAGCCTGGGCCGAGCTTCCTGCCTGCAGGGGCTGCCAGGCCGGGCACAGAGCAGGAAGGCCCGACCCCAGCCCGGCCGGACACCTGCCTGGCACAGGACGCTCCACGACAAGCCAGGTCGGGCTGGCTCCACCTGCCTGCCCACCCCCCTGCTGTGCGGCCACCTGCTCCAGGGCTAGGAGCCCCAGCGGCCCTGGCCCCTGGCACAGGCCTGGGCACAGATGGCCCTGTGAGGCCTGCCTGCAGGCGCACGTCCTCAATCCTTGGGGGCAGGGGCCGGCAGGCATCCAGGTCCCCAAAGTTCTGTCCCCGTATCCCTCCCAGGGTCGCCCGTCAGTGGGTGGGCAGACAGGAGGGTGCAGGGCTGCTGCCCCCCAGAGCACAGTGGGTTTCTGTGGGGAGGGGTCCAGGGTCCCTTCCGAGGCCCTGGTTTCACATCCCGCTGATGGCCCCACCCTTTCCTGGGGGCACAGACTGTCCTGGGGGACGAGCCAGCCTCCCTGTTCCCTAGGGAATTCCACCTCCCTGCGAGGAGAGGGGGGATTACCCAGGTCACCCAGAGTGTGGCCAGGGCTCCTGCCAGCCCCGGTGGACCACCAGCTGCCCGGCGGCCTGGTGAGCACAGCGTGGGAAGGAGGCCTCAGGGATCTCATGACCCTCCCTAATCTGACTTAGACCCGCTCGTGGGGCCCCCCGACAGTTCTCTTCCTGGCCAGCAAGAAGGGGTGACCCTGCGACAGGACAGGCAGAGACGGGACAGGGGCAGGCTGGGGCCTGGGGCCAGGTGGGCCAGGGAGGGGACTGCTGGCCACAGCTGGGCTCTGCTGGAGGTGTGGGTGGGGTGGAAGCTGGGTGGGGGCCACACGGAGGGCCAGGGGCTCGGGGAAGGGAGGATGGGCCGTGCCAGCTGTTGCTGTAAAGGGCACGCGGCTTCCTCTTTCCACGAGGGCGCGCCTGGCATCCGCCTCCCCGGATAAGGGCCCAGCGCTCGGCCTGCGGTTGGCCCCTTTGACCACAGGACGCTGGGTAGGGGCTGGGGGGCCAGACTGTGGCTCTGGGGCCAGCAGACTAGAGGGGTGGGGACCCCAAGACACAGGAACAGCTGAGAGCCGAGGGGGCTGGGGCGAGGCCTGTAGCTGCCAGTGACGGAGCAGAAGTGAAAGCCGGGGGTGGGAGCCACGGGGCAGGGACCGAAGCTGGGGAGCCAAGGAGGTTCTCAGGAGCACCCCGCCCCGGGCTCACGTCACCCCAGGCCTCGGGGGCACTTGGGAACTGGCTCCAACGTTGGGGGGGGGCCCGCCAAGAGCTGCCGGTACAGGGACACTTGCTCCAGTCCAGGGCCCTGGGCAAAGACCAGGCTGGGGGATGGCCCCGTGGGTCCCTACAGAGGCCCTTGCTGGTGTGACAGTCCCGAGCCTGGGGACCCAGAGGTGGGGGGGGGGCAGGGGGCTGCCAGGAATTCCCGAGGAGGGGCCCCCTCCCTCCCTGAGGGTCTGATCTCCTCTCTCCGAGCCCTCGGGGTGCCCTGACCCCTTCAGTATGGGCTCGGGAAGGGGGTTCTGAGCTCAAGACGGCTCCCATCCTGTCTTCTCTGGGCCGGGGGTGCCCAGAGCCCTTTAATGCCATCAGGTTACACCCAGAGGTGAGCCCAGGGCAGCTCAGGAAGATGGCTGAGCCCAGAGCCCCCGGGAGCTGCCACCGGCCCAGCTCCAGGCCCCCGACGGGCTGAGCATCACGCTGGCCGTGAGGACACCCCCAGACTGCACACCCACTGCACTCCCCCAGCCCCAGGGGGCCCCCAGTCTCCCTCGGGAACACCTCCCCCCACCATTTCCCTGGCCGTCAGGACCATGGGCGTTACGTGGACCGCCCAAGCGGGGAGCCGGGGTGGAGCCAGGGGCCGAGGGGCTGGGCGCTGGCGGCCAGAGATGCTTTGGGGAAGGGTGAGGAGAGGCCGTCGCCAGGCGGAGCCCAGGACGAGGCCTCGCGTCAGCTCCGGGGACAAGCGCAGACCGTGGGGCACACGGCACCCACGCAGTGGTGACACTGCCCTGCAGGGGCGGCAGATCTGGACACGGGGCATCACCCCCAGTCACACCACCCAACCCTGCTGGGCTCAGTGGAGGTCGTGAGGAAGACATCCGTGTCCAGCACTGGGAGTGGCAGGGCCTCAGCTGCCCTCAACCGGCGTCCACGCCTGCAGGACCCCCGACGGGCCGTAGTGGACGGCTGGCCACTCAGGAGACCCCAGAAGACAGCGCTGCACAGCAGCCTGGATGTCCAGGCAGAGGCAGCGGTCCGGTGGACGAGGGACCACACGGCCCAGTAACGTGGACACGGTGTCTGGCCACCGGCCTTCCTCCCTCTCTCCTCCCCCCTCTGGGTACGTGGGCCAGGAGCGCTCCCTGGGGGCCGTGCCTGCCTCACCTCTTGCGGGGCACTGCCCCAGGGTCCAGCCCTACCTGGGGAAGGGGGCCCTCAGATTCTGACTGATGGCCCTACAGCTCAGTGGAAGGCCACTCCTGAGAGGGACAGGAGTCAGGCCCAGGTGACACCTGGGCACCGAGGGGGGCAGAGGGTATGGGGGCCGTGGCTGTGTTCCATTCAGGTGGGTCTGTCGCCCACACCACTGGGCCCAGGGCCCCAGGCACAGCTCTCGGGTCCAATGCACGGGCGGGAAGGGGGCGGGGCTGCAGCTTAGGGCCCAGCCTGCCTCCCTTCCCCTGACCTGTCCCCGACCCTAGGTGGCACCCCATGACCCTGGACCTTGGGGCGGCTTTCTCCTGGGCCCTGCTGTCCCCTGCCCCAGCCTGGCCTGGGTGGAGTGGGCTTCTGCTTCCACACTACAGCCCATCGTGTCCCCCATCCCCGGGGGCTCCAGGGGAACACTTCTGGGCCCAGGTCTGGGGGGCTTCCCAAGGCTGCGGGGAGGAGTAGGAACCCGGGAGCCCTCCCAGGCTGGGGTGCGTTTTCTCCGGGTGACCTGTGAGGCCCCACGGCCTGGGCGGGGAGGCCGGACCTGGGTGGCCAAAGGAAGCCTAGTGAGGTGGCACCCTGGGGCCCAGAACCAGGGGCGGGGCGGGGCTGGGGCGGGGGGGTCCTGGGGAAGCCCCCAGGTAGTCAGGCAGGCAGGGGGCGGCCCTGTGCTCATCCTTCAGGGCAGCACATCGGGGTCTGCGGTTCTGATGCCACCTGGCCCCCTCCCCGTTAAAGACATGGGGCAACTCTGCAAGGAGCTGGCCATCTACCCCGGGCGGGCAGGCCTCCAGGCCCCATGGGGGACAGGCCAGGAAGGGCCCCCAGCCGACGCCCACAGTACAAGGAGGAGCCGCAGCTTGGCGTGACCTTGAGGGAGAGGGATGGAGGGCGCCCCCGCTGGGACCTGCCCGCTTGTGCCCCGTGTCCACTTGGGGTCAGTGGAGACTGAAAGGCCCCAGGGTCTGATCGACCGGAAGACAGGCGCCCCTTCCTGGGCTCAGGCCTAGACGGTGGCTGGAGGAGGGGCTCTGGGGTGGCCAGGCGAGCGAGTCCTTTATCTTACGACGTCGTCTGTTTGGGGAGGGGCGCCAAAGGACTAACGGGCACACAGAGAAATCTGCCAAAAGCTGTTGTTTTCTTTTTAAATCAGGCATTTATAAACAAGAAAGCATACATTAATTACATAAAAATAGTTTTCGAATAGTGAGTAAGTCATCATATTGTCATTAGCAGCAGCAAAGGAGAGAAGGGGACGGTGATGCAGACGCTCCCGGCGGGTACGAGGGTGGAGCTGTGGTTTTTTTCCTTAATTGAAAAAAAAAGTGTCATTTGTGACTCCTGACTTAAAGCAAGAACAAGACGGGCCTCCCCGAGCCTGGTGGGCGCGGCGGGCGGTGTCGCCCAGAAAACCGGCTCGAGCCGGTGGGCATGTTCTGCCTCAGGTAGAAATAACCCAGAAAACAAGACAGCTACCAGGTAAGAAGAGAGTCCCGGCAAAGGACCCACCACGTATACGTATGATACACGAGTATCAGAGGAAAAAGTATTTACATGGCCGCTTTGTACATCGGCGAGTTCTGTACGAAAAGCAAGATATTGTGTGAGTGAGTTAGCTGCTCCGTAGATATGAATGTTATTGCTGTTGTTTTTTCCCTTCGTTAAAAGTCTTCTTTCAGCATAGAAATAACGAGTGATTAAACTGAATACACGATCATTTCAATAATGGGTATGACACACGGGGAGAGTCAACAGCCTACGGGAGAGTGCCTCTTCAGAAAAGAAACGCAACTGCAGCTGCCTGGCAGGAGCCCGGGGACCCTGCCCCCGAGGACGGGGACGAGGACAAGGGGGGACAGCCCCATGGCTGGCCTCACCCAGGGGCCGCCACCGGCGCTGGCAGGCCAAGGGACCTCGGGGCGGGCCTGAGTCCACCGCCCCACCTCCAGCTCTTCCCGACACCTGGGGACCAAGCCAGACAGTGGCGGCGTAGACCCGGTGGCCGAGACGTGCAGGTGACCGGAGGGGACAGAGTGCGGGCGAGGAGGCGCAGCGGCCCCCACTCGCGACCTGGAAAAACGTATCTCCCTCTGGAGCCTAGAAACTCAGAAAGTAAACGGAGCAAAGCAGGTGGCCTCGGGCGGGTCCCGGGGGGCCCTGCGATCTCACTACGGATTTTCAGACTTGGCAACAGAAGCACACTGACACGCTTAACGCTTTGCTCCAACTAAATCATTTACTTTCCCTTGAAGAAATGACCGCAAAAACACAACTCTGGAAAAACAAAGCTAAACACAGCATTCTGAGTGTTGCGTGACACAACCGACCCTCTACACGACACGGTAATAATGCCCATCGGTGGATATACGTATGGCAGAGGTTTTAAATTCCATGCATACAGATTTAATAACTGCAAAGAAAAACAGAAGCAAAAAAATTTAAAAAAAAAACAAAAAAAAACAAACAACAACCACCAAACAAACGCTGCATATACACGATGTCCCTTTTGCATTGCACTTTAGAAGGGGGGCCGGCAGCACCCGGCCCCCACCCAGTAAACCAAGGGCAAAACCTCACCGACGATGCCGTCACCCGGTCTCCGCTCCACTCGGCGGTCGCGGCACCAGCCCCGGCCACGCTCGCAGCTGCCGGGGTGCTGGAACGGAGTCGGGCAGAGGGTTCTGGTAAGATCTCTCCATGTAAATAAATACCATGATTTTAGGACGGGCAGCCACCTCGTCTACTGGGAAATCATTTTTCAAGCTTGGGCATAAGAAACCTTATACAATTCGCATACAGTTGAGAGTAAACGAGATTATTTGGAATAAATGCAAGTAACTCATTGTGATAGTGGCAGATTCAATAGCTACTGAAGACATATTTTGGGGGTAAAAAGACAAGTCAGGGTTTGCTGTACAAGATGCTGGAAGGCACAGAACTACCCCCCGAAGTTCAGTTTTTGCATTTTCGTTTTCGTGTGATTCCCTTGTTCAACCAAGCACCAGAGAGAGGGGTTTCTAAACACTTGAGCACTTAGGATGTGAATGCTCTATAAATCGGTTTGCAGTATTTGAAAGTAAAAACCTCAGTTAACTGGGGAATAAAAAGAGAAGGGAAGATTTTTGACAAAGTGCAGTTCTAAATATACGTTTAAATGAACGAACAAACAAAAAGAAAAAGTGAAATAATGCTGTGTTTTGTTCCAATGCTGCAGCCTCAGTCCCCAAACAGAAGGAGCAACGTCTGCCGAATTGAGAGGGTTGCCTGGTCGAGGGCGCGTGTGCCCAGCCAGCGCGGACCCGTCTCCCCTCGCCTCCAAGCACACCTGCGGACACACCTGCGGACGGACACACCTGTGGAAGGCGGGCCGGAGCGGCGGGCGGGTAAGGCGGCAGTGTTCCAGCTCATCGTGCCTGCGCGGTGCTCTCCGTGCCCTTCCCGGTGGCAGCACAGGAGACGGGGGTCCTTGTGGCTGAAAAAATAGACTCTGGAGAAAAACCCTTTGTGTTGTCACGCGGCCGCGGGCACAGATGAGCTGTGATGGCTTCGAGGGGCAGGGCGGCTGCCACCCCGGCTCCCGTGCGGGTCCTCAGGTGGCGTCACGTGTGGGTGGGGCTTTTAAAAGTTAGTCATTAAAAAACATGTTGATTTCTTTGAATATCAAGTCTCCTTATGGGTTTTAAATAGCTTATCACAAAAGTGTAAATGTTAGAACGATCCGGCAAGCGGAGGGCCAGCTGCAGCTACCGAGCTGACCTCGACTCCGGCTGCGGTCGGGGACGGGCTTGCTCGCTTGACCTCGGCCGGTAGAAAATGTTGCAGTGGATTCCAAAAGTATGTGGTTCCAAACACTTGCTTGGTTCTAGGCACAGTAAGACGTTGTGCTATATGGACCGGGGCTGGGGGGGGCGGGGGGGCGGCCCCGCCGGCACGGAGCCCCCAGCCCCGCTGCCCGCCCGCCCGCCCGCCCACCCTGCGGCGTCCGCCCCGCACAGCAGACAGTGGGTCCGGCTAGGGCTCCAGCTCGGCCGTGCTCTCGCCGCCCGTGGCCTCAGAGCGGGGCCGCGGCCACAGCTGCTCCTGCAGCCCCTTCACCACCTTCTCCAGGTGCTCCCGGGCCTCCCGCTCCCGCAGGAGGTCAGCCCGCAGCTGCTCGCGATCGGCCTCCGCGTGCTGCAGCTTCACCTGCAGGTCCTCGATCTGGAAGGGGACACCCCGCGTTAGCCGGGTCCGCTCCCTACCTGGCCGCCGCCCCGGCCCCGGCCTGACCCTCC
The DNA here is from genome assembly GCF_949752795.1 of Hyperoodon ampullatus. Taxonomy (NCBI): domain Eukaryota; kingdom Metazoa; phylum Chordata; class Mammalia; order Artiodactyla; family Ziphiidae; genus Hyperoodon; species Hyperoodon ampullatus. Next base: position 1,164,039 of record NC_136915.1, on the reverse strand, counting down.
GGCCCATCACAGGCTTGCCCACCCCGCCGCCCACTGGACCCGGGCTGGTGAGGCTGGCAGGGCCTGGGGGAGCTTCCCGGGCGGCACCAACCCTGCCCGCGGAGACCCTGAGTGGGGGAACTACCCGAGTCCCGAACGCGGAGGCCTCGGGGCACCGCTCAGCCTCCTGGGCCTGGCCCGGGTTCCTGAGACGGCTGTGAGGCCGGAGGAGGGGCTACGTGTACCCCGTCTCCCGACCCCAGGCCAGGCAGGGTGGCCAACTGGGACAGGCTGAGACTTTTAATGGTGAGTGAGGGTGTGGGTGCGGCCCTCCCCCAGGCCAGGAGGTGAGGAGAGCCTGGGGCCAGGAAACCCCCGTGGAAGGAAGACCCCAAAGCCCAGCAGGGCCAGGTCAGCCTGCAGGCTCCCCACGCCCGGGGCGGCCCCGCGAGGAGGGGTGGGACCCTGAGATGCCGACGGACGGTGCACCCGCCCTCCCCGCCCGGGCGGCCCACGTACCTGGGCCGAGTACTTGGCCCGCAGGCGGCCGGCCTCGCAGCCCTTGTCGCACACGCGCGCCTGCCGCGCCTGCTCCAGCTCCCGCTTCAGGCGGAGCCGCGCCTCGTTGGCCTCCTTCATCTTCTTCTCATTCTCGGCCCGGAGCCGCTCAATCTCCTTCCGGAGGCTGCGCTTGGCCTCCGTGGCCTCCCGCAGCTTCTCCTTCTTGGCCACACGCAGGAACTCCAGCTCCTGGGGCGAGGGCGCCGGCTCAGGGGCGCCCTCACGCCAGGCCTCCCCGGCCCCGGCCCTCCTGTGCCCACTGTGCACAGCCCGAGGGGAGTCCCTGCGGCCGGGGGAGGGGGCTCACCCAGGCGTGGCGCCATCTGGGGGCCCCAGGGACCCTACGCGGCCAAAAGGAGAGGCGGCAGCCCTTTCCAGGGTCTCAGCCCCGGCCCCCGACACGCTCATGAAGATGCATGTGGGGAGCCCCACCTCCCACCAGAACCGGGGACGCGGTGCGGGTTTCTGAGAGCGTGGTTGAAACGGGGCTCTCGGGGCTGGCAGGGCTGTGCCGTGCTGGGGCCACGTGTCAGACGCTGGCTGAGGTGGGAATGCATCTGAGCCCTGGGGTGACAGCCCCGCCCTCCGCAAGGTGGCGCACAAGGCGACCAGGGGGCCGACGGCACAACCGCACGGTCTCTAGCCCCCGCCGGGAAAGGAAGCAGTCCCGGGTGGAGCGGCCCAGAACCAGCGCGCGAGGGGCCGGCAGGGCAGCGCCCGCTCCTTGCCCGCACGCTCGTGCCCCCGCCGGCCCCCGCCGGCCCCCGCCGGCCCCACCTGGTGGAGGCTGCGCTTGGCCTGCAGCGCGGCACTCAGCTTCTCCTCCTGCTTCACACGCATCTTCACCACCTCGTGCAGGAACTTCTCTTTGGCTTCCTTGGTGTCCAGGCCGCCCTCCAGGGCCTGCCGCAGGTGCTCCAGCTCCGCCTCCAGCCCGCTGCTCGGGGCGTCGGTGGGAGCCGCGGCGTCGGGAGCGCCGGGGGCTGTAGGCAGGGCGAGCAGGCCCGGGGAGCTCAGGTCCTTGGCGGAGCCAGATGAGGTAAAGGACGGGGAGGACAGCGAAGACAGCGAGGAGGTGACTGCAAAGCAGACGGACGGAGGAGCGTGTCAGCAGGGCACCCATCCACAGGAAAGGCCGGGCGGGCGCCCCCGCCGCACCGGGGCAGATTGGCGGGCTGCACTCACACTCCTCTCTTCCCTCCACCTCCACCTCGGCCTCCGAGTCCTTGTCCTCCTCTGGGGCAGGCCCGGGTGCCGGCGTCTCCGGGGCTCCAGGGGTGTCCACCGTCAGCTTCCGCTTCCGAGGCTGGACGCAGCTGGTGACGGGCTCGGGGGCCCGGGAGACGACCGTGGCGCAGGGCGGGCTGCTCACCACCTTGTGCTGGGCTGGCGGTGCTAGGGCCACGTTGGGGGCCACGCCCGTCTCAAAACTCTTGTAGGAGTAAAAGCTGCAGGGGTGTGGCGGGCGTCGGGGCCTCGGCATCTGCCCCCCGCAGCCCCTTGCCCCGCCCCTGTGCCCCTGCACGCCTCCGCACCCCCGCTGCACACCACCCCCCATCGCGGCCCCGGCTCCCATGGACTGCGTGAGGGAGCGGACACTACAGCCCGGGGCCCTGGGGGAGCTGCAACACGGCGAACGGCCACCATACGCGGGACAGGCCACACCAAACGTAGAGCGCGCGGCCAACTCCAGACGCCACGGAAAATCCTAGCGTCACCCCCATGCCATCAAAGAACCAGCACTTCTGCAACTGCCTCGACCAGAGGGCTGGGGATCTGACACACAGCCTCCAGACCATGTGCCCGTCAAGTTCAGTGATGATTAAAGCGGGAACCTGCTTCCCGGGCTGGTTCAGGGCCCCACAGCAGGGTCAGGCTGAGCTGGGACGCAGACATGCCCATCAGAGCTGGCGGGTACTCACCTGTCTCGAATCAGGGCTGGGAGGTGTGGGGAGAGCTCTTTGTCACTCGCAGAAACCGCAGGGGACCAGGGTCGGAAGGCAGAGAGGCGCTGGCGAGGGTGGATGCAGCCCAGGCTCTGTGGGGAGAGAGGCGCCATCAGAGGCTGGGCCCCGGGCCTCCCCGCACGCCCACCCTGCACGCCCGGGCCACACAGCACCTTGCTGGAGGAGCCGGCCAGAGTCCGCAGCCAGCCAGACTGCTTGTCCTTCTCGGAGGATGTGGGGTGCTGGGAGGGGGCGTCGTCTGCTTTTCTTACGGAGGCCGGGGGCTCGGAGACCTGTGAGCAACATAGAAGTTCCCGTTGGCAGGTTGCGAGGGGTCCCCAAGGGCCCAGTCTCAGACACAGCTGAGCAGGAGGCATGTCCAGGGACGCGTGCACCCTGCCCGACTCATCACCCAGGGCAGGACCGGCCCCACGGCAGTGCTGCACACATACCCACCGGGCACTGGTGCAAGACAGCAGGAGGGACCCCTGCCCCTACCCTCAGGCCACGGCCGGTCTGGAAGAGGCAGCCCAGGGGGCAGGCTCGCTGGCCGAGTGCAAGGCCCTGTCGGCGCCACCCAGAGCTTTCCATGGGTGCCACGCAGCACCCCCAGAGTTCTGGATTTCACCACATGGAACTAACTTCAGAAACTCCCTGTGGGCCTGGGGCAGCTGCACGATGGGCTGGCAGGGCAGCCCTGGGCCGTGCCCCCTCCCCGCCTGAAGGAACATTCCCAAAATGAACTGAGTGTGTTCAGCTTGGCAAGGAAGCCCCCTCGACTTTCCCAAGTCTTGCTGTCAGGGAAGGAAGCTTGGGACAGCAACCCCAGGCCCAGCAGCCGAGCGCTGTGTCTGCTGGACGCTGTGGCCCAAGTGGCCTCCTGGGCTGGTGTCAAACTCCCCCCCCATAATCTGCCGGCACCAGAGTCCTGAGGACACAGGGTCCCTCCCCAAGAAAACAGGACAGTCTCTGGAGGACGGACGGTGCCTCCCCCCACGGCCGGAGCCTGGGCGCGTCCGGGAGGCCACTGAGGGCGAGGGGCTGGGGGACAGTGCCCATCACCCCGGGCCTGACCTCAGGAGGGGTGGGGGAGGGGGGAGGGGCGCCTTCCGCCCCATGGGGCACTTGGAGAAAATACTGAACCCCAGAACTGACCGAGGGTCAGCAGAACTCAAGAGACAGGGGGCAGGCTGGGCCAGGCCCCCCAGGGTGAAGGAGCCAGCACGCGTGGGTGTGTGCGCAGGGGGCCGCCCCCGACCCCGCAGCCAGGGAGCCAGGCTCCCTAACTCTGCTCCAGGCAACGTGTAGCCCTCGGGCCCCAGACCTGTGGGACTGGACGGCGAGGCTCTGGCCTCGGTCCCCGCACAGGGCAGCTGTCCCAACAGCCTGCCCACCCGGCCCCAGGAGACGGTTCGGGGGTCCCACAGACAGCGGGGACCGTCTGCTCATACCTGAAAACAATCACTCAGGAAAGAGAGACCCACTTGGTGCTGCTTTTCAGGGGAAAGGAGTCGCGGTGATGCCTAGACCGGGCGACACCCACAAGGGTGGGGTTTCCTGTCTGAGCTGAGTTCTCAAGGGAGAGAAGCCACAGCGGCCCCGCCGGCTCCTCTGATTCCAAGAAACCTCAGGAAGCCTCGTGGCGGGTGTCAGATGAGCTGCGCAGCGGCGGCTTCCCACTTGGGAGAAGGGCCGGAGCTTCCTGCCCCCGCCTCACCCCGAGCCCTGGTCCACCCAGGACGCGGGGAGGCAACTGGGGAAGCCGAGCAGCCCGAGACCCCCGAGACCCCCGATCCCGGTGCACCTTCCATGAAGCGCAGCCAACCGGTTACGAAAGCGAGGAAGCAGCGGAAGAGGAGCTTGTGGACCGAGGCTGGGCGGGCGTGGGGCTGCCAGGGCCCCGAGGGAGTGTGGCCTCCTCAAAGCCCTGGGAAGGATGGGCTGGCGACAGCAGGCAGTCGGGGACAGAGCTGTGCGCGGCCATGGCCGCACGTCCCCCCGTGCGAGGAGGTGAGCCTGTGGCCTCCGGCTCCTGACCCCGCTGGGCGCCTCGAAGCCCAGGACGCTCCCCAGCAGCGGGGCTGGGAGCTCGTGGCCACTTCCCCACACTCGAGGACCCGGGTGGGAGCACGTGCCCCGTGCACACGCCCCAGCGTGGGCGGGGGGGGGTGGTGGGGCGTGCTGCCTGACGGAGAAGCCTGTAGGGACAGCGCCAAGACGTGGGTCCCAGGAGACACCCCGCCGCCACCCAGGACTGCTCAGCGGCCATGCGTGTCCGTCACCACGGAGGACAGGACACGCATCTGCCCATAGGGCGCTCCCCACTGTGGGGTCTGTGTGTCACCCAGGGACCTGTGTACATCTGCAAGGATTTGGGGGTACAATTTGGGAGTGCTGTCACTCCCGTGACTTTCATGTCCGGCCAGGCCAGGAGTGTCAGCCAAGTCAGAGGCACCAAACCGTGGGGCCCGCTGGGTATGGGTGGAGTGGGGTCTGCACGGCTGCTGGGACTGCGGCCACCACCAGAGACCAGCGCCACAGCAGCAGGCAGATGGGGGAGGGGGGGCGCTTCCAGCATCCCCCACCTCGAGCTCCCAAGGGCCATACTTAGTGCCTGAGCCCCAAAGGCCCTGCAGGCCAGCCCAGCCAGGCAAACCTGGGGGGCTCCTCCCTGCAGGCAGTAGGCCCTGGACCCACTGCGGAGCAGCCTACACCCTGCGCTAAGGCCCAGAGGTGGGGAAGGGGCGGCAGGAGGGCTGGGGGCCACCGAAGACGAAGCTCACCCTGGGTTTCCGAGTCCCCACCCCCAGCGCTGCACCGAGAGCCCCAGGGCACGCAGCACGAGGGCCTGGACGCTGGGCCCTGGCCTGCACATCTGGGGACCTCAGGAGCCCCCGGATGCTGGCAGTCCCCACCCCATGGGCCTGCCCTGCCGCGCACGCCACACTCCGTTTCTTATGCGCTACATCTTGGACATCTTCAAACAGAAAGCGACAACGTACATGGGGGAGGAAAGAAAGGAGAAAGAACATTCCAGATGCAGTTCATGGCACCAGGCTGAGGCCTGAGCACACAGCGTGACGTCTGCACACACACAGCGCTGGGGCATCCCATCCCCCATGTTCCCAGCTCTGGGGCGACCCCAGCAGTACAGAAGGGCGGATCCCACTAACCGCAATGCGGAGCCAGGGGCCAGCAGGGCACAGAGCCGCCCAGTGCTAACCTGCACAGGACAGAGCAAGAGAAGCCTAGCAGCAAGGGCAGGACCAGCCCCAAAGGGCCCGGGGCTCAAAGAGGAAGGCTCAGACTCACGGCCTCGAACACAGACACACAGGCAGGGCTGAGGGAGATGCCGCCTGAACACGGCGCAGCGGGGCTGCCCGGGCTGGGCCCAGCATGGAGCACGTGGGAGTGCGCGCCACCCAGGCAGCTGCCCAGCGGGAGCAAGCGGCCACTCAGAGTCACCTCCCTGCTCAAGTCCACGACTGCATCCGCGAGCCCTTGTGGGATGTGTGGGTGACAGGGCTCCACCCGTCCAGACGGGCGCCGCGCTGCCCTGAGAACCGCCACCTGCAGGGAGGCAGGCGTCTGTCCAGGGCACCCCGGGTCGTCAGGATACGGGGCCTCCCTGCACCCCCCAGGAGGCACACGCACCTGCTCAGGGTTGTGCACATGTGAAGCTCAGCTGTGCAGGCCGCGCACTGGCAACCGGAGGAGAACAGTAACCACCACCCTCCCCGGGCTGGATTGGTCTGTTTTCTCGCAGCACAGAGGCGTCCCCTGTGGCCTCGGGGCCTAAGGCCAGGATGCCCGCTGCCCTGGGCGCTCTGCAGGGCTGAGGGTGGCTACTCCCCACACGCCCTCTGGTCCAACAGCACTAGACAATGTGGCTGGGGGGCCAGGTGGGAGCGTCCACCCAGTGAGACCTGCACCGCTGGCCAAGGAGCACGGCCTGGACGGAAGACCTGCCCCATGGAGGAAACAACACTTGGCTCCCCCAACTCTTTGCTGGGGGCAGGAGTTCTGCCACCTCGGGGGCCAGGCCCAGATAAGGGTCCGGCCAGGCACTGTGCTCGGCCAGGAAGCGACACGCACTGTCCAGCCGCCAGACCCTGGTCGTCAACTTGTTAGAACGACGACATCAGCCTCGGTGTCACCCCCTGTCCCCCGGACCCCGGGTTGACCCAGCCCAGCCAGCAGCATGGTGCGCCTCCTGCCATCAGATACAGGAAGAGCGCCAGCCTCTCCCAGGAGGCAGCGAGCAGCCTCCACAGATCAACCCGAGGGGCCATGTCCCCACCTCTCCGGTGTGAGCACACACCTTCCAGGTGAGCAGGAAGCCCCACGGGAAGCTCACACAGAGCTGGGCGTGTCCTCCAGATGCACGTGCCCTGCCGTGCAACATACCTGCCCGCACCCCCTCCTGCACGCCCTATATCATCCCCTCCCCATCACCCTCTCCCGCACCCCTCCATCACCCCCTCCTCCACCTCTTCACCAGGCGGCAGCGAGTGTGCAGAGCTGCTCGGTGTGCTGGGAGAACAGCCAGTCTCAGGGCGGACCTGCGGGCAGCGGCTCCCCTTTGCCAGCTCACAGTCCGACAGATTCTGCACCAAAGGCCCGGGCAGGCCGCGCTAGGGGCTGCGAGTGCGTCTCACCCACCCCATCCAAGGCGGCTCTCACTTCAGGGAAGGGCTTTGGGAAGCGCCGGGAGGACCGGGTGGGCGTGGGGAGAGTGACTGCTGCCGGGTCCCGTGCAGAAGGCAGAGGCCGAGGGGCAAGACCACTGGCCGCCAACCTTAAACACCAACTGCTCCAGGAAGCTGTGACGATGGCCCAGAGGCCGCGGCACCTCCCCCCAGGCCAGTGCGGGGGAAGCAGCAGGATCACCCAAACGCCCCGGAGACTGAGATCAGACAGCTGCGGCGAGGCCCCCGCCCAAGGGCCACCAGTCAGGACGAAGGTGGCCGAGCACAGCCCAGCCTCGGCGTCAGGGGTTGCTGGACCAGCACTGCCACCGTTATGAGCTCATTTTCCACATGGCTGGAAAGCGGTTCCTTGAAAGGACACAACCCAAACCTCCCCTCTGCTTCTAACGTCCTCACCAGGCTCTCGGGTGTCGGCGGCCAGGGGAGGGCCCTCCCGGCTCCCGGCTCCCGGCTCCCGGCTCCCGGCTCCCGGCTCCCGACTCCCTAGAGCTGAGACTGTTTCTGTGCAGCTTCCCTACGATCAACTGCTTCCTCAAACCATCTCAGAGAAAACCTGAAGGTGAAGCGTCTGGAGGAACCAGGAGGGCTCCAACGGTGTGAGCCCCACCCCCAATGAACTGCTTAGATGATACCAAAGCACAAGGAACCAAAGATGAAATAGGAAAGGGGGAATTCAGCAAAATCAGAACATTTGTGCTTCGAAGGACACCATCAAGAAAGTGAGAAGACAACACACAGAACGGAAAAAAATCTTTGCAAATCACCTCTGATAAGGGACCTGGATCCAGAACACACGAGAACTGAAACTCAAGAGAAAAACAACCCATCTCAAGGGCGAAGGCCTTGGAGAGGCATTTCTCCAAAGAAGGCACACACACAGCCAACAAGCACATGAAGATGCTCAGTGTCACTGACCATCAGGGAAACGCACCTCACACCCATTAAGACGGCTATGATCACAACCAGAAAGCAAGTGTCGGTGAGGATTCAGGGAAATCGGGAGCCTGTGCGCCGCTGGCAGGGATGTGACCCGGGGCAGCTGCCGGGAAAGCTGGTGTAGAACCACCCCATGACCCCCAGTAAATACCCGAGAGGACTAGAAACAGGGACTCAGACCTGGTACCAGAATCTAGACCAAGTGCACAGGAATATCTGTTACCTCGTACAACTGCACGTGAATCTACAACCATCTCAAAAAAAAAAGTAGAATTTAAAAAAACACCATGAGGTGCCCCTTCACAGTCACTAGGACGGCTGTAATTGTTGAAAGGATGGACGCTACAAAGCATCAGTGAGAGGGGGCTTCCCTGGTGGCGCAGTGGTTGAGAGTCCGCCTGCCGATGCAGGGGACACGGGTTCATGCCCCGGTCCGGGAAGATCCCACATGCCGCGGAGCGGCTGGGCCCGTGAGCCATGGCTGCTGAGCCTGCACGTCTGGAGCCTGTGCTCCGCAACGGGAGAGGCCACAACAGTGAGAGGCCCGCGTACGGCAAAAAAAAAAAAAAAAGTGTCGGTGAGGATGTGGAGAAACCGGAACCCTGTGCGCTGCTGGTGGGGAGGAACAGACCTACAGTCGCCGTGGGACCGTCTACAGAACTGCCATACAGTCCAGCAACTCCACTCCTGGGCCTGTACTCAAGATTACTGAAAACACACCCACAGAAGAATCGGACACGAGTATTCACAGCAGCATTATTCGTGACGGCCAAAGAGTGGAAACGTTCCAAACGTCCGTCAGTGGGTGAATGAAAAAACAAAACGTGGTCCCGTCCATCCACACACCGGGCCATCGCTCCGCCTTGATGAGGAGTGAGGCACAGACACGCGACACGGCGCAGCCGTGAGGACACGGCGCCCAGCGAGAGGAGCCGACATGAGAGGCCGCACGGTCCCATTCCCGTGACACGTCCAGAGCAGGAAATCCCGCAGACAGGAAGTGCATCAGCGGGTGCTGGGTGATGGGGGCCCACGGGGTACGGGTTTCTTTCAGGCGATGGAGATGCCCTAAAATTAGACAATGGCGATGGGTGGCATATACTAAACATCACTGGATCATACTCTTAGAAAGGGTGCATTTCATGGCACGCGAATTACATCTCAGTACAGCTATTACTAAAAATATCTATTAGGAGACCAAGATGAACTGTTGGTGGAAAAATCAAACCACTGAGGATCGAGGGCTCCTGACTGAGGAGCCCGGGGAGCCGCTCAAGGCCCATGGCACCGAGACGGCGTCAGAGGTCAGGCAAGGTCCCGGCGGGGCTGGCATCCACTGGGCACCTGGCCGGGCAGACAGGGCACGTCCAGGGTGACAACGTGGCCCTGGCCAGGGTCCCATGGCGGGTGGGTGTGGGGCTGCACACAAACGCAGAGGCTCAGCATGGAGGGCGGCCGCGAGGTCCCGAGGCCCACCCTGGCCCCCGCCTCCCAAACCCTGTGGCCCGGCGTCCTGGCAGTGGGCGCCCCGGAAGCCCTGCCCCGGCTGGCTCTCTCAAGCCTGGTGCCACTTCACAGGTAGGGTCAGAGGGCGCTGCTCAGGCCACCACCTCACACAGCAGGGGGCAGGAGAACCTTCAGTGCGCTGGCCAGCATCCACCTGCTCCCCCCACCAGCACCCGCCTTCTGGCCCTCCCCGCTCTGTGCCTCCACCCTCAGCAGCTGAAGACCCAGGTCCCCTGCCAAGACATGGGCACGTGGGCAGGCCCGGGGTCGGCAACCAGAGGCAGCACCCTCTGGGGGACCAACTCGACATCACCTGTGGCCCCATCACCATCTTATGAGCCACTCGGAAGACAAAGCAGTCCCCCCGCCGGCCCCCAACCTCAGGGACCTTCCACCGACAAGAACGAGCCTGCACCCCCCAGACTGAGGCCTCAGAGCCAGCAGGGCCTCAGAGAAGCGGTGAGAGACGTTCTTACAAATGTACAAATCGGCAAAAACGTGTCTAAGGGAGCATTTTTTTAAAGTTACAGACGTCATATGAAAACCACGTTTTAAAAAAAAAACACACAGCAATCTTATATACAAAAAAAAAGGGGGGGCTTCCCTGGTGGCGCAGTGGTTGAGAATCTGCCTGCTAATGCAGGGGACACGGGTTCGAGCCCTGGTCTGGGAGGATCCCACATGCCGCGGAGCAACTGGGCCCGTGAGCCACAACTACTGAGCCTGCACGTCTGGAGCCTGTGCTCCGCAACAGGAGAGGCCACGACAGTGAGAGGCCCGCGCACTGCGATGAAGAGTGGCCCCCGCTTGCCACAACTAGAGAAAGCCCTCGCACAGAAACGAAGACCCGGCACAGCCAAAAATAAATTAATTAATTAATAAACTCCTACCCCCAACATCCAAAAAAAAAAAAAAAAAAAAAGTCTAGGAATCTTAATACAACACGTCTATATCTAACTGAATCTTAACATGGAATTCCACTCCTAACTGGTATTTCTCAGGTAAAAAGTCGCTGCCGGTCTGTCACCCAGATTCTAGGTGAGCAACAAGAAACCACTGGAAGTGTTCCTGAGATTTCCAAGCCCCAAGACAGGACCCAGGGGGATCTGTCCCCCAGAGCAGGGACAGGTGAGTGTAAATGACCGCAGCCCAGTGGGGACTCGAGGCCGGGGTCCCGGGGAGAGCACAGGCGTGGGGCAGGGGCGGAAGGCAGGCAGCCAGTGGCCGGCCAGGGAGCCCGGGGTCCCTCCGTGACATTCAGAGAGCCCCATGGTCCCAGCTGCTCTTTCTGCAATATTCCTGTCATTTAGCAGATCAGCAGAAAAACAGCCAAGACCACAGAGATGAAAAGTTCCTGCTGGGCAGCATCGGGCCTTCAAAGCAACCCATCCCCACCTCGCTGAACCCTGGTGGAGGTGGAGCTGTCACAGCGTCAGGCTGGGATCCCCTGAGATCGGCGGTGGGGGGGACAGGCAACAGCCTCCAGCCCCGCTTCTCAGCCCCGGAACCCCGGTCCACACACTCTGACACCGGAGAAGACAAGCGAGCATCCCTGCGCGTGGAGCTGAGCCCAGGAGGACACGCCCATGTCACGTGCTGGCCCAGGAGGCCCACCACAACCAACAAGGGGCTGGGGGCCCCACCCACCATGCAGGGGAAAGCCCCTCAAGAACCCATAACCATGGACTTGCACGTACCCCTAAGAGGGGCAGATGCCCACGTACCCTACACGCAAGGAGCACAGGGTGGGAACACCCAAAGAGACCCAGCCGGAGCGGAGCAGACACAGAGGGGAGCTGTGCGTGTGGGTGGGCACCAGCGCCAGGCAGGCACATGGCACCCCACAGAGCGGCCCCGCTCTGCTGGACTCTCCCACCTGGGGTGAGCCCAGTGCCCACAGGGGCCGCAGCAGCTCGAGGGGCAGGGAGTCAGCCCCGCTCCTGCAGCCACGTGGACCCACCACCAAGACCAGGGCCAGCCCTGCTGGGCCCCTGAACCCCTGCCTGGGGTGGGCGCAGCAGGGAATCGCAGGCTCCTTCCTGCAGGGATGCCCGCCTCGCCTCAGAGGGGGGCTGCAGAGGAGAGAGTGTGGCTCCCCGCGGCGAGGGTGGGGCTCTGGGCCACCGCATCCCACCTAGGCTTTGTGACAAAGTCCTGCCAACACCACCCACATCTCCTGCAGCGTAGCTCTCAGCCCCCACGCTTGGGACCACTACCTCTAAATCAGCCCAAGGGCTACGTCACGGATGGTCCTGCAGATTTTACAGTTCTAGAAACTGCAGAGCTATTTTTGTAAGTACCATTAATATTTTCCACGTGATAATTCATGTTTCATATTATGCTTAAATTAACCTATTTTCTGATTACTGTGGTACAGAGGAAGCAGATTAAATTTGCAAGACAACCCCAAACCCCAAAATGAAGTGAAAATAGCAGTTTTACAGATTTGCTTTGATTTTTTTTAAACTTAAATGGGTCATCTTTTCTGTTACTTCCACACCATCGATGAGAATAAGTTAAGACTTTTCTAAGGAAACAGTCACTGCCCCTCCCCCGGGAACCAGACCTCAGCGGCTCTCGGCTGAGGGGTCCGCATTCCCTCCGCAAGGAGGGACCTTTGGCCTGGCTCCCAGAGGGAGGTCCTCCCACCCCCCACCAACCCTCCTGCGGAGTAGAATGCAGGGAGGGGACGGGAGGGGCGGGGCTCTGGGAAGGGGTGTCCCTGAAGACCCTGGACATCAGCCCCGACGCTGGGAGGCCTCCGGTGGCCCTAGTCCTCGCCACGTCGCGGACCCGCCACCAGCCCTGCTGCACAAGGCCTCCCACACCCCTGCAAAACCTCCCTTTTAGCATCAGAAAATCAGGGGAAGTCCCCTGCTGGACCAGGCGGGGTGGAACGGAACCTTTTCTTTTCCTTAGCCGTCACTGGAAAGTAACTTGTTAAAAGGCCTTAAAGAAAAAAAACCCAAACACCAGAACCCCAAGAACAATGAAGCTGTTCTGGGGCTCATTCTACTCTTAGGACAATGTCCTTGAGGGGTGGTAAGGAACAGCGTCTTTCCCAGCGCCCTGACCGGCCAGTCTGTGTGGGGGCGGCCCATAGTGGTCGTCAGGCCTCCGGCCCTTGGGCAGAGAGGGAGGAGGACCAACAGGCCTCTTCATCCAGAACAAGAGAGAAAGTCGGCAGGCAACACAGGACACTGGGGCCGCCCTTCTGGAGGGCGACTAAGAACCAGCCTGAGGGGAAGAGGACAGTTTATGGGACAGCAGGAGGGGCGAGGCTGGACACCACCGTGCCCCACGCGGCCCTCACCCCACCAAGGCCCCTCGGGAAGGTCAGCCGCCCCCTTGACCCCCAACAAGCCTCTGACGCAGGAACCACCAGGACACATGGGCGCTGTCCCCAGACAAGGGCCCCGATGGAGCAGCAGGCACACGGGCCAGGCAGCAGCTCTGCCGGGTCACCAGCCTCCCCGCCGCCCCTCCCTTCTCCCGTCCTGCCGCGCGCCCCACGTCCGTGCCCAGATGCCAGCCTGTCCCTGACCCCTCTGCTCACACTCACACCTGCCGCCAGGGGTTCCGTGGGCGCCTTGCCACACCCACGGCGTCTCCCTCCCCGCCCCTGGGGACACAGCCCCTGTGCCCTGTGGGCCCCAGGCCCCCTCCACTGGCCGCCTCCTCTGAGCTGCACGCCCTGCCGGGTGGGGGCCAGGGCCACCCTCTGCTGCTTAAACCTCCAGGGCACCCCCCGCACGCCCCCGGACTCACAGCTGACACCTGCTGTGCTCAGACCAGGACAAGGTCAGGGCACGCGTGGGTGGACGGGCGTGTAGCCTGCGCACTCGTGTAACACCGCACCCTCATGTGTGGTCCTTCACCTGCTCCAGGTGAGAGCCTCAGAGAGAAGCCCGGGCCTGGGGCAGCTGGGAGTCAGCGGGGACCTGGCAGGCCTTTCACTGAGCAAAGCCCTAAACCTGGCAGGCTGGTGGGGTGGCTCCCGGGTGGCCCTGGGACAGGCCCTGGGGAGAGAGCCCCCAACCCCGCCTGGTCCCATCAGTCAGGGCACCGATGCGGACGCTGGCCGGGGGCGCTGAGCCAGGATCAGAGGCGCCTCCCGCGTCCTTCCAGTAAAGGGCCTTCCGCTCCTCCAAACGCCGACGTGACGCCGGCCGAGGGTCCCCCGAGGCCTCGGGACCCTAGGCCTCGCCTGAGAGCAGAGGGGGCGGCAGACGGCGGAGCACCCGGGGGCCCAGGGAGGCTGAGGCCTCGGGCTGCTCAGCGTCCCACCCTGGAGGATACACGATCGGAGGGGAACGCGTCCCCAGACTTGGCTTCGCCATCTCACCCGCCTCCCCCACTCCCGCGGAGGAGCCGCCGGGCCTGGGCCTGGGAGCCCGAGCCCGCAGGTCTCTGTGCGCAGAAAGCCTGCTCTTCCTCCAGCCCCGCTTCCCACGTGCCAGGCCCTGCCACGAGCTACGTATGCATCGCAGCTCGCCTGTGCGGGAGCCTCGGGAGGGTGGGTGCGGGAGCCAGGACGGAAGGAGGCCCGGGAACCTGGGGGCCGGGGCCCTGGAGGAGGTGACACAGGTGCTGCGGGCCGGTCAGTTTTGTGGAGGGACTCGAAGGCCCAGGAGCCCCACGCCCAGAAGAAAGGCCCGGATCCCGGCCACCATCAGTGTCCCGAGGGCACTGCCACGACCCCCACGGGGCAACTATACCCCAACCTCAGAGCTGACTTTACTGACACACAGACACGACGCCAATAAAGAGGCCCAGCCCAAGGCGAGGGCACGTGACGGACCCCCGAGCGCCCCCTATCTGTGCATCCTGAGAGGCAGGAGGGAATCTGTGTTGCTCTCAGCACTCCGCCCACCAGACCCAAATTCCAGTGCTGACCATGCAGGACGGGGGGCTTCCAAAGAGGCAGCCGGGGGGAGAGATGAGGACTCCCTGCTCTCAAACGACCCCTCCCCCTGGCTGGCACCCACTGGGCCCCGGGAGGCCCTCGGAGGAGAGGTCCACCGCCCACATGTCCCATCCCACTTAGGGGAGCCCTGCGCTCAGTCCACGGGCGCAGACTCTCCCAGCAGCCCACCTCGCAGGGGGCCACAGGGCCTGAACCGTCCTCGGGGGTAGAGGAGGCCGCTCACGACGTTCTCGGGGTCCACACCAGGATTTTTCCTGTCCAGGGAACACTGTCCCGTCTTCAGAATCTAAGTAAAAATATCCCCAAGATGTGCCCACCCAAAGGGGGCAGGCGGCCCATCTCTGCACAGCATGGGGGTCTCCCGGCCCTCCAGAGCCTGACACCAACTCCCACACACCTCTGGGGGCAGGAGGAGGGCCGGGAAGGGGGTCCCAGGAGGCCCCTCCCATGAGAGCTTTTTAACCTGAAAGTAAGACACCAGGGCTGGCCTTGTGGGCACACGACTGCGCACTGGGGTCAATGCTCTGCTGGGGTCACCTCTTCACCTCTGATCAAATGTTATTTTGTAAGTGAAATCCAACGGGACAAGGGTGTGTGCAGAGCCAGAGAGACGGCGTGTGACCCCAACGGGCCAGGGCTTCCCTTCAGACAGAGGGGGCCATCCGCCTCCCACCCCAGCCCAGGAGGCCGTCCTGGCCTCTCGGTACCCACGCTAGAGTCAGAGACGCAGCCAGAACGGGAGATGGGAACCCGGGTTCTCGTCTCTCCCGCCTTCCACACCTCAGAGGGAGGCCGAGGTAGCTGGGCGGGGGGCAGCCCAGTCAGCCAGACAAGCATGAAACACACACGCAGGCTGCAGCGACCCTGCACACACCTCAGACGCTCTCACCTTTGCATTTAAAAGCGGCATCACACGACGGGAGGAGGAATGGTAAAACTCTGGGTGATAGCTTCAATTTTTAATTTTTTCTTTATCCGAAATGGCATTAAATAACAATAAAACCCCCACGACAAGTTGAGAAACCTCAAAAGAAGAATGAAATGTAGGCATTTCAGGCCCTTTCCTCCTGCGTCCCAGACAGAAGCCGGGTTACGAAGCCAGCCCAGACCCTCAACGCGCACAGTCACCGTGGACCCGCAAGGTGCCCAGCTGCACAGGCTCAGCAGCGGCCACTCGCTATCCTCGGGGACGCAAAGGGCTGCCCACAGAAGCCGACCCTGCGGTCCAGTGTCACCCACGTGGAGCCCCAGGGCGCGTGCGAGCACCACCCGGAGCTGAGCCTCTGCTCGGCTCACACCAGAGCGAGGGAACTTGGAAACCGGTCTCTAACCTGTTAAGGATAAGAGCCTCCAAAACAAGACTTTTAAGCCCATTTGTCAACACCTCCCAAGTGCACACAGAGCTGGTGATGGCGGGGAAGACAGAAATTCACTGGGGAGGCTGCTGCCGCCCAGCTCCCCAGAGCTCCGCGAAAACCACCAGGCATGTGAACCAGAGCTCAGTGCAGCACACAGGCTGCCCACCGGGGTCCAAACACACTTCAAAGCCAAAGGGTTTTCTGTGCTCCAAATTCTAATTACAGAAAAAGGTCACTTCTTTTTATCGTTGGGGGTGCATCTGTCCAGTTAAGCACACACGTGGGTCCCTAAACTCCCCTGTCCACACCAGCCACTGACGGGGATGTGACGGGGATGCAGCCGCAGGACCGTGCGTGGAGCACCCACCCCGCCCTCCAGCCACGGGGGCCACAGCAGAACCCCGGGCGGGTGCGGCCTGGTGGGCAGGTGACCCAGAGGAGGGCGGCTGAAAGCCCATCTGCCCCCACCTCTCCTCCTCCAGGTGCAGGCCTCCTTGGGGGGGAAGGTAAGGGAGCCCGACCCAGGGCGCTGTCGCAGCGGCACTGGCATCGGCTCCCGGTCAGCTGGAGACCCTGGGTTCCCCTGGAGGGGCTCTCAGGAGGGGCGCAGCAGCAGGGGGAGGCAGCCTGGCCCCTCACCCAGACCTGCAAGCAGTCCCGAGAGAAATCAGAGTGACCTGGGGCCAAAAGGAGGCTGCGGCGAGCCAGGCGTGGGTGGCAGGACCAGCGGGCGGCGCAGGCCGAAGGAAAGACACAGGGGACCTGGCCACCGTCGCGGCACCGCTGGGCCAGACCCCGTGCAGCCTCCTCCGCCAGCAGGCGGGGTCCCAGGGGAGCTGCCCTCCACTCCTCAGCAACCTAAAGGTCCCCCGCAGAGGCAGGTCCCCCTCCCCCGGGCACTGCACATGCCGACAGCCGACAAGGCCCAGCCCAGCTCTTGCAGGCACCCCGGCCTCAGCGGGCAGCTGGAGGGAGGGCACTTTCGCCTGCTTCCCCGCCAGGAAGTAGCCCCGGCCGGCCCCGCCCACGCCGCCGGTCTGTTTGGCTTCCTCAGCGCCTGCACCTCCTCCCTCCCTTCCCCTCCCCCTCCCGGCAGCCGCCCTGCTTGTTTTCTTGCCATAGAAACCGACACAACACTGAGCCCTGCGCTCGAGCTGGCGCGGGTGGACGGTGGCGCTGCCCGGCCGCGGGGCTACTCAGAGCTGGCGCGGTGGCCGCCTCTGCTTCCAGGCTGAGGCACCGAGGCCGGCAAGGGGCCAGCGAAGTCACCGCTGGTGTATCCCTGGTGAGTCCCCGAGCCCAGGCTGAAAGACAGCTGCTCATGGGTCCCAAAGACATGACCCTGGAGACACAGAGCCGAGAGTCCACGGGCCTGTCTCCAGCACTGACCAGGGCACAAGAAGGCAGGGCCACCAGAGTGCGTCCCTAGTAAAATGCAGAACACATGGCATGAAGCTCACCGGTCACTTTCACACTTGGATGAGGGTCTCCAAGGGGGCCCAGCCCCTCCCGTCTAAGGTTCATCCCTGCCAGTGGGGTGGGCTGGGGTGGGGAGGGGGACAAGGGTGACCAGCACCGGGGAGGAGGCTATGTGGGCCACACCGGGCCCAGGAGGGCCAGGACGCGGGCCACAGGGGCCTGAGCGGGGGACGCGGCTGAAGAAGAATCCACACCTGTTTTTCATCTGAAAAGTGGGGCGACACAGACACAGGCTCTGCTACCTCAGAGCAGAGAACATGGCGTTTCTCGAATGTCTAGCCCTAACACGTCTCGCCTACAGCAGGAACCACGCCGGTCACAGGACAGCCGCGTAGCTGCAGACTCCCCACCACTGGTGAGCGGGCAACGGGCCCTGAGACCCCCGAAGCTCCCCTCCTGCGGAGTATCCCAGGACACCCCCCCCAGCAAGAGGCAGGTGGGGGCAGGGCCTGGCAGGGGCGGGAGGCCAGGGGCCCAGGCACCGAGGCTCTCCCAGTGCTGCCAGGCCAGAGTCTGGGTGACATGGCTGCACCAGGGGACCCGGCCCAGGACCTGACCCTACCCCTGCCCACCCCCACACACCAGCCCTACATCGTCCCCTCGCTGACAGATGCCCCCGGGCCCCTTCTCTCACTGCACAAAGCCAAGGACCCCACAGGGAAGGGAGGGGTGTCCCGGCAGCCTTGTGGGGGGGCAGAGACAGGGGCCTCCTGCACCTTCTCCTTGGGGAGGGGGCAGCAGCCCTTCGCAGGCCCTGCCATCAAGGGCGGAGGGCTGGGGCCACCCTTAGAATCGGTGGCTGGTCCCTCGCCCCAGGTCTGGGACTGCTCTGCTCACTGTGACCAAGGCCACAGCAGGGACGGGAGCCCACAGCCCACCCCGCGCTCTCTCTGACCCTCACTGACCCTAAGACCCGAGTTCACATGATCTAATTAGGAAGACTAGGGTCTCCTGTTTCATTTTTTAATACCCACACTATAGCCTGTGTTTGTTGCTGTTTTTTAGGCCAGGTGTACATTCTTAAAAGGTGCACGTGTGAGGTGTCAGGTGACACGGCCTCCTCTCTGCAGGCTAGGAGACTGGGCGCCGTGTCGGGGTTGTTCAGGGGTTCAATCATGTGCGGTTACAGCAGGCCGGGCTCTGGCAGTGACATCGGGAACACCAGGTCCTCCCCCTGCGATGGTGACCCAGGCAGCCTCCTGGAGAAGGGGCCGCCGTGTGCCCACACAGGAACGTGTTCCACCCCAATGGCTAACGTGTCTCCTAGACGCTAATGACACACATGGCGGGAGAGGGAGTGTCACCACTGAATCTGCTTTCTGAAAGATCCCACTTGAGACAACTAAAGGAGAAACACCTCGCTTCCCTCAAGGAGCCCGCTGACCTCCGGCCTCGGTCTCCCCTGGCAGGGTGCGCACATGGGGCCAGGGTGAGGCAGACAGCGCCCCTCTGTCTGCAGGGCTGGGGCGTGGGGTGGCCGTGGCCGGGGACAGCTTTCCGCGCCCGTGACCCTCCCCCAGCCCCCTGCACTTGCAGCTGGAGCAGTCCTTAGAGGGAAGGAGGCATTTCCTGTGCCCCCTCCAATTTCCCGACATTCCTGGCAAGCCCAGAGGAGAGGAGGTGACAAGGACGGGAAGGGGGCTTGGAAGTGGTGGGGGGCGGGAGGACGCAGCGCCCAGAGAAGGCCGGCGGGCAGGAAGGGGCTCTCCAACAGGGCATCCCCCGTGGGGTGTCCGCCAGGCCCGCAGCACCCGCAGACGCGGGGGGCAGGGACTCGGGCCTTCAGGACACGGAGATGCCCAGCGGCCGGGAGTTGGGGTGACTGTCCAGTCCTTGGCCACTAAGCCCCAGCGGTGCTCTGCGGCCCCACCTGGCATTCGGCCGCCCCCGCTGCACTGGGAGGGAAAGCCCTGCACTGCTCACCGGCGCAGCCTGGGGCCTCCAGACACCAGGTCCGTGACAACCGGGCCAGAAATGCCAGTGCTGGAGCCCAGGAGATGGGGCGGCCGCTTCTCCCACAGGCTGTGGAAACGCCCTCCCCGCACGCCTAGCAGGACAGGAGGTCGGAGTCTAAGGCTGCAGTCAAGGGCTAAGGGAGGGACCCAGCTGGTGGAGCGATGCCCCTGGGGCCAAGTCACAAGGACCAGGGTGGGGTCACCCTGGGGTCCACACATGCCACGCAGCCCTGTGGGTGCACGGAAGCCCGGGGGATCCACGGCCGTCCCAAGGGTGTCATGGGGACACAAGGTGTCAGAGCTTCCTGGGGGTCGAGGCGATGGCTAGGATGGAGACCCTGGGCCCGCAGCCCCGCGTGCTGGGAGCTCTGGAGTCCGGCCAGCACTGGCCCTCCAGCAGGTGGTCTCTTCCTCCTGCAGGGTTAGGGATGCTTCTGGCCTTAACAAGGAAGCCCGGACGCTCGGGGTCCCCACCCAAGGCCAGGACTGATTCTCCACAGACGCCCTGGGGCTCAGCGGCGCTCTTGCCCTTCCGCCCAGCCCTGGCTGCAGGCACAGGAAAGGGCAAAGCCCTGCAGGTCCGCGTGGGACCCGGCTGCACACCTGTCAGAGATGAAAACGCCACAGCGGTGGCCGACAGCCCGGAATTCAGGGCTGTGTGCCCGCTAACCGTGCACAGCCCCGACAGACACCCCGTTTATATTCAGCCTCGGAGCAGCCCCATCTCCCCCCAACACGCCAGGACCCACGGAGAGACCTCTGTCTTTGGAACAGGAAGGTCAGACCCCTGCTCTGAGGGGCTGAGGGAGAGGGGCATGTGAGGACCACGTGATTCTGCCTGGGGCGTGGCCAGGTGGGGCCTTCTCCACTGGGAGTCGTCTTCAAAGCAAGTTTAGGAATCTGCATGTTGCAAGAATGGCCCCAGAAAAGCTGCTAGTCTGGCCCCGGGGCCCATCTTAGCTGATGCCCCACAAGGCCTCCCAGCAAGGACAGAGGAGGTGAGGCTGGGGCCAGGCCTGAGCCCATGTGGCTGGACCTGCAGCCGGCACGCCCTGCTCAGCTGAAAGGACTCCCTGCAACGACACGAGGCCACGTGACTCCATCTGGCCCAGGGTGCCGGCCTCTCCTGTGCGTGGATGTGAAGGCTCGGCCTGAGCAGCCACCTTGGGCCAGGAGGCAGCAAGCAAGAGCGACGCAGAGAGCCAGCGAGGACGGGGCTCCTGCCTCCAGGCTGCACTCGCAACAGGGGGCGTGCACACTGCGTGTCCTCTGCACGCGCGCGGCCAGGCCCCACCCCGGCTGGGGGCGGCCACGAAGCAGGGCCGCCGTCAAGGGTGGAGCGAGCCCTTGCTGACATGCACCCAGAAAGCAAAAGGTCACAAGCCTCAAGAAGTTGTAAGTCTGGAAGGTTTAAAGTAAACAGTACGTGGTCTCTGTCAATCACCCAAACCAAAGCTCGAGTTGTTCCTGACATTGCTTCCTCAAACAATTCATCTAATCAGAAAATCCAGTTGACCCTACCTTTAAAATAGTCTTTCTTTTTAAACAGAACAAGTGTCCCCGCGGTCAGCCAGAGACCCTTCCCCCAGAGCCAGGCTTGGCGGCTGTGGACACCCACCTCCTTGCCCCCCGGGTGGAGCCCGGCTGCCTCAACAGCCCCACACCCGCCCTCGGGGGGGAGCAGCCGGAGGCCACGACACGCACACGACGCTCACTGCAAACGCACGCGTGGACACAGGGGCCCAAGAACCCCCCACGTTTTGGAACAAAAGGCAAACACCTCAAAGGCTAGGGGTCCTGCAAACGTCAGGACTGAGGTACCGGGGAGGCTTTTCACCTTTCCCAGGGAGAATCTGCAGCGCTAACAAGGGAGCGTCACAGGAGAGCCGCCAACCCTCCGACAGGCGAGGCTGTAGGGTGGGCCAGGGGGGCCCCGGGAAGCACAGGGACGCGGAGGGCCCACCCTTCACGCCCAGTGGGGGGAGCAGCAGACCCAGGCAGGCCAACCTCCCCCCGGGGGCCCAGCGCTCAGCAGCTCCTTTCACCGCAGGGCCTCACCCTTCTTTGGGAAACAAATACTGGGCACCAAGAAAACAATTTCTGAGCGTAGAAAGTGACTGAGAGCTTGGAGAACGGATCCCGGTGCCCCTGGGGGTGTGCCCTGCCCGCCGCCCCCAGAGAGGCAGGTGCAGGGCCAGGACCACCTCCCTCCAGGATGGTGGGCGGTGTGGACTGGAACCTGGAACCGGGCCGGGCGAAGGAGGCTTGAGCCGCGGCAAAGCCGACACCAGTCCTTCAACACAGAGCAACCTCCACCCCGGAGGGTAAAGGCCAGAGAGCAAAGGCACGCGTGACCCCAGCGTCTCCGCAGCACAGAAAAGGCCCCAGCCCCCCACCCCTAGGCAGAAAGGGCTGAGAGTGTGCTCGGGGCTCTCCCACAGGGCCAGACCCCTCTAGAGACCCCTCCTCAGCTTCCGGCAAACAGTTAAGGATACGGTAGAGTGCTCATGGAAAAACCAAAGCCCCGGTGAGTGGGAGGCCCCGGGTGGGAGGAATCTTGACGGACCAGTGGGTAAAGGACAGCAAAGCTCAGACTCGAACGCGGCGCCTGTCCCCGGAAGAGCAGGGAGGCCACAGACGCCACCCCGTGCTGGCTACAGGGACTGACGACAGATGATGGACGGGGTGCGCGCCCGTGGTCCCTGTCACCGCCGCTGTCCTCCTGGGACCAGCACGGGGCTGGCACAGCGTCCACCTCGCCGTCCCTCACGCCCCAGGCCCCGACCTGACTCCCGCTTCTAGAAACAGCGCGGGGACGCACGTGGCCAGGGCGTGGACGCGGAGCCCCAGGCAGGCGTGAGCGCGTGGAGGGTGCCGTCCACCAAAGTGCAGGGAAGACACACAGGCTTCGCAGCACAAGTGCTCTGGAAAGTCACGGAAGGAACCAGAACAGACGTGTGAGGGAGGTTCCCCCAAATACGTGAGCCCTTCCAGCCTGTGACCCACTCACCTACTGTGTCACCTACTCCCAGTGACACAGAAAACGGAAGGACAGAGCTGGGAGCCGGGCGGGGCAGCGGGAGGGGAGGAGGCGAGAGGGCCCCGCGCCACGCCCGGCTCCACGGCCACCTGCCCCTGCAGCTCCAGCTCCTGCAGCCCCGTCGTTGGAGCCTGAGTGGCCTGGCACGCTCTGGGCCACCGGCCGCAGGCACGGGCAGCAGCAACAGAACCCGTGTTTCCCTGGACCTAAGAGCCGGGCTCCTGCCACCTGCCGCCCCCGGGAAGGAGCACATCTGAGGCCGGCTACAAGCAGAACACCTCGGGGCCTCGAGAGGGACGGCTTTGTTTAAAAAGGTGCCAGGGTCATCCTGGGAGCAGAAACACCTCACCTGCCCCAGGGTCCAGAGAAGCAGGGCCGGCGCAGGCCAGAGGGGGTCGGGGGGCAGAAATGAGGTCCCAACACTGCGGACGGACACAAGCCAGGGCAGCGACAGGGAGACTCGGGTTTGGGGCAACACAGACGACATCAAGGACGCCGGGGACGAGATGGCAGCGCCGACGGGTCAGCGCACAGGGACACCGACGCACCGACCCCCGTCACTGCTAGGAAAATCCCGAAGGCCTTCCCCAGGCCGGGCCGGCCGCCAACAGGGGGCTCCTGGCGCGGCCTCCCACCCGGGGCTTCCCACCTCACTTTGCTTTAGCAGGTGGTGTCGTTCCAACCAGTCCTGGTTTCTCTTTGTCCTAAACCGAGACACGTGTGTGTGTGTGTGTGTGTGTGTGTGTGTGTGTGTGTGTGTGTGTGTGTGTGTGTGTGTGTGTGTGTGTGTGTGTGTGTGTGTGTGTGTGTGTGTGTGTGTGTGTGTGTGTGTGTGTGTGTGTGTGTGTGTGTGTGTGTGTGTGTGTGTTTCTTTCTCAGCTTTAACACCATTTTTCAGCTACTGAAACATGTCACCTCAGGGCTGCAATTCAGACCTTTCAGCCTGTTTCATCCCCTGAAAGGCCGTGTCAAGCCCCAGCCCTGCCCGTCTGTGCGGAGGGCGAGGGGTCGTGAGAACACACGACGTGGCGTAAAGATCAGGGCAGTGACCTTTCGACCCGGCCTCTCTGCAGGGCCCGGGCCTGCAGCGCCAGTGAGGGGCCTGGGGGCGGGGCGTCTCTCCCCAGGCCCCTCGGCCCGGCTGGCCCTGCACCTGCCCACAGGGGCCAGTGCCCCCTGGGGAAAAAGAAACAGCAAAGGGGGCTGACACATCCTCCCTGCAGCCCCGTGCCCTGAGGATGCTGCCTGTTTTGGGGATCAGCTCCCCTTTTCAAGAAGCCGCTTCTGTAAACTGGGTAACTCCTCCCCGGGCATCGTCCTCTCAGACCATCTGCACAAAGGTCACCGGCACCTCCTGGCCTTCAGCAGGGGCCCGGATGGGAGGAGGGGGCGCCCCAGGGGCCCCCCAAGTCCCCGTGGGTCGGGCAGCCACACAGGAGACCCTCAGGGACAAGGGCCGAATCTCAGCCCCGGAGGTCCTGCGGGGGCGGAGAGGGGTCCGGGTGCTGGCAGGCCCAGAGGAACAAAGGTTTCCGTGGGGCGGGAGCAGCTCGGCATAAAGGAGCGTTTGGGTCAGCGCGGGGCAGCATCAAGCCTTCGTGCCGAGGGTCCCGCTGCCGCAAGTCCCCGGACTGGCCCTTCATCCCCGGTGGGAACGGGGCGACAGCACGCTGGACAGGGCCGTCCTAAGTAAGCTCCAAAGGGACGAGCCGCACCGCCCACGGCGCGGCCGTCGGGCAGAGGCCACAGCACTTTCGGGGGCAGGTGCCCTCCACCTGGGGCCGCCGGGGCAGCCTGAGGGCCTGACCACAGGTGAGGGCGCGTCCCGGGGTGCCCGCGCCCCTGCCACCTACGGTGAACCGTGCCAGCCTCTGGGATGCCACAGGCGGGACTGCATCCGTCTGTCCCGAGCCCAGCCCCGCCCTGCGAGGAGCAGGCCTGTCTGCGGAATCCCGGGCCCTGGAGGAGAGCAGGCAGTGGCTCCGCCCCACCCCCAGCTCCCTCTGGGGCTGGTGGCCTGAACTTTTCACCCTCGGCACAGACATCAGGAGAGGAGGGCGCAGGGGTGTCTGCCCTCAGGCGGGGGAGGGCCTCCAGAACGCGTATGATGGCGGCCCAGGGCCCACAGGCCTCCTCACCCTCTGTGACCGCCTGACCTCTCGTAAACAGGGACAGAACTGGGACCTGCAGCCACACCCCCACACCCAGGAGGGGCCAGCGAAGGTCACCAGGGCGGCGTCCAGCCCTGGCCTCGCGAGGTGAGCCAACGCCCACGCCTCCCAGACGCTCTCGTGTGAGAACCAAAGCGGACCGAGCCGCCGGCGGTGACGGGACAGGGCGATGGGGGGACCGCGGCGCAGGCGCGGCCACGACAGGCAGGGGACACGCGGGGCCGGCCGAGGCTCTGGGCGCAGAGACCGACCCGCACGCCCCGTCCCCCCCCACCACGCGTCACGACGACAGGCCGGGAGAAGCAGGGACCTGCCGGCCACGGCCATCGACCAGGCTGCACCCGGGGCCGGGCTCCATCAGCAAGTGACCCCGGTCTCTCCTGGGGGTTGACAGCAGTGCATCGTCACACCCCGAGACCAGACGCTACCGAGCCTCGCCGTCCCTAAGGACCAGCCAGAGCCACTGCACGACGCAGCACACAGCCCGCCCGCCTGCCCGCCCGCTGACCTCCTTCCAGGTCATCGCCCGTCCCCGTGAGGCCTGTCCTTCTCAACTGCCACGCCGGGCGCGATGAGCAGGGCCAGAGGAAGAAAGACCCACTAGGACGCAGGCCCCGCGGCTCTGTGGCCTCTGAAGGACCTGCTGGCAGTGCCTCTCAGGGGACGTGCTGCCCAGAGGTACACGATGGACGTCACAGCAGGTCCCAGACAGGGCCGTGAGGAGTCAGGTGTGGGCTCATCCAGAATCCCCAGCAGCATGGCCACACCGAGGGCCCAGTGTGGCAGGGACACCTGAGCCAAAGCCCAGAGGGTCCCGAGTGGCGGGTGGACCCCCAGTACCACTGAACGTAGGCTGGTGCCCCACAGGTGCCGGGGACCTGACCAGGCGACCCGCAGCTTCCTCACAGCAGGAGCGCCAGGCCTCGCCACACCGTGTGCGCCCACTGCCCCTCGGCCCGTCTGCTCTGCAGCCCTCCACCAGCAAGTCAGGGCAGTCACCCCCTCGGCCAAGGAAAGGACTTGCTCTAACGCCAGGCAGGGAAACTCTCCCGCACCGCCAGCAACCAAATCAAATATGGTTCCGGACAGTCCTCTAGAGTGACTCGGAGGCCCGCAGTGACGACCGGGCGGGAGGGCACCAGGCAAAGGTCTGGGCCGGCCCTGCCCGCCTTCCCCGTCACCCAGCATTCACAGCCTCCTGACCCGTCGCCGCCCTGTGGTCAGCTCGGCACCACTGGGGGGGCCAGACGAGCCCCTATGCCCCTGGATGCAACTTCCCAGGCAGCTGTGTGCCCCCAAGGGCCCCTGCCGACTCAGGAAGCAAAATGTCCCCCAGTAGCCAAGCCGTGGCCAGCACCTCTGGACAGCTACGCCTGTCCAGAAACTGGGACGGAGGGATCGGGGTGGGGGGCACACACGGGGGCATCTGCTGACCGCCAGGAAAGACCCAGAACAACAGCAAAGACAACGTGGATCAGCTCCCCAGGGCTGAGGTCCTGCCACGTGACTAGTTCTCTGAGCTGGAGCCCTGCGTCCGGGAGGCTGCCAGTCCAGGGCTGGGGCCAGTCAGGTACCCCTGGGGCAGGGGCTTCCAGGGTGAGTAACGCCCACCGAGGGGCTCCCCGCCCGGCGCCCAGGCCTGTCCCACGGCAGCCCTGTCCCCCTGACTCCAGAGCTCGGGCCACCCGGGCTGCTCAGAAAGACCTCCGGCCACCCAGTGAAACCGTTCTGATGCAGCTCCGGGCAGACACCGGGGTGGCACTGCAACCCGTGACCAGGGACAGTCTGGAAGTAGGAGGCCCACAGCCCCACCTGTGCCCTGGTGCCCAGGCTCACCGTGGCACAGACGTGCACGCCCCTCCTGGGCGAGACCACAGCACAGCCCTGACCTGCTGGGCCCTGAGCTCCTCCACAGTGCCTAGGAGAATACAGCCCCCCCCTCAGCCTGGCCGAGCCCCAAAGCCACTGACCATACCTCCAGACCTGAAGGAAGGCTCTAGGTGGATGTGGTATTTAAGCGTGAGGACACGAGGGCGTACAGGCCACTGTCACCGCTCTGCTACACCCCGACGGCATAACCAATGTGCCACCTCCTCACCCTGAAAGGCATCACACTGCCTGGAAATTTCTGAAAAGCTAAATACACAACTCTGTCCCTGCTGAAACTGAAATGAGTGGCATCTGGTAATCCCCCTTCCCCGACAGCCAAGTCCTCAACTCTGAGCACTGTCCGTTCTCGCAGGTGCCACGGAGAGCGTGTGGACACCAAGCCTGTCACTAGACTGGTTAAGCGCTGGCTCGACGCAGCTGCTACTCTGAATAGTCAAAATCATGGCACTTTGTTCATAATCAATTCTGACTAAAATTGAAAAGGCAGTGATGAAGATGTTAACAAAAACGAATTTAACGTAGCCAAGATGACTGCAAAAAGGAAAACATATCTGCTCACGACGGACATGCCAGTCAGCACAATTCAGAGATTTTTGTGAAGCCTTCCACCTCGGAGTTTGACTTGCTCACCTTCCTTCCTAGGGCCGACAGCACCCCTGGGGTCTGCCACTCAAGTCTCGAGCTATTTTTGCTTTTCATGGGATTCCAGCCTCACAGAGCGCCCCCCACACGCCCCCGTGCAGAGAAGCCTCCCCAGATGTCTGCATCCCGCAAGACGACAGCAATTTTTTAACTTTTGATCTCGTTTTTCTAATGTTGTTTATGAAAAGAGTGCCTGATTAGACAAGCTGGAAGCCGATTTGGGGGCAGTAACCACACCGCGGGGAGAGGACCCGCCTGCAGCCCAGATGGCGTCACAGGGACGGATCACCCCCTCCCCCAGCCAGTTAAAGCCCAGACACGATCCAGGAGACGACCGCCCTCAAGGCACTGGACATAGTGACCAAGGACAGTGACACGCCCCCCCCAGATGTGGAAGCTCTCGGCCACCCAGCTCACTGCCTGGAGCTCTCAGACGGCAGCGCCCAGGGCACCCCGAGTTGAGGAGACAGACCTGATGGTCCAGAGGGACCAGTGCAGCTGGAGTGCCCGGGACGGAGCCGCAGGGGGTGGGCACGGTGGGCAGAGCGCAGGCTGGCACACGCGTGTGAGGACACTGCCAGAGGCCAGGAAAGACCCACCAAGAGGACTCAAGGGAAAGGAGCCTGGGGCCCACACGGGGCTGGGAGCAGCCCCTGCTCCACCCAGGAGTCTGGAGTACCTGAGTCCTTACAGTCCTGGCTACCCAGGATGGTTTTGCCACAGTGCGGGGGATAATTACCCCTAGAAGGAGCATTCCTCCGGACCTACCCAAGAAATCGTAAAAGCAAGACCTGTGAGGATCAGACTGTCTGCAAGTAACTTAACTGTGCCCCAGGACAAAGCTTGAGAAGATTGACGGGAATTCGGAACATTCGCCATCAAAACGTCTATAGCCCAGGAAGCAGGAAAACACGAACCACAATGCAGAGATTCACGAATCCACTGAAACGGACCAAAACATGGAATTCACATAGAACGTTAAAACCATTACTAAGGCCAGACTCTACGTGCTCAAGAAGTTAAACAGAGACACAGAAGGTCTGTGAAGTCAAACTTCCACAAGAGGAAGACGATGCTGGATGGGCTGGCAGAGTGCAGCGCAGATGCTTGTGACAAACTGCTCACAATGGAACAGAGAGAAAGACCCCAAGAGAAGGGGAAGAACATCTCTGGGGGGTGGGGGGGCAAATTCAAACGGTGAATCGACAGGTGACTGAAGCTCCCGCACGAGGCAGGGGGAGCAGAAAAAGTCTGCGGAACGCTGGCCAAACACTCTCCGAACTTGGAAAACACTATGAACTCCAAAAGCTCAAAAACCCCCAAACACACGTAATCTAAAGAAAGCCACGGGGCTTCCCTGGTGGCGCAGAGGTTAAGAATCCGCCTGCCAATGCAGGGGAC
The DNA here is from genome assembly GCF_949752795.1 of Hyperoodon ampullatus. Taxonomy (NCBI): domain Eukaryota; kingdom Metazoa; phylum Chordata; class Mammalia; order Artiodactyla; family Ziphiidae; genus Hyperoodon; species Hyperoodon ampullatus. Next base: position 1,135,539 of record NC_136915.1, on the reverse strand, counting down.
ACGGGTTCAAGCCCTGCTCCAGGAGGATCCCACATGCTGCAGAGCAACTAAATCCGTGCACCACAGCTACTGAGCCTGCGCCCTGTAGCCCATGAGCCCTAACTACTGAGCCCGTGTGCCACAACTACTGAATCTCACGAGCCTAGAACCCTGCTCTGCAGCAAGAGAAACCACCACAATGAGAAGCCCACGCGCCGCAACGAAGAGTAGCGCCCGCTCACCCCAACTAGAGAAAGCCCGCGTGCAGCAACGAAGACCCAATGCGGCCAAAAATAAATAAATAAACAAATAAACAAATATAAATAAATAAATTTTTAAAAATAAAAATAAAGAAAGCTACAGGGACTTCCCTGGTGGCACAGTGGATAAGACTCCACACTCCCAATGCAAGGGTCCAGGTTTGATCCCTGGTCAGGGAACTAGATCCCACATGCATGCCGCAACTAAGTTTGCCTGCCACAACTAATGAGCCCGCGTGCCACAACTAAGGAGCTGGTGAGCCGCAACTAAGGAGCCCGTGAGCTGCAACTAAGGAGACCGCCTGCCGCAACTAAGACCTGGTGCAACCAAATTAATTAGTTAATTAAAAAAAATTTTTTTTAACATAAAGCTACATACAGCAAAGTACATCAAAATCAAGATGCTCAAAACCAGTGATAAAATGAAAATCATAAAGACATCCCAGAAAAAGGAACAAAGGACCACAGCAGATCACCATCTTTAAAGTACCAAAAGGAAAAAGAAACTATCAACCTGGAATTCTATACCCACTGCAAGTACCTTTCAAAAACAAAGGGGAAGTAAATATGCTTTGCCACCAAAAAACTCACCACCAGTGGACCCATAATAATAAGGAACATTAAAGGACATGCTTCAGGCAGAAGAAAAACAACACCAAATGGAAATCCTTAGCCTTGCAAAGGAATAAGCAGTGCTAGAAATGATTACTCCGTAAGTAAATGTATCAATTTCTCTTATTATTTAAGCGCCTTTAAAAAGCAATTGTTTAGGGGCTTCCCTGGTGACGCAGTAGTTAAGAAACCGCCTGCCAATGCACGGGACATGGGTTCGGGCCCTGGTCCAGGGAGATCCCACGTGCCGTGAAGCAGCTAAGCCCGTGCGCCACAACTACTGAGCCTGGGCTCTAGAGCCCGCGAGCCACCACTACTGAGCCCGTGAGCCACAACTACTGAAACCCACATGCCTAGAGCCTGTGCTCCGCAACGAGAAACCATTGCAAAGAGAAGCCAGCACACCGTAACGAACAGTAGCCCCCGCTTGCCTCAACTAGAGAAAGCCCACGCAGCAGCGAAGACCCAACGCAGCCAAAAAGAAATAAATAAAAAAATTTATTATAAAAAGAAAGTAATTGTTTAATCATAAGCTGTAATGACATATCACAGGGATTATGACACGTGTAAAAGTGCCGCGCGTGACAACAAAAAGCCAGGGGCGGAACAATGGGCAGACAGCAGTGAAGTTCTCGCGCTGCAGGTGCTGTGCTGGGTGCCGCCGAACGGTGACAGGCCCAAGGTGACGAGGATAAAGGCTGCAGCCCCGGGCAAGTCCTTAGAATCCCAGAATGAGCACAGCCAATGAGGCAACGAGGAAATACTATGGAATCACAAACAGATTTGATTAATCCAAAGGAATGCAGAAACCAACGAAAAATGAAACAGATAGATGGAAAAATAGAAAACGAACAAGATGAAAGACTCAAACCTAATCCTGTCAATAATGAAAGTAAACCTTAGTGGGTTGAACACCCTCAATTAAAAGGCAGAGATTGTAAGACTGGATAAGAAAGCCATATGCAGCCTACAAGAAATACATTTCAAACATAAAGATAGGTTAAAGCAAAGGCGTGGGAAGGGATACGCAAATTCACAGGAGTAAAAAAAAGTAAACAAAAGCTGAAAGGGCTACATCAACATCAGGCAAAGTACGTTTCAGGGCAAAGAGTATTCACCAGGGACTAGGGAGATTTCATAACTGATAAAAAGGGTCAAGTGATCTTTAAAAAAAATCATAAACACGGATGCCCCTAATGACAAAGCTACAACATACATGAAGCCAAAACCTGACCTGACTGCAGAGACAGATCTACAGTCGTGACAGAAGATCCCAATTCTCTTCTCGCGATAACAGAGAGCAGGACACAGAAGACCAGCCAGGACCGCAGCTGTGAACAAGGCTGCCAACACCTGGACCTGAGGGTTCGGAGCAGCCCCCACCTCAGCTCCCCCAACGTGCACAGAGGGTTTACCGGATGGACTGGACTCTGAGCTGAAACCAGCCTCGGTACCTTCAAAAGGAGCCACGTCACACAGGTGGGTGCTCTTACCAGGTGGGATTTGATGCGCAATCAGTAACAGAAAGACCTCTGGAGAATTCCCAAATGTTTGGAAACTAATCCACTTCTAAATAACCCATGCATCAAAGGAAAAATCAAACGGTAATTAAAGTTTTAAACTGAATGGAAATGGAAATGATGCACCAGAATATGTGCAATACCCTTAAAACAGGACTCAGGAGAAAACCAAAGGTTTGGATCACAAAAAAAGAAAGGTCTCAAATAAATGGCTCAGCGTCCAATATATGAAACTAGAAAAAGGACAAATTCAACCCAAAGTAAAACAAAGAAACGGAATATAAAGACCAAAACAGAGATCAATGAAATAGAAAACAGAAAAATAACAGAAAAAAATCAGTTAACCCAAACTGGTTCTTTGAGAAAACCAGTAAAATCAATAAACCTTTACCCAGATTAATCAGGAAAACAAAAAAAGAAAAATGATCAGCATCAGGAACGTGAGAGGTGCCACTGCCCTGATTTCTACAGGGAACAGGAAAGCACTGTCAACAACACACGCCAATAAATTTGACAATTTAAATGAACTGGGCAATTACTTGTAAAAAAACAACTCTCAACCTAGAACAGATAACTGAATAGTTAAAAAGCTTCCCACAAAAAAAATCCAGACTCAAATGGGCTTCAATGCTAAGTGCTACCAAATATTTTGAAAAGAAATAATTATTTCAAAAAGTTTAAGGACGGAATACCTCCCCAATAATTCTATGAATCCAACATTACTCTGATACCAAAACCAGACAAAGATATTACAAGAAAAAAAAAACAAAACAAAAACTATAGCCCAATATCCCCCACGAATATAAATGCAAAAACTTATAAACAGGGCTTCCCTGGTGGCGCAGTGGTTAAGAATCCGCCTGCCAATGCAGGGGACACGGGTTCGAGCCTTGGTCCGGGAAGATCCCACATGCCGCGGAGCAACTAAGCCCGTGAGCCACAACTACTGAGCCTGTGGCTCTAGAGCCCGTGAACCACAACTACTGCGCCCACGTGCCTAGAGCCCATGCTCTGCAACAAGAGAAGCCACCTCAATGAGAAGCCCGCGCACCACAATGAAGAGTAGGCCCCGCTCACCACAACTAGAGAAAGCCCGCGTGTAGCAACGAAGACCCAACGCAACCAAAAATAAATAAATAAAACAAATAAATTTATTTTTAAAAAAAACTTAAAAACAAAAATTTATCAAGTCAAACTCAACAATATTCTAAAAGGATGAGACACCGTGACCAGGGGAGGTTTATCCCAGAAAACGAAAGGTTAGCTGAATTCAAAATCGGTCAATGTAACTCACCATATTAATAAACTAAAAAAGATATGCACCATGTAAATAATCTCAATAAATGCAAAAAAAGCATCCGACAAACTCCAACCCATTCCTGATCAAAGCAATCAAGGACAGAACTGTAGGGACTCCTTCGGTCTAATAAAGAGCATCTACAAAACCCAGTACCTTGTGAACAACACACCCAAGAGTGAGATACTGCACGCTTCCCCTAAGACCAGGAGTACGGCTGTCTGCTCTCACCATGTCTATTCAGCCACAGGAGGCTCCAGCCAGTGCAATCACACAAGACAAAGAAAAGGCATCCAGATCAGAAAGGAAGCAAAACTGCCTTTATTCACAGATGTAAAACCTGACGGAATCTCCAAAAATCTACTAGAATGATTTGCAAGGCTGCAAGATGCAAAATAAATTGTACTAGCAACTTATAATCAGGAGCTGAAATTTAAAAAATAGGAGTACTTACAGGGCTTCCCTGGTGGCGCAGTGGTTGAGAGTCCGCCTGCTGATGCAGGGGACACAGGTTCGTGCCCCGGTCCGGGAGGATCCCACATGCCGCGGAGCAGCTGGGCCCGTGAGCCATGGCCGCTGAGCCTGCGTGTCCGGAGCCTGTGCTCCGCAACGGGAGAGGCCGCAACAGAAAGGCCCGCGTACCGCAAAAAAAGAGAGTACTTACAATGACACCAAAAAAGAAAAGGAAAAAACTTGGAGATAAATCAATAAATCTGAAAAAAGGCATCAAAGACCTGTGCCCTGAAGACTATAAAATATTGCTGAGAGAAACTAAGAATAACTTAAATAAATGCAGCAATATACCTTGACCATGGGTTGGAAACTCAAAACTGTTAAAATATCAGTTCTTCCCAAATTGACCTATAATCTAATTCAATCCCAACCAAAATTTCAGCAAGATTTTTTTCACAGAAATTGACAGACTGATTCTAAAATTCATATGGAAATGCAGAGGACCTGAAATAGTCATAACTCTGAAAAGGAACACAGCTAGAGAGTGAATATCACCTGATTTCAACAATTATACAGCTATAATAATCAAAAACAGCACACTGATACAGACAACTCGACCAATTGAACATAAGAGAGTCCAGAAATAAATCCACACACATACGGACAACTGATTTTTGACAAAAGTGCAAAGATAATTCAGTAAAGAAAATGTAGTCTTTATAACAAATGGGACTGGAACAACTGGTCATCCACATGCAAAAATATGAACTTGGATGTGGACCTTGCATCATTCCCCAAAATTAACTCAAAATAGATCACAGACCTAAATGTAAACCTGAACGCTACAAAATCTGTGGAAGAAAACAAAAGAGATGATCTTTGTGACCTTGCATTAGGGAAGATTTCTCAGCTAAAACATCAAAAGCCCCGTCCAAAAGAACCAACTGGTACACTGGAGTTGATCAAAATGTTAAAATTCTACTCGAGAAGAAAAAAAAGAAAGAAAAAAGAAAGCCACACTATGAAGAAAAAAGAAAGCCACAGGCAGGGAGAAAGCTTTTGCAGAGCATAAACGTGAAAAGGGACTTGCACTCGGAATACATAAAGAACTCTCAAAATTCACCAATAAGACAACAACTCCACTTAAATAACTGACAAATCTTGAACAGACACTTCACCATAGAAGACACACAGACGGCAAATAAGCCCACAAAAAGACGCCCAACGTCATTAGGGAAACGCAAATTAAAACCACAATGAGATACCCCTCTAAAACCTTGTTTTAGAAGGGCTGAAATAAGAGAGCAACCACAGCAAGTGCTGGCGGGGATGGGGAGCGGTGGGGGTGCTCTGGACCAGCTCGGCGTTTCTAGAAAGGCAAACCTGCACACAAATACACGACCCAGCCATTCACACCTAGGTATCTACACAAGGGAATGAGACGTGAACGTCCCGGCAAAACTTGTAAAGGAACGTTCACGGCAGCTTTATGAGTAACAGCCAAGAACTGGAAAGGATCCCAAGCATCCGCAGGTGAATGAAGAAACAAACTGTGGCAAAGCCGTACAATGGAGCAAAAACAAAAACAAAAAACCCAACTACTGACACGACCACACAGAAGAATCTCAAGATAATTATGCTGAGTGGAAGAAACCAGACCGAAAGAGATTTCATTTATATAAAGCTCTAGACAAGGCAAATCCATCTAGAGTGAAGGAAGCTGCTCGGTGGCTGCCCGGGGTGGGGATGGGGGGGGGTGGGCGGGACAGGCCGGAGGGGCCACCAAGGGGCACGGGACACTTCGCGGGTGAGGGACGGCTTCTTCACCTTGATTGTAGCAATGGTTTTACATGTGTACGCATTTGTCAACGTTATCAAACTGTACGTTTTAAATATGCACAGCTTATTATGTTAATTATACCTTTAAAAAGCTGCCTTTAAAAAAACTATACAGCAATTATCCCAACTGGAGCTTTTATATTGCAGGACTCACTTGTTCCACGGCTTGAAACAATCCCCAAAGGTCAATAACAAGTGTAAATGAGCAGCACAGGCCACCATTTCATCTGTGGTCGATCCCAAGCACGTCCTTTCCCATCCCCCAAAAAGATTCGCAGAAATGCCGTGGCCATGCATTCAAGTCATTTCTTTGTCCAGATCAGGAACCTGCAAGCATTTCCTATAAAGGACAAACCATATTTTTGGGTTTTTTTTTTTTTTTTTTTTGGCTTTTTGGGGCGTGCGTTCTCACTCCAGCTGCTCCAGGCTCCCACAAAAGCAGCCACAGGCCAAGTGGATGCCACGGGCAAGGCCGTGAGCAGATACAGCTTTATTTACATAGACGAGTGGGGTCTGGCCTCAGTCCAGGGCTTCTCCCAGGGGGGCCCAGGGGCAGCATCGCCTGGGAACTTGTAAGAAATGCAAATTCTCAGGGCCCACCTCAGATCTAGGAATCTGAAACTCCGGGGGCGGGACTCACAAGCTAGTCACTGAAGAATTCTGAAGCTCAAGCTCTAGAACCACTGGTCTAGAAAGCCGGCAAGAATGAGCACCAACAGAGAGCTGCGGCCCACACCCCGCAGAGGAGGCCCTGGGCCTTGGGCGGCCCGTGATGAAACACGTCTGCTGACTTAGCCACGGGAGAAAATCTCAAAAAAGGAGAAAGGAAAGCGAGACGTGTCCTGACGAACCTCTAGTACCGAACGGCTCCTGTGGTTCTTTTCACTTCTTAACAAAGAGCTTTCAACCCACTTTTAAAAGGCAATTCCAAAATTGTCTTGGTTCACGTTCTCCCTTGACTGCCTCCGCTCGACACTCGGGGGTGATTAAACCTCAGAACGAGGGTCTGAGTCATTCCTCCAGACATCAGTCAAGACCACACTCAGCCCGAGACGCTGAGTGCAAGACCTTCAAGGGCGGTGAACCCTGTGTGGACACGTGTGCACACACATGCACACACACACTAGCAAGAAACAAAACACTGTGAGAAAATAAATCCTGGTTATGAGAATTGCTTCTGGTTAAGTCACAAATCACTGGCAATACTGCATCTTCCTTTTTAAAGCAGCTCTTTATGCTCTTCCTTCCCGAATGCTTAAAATGCCAAAACCTTTTGCAAATTCAGAGAAACTCATCAAGAAGATGGAATAATTAAAATGCGTAACGAAAGAAAACCAGTTTCAAGATGGAAGAACAAAGACGCTTCAACCCCGCTCTCCTCTCAAGAACCGCCAAAGCCCCCACCCTCCAGCGAAGGAGCACCTGCGCGGGTGGGAGGAGGCTGGGCCGGCAGCGGCGGCGAAGGGCCAGGGGCCACGTGGGCATGCGCGGGGTGCGAAGACGCCAGCGACCACGGCGGGCAGAGAGGACGTTTCTCGGGAGCAACATCAGGGGCTCATCTGCAAGTGTGTCCACAGGACAGTTCGGCGGACCCCAAGTGCCCAGCCACGCCACACCACCGGTGCCCTTCATGCTTCCCCACGACATGAGCAGACGATAAAGAACCACCAGCGTGGGGAAAGCCGACGCCCCAAAACCAAAGGGTTTCAGAGGAAACCGCCGATAATATCCCTGGGGATAACAGACAAGATACTGCATCCATGAAACAAGAACAGGTGAGCACTTTCACTAAAGAAACGAAGAACAAAAAAAGACATGTTAAAAATTAAAATCACAAAACCCAAAAGTCGACAGGCAAAAGGAAAGTACTGGATGAGAAAGTGGAAGAAATCCCCAGAAATGACACAGAGAGAGGCCGACGTCCAGGCAGAAAGTGCTCCAGAGGACAGGAGAGCAATGGACCAACAGCCGGGACTTGCCACCAGGCACCTGCAACCAGGCAGACGGCCCGCGCCAGGTCTGCCGCAGTCACCTGCCTGACGCCGGGCTCAGAGGGAAGAGGCAGGGCACACGCCAGGTCCAGCACCTCAGCCTCAAGGAGCGGGACAGCACCACACAGGGGAGCAGGAAACAACTGACTAAGCCCAGGACGCAAGACGGACAGGAAGTGAGGTCAGGACGCAGGACCCAGAGCAGACAGGAAGTGAGATCAGGACTCGGGACCCAGAGCAGACAGGAAGTGAGGTCAGGACGCAGAACCCAGAGCAGACAGGAAGTGAGGTCAGGACGCAGGAGCTACAGCAGACAGGAAGTGAGGTCAGGACGCAGAACCCAGAGCAGACAGGAAGTGAGATCAGGACGCGGGACCCAGAGCAGACAGGAAATGAGATCAGAACGCAGGACCCAGGACAGGAAATGAGATCAGGACGCAGGAGCTACAGCAGACAGGAAATGAGATCAGGACCCAGAGCAGACAGGACGCAAGATCAGGACGCAGGACACAGAACAGACAGGAAATGAGATCAGGACGCAGGAGCTACAGCAGACAGGAAATGAGATCAGGATGCAGGACGCAGAACAGACAGGAAGTGAGGTCAGGACGCAGAACCCAGAGCAGACAGGAAGTGAGGTCAGGACTCAGGACCCAGAGCAGAAAGGAAATGAGATCAGGACGCAGGACGCAGAACAGACAGGAAATGAGATCAGGACGCAGAACAGACAGGAAATGAGATCAGGACGCAGGAGCTACAGACAGGAAATGAGATCAGGATGCAGGATGCAGAACAGACAGGAAGCGAGGTCAGGACACAGGACCCAGAGCAGACAGGAAGTGAGGTCAGGACTCAGGACCCAGAGCAGACAGGAAATGAGATCAGGACGCAGAACAGTCAGGACTCAGAACCCAGAGCGGAAAGGAAATGAGATCAGGACGCAGAACGCAGAACAGACAGGAAGTGAGGTCAGGACGCAGGACCCAGAGCAGACAGGAAATGAGATCAGGACGCAGAACAGTCAGGACTCAGGACCCAGAGCAGACAGGAAGTGAGATCAGGATGCAGGACCTAGAGCAGACAGGAAGTGAGATCAGGACGCGGGACCCAGAGCAGACAGGAAGTGAGGTCAGGACGCAGGACCTAGAGCAGACAGAAAATGAGGTCAGAACACATGTGCTGGCTCAGGGTAAACATGTCCCACAATAGTCAGCACGAAGGGTGGATTTATCCAGACCTGAGATGCAAGGGCATGGGCAGGCCTGGACGGGTGGCAGGCACAGGTGACTGAGAAACATGCGTCAACAGAGGATAAGTCGTGAACCAAAGAAAGCCCCTGCCCAAAGCCAAGTGGGGAGTACAGGACAGGTACACTGGGTTTGTGCCTTCGGCCCTTTAGCCATGACCTTACGTGACAGTAAAAGTAAGAGGATGCCCACATCGTGATAAGAACAAACATCAAACCCTCAAACCCCCAAAAGACGGAGAAGTGACGTCCACGTACCTGGGGAGCAGGGGCACAAGCCCGCATCTTCCACCACATTACAAAGCGGGCCTTGCTGGGCAGCATGTGGCTAAAGGTCACCTGTGTCCCGCAGCGGGAACGGGCATCTGGAGGAAAAGGAGCCAACACGGCCGTGTCCACCCAGGACATCCCGATCCTGCCTGCGAAGGCCGAGTCACAGCCAGAGTCAGCTGGCCTGCACCGTGAGGACGTCAGAAGCAAACAGAAGATCCCAACTTAGCTCCCCCAACCAGGGGCGGCAGTGACAACCAGAAGTGCACACAAGGACTGTCCAGCAGCCAGAGGGCGCGCATCAGCACGTCTAGACTGAGCACCAAGTAAATCAAAATGGACAACAGGCAAACAAAGACCCTGAGCTTTCCGTGTGACGGCTCCTGGGGGAGGCAGCACCGCTTCAGGGCTACTCAAGGGACAGGGAGCAAGGAGAAGGACCCCCCGGTGGGTGGGGCTTCGCAGCCCCCTGTGTGCTCCAGGATGGGCCGGAGGGCCTGGGCCAGTTAGCTCCTTCCGTCAGCACCAATCCTGGAGACAACTCCATCCATTGCTGGGCCCACAGCCCGATGCTGCCTCGTCCAAGGGCAGAGGGACCGGCAAGAGGCTGGGGCCAGGGTGGAGGGACACAGGCCCGCCGGCCAGCGCTCCAAGCAGGTGCATCATGCTGGTCGACGGCCCAGTCTATATGGCGGACCTTCCCGACACTTCAGAATCGACATCTCGAGATAAACAAGAAGCTCCCACGTGTATCAGAAAGTCTCGGAGGAACTTTCGAGAGAGGTCCCCCTGGACCCACCTAGAAACCACCTATCAATGCACCTGGGGCACCTGAAACAACGCAGCACAGCTCAGGACGGCTCCAGGCCCGGCAGCGCACACACACTACAGGACCGCAGCCCACAGAGGTCTGGCTGCCTCTGCTATGGCACCTCCGGCCCTTCTCTGACTGCAGAGCGGGGGGACACCAGCAAGCGCAGTCACCTCCTGTGGCAGGGGCAAGCTGCGCAGCAAGGCAGTCGCGGCAGGGCGTGCATGGGGCCCGGACGGTTCCCCCGTCACAGCAAGCCCTGCCGTGGATCAGCGGGGCGGGTGTGAGGCTTCCAGGAGAACGGAGCACCTCCCGCCCCGGCAGTGAGCACTCCGCCTGCAGGGTCCACCTCTGCCCACGACGGACAGGCGCCACCAGCGCTAAGCCTGGCCAAGGCCTTTGCCGACGGGTCGCCCCCGCCCCTCGCACCCCTCACGCCACGTGGCAGCTATGGCATTCCTTCCCACTCGGGCTGGGCTCCCCGGGGCCACATGCCCTCCAGCAACCAAATGAGGGCACCTTGGTTCCCTGTGCGCCACACAGAATCCAACACCCAGGCGGGGCGCGGAAGGGGCCTCAACTAACGGCACCAGGGCCTTGAGCGGCAGAAAGCACTGGTGCGGCCCGGCCGATGGCACCGCGCAGCGAGGCCCTGTTATGCCCGCTGCTCAGGCACATGCCATCCCCCTGGACCCTGCGGGCGGCGGGCAGGCCAGGGCCGGGACACAGCGGCCGGCTGGACGCACAGCAGGGCCACCTCCTCCTCCTCTCACGTGGCCCACTTCTGCCTCTGCCTCACCGTCGGGCTTGGAGCGCGTGGCCTGTTTACTAAGACACGCACATGTGTGGGAACGCGTCCCCAGGAATAAAAGCGAGGCCCCTGGCGGGGACAAGACGTGTGTGCAGGAGGGCTTGAGAGAATTTAGGTGCACAGGCTGTCTCCTCAAATCGCCGTCTGAGGACAGACCCGCGATGGGTCCTCCTCCCCTCACCGGAGGCCCGGCCCTAGGGATACACAAAGGGTACATCAAGAGCACATACTGATCCGGGGGCCTCGCGATGCCCACGCTGGCTGACTGCAGGGGCCGGTGCCAGAAAGGGTGGCAGGGCTTGGCCCATACCCACGCGCTGCAGGTCGGGACGGGCGAGGCTGTGTGCCATGGTGCACGGTGCCCCACGGAGCAGCCAAAGCAACGTGCATCAAATCGGGCCCTGAACATCCATTCCAGTCAGGCCCTCCTTGTTCTCCTGTGAGGCTCAGTACTTACAACCTTCTGCTGATAGGCTGGACCCACTGGAAGGCTCTTCTGGCAGAGCTGGGCATCGGCCCGACACTGGCCTCAACCAAGGAACCCGTCCCGAGCTCGGAGGGGCTGTGGGAACACGGGCCTCGTCCTCTCTGGAGGCACATGGACTGTGCCGGAAAGCCAGGGGCAAGGTGCCCGTGGCCAGGGGCCAGGCGTGTCTTTAAGCTCCGTCTTCTCTTTGGGCACAAAGCACTGACGTGCCTGTCCTTGGATTAACATTCTGGCAACTCTTTGTGGCCAGCAGCTCAAACAGATGGAGGCCCTCGGCAGGTACAAAGCACTGTAGCCCTAGGGGACCCTGCAAACTGCTCCCTGGGAGGTTGTATCCCCAGCACAGGGCCTGGAACCTGGGGGCCTCCCCAGCCGCACAGCCACGGGGCACCTGTTGGGAGCCTGGCCGCCCCTGCACGGCCCAGAAGAGCTTCAGAGCATCGGGCTGTGCCAAGGGCGCGACCTCATCCTCGAACAGCCACTACTGCTCTCAAAACACTCTCATCCTTCTTAGGGTAGCTAAAATGAGTCAACCCACCTTTTTTTTTTTTTTTAAATCTTACGGGGCTTTCAGAGATTTGAGGTAGGATAAAGGTTTGTTTTCCAAACAGGGAAAAAAGGGACGGTTTTCAATTCTCTCCATTCCACCTCAAACCGAAGTGACAGGCACCTGGAGGCCGTGCTGCGCACCAGGCTCCCTGCCCTCCTGACCCCACTCGCCCAGAGAAGGACACAGATCCAGGTGCAGGAACGAGAGGACGTTCTGGGTAGGGAAGAGTGTGAGCGACCCCAGCGCACGGCGCACCCGGGCACAGCCCAGGGTGGAGTGGACACAGGCACAGAGACCGGCCTCTGGGCCCAGGGACAGTGAAATGTCAATGGACGCAGCCCCGTGGGAGGCCCCCGAGACACGAGCCACTGGGGAGGAAGCGGCTGGGTTCCATCCATGACCCCCAACAATGAGAAGTGGAAGACAGCCCAACGTTCACAGGCAGAAAGGTCATCTGCCGTCAGCAGTCACCTCACCGCCGCCCGACGTGAGGCAACCCCTACCGAGACTGGTACCCACCCCCCGGGCTCTGGCTTGGGGCAGGCGTGTCCACATCAAGGGGCCGCGTCTCAGACTAAACCACCTGGTGACCCGGCTCCCTGTAAGGGAGCCGTCAGGAGAGGACGGGCCACACGCTGCCATGAGGTGTGGGGCATGGCGGTGGGGGGTGGGAGAAAAGCCATCAGGAGGGACCGAGTCCCAGTAGGTGGCCAAAAGAGGGACAATTTAGGCATCAGATAATGACAGAACGATTGGGACACTGAAATGGGCCGAATTTGGTGACACCAAGCAGCAGGAGGGGGAGGGAGGGAGGGCAGAGCTCCAGGAGAAGCAGACCGGCCACTGCTGCTGGTCAGGCAGCGTCGCAGAGGGACACTGAACCCACCAGGAGAAGGTTCACGAGGACAGGATGCTGGCAGGGTCTAAAGTCTGCCCACCGATTACTTATTAACCATGAAGGGAAAAGGCAGATCCCACTCACGACAGTGACCAAAAGCTGCCGTCCCCAAGGGGAGGCCGACTCCGAGCCTCCTGCAGCTTCACGATCCCGCCCCAAACGCCACCTAACACCGACCAGGAGACACGCCAGGCACCTCGGCTGGAGGTCCTGGACGGCTCCCGCCCTCCAAATGCAGCGTCAGGCAGGACCAAAGGTGGGGAGGAACTCAGGAGACGGCCTGGGAAGAGACGGCCCAGGGCGCATCCTGGCGGGTCCCCAGCAGAAGCAAACCGCTGTGAAAGGGCTGAGAGGGACGACAGGCTCGGGACGGGGCAGCAGCTGGGCCCCCCCGGTGGTCACACACCCAAGGACCACAGTGATGGACACTCCCTCCAGCATAGCAGGCGTGAACCTTGGTGAACCTGCTCTCAAAGCTTCACTGCAGGTTTGAAGATTTCTTAAAAAGTCCCAAACCAAGGAGAGGCACCAGGTTTACCAACGGCGGCAGCAGCCACGCCACAGATTGAGAACACGGGATCGCGCACCAAGAATGGGCCTGGCGCTCTGGGGACGCCCAGCTCGCGCAGGGCAGTGACCGCCTGCGGTATTTAAGCCGCGCTGAGTGATTTTTCTAAGACGGACCCAAAGGCGTCAGAAATCAAACAGCATGAAAAACCTAACTCTCAAAATTCCAGATTTCCTGAACAGTAACAAACCTGCTTATAAAAACAAATGTCAAATTCCAATTCAACTCTCTGGTACAATGATCCAGAATCCAGCACGTGAGGACCTAGACCAACAGGGAGCAGGGGAATGGCGACGCCCACACCCCCTACCCCCCTGCCCCGGTGCAGCCAGGCCTGTCCAAGACCCAAGACCCTGGCTCCTGCTGACAGGAGAGGTCGGCCCGTGACCCCGCCCCCCGGGCTCCTCCTTCCCAAGCCCCCAGCCCAACAACAGCAGGACAGGGAAGGAACCTCCCTACGAGGTCCCTTGCTTCCACTGGAGAGGACCCCTGCTGGCTTGTTTACCCAAATCACCGCTTGAAGAATTACCCAAAGTTCTCCCACTTGAAATCCCATCCCATCAGCCTTGCTCTGAAACAGAATGCAGGTCTTCCCTCCCGCCATGGGGCCACGTGAAGGTTGAACTTGGCAGAGAAGGGACTCCGCAGCCCGTCACCGGGCACCACCTGCTGGTATGGCTGAGGTGGGCAGCCGAGCTCGCCCACGCACGCTCGGCCTGCACACAGAGCCCGAGGGCCCCCAGGACGCGGGTGGCTCCCGGCGTCCCAACAGGACCACACGCAGGGGCCCAGGCCAAACGCACCACTACCCACCCCATCTCGGACCCCACCCCCTGGAAGTGGGCTGAGAACTTGCAGGTCCATCGGGGTGGCCAGCATGGGGGCACAATGGCCACAGACAGCACAGGCCCCAGTCCACCCATGAGCCCGCTGCTGGCACCGAGAGCCGTGGCCGCCTGGCTCACCGTGTGCTCTGCTCACAGCACCTGCTGGCGCCCGCCCCACTGGCCCGGCTGGATGCAGGGAGGCCACCGTGCCAGCCCGCTATGCCCACACATGGCCCCGGCTGGGCTCCTGGGACGGCTTGTCGGGCCCGCTGCCTCCTGTCAGATGCCCCGGCTTTGGGAAAAAAAAAGGGCTGGAGCAGCCGGAAGCACACGTACGGTGCTGGGCCTTCATCGTGACCAACGCAGGGGTGGGCATCCCCACCACCCCAACTTTACAGGTGGGAACACCGAGGGCCGAGGAAGTAACAGGGCCTCAGATCCAAGTGAGAAACTGGCCAAGCCAGGATCTGGGCCTGGGAAGCAAGTGTTTTTCGGTTGTTTATTGTTTTTGTTTTTTGTAAAGAACCAACGTTTTATTTTTTTAATTTTTTGCCGCACCACACAGCTTGTGGGATCTTAGTTCCCCACCCAGGGATGATACCCGGGCCCTCGGCAATGAAAGTGCCGAGTCCTGACCACTGGACCGCCAGGGAATTCCCAGGAGTCAGGTTTTAAGAATCCATGCCCCTAACCACTAAGCTAGGCTGTCTCTCTAAGTTTCAGGAAACTTCTACTTGACCAGAAATACCAAAAAGTTATACTTGCTACTATTTGCACAGAGAAGATGCGGGGGGTGGGTTAAAATCAGATCCAAAGACAGTGATTTCTGCTTCACTGTGGGCAGCGGGAGAGGCCGGGGAGAGCCCTCTGGGCGATTTCCAAGTCCTTCTTTTCTTTAACCCAAACACAAAGAGCCACCCTCACTGTGGTCACTGCAGGCCGCGCCCAGGTTCCCACCACCGGGTCTTCCTTTTGAATCCAGCCAGTGGCGTCACCCCACCCAGCGGGCGGACCGGGCGGTATCTGCAAAACAACAATCAAGGACCCTCCTTTCGAGAGCCAACGGCGGGCTGCACAGCCCCACTACCCCGTCTCACATCCGTAGTCAACAGCTAAGACAAAGCTGGACGGAAGAGCAGACGGTCACCTCGGCCCCCCAGGTCCAAGCCCGCACCCCCCCCCGCAGGAGGCCAAGACGGGGGCGTCTGGAAAGCAAACATCGGGGATGGTCCAGGTCATCAGCTCAGGCAGTGCAGCCCCGGGGCCAGGGTGCGGGCAGGGGGGCATGGCCGCCCCAGCCAAGGCCACCACCCAGGCCCCAGGGGCCACCCCGTGACCTCAAGGCCCTGCGGGGCTCCAGGGGAGGGATGCCACCCCCCCACCCCAAGCCTCACCACCCACACCTCCGCAAGGTGGCGGAGCACAACAGCGAGTGGCCCACCCGGAGGACCCGTGTCTCCCGGGCCCCCTGTTACCGTGGCCTCCTGAAACCAATGCCAAACTCGTGGAAATCACGGCTGGGGGCCGGGCTGAGCCCCGAGAGGGGCATGAGCACCAGTCACGCGGGAAGCGATGTCCGAAGGTAGAGGGAGGACACCAAGGGGCCAGCGGTCCCGGGCTCGGGCTCCTGGGCTCCCACCTGTCCTGGAGCCCAGCCGGGTGGGGCTGCAGGTCCGCACGCTGGCCCCGAGCTCAGCGTCGGCCCCCCGGCTGCCCAGGAGCAGCTCTGACCTTCCTCCTAGTCTCCCGGGAAAAGTCAGCGTCTGGCCAGCGGGCACTCCTGCCCCGAGCTGCCCCCAAGCTGTCCAGGGCAGGGGCGGGTGTCCGCCAGCTCTGGGCCCAGCACGCCACCCACATCTGGTGACACGCTTAAAAGGTGGAGACACGGTTCTCTGTGTGGGGAGAAGCATCAGTTTCAGAGAATCCATCACTTCCTCTTACCAGAACTTTCTCCAGAAACTGGGGCAGGAGGCAGACTTCACAGAGAGAAGACAGCCTTACGCCAGGCTCGCCGGGCCACCCCTCGGAGCCTGACACGCTCCTGCCCTGCCCCCTTCCCCACCCCGGGCCGAGGCCCGGCCATCTGTCCAAAGCCTGGCCCCGACCAGGGTGCACGTGCAGCCGCCCTCGCAGAGGCCTCCCCAGGACGTGAAGACGGCCCGCGCGTGGTGGGCAGAGCCACCCCCGGCCCCTGCAGGCTCTCTCCCAGCCCCCACGAGCCGGGAACAGCGCGGACTCCCCATCGTGAACGACGTCTGCATCCAGGTCCGCCCACCACGCTCCACCGTGAGGCTCGCAGGCCGCCCCTCCTCCAGCAGGTCACTCACTGCACCTCCCACTGTGCCCGGCTGCACCAGAGTCTCTCAGGCACGTGGGGTCTCCTTGTACAAAGATGGGTGTCCAGCCACAGTGACAAGAGGGGTGACTGAACCAGCAGACAAAACATCAGACTCCAGAAAAGGCAGAGAACTCCTACAGCTGAACAAGGCAAGACAAACAGCCCAGTTCAAAAAGGGCAAAAGACTCCGCACAGACCTCTCTCCAAAGAAGACACACACGCGGCCAACAGGCACATGACAAGACGCTCAGCATCGCTGACCATCAGGAAACATGAATCAACAGCACAGCGAGACACCACCTCACACCCGTGGCCGCCATCAAAACACAGAAACCAGTGTCGGCGAGGACATGGGGAACCTGGGATGCAGGTGCACCACTGCTGCGGAAGACAGTCCGGAGGTTCCTCAGAAAGCAGACGCAGAATTACCGTGTGACCAGCCATTCCACTTGTGAGAACGTGCCCGACAAAACTGAAAGAAGCACACAGCAGCACTATTCACCGTAGCTAAAACATGGAAGCAACCCAACTGTCCATTGTCTGATGACGGATAAACAAAATGTGGTCCATCCACCCAATGGAGTACTAGTCTGCCTTAAAGAGGAAGGTGATTCTGACACCTGCTCCAACGTGGATGCACCCTGAGGACGCGATGTCGAGTGAAATAAACCAGACACAAAAGGACAAATTCCGTGTGATCCCGCCTCTGTGAGGTCCCTGGAGGAGTCACACAGAGACAGAAAGTAGGAGGGTGGGGCCGGGGGTGGGGGGAGGGGGTGGGGAGTGAGTGTCTCATGGGGGCAGAGCGTCAGGTTGGGAAGATGAGGAGGTTCTGGAGATGCCGGAGGTGATGTTTGCACAACAGTGCGCATGTGCTTAATGCCACTGAGCTGTGCACTTAAAAAAAAAAGTGGGAAATTTTATAGTACACATATTTTACCACACACACCAAAAAACCACATATGAGGAGAATTACAGAAAAAAATACTAAAAATAACAAAATGGCCGACCCCATTAGCAAAAAAGGAACCGAGAGCTATTCACCTCTCACATTAACAAAGCTATTCTGAATGACGGTAACCTAACGTTGTGAGAAGGCAGGAACGTGGGCGTGTAACTGGCACACCCGTTCAGAGAAAGAATTTTGGTAACAAAATCAAGAGCCCTTAAAAAGGGCCTATACCCGCGGGGGTCAGTCTCCTGAGAAATACCCAGGAATGTGCACGCAGATTTAAGCGCACACAGTCACCCCAGGCGACCAAAGATGCCAGAGAAGTATAGAGACACACCGTGTGCGTGAATAATTAAATGAAAGAAACAGGCCAGGGAGCTCGCTCTGAGCCACCAAATCTCCTACGAGAAACTCACCGAAAGTCCCAGGCATCTGAGGAGAGGCACTTGCGGTGACTACTGATCTGAGCCACCTCAGGACCCAGGCCCTCCCCTCCCCTCCCCACAGAGGCCGGTCAGCCAGTACAACCATTTCAGAAAACAGCTCAGCATGACCTCTGACCCAGCACAGCCCATGCTCCAGACACACGTGCACACGCTTGCACCAAGGACGCTCCACATGCCTGTTCGCAGGCGCTCCCAAGTCCATCGACACAAGAGTGGGGACAGGCTGACGCACGCTCAGCAACCAGGCCAACAGACCGCGCAACAAGGCCCAGGTGAGAGCCAGCAGCCTCGCTGGACACAGGTCCAGACACAGGCGGACGTTCAGGATGGTGTCCTGGGAGGGGGGGCGGGCAGGAAGCAGCTGGCAGGTGTACGTGACTTTCCGCGCTACCACGCGCTGCTGTGCTGAGCTTTCTTCGAGGGATCCGTGTTAAGACGCACCCTGAAGCATCACTTGTAGTAACAACAACATGGCCCAACCCTCGGATGCAGAATAAATGCCAGGACCCTCAACACCACAGATTACTCGCAAAAATGCTATGTGGCTGTAAACACGCACAGACTTGCACAGACATACGTGCACACAGGTGCGTGTGCCCAAGGGAGGGCTGTCAACCACCCGCAACAGCGGCCCCGGACCCTACAAAGCCCTGAGGGGACTGTGTCTGAGACGGCGGGATCCCAACACAGGCTGGGGCCCGGCCGGCACCAAGACGTTCTCGACGATCTTTTTAGATGCACTAATGGCAGCGTGGTGGTGATTTTCCACAACTCCGTATCTATTAGACGGATCTCGAAACACTTAAACGTGAAGTGAGATGATGCCTGGGATCTGCCTTTAAAGAGGAGGAAGGAGCTAGATGAAACGAAATGAGTAACACAACGGCACGTGTGGAGCCGGGTGCGCGGCTGCGTGAACCGACCTCCGGACTTCGGGGCACTCTTGAATCTCCCAGTTTACAAGTCGCAGACACGTCACCACGGCACTGAGAGACAAGCACTGGTCCCTTCAGGCGGTGGGCCCTGCTGGGCAGGACTCCGCTCCACTCACCCCGTAGCAGCAGAGGCACAGGCCCAGGCGGCCCCGGAGTGTCTATGGCTCTCGCGAGCCCCAGGCACGGCCTGCGCCCCCAGCCCTCTGCCCGCTTACAGCCGCCGCAGGGCCAGGCTGCAGGGCTGCCCTGCGGAGTCCCGGCCACAGTCCTCAGCCCCGGGGACCCCAGGGCCTCTGGCACGGGGACGCATGAGAGAAATCGCAACACAAGTGTAAGTGTTTAACGGAACATTTAAAAGCCTAATTACGTACGTGATGCGTGAGAGGCCTCCAGCTCGGGTAGTTAAATCCCGACGGGCACTAAAAACCACAGGAGCCCCCCGAAGTGACTCAAGACCACCTCAACAGCAGCAACAGGAAAATGAAAGCAAGTTCTCCCCAAACAGGAGAAGACTCCAACACGGATCCAACAAGAAGAGCAACACGCCCCAACCTCCCCTGCAGGCCACCCACCCCGCGGCAGAGACTGGACACGGGGCCGGCCTCGGGCCGCGCTGTCGGGGGTGGGGTGGGGCGGGGGGCAGGAGCGGAGGCCTTCTTCCTCGCGGTCGGTGGGGAAGGAGCGCGATTTGGAATCCCCGGGCCCTCAAGGCAGGCAGGGATGCCGGGGAACCCAGCCCGCAGGGGTGCCAGCGCCGGGCGGGGTGAGGCGGGGCGGGGGCCAGGGCCTCGGTCCTCTGCGGTAGCACCCGTTGGCACATGGCCCGACCCCGGCTCCGCTGCAGGTGGCCGGACCCCAGCTGGGAGGAGGGTCCTGAGTGTCCCCCACCAGGGAGCCCAGGACCCTGCACGGCCGCCCGGGCCCACGCGGAGCACAGCTTACCTCCTGGAGTGACACGGGGCCAGCCCAGGGCCTACCTCGGTCTCACAGTCTAAAAAGCTTTATAAATGCAAAGAAGACCCACTAGGGTCAGGCAAGCTAGGCGACACTTATTACATACAAGGATGTTAAAAAAAAATCACAGTTTTGATAGTTCTGCAAAAAAAAACTTAGCAAATTTACAACAAAACTGTCAAGTAATTAAGGCTAGGCACTTCACACATGAACTTAAACTGCTAATTAACATCCCCTCGCTTAATTGACTACATTTGCATATCATTCAACTTGGGAGTATAATTTTTTTTAACGGTTTGGGCAACGCGGTTCGAGCGCCAGGAAGCGGGAGGCGGCAGGTGAGGGGAGCCAGCAGCCCCAAGCGTGACCGGGGAGGGCAGGGCTGGGACCCCCGGGGGCTTCACGCCAGGCCTGGGGTCCCCACCCCAGGTGGAGAAGGAGGGCGAGGCCAGCAGAGACCCCCCGCCCCCAAGGCTCCCCCCTTGCAGCCCAGCACCTCTACCTTGCCTTGACCTCCGGGGGGGAGGGGCCAGGGGCTTCCAGAACCACCCATGGGACACACGCACCTGCCCCTCCTGCAGGGGCAGCACGGCGGCGCCCCTGCCCCATCTGCCCCAACTCCACCAGGGGCTCACGGAGCACCGGCCCTGCGGTTCCAGAGACACCCGCCCCGCAGGGGGCGACGTCTTGGAGTCAGACAACCACACCCGCCTCCCAGCCCAGCCTCGCTTGGCCGGCGGCGGCTGGAACACGAAGCACCGGGGCGCCGAGGCCCCACCGTCTCTAGGGCCCGGCCCGCGCCCGGCGGGTCCACGCGAAGACTGTGCACCTTGCCGTCCACGGCTGGACCCGTGGGTCCCCGTGTGAGGCACCCCAGCTGCACGCAGGGCGAGAGAGGGTCTGCAGGGCCCCTCTTGTTTCAAGGGTGGAGGGGCAGCAGTGAGTCGATCCAAGAGGAGGACGTCGGGCAAACGGGGACGCGTCCACGAGGACGGGCAGGAGGAGCCACGAGGGCCGCGGGAGAACCACCAGCACCACCGTGCGGACCGTGGCGACCCCGGAGAGCGAGGAGGTCGGCTGTGAAGGCAGCACACGCGGTCACTGGCCAGCTCGCCTGTCACGGCCGCTGCCCTGTGGATGCCTCGCCCACCCGCCGGGCCTGAGCCATGAACCAGGGCCACGGGAACATGGAAGAACCCTGAGGTGTCAGAGAACAGACGTGGACCCAGAAAGCGGGCCACTCACAGGCCCAGTCACAGCCCCGCAGGCCATCCAGATACCCCCAGCCTCAGAGCCAGGTGGCCCGCTGGCCTCCCAAGGGCTCGGGCCCGCTTGGCTGTTGGTGGCGGGTGTGGCTGTGATGGCCCATGGATGTGGAGGCGGGCTCCCGTGCTGGGGTAGTTTCCTGCACACGAAGCGGGACAGACCCTCGGCCCTCCCTGAACACGCTACGTGGCCCAGGAGAGGCACGGGGGCGCCCCTGCCCAGCTGGGAAGAGTGGGGTGCGGAGAAGACCATGCCGCCAGGCCCAGGTTTCGGGCAGGTCCCCAGACACCCATCACAACCACCTGGCTCCTGTGACGACGTGGCCAACAGCTCCTCGGGGGCTGAGGGAGGCCAGCGCGGGCACACAGAACCACCTGAAACCCAGTGGCTGACCCCAAAATGCATCCATCGCCCCCACCTACAGTCCTGACACTCAGCCCAGTTCCACGCTGCTGGCCACGTCGCGGGGAGCCTACTTTCAACAAGAGATGTTCCTTTCGAAGTAGCCCACCAGCGTCCCGGCGGGAGCCACGTCAGGGCCGACGCCACACGAGGCCTGTCCAGGGAGAGCGTCCCTCGAGCCCCCCGTGCAGACCCAAGCAAGTGTGAAGCAGGACGAGGACGCCCGACACCTACAGGACACCTCTGCCCACTCCCGGGAAAGCTCCCGGCTCTCTCCTTTTCTAGCCATCGACAGCCAAGCTGCCAGTAAACCTTGACGATTAGTGATTTCATGCCTCTATGAGTCATTCAACGAGTATTTATTCCAGGCCCGGAACTGGGGACCCAGCCGAGACCAACAGCCCCCCCCACCATGAAGCCGACAACACAACCACAAACACACAACCCCAGAGCCGGCCACAACAAGGGCTCCCCGGAGAGCCCAGACCGCGGGGCAGACCTGACCGCTGCGGGCTGCACGGCCCACAGAGCCACGCCAACTTCCTGAATTATCTGTAGCTGCAAAATCAAGAAGTCGCAGTGTTCTGTGAGTCTTTCTAAATCAAAAATGTAAAATCAGAGGAGACGCAAACGCCAAATACCCGACAGCGTCCTGTCTGCTCCCCAGGCCGTCCCACTGCGCTGAAGTAGGCGCTTCTAGAAGCCAGCCCTGCGTTCACAGAAGGCAGCATCAGAGCTGTGGTCTGCTCCCCGCCTGCCCTGGGGCTGCATGGGGGCCCGGGCCACGCTGGCACAGGTCACACCGTGGACACATATGCAGCCCAAGGCCCCGCCCGCCCCACTCCACTCACACGGACACACGGACACACAGACACACGGACACCATTCGCAGTGCTAACCCAACTCCGACCAAAACCAGCTTCAGACCCCACCGCGTGGGCCCCACACTCCCGGAAACGACTTCCCGTCCCTTCTCTGAGGCTCGGATCGGCCCGCCCTCGTTAACCCACGGATGCGTGTGGCCCAGAGCCCCCGCCCCGCGATCTCAGGGCCCGGCCCCCCTGGACTCGCCCCATCCCCCCATGACCAGTGGGCAGGAGGAAGGAAGGGCCCTCGGAAGAATGGAGCCTTCTCCCTCTCCCGCACCTCTCACAGATCTTAAGGAAATAATTCAGCCTCTGTATTTTAACTCAAAACAAAGAAACTTCTAAAAAACATTTCAGTTGAAACTTGCATAATTCTTCCAGTGGAGAAATCCTCCCCAACTTTCGCAATCCTTAGAAAGAGACACATTATTGCTGCTTGTGTAACAGTCTCCGGGCCACAGAGAGTCCGGCCGCCGGCCACGGACACCTCCCGCCAGACAGCCGGGGCGCAGGGCCCGGAAGCACCGCCTCCCCCAGGCCCTCCCGGCGCCCGGCGGTCACCCTCCCCAGACTTCCTCGTGGGCCTCGCCTGGCATCTCAGACAGACGGTACCCAGACGCGCTGCAAGGAAGTGTGGGAGCCACTGGCCCTACTCTCGAAGCCCCACGCTGACTGAAGGGTCCCGGGGGGCAGGAGGGTCAGAGGCGAGGGCCACTCAAGGACCCTGCTGCCCCCAGAGAGACGAGGGCCCCACCCAGCTCCAAAGAGACGTCCTGGACATCGGCAGGATGGCTGAAGACGGGCAGACATGGCCCGCTCACTGCACGGAGACTGAGGGCCAGCCCCCCACGCCTTCCCTCCCTCACACACGGCTGACCACAGGGCTCAGGGCAGCAACCAGAGGCTCCTCAAGCTGCTGTTTCCCTTTTGACAAGGCCCTGGCCTTCACTCTGGGGCCTTCGCGCTGAGGACCACACCGACCCGCAGACCCTGTCCTCCTGCACAAGGGGTAGGGCCCGTCCAGGAGCCTGGCCTCACAACATCACCCAATGGCACCCCGCCTTCTCAGCTGAGCATCCAAAGCCAGGAAATCACCATGGAGCCCCATGAAAACCTCAAGCAAAACAAGTGGACAAAGGGACAGCCGAGGGACTTCCCTGGCAGTCCAGTGGCTAAGATACGCGCTCCCAATGCAGGCGGCCCAGGTTCGATCCCTGGTCGGTGAACTAGCTCCCGCGTGCATGCCGCAACTAAGACCCGATGCAGCCAAGAAAAGCAGATAGATAAATAGATAGATACACAGATAAAGAAATAAATATCTTAAAAAAAAAAAAAAAAAAAAAGGACAGCCAAACCTCTACATCTATGGCCAAACCTGACAGCATCAGGTGAGCACATCCCCCCATGAAAGCGGGAGTGCCAGGAAAGGCATGCTGGCCAGAGCCCCTTCCAGTCTGTCGCACGTTCCCAATTCCATTCCCTCCCTTGGCCATTTCGGCTTGAATGCACAACACGCAGCCAGCTCAGAGGCCCAGATCCCCCTCCACCACAGCCACAGCCGGTCCCCAACAGAGACCAAGAGACTCAACACTCCTCCACGCCAACAGCCCGGCCAGGTCTCTACTTTGAGGAAACACTGCTCTCTGACTAGAGAGCCGTCATCGGGTGACGCAGGGAAACTCTTCCAGCGCTAGGAATTTAGACAGACCGCACCGTGGACGCTCACACCACACACCACGGCGACCACCGGCCCACGGGCCCCTGGCGTGCAGGCAATTCTATGAAGACGACTCCTGCAAGGACTCAGCGTCTGAAGGACAGAGGCACGGCGAGCGAACACCATCCCCGGTCTCCAGTCTGAGAAGCGGGACCCTCCGAAGGCGCAGCAGTTCCCAGGAGCCCGTTTCTTAACCACACGAGGACCGGCCTGGCTCCAGCCCCAGGGAGACAGCGCACCCCCCTGCCGCCTGCTCGGCCTGCGAGGAGCCCTCCCGCGGAACGAGGGGTGCGTCCCAGGCGGCAGCACCTACGTCCCACCATGACTAATAGCAGCCGTACCGTTAAAACACTAGTCCCGTTTGGTTCAAACGCCATCAGATAAGGGACGGAGCTGACTGGGCAGAAGAAAAGGGGAGGGGACCGTGGGAAAGCTCCGAGGCCCCCATCTCCTCGCCACACGTTCCCAGCAGCAAAAGGACACGTCCTCGCCCCGCCTGTGACCTCATCACTTAAACACCCCCCAAAACACACTGCCAATGGACGCTACTTACTACAGTCCCCCTTTCACAAGTGAGGAAACTGAGGCAAACTTGCTCAAGGTCAGGCAGGTAGTGAGGAACGGAGCGAGGAACAGGGCGAGGACATGGGAGCAGCCCCGTGGGGCTCCACGTTCAGACCCGCCCAGCGCGGGACACCAAGGACAGCAGCCAGGGCCCCGGCAGCCCCGACAGCTGTGGGACGGCCGAGAGCACGTCCTTGGGGCCCCCGTGGCGTGGGGGGCATCACTGAGGAGGGCCCCGGCTGGCACACATGGACGTGCCACCTTCAAGGGTTTCCAGCTCAGGCTGGAGCCCCGCCCCCCGACTCGGTCCCACGCTGGGGCGACCACAGGGATTGTCGCCCCACCGTGGTCAGGCCGCAGGCACAGCAGGGCAAGCGAAGGCCACCGGGCGCCAGGACCCCACGAGAATCCCTGGCCCCCGCCCACTGCTGACGGCAGAGGACGCGGGCCTCCGTTTGGCAGGAGACCCGGGCGACCCCTAGGCCCCCAGCACCTGGAACGCACTTCGGCTCACTTCATGGCCCCGGCACCCAAGGCCCCCGCAAAGAGTGGTGCCAGCACACTCTTTGTTCCTTTCTGCCCTCGGCCTCAGGAGATCAAAAACATTAAAATAAACTACGAGAAAAGTGAAGAAATCAAAACACAACCCGTGAATAATTTGTCGAGCAGGGAGTGGGAGGGGTGAACAGAGGCGGGCAGGGCGCCAGGAGGGGGTCTTCCCAGGCAGCTTCTTCCAGAACAAGCAGGGTCTGGGCAGCCATGGGTCCCCCTGATCCTGAGGCTCAGACCCCCACTCCTCACGGGTGGGGTGTCCCTGGCATGTAGACAGGCTGTGCTGGCGACTTCTGAAAAGGACCACGCACCCCAGAATTCCCAACCGCACAGTCACAGAGAGAAGGCAGTGGGCAGAGTCCCGGGCACAGGACAGGAGGTGAGGCCGGCGGGAGGAGCGCCCCCCGAGGTCCAGGAGGGGCAGGAAGGCACAGGCGCGCGAGCGGCCCAACAGCCACACGGCCGAGGCCCGGAAGGAGGGACAGCGGACCGCCGGCCCGTGCCACCACTGCGAGGACAGGTCGTGCTGACACTTCGGCCCGGGGACCCCAACCACTTACAGCCATCACATCTTGGTCATCACTGGGGAGACTTTTTTTTAACCGGTGAATGAGCTTTCTGAGCGGCGCTGGGGGGAGCACAGACAGAGAAAGGGTGGCGCTGACCATCTGTTGAAATCACCGGGCATGAAAGCCCCCTCTGACCTCTTCTCTAGGACTGTGGCTCAGGGGACGGTGCTGCCTTCTCACCTGGCAGTCCCTGGGCCCACAAGCTGAGCCTACGGACACCCGTGTCCAGAAGATCAGAGCCTGCTGCAAGAGGGCTGAGGCCCGGGCCTGCAGCTGCAACAAAGAGCCCACCCCAGGAAGACAACCACACACGTACACGACCCAGATTCGGACACAGACACAGACACACACCCAGTCAGACAAGCCCCTCTGCGTTCCACCCTGGGGTAAGTGACCCACCACGGGCTTACCCAGCCGGCCAGGACCCACCACCATCTTGCACACGGGGCTCCCTCGGGCCACGATGGCTGTCGAGGGGGCGGGCACCCCAAACAGAAAGGCCCCCAGTGTGCAGGGAGCACCCACCACGCCACCCAGAGCCAGCTCCCAGACTAAAACGAAGGGCCCGGCCAGCCTGCTGGGATCTGCCGCCGGCCGTTCCCGTCAGCACACTCCCCCACCAGCGCTGCCCACTCAGACGGTCCCTCCCGCCCAATCCCAGCCCCACAGTCTGCAGACAGCTGCCACCTGGGCGCCAGCCTAGCCAAGGGCAGAAACACCACAAATCCACAAACGCACACGGTGGCCCCCTCTGAGCGCAGGCGACAGGCCCTCACTTCCCCTCCCCTCCTGCGCTCCCCGAGACTCTGACACTCCGCTGGAGGGGCGCCCAGAGAAAACCGGGCGGGAGCATCTATTCACAGATTTGGAAAAAAAAAAAAGTTTGATGCAATAGCTGAATTAATTAGGCCTCCCAAGAATAGCTGAGCCAATGCAGCATTCTGTGTGTGCAATTTAATAAGCCTGGATATTTAAAAGAAAAGTTACAAATACTCGGGGAGAGGGAGAGATGTCACAGAAAGTTAGCGTGGACCCCACTGAATGGTTTCGGCGTCGAGTGGCCCGGGAGCTGCCAGGCTGGATCACACAGATCCTCCGTCTGGCAAACAACGGGGCCTAGGCCAGCGGCCCTCCCCGCGGCGCCCTTCAGCGTTTCAGAGGGAAGGAGAGAAGGAAACGTGCGCATCCAAAACAAATCGCAGGCCGGCGGCTACCCTGACACTCGGGGCCCCGGGTGCCCGCTGACCAGTCCCCGAGCCCAGTGCCAAGTGGCCCTCGCCCCCGCACGGGGCACTCTGGGATTCACTCCCTGGCAGGCCAGGGCCGACACACAGAGCTGGAGTCGCCGAGTCTCGGCCCCCTGCCACCACGGCCCGAACACCTGGCTTCGGTTTACTGTCTGTCTTCCCAAACCTTCAAGGCACAAACAGGCCCTGCCCGGCCAAGTTCTGCCTGCTAGGACACAGGGGCAGGCGCCCCTCTGTGTGCCAGCCCGGGAGCGTTAGGGCCAGGGCCGGTCCCTTCCGCCAACTCGGCCTGGACACCTCCTTGGGCCCCAGGAAGGCCTGGGCTGCCGGCTCCAGCCTGGGCGCGGCCGGGATCAAACTTCCCGGGACTCAGGGCAGAAGAGTCCGAGGTCTGAAGCCTGCCCCTCGCGGCCCAGCTGGGCACCGGCTTTGGGCCTCAGGAAGGCTTCACCCACCCTGGCCTGCCCTCGAGGCCCCCAACCTGGCAAGCGGCTTGTCCTAGGAGTCGGACGGCAGGACCTTCCTCCCAGATACATGGCCATCTACGGGGACGCCAACGCCACCCCGAATATCCTTAAAACCAAACCAAACCCTGAGACGTCTAGCGGAGGCAGAGCCCCTGACCCAGGAGGAAGCCCCACCCTCTCCGCAGCCCGCCCTCCTACTCACTCCCCGGGCCCGGCCGTGGCGCGGGACACTCACCCGGGGCACCCGCCGCTTGTACTTGTTGCCGTAGTCGAACTTCTCCTTGACGTCGTCCAGACAGCGGCCGAGGCGCGCCTGCTCCTCCTTGCCCGTGTAGTCCTGGCTGAGCAGGATGTAGGCCCGCCAGTTGGCCGAGTCGAAGCCCCAGTGGCAGGTCCGGTTCTCCAGGGCCTTGTGCGAGTGCACCACGAACTTGTGCGGTGGGTACATGAGGCGGCAGTCGAGGCACTGGATGCAGGCGGCGCTCGGGCTGTTGTAGAGCTCGGGCACCAGCAGCCCCTTGCACTTGCCGAAGCACTCGTGGTACACGCGCACGCTGCGCTCGCTGAGCTCCAGGCCCAGCGCCAGGCTGGCCGCCAGCTCCTTCTTGCAGGGCGGCGGGTAGGCGCCGCCGTACAGCAGCGCGTTGCACAGGCGCTCAGCGTCCGTCTTGGTGATGAGCCCGCACGAGGGCGCCGAGAAGGGCAGGATGCCCATGACTTTGAGTATCTCCAGCTGGTCGGCCGTGCAGCGCGAGCAGTAGATGTGCAGCTCGTCGCACACCGAGTTGATCTGCTGCAGCGAGAAGTCGCGCAGCACCGAGTTGAGGATCTGCGGCAGACACAGGCGCTTCTCGCCGCCCACCACGAAGCACGAGATGGTCTCGCCCTCCAGCACGGTCTCGCAGCGCTCGGTGGAGCGGTCGGACGGCATGAAGAAGGGCCCGGGCAGCACGGGCGGCGGCGGCTGGATGGCGGGCAGGTGCAGCACCGGCGGCGGCTCGGCAGCCGCGGGTACCGGCGCCGGCACCGCAGCCGCGCCCGCCTCCTTGGAGCTCTCCTTCTTGTAGGCCTCCTGCGCCCAGCGCGCAGAGAAGGCGGCCGGGCCGCCCAGCGAGCTCATGGAGCTCAGGTGGAACTGCTCCAGCGTCTTCTGCAGCCCCGGGTGCGGCTGGAAGCCGCCGCGGCCGCCCGCCGCCGCCTCCATGGTGCGCTCCGGCTCCCCAGGCCGCTCCCGCTCCCGCGCGCCCGGGCCCCCGCGGCCCCCGCCGCTGCCCCGCGCGCCCCGGCGGCGCCCCCGGCCCCGGCCCCGGCCTCCCCCCGCCGCCGGCTCCCGGCCGATCACGGCCGCGGCCTCGGCCTCGCCCGGCGGAGCGAAGGGGAAGGCGGGCGGGGCGAAGGGGTCCCGCCGCTGGAGCCCGCCGCCGCCCGGGCCCGGCGCCACATCCACGCGCCCCGCGCCGCGCCCGCCGCCGCCGCCGCCCGGGCCCCCCGCGCGCCCCCCGCGCGCCCCCCGGGCCCTAGGCGCGGGGCATGCCCCAGCGCGCGCCGCCAACGCCAACGCCAACGCTCGCGGGCCCGGGGCTCGCGGGGGGCGCGCGGGCAGGTGCCGGCGCCGCGAGGCGCGAATCGCCGCGGCGACCGAGGCCGAGGGGCCCGGGAGGAGCGGGGGCGCGGGCGCGGGGCCCGCCGGGCCGTCCTCGCGCGGCGCGCCGCCGCCGCCGCCCCGCTCCTCCCACCGCGCGGCGCCCGCCCGGCTCGTCCCGGCGGCGCTGGCCGGCCGCGTCGCGCCCGCCGCCGGCCTCCCGGCCCGGCCCGCGCCCACCCCGCCGCCCGCGCCCGGCTCCGCGGCCTGCCCGCCCGCCCGCGCGCGCGCGCGGCTTCCGGGACAGCGGAGCGCCTGTGGGGCGGCCTCAGACCGCGGCGGCGGCGGCGGCGCGGGGCTCGGCGCACATCCTCCCGGCGGCTCGCTCCAGCTCGGACTGAGCGCCCGGCGCTGAGCTCACGCCGCGCGCCGCCGCCCCGCCCCGCGCGTCGTCTGGGGCCGCGCGCCCGCCTCAGCCGAGCGCCGGCCAGGAATGCGCCCGCCCCTCGGTCCGGCTCTTCCAGGAACGCGCGCTCCCCCCGGCCCGCGCTCGGCGCTCCGCCGCACTCGGCCGTGCTTGGGCCCGCCCGCCGGCCCGGGACTCGGGCCCGCTCGGCTGCGCTCGGGCACGCCCGGCCGAGACTCGGCTCCGCTCGGCTCCTCTCGGCTCCGCTCGGCCCCGCCCGTCCGGGACTCAGCCCCGTTCGGCTCCGTTCGGGCCCGCCCGCCGGAAGGCCACTCGGCGGGGGCGGGGGCGGGGGCGGCGGCTGCGCCCCGGGTCCCCCATCCGGTGGCGGCAGCTTCCTGCGAGGCTGCGAAGGCTCCCGTCCCGCCGCCGCATCGCCGCCAGAGCCCAGAAACCCACACAAGGTCCCCACTACAACCGCAAACCAGCTGACGGGCGGACGGGACGGGGCGGCACACCCTCCACCGCCCACCTCCCAGCCCCCGGGGTCCCCACGCAGCTGTGGGGACGCCAGGCCAGATGATCCACGTCCCACATAGGACAGGGACACCGCGCAGCACGATGTGGGTTACTACACACGTTGGGATTGCAACACCCCGGAGACCCCACACGGGACACAGACATCACGCAGGCTGTTCTGGGGACCCCCAAGCGATGCAGGCGCGACACAACACCCCCAAGGGATGACTGGCCGCAGGGCCGACCACCCCATGACCCTGCACGGTGGTCCACACACACAGCCAGCGGCTGCGCCTCCCACCAGTTCCAGGGCAGGGCTTGCATCCAGGTCACCGCCAGGCCCAGGCCCAGGGGGGGTCTTCAGGAACCTGGCTCCTTCCTGCGACCCTTACCCTATAGCCCCCAGGCCCAGGGAGCCATTTATACATCTGCAGGGCACCAGGGCATGGCCAGTGGGAGACTCCACTGTCTGTCGTGGCTCTATCACGAGGGAGAGACAAACCAGAAAGTGCTGGGTGGGACAAGAACGGGGCCTGAAGTTGGACAGGCTGGCCGGGGTCCCCCAGAGGAATCAGCATCCAGCAGAGGCCTGGGGGGTGGGGACTTGAGATCAGGAGGACGATTCTGGTGGTGCTCAAGCCAAGGGCAGAAGGACATCCAGCCAAGCTGGGCAGTGGCATCTTTCCCTCCACAGGACAAGGGCACCCAAGCTGTCCTGGGCACTGGGGGACACATGGGGGGGGGGCACAGTGCTGGACAGAGGCGAGAGGGCCATGCCCACTTCAGCCTGTGTGACCTTCAGCTTGTTACCTACTGCTCCTGCCTCCCCAGTGGAAGCTGGAACTGGCCCCAAACCAGCACTCCCCCGGGTCGTGTCTGCCCCCGGGGAGCCGACCCGGTGTCTCTGCAGGCCTCTGTCGCCCCTCAGGCACGGGCAGGTGTCTGGAGATGCAGCTAGGATGGGCAGGTGACCCCACACCTGCATGACTGCAGAATCTCAAGGGAGGCCTTGAGATTCAGGGTTCAGTGCTCCACGTCTGAAGACCTGACCACTCCCCGCCATGGACGTGAACCCTCTCCCACCCTCGCCTGTGCCCTGGGGACTGTCTCTTCCACTCTTCACTCCAGTGCCCCCAACGCGAGGTTTTTCTACGGGTGCTGGCACAGGAAAACTAGGAAAGGGGTCCTTACAAAACAAAAAAAAAAGGACTTCTTTGCTTTCGGAGGCTGTTTTCTTGGTCCCATTTGGACCAAAAAAAATTTCTGTTGTACCTGAGTCCGTTCCTTCCACGTGGCTTTAACTCCCATACAGTCAGGCAACCTGTAATTGAAAGGAGATGGTTGGAGCACCAGAGGGCTGGCCAGGGAGTGTTTCCAGCCAAACGCACAATTCCTCCTTCTCGTTCGGCCAAGTGAGCACTCCCAGGAGAGCCCCGAGCCTGAGGGCCCCGGGACAGGTAGCGCCTGGCTCCCAGTGTCTCCCCACCCCCCGCCCACCCCCTGTCCTCTGGCTTTGCAGGGCTCCAGGAAGGGGTCTTGGGAAGGGGCCAGGTGGAAGGACCAACACTCCCAGAGATTCAGAACCCAGATTGAAGCTAAAGTGGGTGGGTGTAGGGTGGGGGACAGGTGAGGGGTGAAGGGCCCTGAGATTCAGGGAGGGCCTGGACTGGTCGCTAAAACTTCTCTGCCTCAGTGGACTTTGAGGTCTCCTTCCCCGAAAGATGTCGGAGTTTCTGCAGCAGCCGAGGCCGTCCTACCCACTGAGGGCCAGGACAGCTGTACCTGAAGAGAGTCAGCCAGGCCCTGTCTTCTCCATGAGCCCAGTTGGGGGCCCCCAGTTTCTGGCCTTCCTCCTTTCCACTCATTGCAGCAGCTGCCCTGGCCAGTGGCCTGCTCCCCCCACTGACCCCTGCCACAGGCCACGCACCACACTGTGAGGTGGAGGGTCTAGGCCACAGGCACAGCCATGTTGGGGGGCAGGGGCAGGAACCTGCTGCACCAGGCCCACCCAGCTCACTCTCCAGCCCTTGCTGCACTGATGGGTATGGGCAGCTGGTCATGTGCGTGTTCACTTGTGAGATAAATACACACTGTGGAGCTCGTACCCCTGTGGGCACAAGCCAGGCTCTGGGACCAGTGGGGAAGGAGACTAAGTTCTGCCCCGTGTGCTTCCGTGTCCTGGGGCCAAGGAGGCCAAGGATCGGCAAACTGCTTGAAAGGGACCAAGATCATTCAGGACCTGGGGGCGGGCTTTGGAGCCAGCAGCACCCCGAGACCTGAGAGAAGAGGGTGCTGGCAGTGATGAGGTGCCCCTGGCCTCAGGGGCAGCTCAGAGGCCCAGCTGGGGAAGTGGACTGGGAGGCTCAGATCAGCA
Source organism: Hyperoodon ampullatus (assembly GCF_949752795.1). Lineage (NCBI taxonomy): Eukaryota > Metazoa > Chordata > Mammalia > Artiodactyla > Ziphiidae > Hyperoodon > Hyperoodon ampullatus. Next base: position 1,102,964 of record NC_136915.1, on the reverse strand, counting down.
GGTCCTGACAGAGACCCCGACAGACAGCTCTGCCCTCCTTGGTCCCACCTGTTCCCTAATCCCTACTCCATGGGAAGAAAACACCTGGTCTCAGACAAGCACAAACTGCCATTGTCAGGAAAGTGCTGAGATACTGTTTTAAAACTTTAAGTTTGAAAAAACAAATTACTCAAGTAACATGAGCTTGATAAAAATTTAGAAAAGACTTTTATGTTATTTTGAGTTCCACCAAAAGCAGACCCTGAGACAAAGATTTGAGTGAAAATATGTGTTTGGGAGGTGTTTCCAGGACACACAAATCAGGGTGGGAGGAAGGGAGGGAGGGAGGGAAGGCAGGACACCCGAGTGTGTTACCAGCCTGTCACCCCAGGCTCCTGGAACTGGATCCTGGGGTGCAGAGCCATCCCCGGGGGCCGTCCTGATTGAGGTCAGAGCCCAAGGAGGGGAGGGGACATCCAGTGGAGCAGGGAGATTGATTACATATGGGATTGAGCAAATAAGGAAACAAATTACTGGTGACACATCAGGTCTCTCGCTGTTAGAGATCGGAATTAAAAAAATGGAAAGGGGGCTTCCCTGGTGGCGTAGTGGTTGAGAGTCCGCCTACCAATGCAGGGGACGCGGGTTCGTGCCCCGGTCCGGGAGGATCCCGCGTGCCGTGGAGTGGCTGGGCCCGTGAGCCATGGCCACTGAGCCTGCGCGTCCAGGGCCTGTGCTCCGCGGCGGGAGAGGCCACAGCAGTGAGAGGCCTACGTACCGCAAAAAAAAAAAAAAAAAAAAAGGAAAGGTATGAGGATATCTGTATATGTATAGCTGATTCACTTTGTTATAAAGCAGAAACTAACACACCATTGTGAAGCAATTATACTCCAATAAAGATGTTTAAAAAAAAAAGAAACAAAAAATGGAAAGGGATAAACAAATGCAGTGAGAGGCGCTTAGAGAAAGGACACCCCAACAGCAGTAAGCACCCCAAGAACCTGTGTCTTGGCTTCTAAATGCCATCCTCCACTAAAAGGAGGCAGGGTCCTTTGGAGAAATGGCTAGTCGTAGGGCTTGGGCAGGGAGAGTACAGGACGAGTCTGGAACATCTTGCTGTGCGGGGAAGGAGAGCCCAGAGCATGACAGGGACGCACTGAGAGGCCGTGCAGCTGGCTCGAAGGGGAAGGGCCCCCCATGGCAAGTGGGAGATCGTCCTAACGGCCGTGGGTTATAACCATGAAGTCAAGTAGAAGACCGCAGGGCCATGCGTATGTAAATATTTATTAAACTAAAATGTATTTGTAACTTGAAAGTTTGATGAGAAATGGGCTATTTGCATCGTTTTACAGTTCTTCCCCACAAGGCTCCCGTCAACTGCAAAAGGAAGAAGAGTGAGTTCCCGGGGGCCCTGTCAAGTACCACCCAAACGGAGCCATCCGTGGACACCAGCGGTCATCAGATCAATCGTAACCCTGCGCCACCTGCCAGGGTGGGACGGTCACTTCTGTGACTCTCCTGCCAAAGAGGCATAACCTGCACCTGACCGTGACGAAACCTCTGACACCCACACAGAGGGACTTTGTACAGAAAGACGGGCCTGGAACCTTCAAAGGTGTCAGGCTCATGACAGTCAGGGAAAGGCTGAGGAATATTCCGGACCGATGGAGACGAAAGATACGACGGCTCAGGGCAACGTGTGGTCCCTGGCTGGATCTCGTTACTAGAAACGAGTTATTGGAGGGACCAGAAAGCCTCGGATGTGGCCTGAGGCTCAGAGGGCAGCAGCCCTACCTGGGACTTGGTGCTGTGGGGTGTGATGGACAGAGCCCCATGTCAGCAATTCACTCTCAAATGGTTTGTGGGGCGTGAGCGGTGGTGTTCCTGTACCACTCTTGCAACTTCTAACTTCTCTGTAAGCTTGAGATTGTTAGAAACACAAAGTTTATTTTTAAGAATGCCATGGGGAGGAGGCATGGATTCTCCGTTCAGCCTTGTGAGCCTGAGCTGCCTAGCAGAGCGGGCTCCAGCCTGGGGCCACTGGAAGCCCTACTGCTGGGCAAGGCAGGTCAGGCCTGGGGAGCACAAGCAGAACCCCATGAGTGTCTGCTGCAACTCCAGCCAAGATGGCGGAGGAGCTGGACCCCCTTCCTGGTCCAACACGGGCACAAGCCAGGGAATATAGGTCACTCTTTAAATGTATAAAAGTGAAAATTCAGAAGGAAGGGAGCTCTGCAGAGGTGGAGACAAGGCGGAAGGCAAGGCCCAGGGGTGAGCAGGGTGGAGACCAAGCAGTCTACACGGGGCTTGGAGTTGGCCTTGCATCACTAAGGTCAGGGAGTTAAGGCCACGGTGGGAAGGAGTTGAGGCCACAGGCCATTTCTCAAATGGGAGCTGGAACCAGGCTTCTACCATGACCATACAGGCTGAGAAGGGGCTGTCTGGTCCATGAAGGGGACGTAGAGATTCTGCCCAGCAGCCTGGAGGAGGAGCCCAGAAAGCAACCAGCCCAGAACAGGACAAGAGGGCAGAGGGTACAGGGAAACGAGGATCTCATGGAATATAGGATGTATTTGACTAGATTCAAAACTGTATGGAGAGCCTCCTGGATGAGGTAGGAGATATTTGCTATAGGAACAAAGTCAGCAGATAAAAAAGAAAGCAAAGCAAATATTAACTCCAGGAAAGACAAAGAGAAAACCTAAGCAGAGTTCACCACTTGGCTTAGCAGCGAACAGTGTTGACATAGTTATAATAGTGTAAACAGCAACTTAGGTCATTTAGGAAGAGAAAAGAGAAAGTCAGGTGAGGGCAGAGGGTGCTGGGTCATAGCTACTCCATCTCACAATGTCCAAAACTTGTAAACGAAGAAAGAAGCAGCAAGACAACACAATTTAGAAAAATGGAGAAAAATCAGACAAGAAACGGCTGAAAGAATTGAGAGAGGCTGAAGCCAGGCCACTGGACCCAGGGTCAGATGGAGATGGCTTAGTGACCACCACAGACTTGTCCAAAGAGTTTTAACCCTTTGGGTTCTTTTTGTTCCTTTCACCTATGTATCTATCTTTCTTTGGTAAGAATTAAAACGAACGAATCATAACTCTAAACTAAAAATAAGTAACAACAAAAAGACGAACTCACATTCCGCCCCCCACAAAATGCCACAGTTTGGGACATTAAAGAACACACTTAGAATAAGTCATCAGTTAAAGAAGGAATAAAATGGGAATCACAAAAAGTTTATTTTGCCGCACCGCACGGCATGTGGGATCTTAGTTCCCGGACCAGGAATTGAACCCGTGTGCCCTGCAGTGGAAGCGCAGAGTCTTAATGGCTGGACTGCCAGGGAAGTCCCAAAAAGTTTTTTGGGTTTTTTGTTTTTTTTTTTTTTTGCGGTACGCAGGCCTCTCACTGTTGCGGCCTCTCCCGTTGTGGAGCACAGGCTCCGGATGCGCAGGCTCAGCGGCCGTGGCTCACGGGCCCAGCCGCTCCGCGGCATGTGGGATCTTCCCAGACCGGGGCACGAACCCGTGTCCCCTGCATCGGCAGGCGGACTCTCAACCACTGCGCCACCGGGGAAGCCCCCAAAAAGTTTTAAATTGAATGATGACGGAGCGCCGTCAAACATCGGCACAGCCAATGTGGTGCTCAGACATTTATGGTCTTCAGTTTCTACATCAGAGACAAGAAAGTGGTTTTTGCCAAGTGAGGGAACTACAAATATTTTTAATTTCTTCCTCGTGCTGACCTGCATTTTCTAGTTTTCCAAAGACTCTGCTTCAGTCTTGTTGACCTTCCCTGTTGTTTCCCCTGGACCATTCTGTCTGGGAGGAACCCCCTTCCCTCATGGAACCTTCTGTGGGGTCAGCCTCGTGGCCCATATAAGGACTACTCATCCAAGGCCAAGGGTGTGTGTGTGCCTCCCCTGAGGTGGTTGGGGACCAAGGCCTGGGCCAGGTCACACGTGGCTCCTGCACTCAGCACTCAGCCCAGACCTGCCTCGTGGGGGTCAGCTGAGCTGGTGCTCGGGGATCTGAGCAGAGGACCTGGCCATGGTGCGTGGGAGCCGCCACTGGCCGTGAGGGTGGGCTGGCTGCCTCACCCAGGGCCCCCAAGTCCTGTCCATCTCCCACTGCGGGCAGCAGCCCCAAAGCCCTGCCCCCGTCCAGGAGCTGCCCTTGTCTTCCTGGAGGGAAGGGAAGAGTGGGCCTCTTACCTGTGCCAACCAGAGCCACCCAGATGCCCACCGTGGGGTCACCATCCCGTGTCATGGCAGGCCACACCAAGGCCGGGGTGGCCTGGGACCTGCCCAGCACGCCGTGCGGTAAGGATGTGGGAGCCCGGGTGAGACCCAGCCGCCCGCAGCAGGGTGTGGGCAGGTGGCTGTGATGAGCCGTCGGGGTGGGGGGCCGGGTACAGGTGAGGGCTCTGAGGGCCAGACCCCAGAGACCTCAGTGGAGGGGTGGAGCAACAAGGGAGGCTGCCTTGGGAACACGCCCACTCGACCTCCCAGCAGCCCGGTGACGCCCGAGATCCAGAGGGACCCCCACGTCCTGCTCCGCCCCACCGGGGATGTTCGCCCCTACAGCACCAGGACAGGCCCCATCCCCCTCTCCTGGGCCCACAGCCTCTCCAGCTGCCTGGTTCTCCCCTTCCTCCCCAAACACACTCCCTAGGAGGAGGGTCTGCCCTGCCCTGAGCCCCTACCCAAGGCCCTGGGGTCCGCCTCCTTTTGCCTGGGACCTGTCGCTTCCCCATCAGGGGGGACCCGAGGCAGTGAGTGGTGGGCAGACACTCAGTAAATCTTGGTGGACGGTCTGAGGGAGGTCTCTCGACATGGGGCACCTCATGCCGGGCCCAGCCACCGGCGCAGGGGCAGGTATCCCCGGGCCGGGTGCCGTGGGAGCCGCTCCTACAGGCCGAGGGGCACCACACACAGCCGCTGCAGCCGCCCTGAGCCCCTTCCCCTCTCTGGGCCTGAGGCTGCATCTCCAGGAGACAGAGGATAGCTGGGCTGGCTCTGGGCTTTCGGCCTGTCGAACGGGAGGTCGGAGGTCGGGGGTCGCTGCACACCCCAGAGGGGAGGGGGCACGAAGGGGCGGCGGCCCAGGCCTCCGGCAGGGAAGAGAGGGTGGAGAGGCCGTCCTCAGAGCAGTGTCCACCCTGGGGGAACGTCACGGGAAGTCCCGGGAAGGAGGACAGGGGGCGGCTGGCGCCCACCCTCCACGGCCCCCCCGCGGCTTCCCAGAGAGACTCTGGGGCTCAGGAGGGGTAGGGTGGGTCCCGGCCTACGGACCCCAGGCCCTGCTCGCTCCCCGCCCCTCGCGCCCCGGGAGAGCCCAGGCCCAGCCTCTGCAGTCCCCTCCTGCTGCACAGGCCCTGGGCCCCTCTCTCCTCGTAAATCGTAGAACACGGAGCCGCACTCCGTTCCAGGGCAGGCCCCGCCCGCCCTCCTGGCGTCACTCCTGGCAGGCGCTGCAGTGAGCTCACTCATTACATAAGGCATCCGAGCTATTTCTTGGGGGACTGAGCTCCCCCTACACGGGGCTCCATTCCCCCCTTCCCTCTCCAACCATCAGCCATCACCAGCCAAGGGCATCTGGGCATGAGAGGCAAAACCCCCAGGCTCCCAGGGCACCCCCCCACCCTACGTGAGGAGGGGGCTCCCCCGACCCCGCAGAACAAGGGTGGGAGAGAAGAGAGGGCAGCTCCTTCCAGTTTCCCTGGGAGGGCTGTGGACAGAGACGCAGCCCCACCCCCAGCCTCAGGCGGGACGGGGAGGAAGGAAGGGATTTCCCCAGGGCACGAGGGCTCTGCCATTACCGGTCACTGTCCCAGGGATGGGGATGGGCTTGCCTCCCTCTGGGTCTGGGAGTCGCCCCCATCGGCACCCGCACCTGGTGCTATGGGCTCCTCTGAGGGCACCTGGGTCATCCGTGGGCCCCGATCCCAGCCACATGTCAGCCAGAACTTGTGCTCTCCGGAGGAGCAGCAGCACTTCCCTTTGGTCAGGACAGAGGATGCCTGGCGAAGTGCCGCTGGAGGCCCCAGCAGGACAGCACTGTTTTCCAGAGGGGGGCACCAGCCCAGGAGCCCCTCGAGGCTGCAGGGGTCCTCCCAGGGGGAGAAGGGCCCGGGGACCTCAGACCTCTTGCCTCATTTCTGTGGCCGGGTACCACGTGGACGCAGTGGGCCCCCAGAGGACACAGCTGAAGGGGTGTCCAGACAGCGTGTGCTGGGCGTTTCAGAGGGCCAAGCCGGCTCCTGGCCTGGAGAGGGGCAGGACAGGTCCCCTCGTTGCCTGGAAGGAAGCTCCGGCGGCCATGGGGCCGGTGGGGCCAGGCCCACCGCGAGCTTCTCCCACGGGATGCCCCTTCCCCGCTCCTCTGGGCCCGGCGGCCAGGCTTGGGGCCCCGAGCTGTCCGCCCCTCGAGGCCGCTCGGTGGCCCGCGCTCGGGCCCCGCCTCGGGGGAAAGTGGCCCCAGCGCCGCCTCCCGCCAGCCCCGCCCGGAGGAAGCGGACTCCAGACACCCCCGCCGGGAGCCTGGCGTGCACCACGCCCTGCTTGGGGACAAAGCTCCCGGCGGGCGGGCGGCAGGGACCCTGGGGACCGCGGGCCGGCGGGTGGCGGCCCAGCCGGAAGCCCCGCGGCCCCTCCCCCGGCTCCCAGCCCCCGGCCTCTGTCCTCCTCGAGAAACGGAGAACGAACGAGACCGTGTTTTCCTTTCTTTTCAGAGACTCGCGTTCTTGGAACTTACACCCTCTTGGGTTTGCTATTTTTACCCACCCTGAGCCTTCCGGTCTCCATGGCGACGCCTCCAAACAGCAGATTCCAGGCGGCAATGACGTCACCTTTCCCTTTCCTGCCGCCCAGGCCTCCCGCCGCTGCCGCCACGCGGGGCCGCCCGGCTGAGCCCCCGTGGGCCCCGCCGCCTCCCCGTGCCCGCTGCCCGCTGGCCAGGCCCTTCCCCGGGCCCCTCCGCCCCGGGCTCCCTGCCACGCCGCTGCCCTGTGGGAGCTGCCTCGGCCCCGGTGGCCCCTGTGTGGCCCCTGTGGTGACCGTGCTGGGGCCGTGCAGGCAGCAGGAGCACCGGAGGCCCTGTGGCCTGGTCTCTTAAGTGCCAACTGCCCGTGGGTGTCGGTCCCCTGGGTGAGGCTGTCACACTGCCCGGCCCCGGGGCTACTGCCCTCCCAGCTGTGTGGTCCACGGGCCTCAGGCTCCACACCTTGGTCCTGGTCCGGCTGCAGGACTGGGGGGCCTTGGTCCCTCCTCCTGGGCTGAGGTGTCACCAGGCTGTGTCTCCATCTGGGCTACACTTTACCCAGCTGTCCCTTCAGTGCCCAGCCTGAGGGCTGCCCTCAGCCCAGACCGAGGGTGGGGACACTCAGGACTGGAGGTCCGCCCCACTCCTGGGCACTTGCTTTGTCGTGGACTCAGACGCTTGCCGAAACGGCTGAGAAGTCTCGGCAGGGCCTCGCAGGACGGCCGAGTTCGGCGTGGAGAGCCCCGCGTCCCCGCCACGGTCAGAAGAAGGAGCTCTTCCTCCGGCGGAGGAGTCCCAAAGAGCAAGGCCTCCCCGCCGCCCCTGGGCCTGCAGGGGCTACCTTGCCTGGTGGGATGCCGGGGTCCCCTCCCCTAAGCAGGGCCTGCGCCTCCCCATCGCCCCGCAGGGCCTGGGACGGACGGTATGAACCCCAGCCCCACCAGAACGCAGACACTGGGTCGGGGCCGAGGAGGAGGAGAGCAGGCAGGGCTGCGGGGGCGTCATGGGGGGTCGGAGCCGCTGGCACGGGCCAGGCCGAGGGTTGGGGCCACGCTCTGCGCCGCCAGCGCCCAGAAAGGCAAAGAAGACACTTCGCTAGCTCATTAGCTGCCGTCCCGCTCCCAGAAACAACATCGCAGGAAGGTGGTTTCAAGGCTCACATTCCTGCCCTCCCGCTGCAGTTCAGGTGCGAAGTCCCAACTCGCCTCCGTCTGACACAGGCAGGCACACTCGCAGGTCTGGACAGGAGGCAGGCCGGTGGGCGGCCCCGTCTCCAGAGCCCCACACAGACATGTTCACGAAAAGCTGTGCAGGGCACTTTGCCGGGGGCCACAGGTGGGCCTTTCCACGGCTCCCCCAGGAGCCTCCGCACCCTGAGGCTGTGTCCTCAGGCTTGGAGGAGGCCCCGAGAGAGAGGGCCCAGGCCGGAGCAGACCCGGGCCCTGAGTGGAGGTGGCTCCAGCAGGGATGCACACGTGGCCTGTCCAGTTAAGCACCTACCCCAACAAGCTCCGTCTGGACCGGAGATACAGGGTCTGGGAGCTGTGGGACAGTGAGGGGCAGGGGGCAGGCTTCACACTGCGGGGTGTGAGGGTCAAGGACGGAAGGCCTGTGGCCCCAGAACAGGTCAGGTGGCCGCCCCACCGTTACCGCAGGTACCCGCGCGGGACTCTGTGTGCCTCTGTCCTTCCACCCTTCTCCCTTTTTTAAAAAATATTTTATTTTATTTTAATTTTTTTTGGCCGCGCTGCATGGTTTCTGGGATCTCAGATCGGGGATTGAACCCAGGCCACAGCGATGAAAGCACAACAATCCTAACCACGAGGCCACCAGGGAACTCCCTCCCTTGGGGCTTTTATGTAAGGCTGAGACTCCTGGGACAGCCACTGCCCCGCCCTTTCCTTTACACCCTTTGGACCCCCCCACACAGGGGGCCCTGGTCGGAGCTCTGGTCAGCCAGACGCATCCTGCCCAGGCTAGGACCCAAGTGTAGGCGGGGGGCTCAGGCCTTGAGGGACAGTGAGTGCCTATGGGTGAGACCCCATGCCAGGCGTGACTGTGAAATTGATTTCTTCCACCAGGTTTATCAAGGGCCAAACTGTGACAAGCAGAAAAGAATTCCTGTTCTCAAGTGCTTACAGTTTCATGGGAGACAATGTAAAATTAAATTTCCATATGTTCTATATTAGTCGGGAGTGTATGCTCTTAGGAACAGACCAGGGTGTGGTCCAGTGGGTAAGGCTCTGCTCTCCCAATGCAGGGGGGCCAGGTTCGATTCCCAGTCAGGGAACAAGATCCCGCGTGCATGCCGCAACTAACAGTCCATGTGCTGCAACTAAGAGTCCGCATGCCACAACTAAAGAGATCACGTGTGCCGCAACTAAGACCCGGCGCAGCCAAAACAAAGAGACTAGGGTGAGGGGGGTGGGGTACCAAGCAGAGGGGCGTGCTCCTCCTGAGGGCCATCAGCAGAGCCCTGAGATGGGTAAGAGGTGAGCGCTGTGGGCAGGGTGCCGTAGGTGCAAAGGCCCTAAGGCGAGGGCATGCTTGGGTCCCATTGGGGTCCACGCAGAGGGGTGGAGCAGGTAGTGAGAGGAGGGTGGGCAAACCCAGCTTTGCTGCCCCCGGGGGTGGGGGTTTGGGGAACCCTGCTCTCAGCCGGCCCAGGAGGCCCCCAGAGCCACAGCCCATCACTGGCAGGTGGGGTGGAGCAGCTGCCGGGTGAGCAGGTGGGTGCTTCCCCAGAGGAGGAAGGGACGTCCAGTACCCAGCACCCCTGTGCCTCCACTTCGCTGCTGGGAAAACTGAGAGTGAGATAAGGGGAATCGATTCGAAAGACACAGGCTACTTCTCCAAACATTTGTTCCCAGTCCCGCCCCCAGCCTGGCACAGGGCAGGAGCCACCGGCCAATGGGAGGGCCCTTGCCAGGCCCAGGCCAAGCCCCTCTCAGCCCCTGGGCGGCCCCTCCCCACCCCGCCCAGGGCCCCACTGCCCGCTGTCCTGCCCATTCTGGGCACAGTGCAGGGGTTAAGGAACAGCGGCCCCTCCCCACCCCGCCCAGGGCCCCACTGCCCGCTGTCCTGCCCATTCTGGGCACAGTGCAGGGGTTAAGGAACAGCCCACTTCAAAGGGTGGGGTTCCCGGCTGCCACCCCAGCCCCACCCCCAGTCCCACAGCCGCCGCAGGCCTGGCATTGGCCTCTGCCCAGCACCTTCTCCAGACCGGTCCACCTCCAGGCCAGCGCTGCCTAGCGGGCTCTCATCTCCGTGAGTAATATTTAACTTGGAAGGGCCAGCGGACAACTGCAGGGGAGAAGTTCACAACAAGTTTGGATTTCGATCTGCTTGCCAGGAAGGAGAGGGGGAGGGGGAGGGGGAGAGTGGGAGGGCAAAGTTGAGAGGAAGAAAGGAGGGCAGGAGGCGGGCCTGAGAGACCAGCACCCCAGGGAAGCTGGAAGGACAGGGCCCAGCACCGCCCAGCACACCCGGCAGCCCCTCCAGCCTCGGCCTCCTGGCAGGAAACACCCCGGTCAGGAGGAGCCTCAGGATTCAGCTCTGGGGCAGAGAACACAAGACGTGTGTGCACACACACATGGAGACAGACACACACAGACACACACAGAGACAGACACACAGACCCATACACACAGACACACACAGAGACAGACACACAGACATGGAGACCCATACACACACAGACACACACACAGAGACACACACGGACACAGAGACCCATACACACACAGACACACACAGACCCATACACACACACACAGACCCATACACACAGACACAGACACAGACACAGAGAGACACAGACACACACAGACATACACACACAGAGACCCATACACACAGACACACACAGACACAGACACACACAAACACACAGACACATACAGACACAGAGACCCATACACACACACACACAGAGACACACACACACACAGAGACCCATACACACAGACACACACAGACACGCACAAACACACAGACACATACAGACACAGAGACCCATACACACACAGACACACACAAAGACAGACACACAGACACATACACACAGGCACACACACACAGACACAGACACAAACAGACACAGACACAGAGAGACCCATACACACAGACACACACAGACACAGACTCACAGACACAGACACAGAAACAGAGACCCATACACACACAGACACACACACACACACACAGAGACCCATACACACAGACACAGAACTCGTGGTTGTGACCAGAAAGGACTGCCTGCATCTCTGAGGCTTCAGCACAAGGATGGAAAAACCCTCCGGGCAGGAGCACGGCTGAGGTCCAGTCGGGGCAGAGAGCAGGCAGGCCAGGGCCCTCCCAGAGGTCTGTGCCTGCAGAGTTGCCCACCCAGCGCCTAGCTGGGAAGGGCCCTGGCCAGTGCACCCTCCTCCATGGGAAGCGCGGCCACTTCCGGGCAGCGGCTGCCCCAGGGCGCTCAGGAACATGGAGCCTCTCCCAGCTCCAGGTGTCCCCAGCCCACACCTAAGAAGGCTGAGGGGACCCTGGGAGGGCCCCGCTCCAGAGGCCCAAGGGGAGAGGCCCCAGCTCCCCCTGCCTTGGGGACAGGTCACCCCGGGTCGCCATGCCACGTGGGGCCCACCCTCCTCTACCGGGACCCGGCCCTGCCAGCAGCCCCCGAGCCTGGGGCCTGGCTCCATGGTGCCAGGTAAAAAGCTGCACCCACCCTTCACCGACTCGCCTCTGTTCTGGAATGTAGCAAATCTAAGTTGTTAAATGATTTATTTTCCGCAAGCATGCATTTTCCCAGGGAAAAATGCACCCCTCTCCGACCTTGTAGTTTGTCCTGATTTGCTCTCAGGCAAAAACGTCTACCCGTGGGGGGTGGGGCCCTGTATCACCCACCCTAGAGGACGGGCCACCAAAGCTGGCTGGGTGGGCACCCTGGCACCAGGTGGAGTGGGGCGCCTTGCCCAGGGGAGGGGACCCTCACCGAGTCACACCATCTGGAGGAAGAGCTCAGAGCGAAGCTTTCCCACTTCTGGTATCTGCCCTCCGCTCCGTGGCTCTCCTTTCACTAGTGAAACTGTTTCATTTTGGACTTCCTCTTGGGAATCAGAGTCCCAGCCCTGACAGCAGCCGGGACAGCAGCGTCCCTGTCGGAGTTTTTGGATTCAGGGCCCGTCTTGCAGGCTTGGCAAGGAGCCTGGGCAGAGTAAGGAGCTTACCTCCAGTGCATGTGTTTGATTGTGACGTGCAGGGCTGCAGGGGGACCCGGGTCTCTGCGGCAGGAGATCTCCCACGCCAATTCTTTCTCCCTACTTTGCTTCTCTGGAGGAAAATCAACGATCACCCACCTTCCGCAGACAGGCCAGTGAGTGAATCCATAGGGGCCCCTGCTCCTTGCCCACGCCAGACGGTGCCTGTGAAGAAAGCATCTGGACTTGGGGGTGCCCTACCCCCACCTGGGAGCCATGCAGATGCTGTGGCCTGAACACTTGTGGCCCCCAAATTCGTATGTTGAGACCTAACCCCAATTAGGGAGGTGGGGCCTTTGGGAGGTGACTGGGTCACCAGGGTGGAGCCCTGGTGAATGGGATTAGTGCCCTCATGAAAGGGATGGCACAGGTCTGTGTCCCACTGCGTGAGGACACAGAACCTGGATGTGGGCCCTCACTAGAACCCAGCCATGCTGCCACCCTGATTTCAGACTTCCAGCCTCCAGAACTGTGAGAGAGAAATTTCTGCTGTTTATAGCCACCATCTGTGGTATTGATATTTTGTCACAGCAGCCCAAACGGACTAAGACACCGGGGTCTCTTCCCTGCCAGCAGACATCAGCTCTCAGGCCAGGCTGAAAAGAAACAGGGTAACTGAGGCCCGTGGAGGGTGTTTCCAGGGCTCAGGGCCCAGGTCGGCCCACAGGTGAGGTGCAGAAGGCTGGACCCAGGGTGGGAGGGCAGCAGACCTCCAGGGGGGTCCTGCTTCTCAGCATCCCCCAGCACCCTGATGTGGTATGTGAGGGGCGGTCAGGAGCGCTTCCTTGGAGCCCGCAGCCTCGACGTAGCAGATAGAGCCCAGAGTATGACCCCGGGCTCCAGTGGGCACGTGGCAGGAGCTTCCTGTGCTCCCAGGCCCCTCCCCCCTGACAGGGTCACATGGCCACACGTGGCCCCACCCTGAGCTCCTGGAACGTGGCCAACAGGAGCCGTACTCTGTGTGCAAAGGCCCAGCCCCAAGAGAAGAATGTGCAGAAACGTGCTAATAATTTACATACGATTCCGCGGTGAAACGTAATATTTTAGATATGTTGGGTTGAAATGAAATATGTTTTTATGAGTAACTGCACCTGCCTCTTTCACCTTTTCAGAAGTGGCTACTGTACATTCTGAATGAGCCGAGCAGAGGGACAGGCAGACAGACAAAGGCTGGGAGGGTGAGCGCAGGCCGGAGGAGGGTGTGGTGGGGACAACCGACCGCAGACCCGGGGCAGCGCTGGAAGGTTCTCTCCCTGGAGGCTGGCGAGGGCCATGTGGCTCGGGTCGGTTCCCAGGACCCCGTGCTGCTGGGCGTCCTCGGGCAGCTTTGTGAAGGCCCATCGCCCACAGTTGCTCAAAGCCCTGCGCGGCCCCGGGTCTCGGCAGCATCCTCCCTGCCCAGCTGGCCAGCCGCTCTCATCACGTGGGGAAGAGAGGCTGCTATTCGGGGGGACCGGCCACCCCGGGGCACCCAGCAGCGGACGGCTCCCTCAAAGGATGCTGTGGTACAGGAGATGTGGGGCAGTCTTTACCAATCGAGGGGCTGGCCAGGCGCCCAGGCCTGGGGACGCCAGAGGGACACCGGCCACACTCACCAGCCGCAGGACAGCAGACCCTGGGCAGCTGGGGTCGCTGGGCATGGGTGCACAGTCAGGGGGATAGTCCTCTCCCTGAGGGTCTCGGGGGCCCCTCCCCAGCCCAGGAGCAGCCCGTGAGGCACGTGGGCACCCAGAAGGGGAGCTGGCTCCACCGTCTGCCTAGGCCGGGCCTGGGTCGCCCAGGCCAGAGAAGCTGCCGCTCGTCCCTGCCCCAGGGCTTTGAGCTCCAGCACCACCTTCACCCGCTGACCCCAACTCCCCCCTCAAGGCCACTCAGTGCCACTAAGTCGGGAAGTCCACCAGCCAGGCAGCAGCACAGGAGACCTGGGTTCAGGTCCCTGCTCGGAGCTGTCACGCAGCCGATGACAGGGGCTGGACGGCCCGTCTGATCTCCGATGCGGGGCTGGCGCCCGGAAGTGAGCCCCGCGTGGGCCAGACATGGGGGAAGCGGCTCAGGGAGCCCATTCTGGCAGCTCCACCGCCCAGGCGCTGACACAGCCTCAGCATGGTTCTGATTGTCAGGGACTTGCCCCACCTCGGCCTCAGAGCCGCCCACCCACCCCTCCTGGACGGGTGACGGTCAACGTGGGGCTGAGCTGGGAGGAGGATCGTGTGGGCTCAGCTGGCCCCAGCGAGGGAGACCCCTGTGTGCAGGGGTGGCCAGGAAGGCCAGCTCAGCTGTGCCTGGCCTGGGTGGGGTGACCGGCAATGTGGTGGGGGGGCTGGGCCACGGAGGGGCCCCAGGCACGCCCGAGGGAGAGGGAGGAAGCAGCGGGGGAGGAGCCGGGCTGCGCCCCTTCTCCAGGGCCTGCTGAGCCGCTCATAGGCCCTGGATGGCCCGACTGGGCCTCAGTCGTGTCAGGGCCCGGGTGCCGCTGTCTTGGCTGGTGGGCAGCAGCAGCTCTGGGAGGTGCCCACTGCCTGAGAATGACCCCAAACGGGTCCCATGTCCCTGACTCCCGGTCCCCGTCCCGCCCCTCCCTCACCTGGGGGGGGTCCCTAAATTCCTGCACTCTCCCCCTCCCCCACCCCTCCCCCACCCTTCTTCTGAGCGGCCAGCTGGGCCAGAAGGCGCCTCCGGAACAGTGAGAGGCCAGCTCTCTCCCTGGGCTGTTGCCCCAGCCAGGGCCCTCCCGCCCTCCTGCCAGCATCCCAGCCCGGGGCCTGCAGAGTGGCCCAGGGGGTGAGGCCCGAGGAGGAGGAGGGGACACAGAGGCGGCAGGAGTGGAGGGCAGGCTGGCCTTAGTGGCCCCAGGGGGCTGAGACAGCAGCCTGGGTGGATACCTACCGGCCACCTGGCCGGCTTCCAGCCATGTCCTGCTTGGCCCCAGCTTGGCTTTAGCCCGCCCCGTGTGGACACAGAGGCTCGGTCAGGGCTCAGCAGACGGTTGTCTGACCTCCCTGCAAGAACGGGTAGGGTTCTGTGGGGGCAGGGGTGGTGGACACAGACAGGAAGCTGGGCTACAGACGAGAGTAAGGCCAGTTCACAGAAGTGATTCCACGGGGCCCCAGGCCCCAGTGGCCGGACAGTCCCCTGCAGGCCTCAAAGGGGACACTCAGGACCCGGGGCTGCCCTCTGGCCTGGGAGGTTGCCAGGCCCCTGAGGGCCCTGCGACAGCCAAGGCAGAAGCGGCTCAGCACCCAGGGCAAGGGGAGTGGGTGGGGCCTGGGGGGTGGTCCCTGCTGCTCCTGCCTCTTGGATGGTGAAGCCAGGGGGTCTCACGTCACAGAGGTGGCCCGGCCCCCTCCTGCCGCCCTGGGCCAGACAACAGACAGCTGTGCCCTGACCAGCTGCTGCCCTAAACGTGGCAGTGGAAAGGAGACACAGGCCCTCTGCCAGGGGCTGGCGTCCCTTGAGCGGTCTCAGGCTGACGCCCCGTGACCTGTGGTTGCCGCTGGGACCTCTGGTGGCCAAAGTCCTGGGTCCCAGTAAGACTCAGGTAAAATAACTCCAGGGGCATGGCCCCTGGGGGCGGGGGTGGGAGGGAGGAAGCAGCTTCCTGTCTGTGTCCACCACCCCTGCCCCAACAGACCCCTACCCGTTCTTGCAGGGAGGTCAGACAACCGTCTGCTGAGCCCTGACCGAGCCTGTGTCCATACGGGGAGGGGCTAAAGCCTTTGTGCCCTTGTGAAGAGAGGAGGGGGCTGAAGGGGGCGGCAAAGGGAGGAGGAGGACAATGAGGCGGAGGGGGAGGGGGCGCAGGGGGAGGACCCAGCTGAGGCCCAGCAGCACCTCTGATGGGGATGCCCGCCCCGTGAGCCACACCGGGACACCCAGGCCAGCCTGAGGGCAGCCCCTGCCTGAGGAGGTCCCCAGGGAGGGGGTCAGAGCTTTCTGCGTCAGGTCTCCTTCACAGCAGGTGGTCGGAAATGGCTCACACAGAAATGGGGGTGACACGGTGGGGGCCTAGAAGGCCAGGCTCCGGCCAGCAGATCTGCTGTAAGCAGGCAAGAGGCCACTGGAACGAGGAGCTGGCCCACCCTCTCCACCCAGGGTGGGAAGAGAGAGGGAGGAGGGGAGGGGGAGGGGAAGGAGAGGGGAGGGGAGGGGAGGGGAGGGAGGGGAGGGGAAGGAGAGAGGGAGGGGAGGGGAGGAGAGGAGGGGAGGGGAGGGGAGGGGAGGGGGAGGAGAGGGGAGGGAGGGGGAGGGGAGGGGGAGGGGAGGGAGGGGGAGGGGAGGGGAGGAGAGGAGGGGAGGGGAGGGGAGGGGAGGAGGGGAGGGGAGGGGAGGGGAGGAGGGGAGGGGAGGGGAGGGGAGGGGGAGGAGAGGGGAGGGAGGGGGAGGGGAGGAGGAGGGGAGGGAGGGGGAGGGGAGGGGAGGGAGGGGGAGGGGAGGGGAGGGAGGGGAGGGGAGGGGAGGGAGGGGGAGGGGAGGGGGAGGGAGGGGGAGGGGAGGGGGGAGGGGAGGGGCAGTCTTCCAGCTGCACATGGTGCCGACAGCTTGGAGAGGCCGGAGTCTCTGTGTCAGTGTCCTGTGGCTACTGCACAAATGACCCACCTGGGGGCTTCAAACAACGGGATCCACTCTCACAGCCTGGAGGCCAGGAGTCCACACTCAAGGTGTCGTAGGGCCCCGCGCCCTCTGGAGGTGCCAGGGGAGACTCCTTCCCGCCTCTTCTGGCCTCCTGGGGTTCCAGGTGCTCCGGGGCTCGTGGCCACATCCCTCCAGTCGCTGCCTCTGCCGTCACGTGGCTTGTCCCTGTGTGGCTGTGTCCAAACAGCCCTCTTCTTGTGAGGACGCGGGTCATGCTGGGTCCCAGCCACGCCCCCCACCAAGTACGGCTGCATGTGAACTTGGTTCTAAAGCTGCAAAGACCCTACTTCCCAAACAAGGTCACACTCACAGGTTCCCAGGGGACACTGGTCAGCCACCCAATATCCTCAAAGCTTGGTCTCTGCTGGACTTCCGTTCCCCACAGGAGAGCTGAGATGGCACCCGCTCGTCGGCCCCACTCATCCTCGGATTCCGGCACCCCCGAGGCCCCGGGGACACCGTGGGGGCAGAGTGCAGGCTTGCCTACCCGGGAAGGCACATAGTACCCTAGCCCTACAAGTCCCACTGGCGAGGCGGGGATGGCAGGAAAACCCAGGCAGGCGACAGGGGCAGGGAGAGTCCAGAGGGCTTCTCTGCGGAGGGGACCCCAGAGGAGAGCCCAAGGGTCGGCAGGAGTGGAGACATGGGGACAGAGGCAGAGCCGGTGTGGCTGCACGCAGGGCAGCAGCAGAGGAGGGGGTTGGGGGCGGGAAGAGTGGGGACCTCAAGGGAGTGACAAGGTTCGCTATGCATGCTGGGAGAGGGTGGCTGTCCAGGGGAGGGGTGGTGGCCAGGATGGGTGCTTGGCCACAGGCTGCTGTCTCTGCCACGCCAGGTCACCCCGCCTCTGTTCTCGGTGGAAGGGTCCCCGGCTGCCCCGTGGCTTTCAGGCTCTTGAAGTGGAGGCTGGAGGCCGAGCCGGCCCTTGGCTTTAGCCCGCTGACCATGGCAGGTCCCGGCCATGGACGCCCACCCCTCTGCAGCCGTGACGAGGGTCCCTGAGGAGGCCGAGGGTGCCCTAACTCCCACACCAGTGAGTGGGCCCTGCACACGCTCTGCTGCCCGACGGATCCTGCGATGTTTCCCAGGCAGCTGTTTCAATCCAGCCTGTCTGCCTGGCGCTCTGCGTGCCCACGAATGCACTGCCCGGTTCCAGGCAGGCTTGCCCGCTTGGCACCCACAGGCCAGCAGGTGTGGCCGCGTCAGAAGGCCGGTCTCCAGGGAGGGGGCAGCCCAGCCCTTGAGGCCATCCTGGCCGGCATGGGCACCGACAGGGCACCCACACGGAGCACGTGCCCCCGGTGCCCTGTTCCACTTGGAAATTGGAGGCTGTGGTGCTCTCTGGGGCTGGTCGTGCCCGCCGGCCTCAGGCCCTGCTCTGCCCGCCTGTGCCGTCTTGGCTGCCCCGATGGCAGAGCTGGCCCCAAAGGAGGGCGTGGGGAAGCCAAGTGGGGCTCGGACCTCGCCAGCCGGCCCTGGGCCGGGGTCCAGCTGACAGGTCTTGCCCGGCCGGCCCACCGTGGAGCAGAGGCATCGGCACCAGTCGGTCAGCGGCCAACTCCGCTCCGTCGGAGGGGAGGACAGAGCACAGTCACCCTGTGGCTCTAAGGACACCAGGAGCCCAGAGGTATCGGAAGGTGCTGGGGAGGGCTGGGCCCCCGACCAGGTGGCCACAGACGTTACCCTGATTCTGGGAGGGGAGGGCGTACCTGGCTCGCCATCGTGGACAAAGCCAGAGAGCGCGGAGGGAGGTGGCCTCACAGCTGGTGGGGCCGCCACCCCTGCCCACTGGTGCCCTTTCTGCTTCGCTGGAGGGCTGCCTCCTCCAGAACGTGAAATATTCTCTGTAAACATAAACTTGGCTTGTAAAAATCTCGTCCTGCAGTGCCAGCCTCAGTCCTGATCAGAAATTATTCTCCAGTCAAGCCCGCGGCCTGTCACTGCAGCAGGTGGCTCAGAAAACGGGAGCCTTTTAATCAAGTTCAACTTTTAAACTTCCTCCAGCCCCCCCTCCCCCTCACCGCCACCGCGTCTTGCTGATAACGCCAGGACAGCTGGGACAAGGTGGGTCCCCTTCCACCTCCAGAAGGTCCTCGTGCAGGCTGGGCAGGCGGCGGGCAGCTGTCGGGAAAGCAGCAGCCAAGGGGATGGGGCTCCTGCCGGGTGCCGGCACCTGCCGTGAGCAGGCAGACGGGTCACCCCGGCTCTGTTCTCGGTGGAAGTGTCCCCCGCTGTAGGTCTCAGTGGCGATGGGGGAGTTAATCCCCAGCAGCCGGATGAAACCAGAGAGGAGAAGCCCCAGGAGACAGCTTTGACACGTCGCTCTGGCTCTGCCGTCCCCGGAGCACGGACCCCGAGGGCCTCTGTGCTGCCTGGCCTGGGGTCTAGATCCCATGCACCCCCCAGCAGCCCAGGGTAAATGAGGCCCATTGGCGTGGTTAAGGCCAAAGGAGCATGAGTGCCCCCCACCCCCTGTTCTGAAGGTCAGAGCCAGGCTCAGCCAGGCCCTGACAGCCACCGGGGCCTGCACCTCCTCGGGGCACCTGGGTCCACCTGAGACCCTCCCTGCTCCTGCCTCAAGCTGCCTGTCTTGGGCTGGGGAGTCGGCTGTGTGAGGTCTGTATAGGCAGAGGCCGGGACGCTGAAGACCCCAGGGCTCAGTTCCCAGAGCCCTGCTGGGGTGGAGCAGCTGCTCACACAGACGTCCCCATGCGGCTTCCCAGAACGGCCCGAGAGCCGGGCACGCGCCGGCCGTCGAGGCCTGCTGGGGCCCCGTCTGCCTTAGGGAGGCCTGGCGTTCCTCCTGGAAGTCCCCACGGCTGGCGCTCAGAGGCGCGGTGACACTTCCAGGAGAGGCTCTGAAGCAGCGGAGGCTGAAGCCAGAGCCAGTGGCGCCGTGTCTGGGAACCGCCCACCACCCAGCACGTCCTGCACACCTCAGTCCCATCCTGGGGCCCCCAGGGCACAAACTCTGCACCGGCAGGAGTGGCCGAGGGTGCCTGGGCGTCTGCTGCCACCACGTGGCGGATTGCAAGGTCACTGGACGAGAGTGCCTGGCGCCCGGGGTGTCACAGAAGCCCCCTCAAAGGCCCTCCACCTCCAGGCCCCCGCACCTGGCCCAGGACTCCGGGCCCTGCACTTGGTCGTCCAACATTGCTTTTTATTTATTTACTTATTTGGCTGCACCGGGTCTTAGTTGCGGCACGCGGGCTCTAGTTCCCTGACCAGGGATCGAACCCAGGCCCCGCCCCCCACATTGGGAGCGCGGAGTCTTAACCGTTGGACCACCAGGGAAGTCCCTCTATTTCTTAATTAAGGAAACTAAGCTCCTCCCTTTTGTAAGGAAACGGGGAAGGATCGCCCGGGTCGTCAGAGCTGGACACCCAGGCTCAGGGCTGCCGATGCAGAGGGAGGTGGCAGAGCTAGATCAGGCCTGGAAGCGGCGGGTGGGGACGCCAGGACCCCCAGCTGTCTTCCCGCGCAGTTCCTCCTCCTAGAAGCCGCTGCAGACCCGAGGCCTGAGGGGTGAGGGCGGCATCCCCCGGCTCAGCTGGAAAATGACTCCCTCAGGGCAAGGCAGCCTCGCGACCTCAGTGACGCCTCCGCGGTGGAGGGAGGAACCCTGGCCTCCGTCTCCCCAAAGGTCAGGACACCACCCTCCGATAGTGCCACAAAGGAGAGGTCACCTCATGGCCTGCGGAGCAGGTCGTGGGGTCCCCAGGGTCGGGTCAAGCGCCCACGTGGGGGTGGGAGTTGGGGTCCACAGCTCACGTCTGGCCGTGCGGGGATTGAGGAGGGGTCCTGAGTCGGGTTCCGTCCCGGCGCGCCGGGAGTGCCCGGGGCGGTGTCTGTGCCGGGGGCGGGGTCTGTGCTGGGGGCGGGGGCCGGCGCGCGGGCCGCTCATTTCCGCCGGACGCGCGGGCTCCGGGCGGATGGAGGCGGCACGGAGGTCGAAGCTGAGCCTGAGCCGGCGGAGGCCGCCCTCGGGGGTCCGGTGAGGCCGGGGCTGGGGGCAGCGGGGCGAATGGGGAGCCTAGTGTCCCCGGCCGAGCAGTGGCCGGGTGTCACGTCCCCACGTGCTTCCCCGAGCCCGCCTCGGTCCTGCCCCGCCCCCTCAGCTCTTCCCACCCGACCGCCACCCGCGGAATTCTCACCTTCCCACGCCGAGCTGCACACCTGTCCGCCCCCGCTGAGTCCTCCCTCCTGTGCCCTCCCCGCCGGCTGAGTTCTCACCGCCCCGCAGCCCCAGGTGCCCGAGCAACCCCCCCGGTTCCCCTCCGGACGGCGGCGAGTGTGCGCGGCCGTGGGCTGAGCTGCTGCGCGTCGCGAGTGCGGACCTGAACGTGGACGGCGAGCTGCCGCCGCTGCCCGCGTTCCCCGGCCAGGTACGTGTGCAGTGGTCCCCGCGTGGCTCCGGGTCTCGGGCTGGGGCGGGGCGGGGAGGGCGCGGTCCGACGACCGCGTCTTGTAGGAGCCCAGGCGCAGCCCTGGGCGCGCGCCCCCGGAAAGCTTCACCGTGGGAACTGAGACCTTCTCCTGGACGCCCTTCCCGCCGGCCCCGCGGCGAGGCGGGGACCCGAGCCACTCCGACCGAGTGCTCCGCGAGGCCCTGGGGCGCACGGGGTCCTCCGCCTGGTCCCCCCAACGACACCCCGCGCCCGAGCCCCGCGGGACCTCCAGCGTCGAGGAGCAGCCGTCCGTGGAGGGGTCGCCGACACTGCAGAGCTGCCCCATGTGCCAGGCCGACTTCGCCCCCAGGTGAGTGGCCCCTCTGCTGCCACCCAGTGGCCCTTTCCCTGTTTGGAAACCACAGGCAGTTTCAGAAGGCTAGGGTAACTGAGCGCCACTTTGGCATTCTAAAGTGATATTTCACACAGAAAAAGTTGGCAAAGCGCAGAGACGGTGCTGATCAGCCAGAGGGCACAGGGGTGCAGGTCTGGGAGTCTACTTGCTGGTCCACCGGCCTGGGGCCCTGCTGACAGGCTGCAGTCTCCTGGATGGGGCCCCTGGGACTCTGCAGCATGAGGGCAGGGAGGCTCTGGCTCTAACCGGGTCCACCCTGACATCCGGGAACCTGGTGGTGACTGGCATCCCCAGGTGGACTGCCTCCAGAGCCAGTCCAGGCTGTGGGTCACTGAGCAATTTTCTGTTACAGCTCCTCGGGCACCTTCCCCCGTGGGGTGGATTGCCAGTTTTAAAAACAAGACTTCATTTCTGTGTCCAGAGATACTTTTTTCTTTTTAAAAGACTAACGTGGGCCTCCCTGGTGGCGCAGTGGTTGAGAGTCCACCTGCCGATGCAGGGGGTACGGGTTCGTGCCCCGGTCTGGGAGGATCCGGAGCGGCTGGGCCCGTGAGCCATGGCTGCTGGGCCTGCGCGTCCGGAGCCTGTGCTCCGCAACGGGAGAGGCCACAACAGTGAGAGGCCCGCGTACCACACACACAAAAAAAAGACTAACGTATTTTTTATACCTTTTTAAAAGTAAGGGTGATGGGATTGGACTTTGCTAAGCAGTCCCAACTGCCCAGCTCGTGGGCCACGTGTCACAAAGCCGAGGACACAGGTGTGGGGGTCATGGGGGTCAGGACGGCGGGAAGGAGCTTGGTTGGATGAAGGGGGTGGATGGCCGGTTTCTGTAGCTGGACGTGTGCTGCGTGTCCTGTGGCCTGGAGAGTGGGTTCAGTTCCGTGCCTTGTCTCTGGTTTTCCAGAAGTAAAACCAGCCCTGGGGGGTGAAGGGAGTGGCTTGTATAACTAGCAGCTGATGACAAACAGAAGTCATCAAACCAGTGATCAAAATGTGTGGCACAAAACTGCGCAGGTCTGCAGTCAAATATCCAGGCTCCTCCAGTGGCAACACTTCACTGGAGCCAAGCTTTTGGGGGCCTGGACGGCTCGGGGTGGGGGAAGTGAGGGCGAGGAGGTGGCTGTCCCCAGGGGGGCCTGTGGGCGAGGCCCCCCCGGCCGGCACAGGCCTGGCATGGCGGGGGTGCGGGTGTGGCGCCGCGCTGAGATGCCCGTGCTCCTTGTAGCGCTGGAGAATTTTTCCCAGACCCCGTGGCTCACCGAACATGTCTCTTGCCTGTACTGATGCTTCAGGACAGTTGTGGGCTGCAAACACCAGCTCCCTCACCAGTTTTTTTTTAACATTTATTTATTTATTTTTGGCCCATCGGGTCTTAGTTGCAGCACGTGGGATTTTTTGTTGCAGCACGCGGGCTTAGTTGCCTGGTGGCATGTGGGATCGTAGTTCCCCGACCAGGGCTCGAACCCGCGTCCCCAGCATTGGAAGGAGGATTCTTAACCACTGTGCCACCAGGGAAGTCGTCCCCCCCAACCCCGCCTACCAGTCTTGATGAAGCCATGAATGCTTTTTAAAATACGAAGTCCTCTTGATTTGTACCCGTCGAGAGAAACCCAGGGACGGAAGTACCTTCAGAGCCCTGGAGGGAAATTCGTCTTCTTGGCAGCAGACGTGCAGCCCAGCCCCTCTAGGGGTGGCTTTTATTCTCGGATTACTTGTTTTTCTACACAGTCTAAAAAAGGACTCCTAGATACATTAGAAAGAAAGTTTCAGTCTGAGCTCTTTAAGCAGTTAGATTGAGGCTGGGCAGGATGCCTCGGGATTGCAGAGTAGGTGTCAGGCGGTTGGGTCCAGGCCTCCGCGTGTGTCTGGAATGCTTCTAGCATGTTCTTCCCTTTGATTAAGAAGGAGAGAGGGGGCCCTTGCCGGGCCACACCCCGAGCCTGCAGGGTGACAGTGGAAAGCACCCCCCCACCCCTGGGGTAAGGGGACAGGTCAGGCTGTTAGGGGACAGAAACGGGACTGTCCCACGCTTGCTTTCAGTGATCGTGGGGACTGTTTTTGGGCAGAGATGGAAGCCCTGCCACCCCTCGGAGCAGAGGGATGGGCTGCTGGGCCGCAGGAGGTGTGGGCGGCCTGGGCGCCACAGGCAGTAGTGAGACGCTGCTTGTCTTTCTCGGAGCCTCGTGCTTTCCGGGTCACTCAGAACCGTTTGTTCTCTGAGCTTCTTCTCTGACCTGAGGGTCGTCATGTACCGCTTGTGTGTGAAAGCCCCTCTGGGTCTGTGAGCTCGGGGCTGGTTCGGGAGATTGGCTCCCACCCGCCACCTGACGTGAGGATGAGAAACCAGACAGGCACCGTGTCCGCGTGATGAGACCCAGGCCAGCCCGTGGGGTCTCACGCGCTCCGAGGCCCCTGGAGGGTCGGAGCAGAGCCCCCTCCTGTGCTGGGCCTCCCGTCCACGCACCGGGCACGAGTGGGAGACAGAGGCAGAAGCTCAGTGTGCAAGGTGGACCCGCCACCTGTTGGGGGGGTGAGGGAATCCCAGACTGTGCCCCCCCCGAGGGACAGTGCCGGGCAGCCCCCGGACGAGGTGACCTGGTCCAGATCTTAGGGTCTTCTGGTGGCCTCGGAGAAGGCACGTGGAGGGGCTGCTTCCCAGGATGGGCCACGGGGCCTCTCGGGACTCGAGGAGGCACCGACCGGGGGCCTCAAATCCCCAGGAGGGAGCAGAAGCCCACCCGGACTGGCAGGGGCTCCCGCGAGCAGCAGGGGCCGCCGTGGGCTGCATCGGGGGAGAGGCCGTGGCCCTCGGGCTCGCCGAGCTTGGCGCCGGGACGTAGTGGTGCGGGGAAGGGCCTGTCTACTCTGGCCAGGTGACCAGCTTGGTCTGCCGAATGCCTGGCTCTGCCGCCCTCTGGGCACTGTGGCTGCAAGCTGATCGTCCATGGGCCACCAGCACGCAGGGGACAGCCATTCCCGGCCTTTCCTCCTTGATGGCATCAGACGAGGTGAGGGAGGCGCCTGCTGTGACCAGCGTCCACTCTCCCCTCCCCCACCCAATGCCGAGGGGCTGACCCGTGGGCCTCGGAGCCCCACTAAGTCCTCTTCCCCAGAGGGGCCGAGTCCCTGAGTGAAGAAGACAAATTCTCAGGTCTGAGGCGCACACCCACCTTCGTAGTGACCACCCTCCTGGGCACCAGCGCTCACGCCTTTTCTTTTCTGGTTGCCAAGCGGGTAGTTTTCGAAGGAGGGAAGGGACGCACGGGGCGTTTGTTGGTGTGGACACACCTGGTGGGTTTGTCTGACTGATGAGATAGAGCCCCCGCCATGGGGGGTGGGGACCCCGCCCTCCACCTGGGGGGCCCCGTGTCTTGCCCACGCCCTTTACTCGGGGCTTTCCGACACGGGGTGCCCCAGTCTCAGACGCAGGTGCCAGGTGAGCCTGGGAATGGGCATCCAACAAGCCTTTTGGGCGCCCTGGGGACCTTGGACCCAGGAGCAGGGTTTGGAAAGGCCCTTTCTGGTTGGGGGGCCCCCTCCTTGCTTCTGCCAGCCGAGGGCACCGTCCCCAGTTTCTCTCCAGCTACTCTTTGGTGCGTGGTAAGCACCCAGGAAGGGCGTGAAAGCGGGTGATGCGTGCTCTGGCCAGGGCGCCCTCCCTGCCCTCTCCTCTCCTCGCAGGCTGACCCAGCTGGACATTGAGAGCCACCTGGCCCAGTGCCTGGCAGAGAGCACAGACAACGCGGTGTGGTGAGCAGCCCGGCCCACGGCTTCCCCTCCACCGGCTGGGCCACCTCCACTCTGCTCTGAATCCCCCAAAGCTGTGTATTAAAGCGTGTCAGTGTGAGGTGTTCATGTCCCATCTCTTTGTGTTGAGGCCAAAACATTGGGTCCTTTTTCCTTTTTGGCTGATGCTGAGCAGCGTGATGACTGAAGTGGACAGGGCCACTCAGCAGACAGAGCGGCCCCAGGCAGGTGACAGACACCGTGTCACCAGCAGTTCGGGTATTTGTACCCAAGTTGGCACAAGAACGGCCGCTTTGCTCACCCCTCTGACTCGGCTCACATTTCATGACTGTGTTTTAACCCCCAGGTGAAGCTGCTCCTTCTGCAGCTGTAGGTTACCGCCGGCAAGGAGGACACTGTCACCGGTGCCTGTCATCACCCGCGGGGGTTCAGAGCAGCTCCCCTCAAGTCGGGAGTCACGGGGAGGGGCCGGGCCCGCCTGCCGACATCTCGTGTGAGCCGCGTCTTGTTCGTGCCCTCTGTGCCCACAGGAAGCAGGGCCAGAGGGCGTGTGCGGGTAGTTTTCCTTCCGGTGCTGTTGGCCCACAGGTTCTGGAAGAGCCTCGCCTCCAGCACAGCCACAGCGGCTGCGGCACCGGCAGGAGGGAGGGGGTAGGATGTGGAAGTCTAAGGTTAACTCCCAGAAGTTGGTATTTTCCTTTCAAAAAGGGCTTCAGAGGAGCCATGAAAAGACACAGAGGAAGCCTCAGTGCACATTTCTCAGTGAAAGACACCAACGTGAAAAGGCTACACGTTGTGTGATTCCAACTCTAGGACATTCAGGGACAGGCAAAAGCCATGGAGACGGTGAAAAGATCAGTGGTCGCCAGGGGTCAGTGGGGAGGGGGCGCAAACAGGCAGAGCACAGAGGAGTTTTAGGAAAATACTCTGAACGACAAGGGTGGATACGCAATACACGTATCAAGCCTGGGTTCAAACCCACAGACTGTACCGCTGCCAGGTGATGCAGCAGAGCAGGTTCTTCCTTTGTAGCAAATGCAGCCTCTCCGGGGATGCTGGGAGAGGGAGGCGGCGGGCGGTGGTGGTGCACATGGGAACTCTCTGTACCTTACCCTCGCTTTTGCTGCGAACCTAAAACTGCTCTGAAAAATAAAATCTGTTTTTAAAAAATGGCTTCAGAAGCCTTTGCTCCTGGAGACGCCTACTTTTAATGAAAGTGACAACAGCACGCACTGTCATTAACGTCTTTAATAATGTGCAAGACACGAGTGGGTGTGGCCTTGGCGGGCACCCCCCCTGCAGAAGGAAAGCCAAGGCCACGTGCACCGCCATTCACTGTACAAAACCATAGGGACGCGTTCACCTCTTTACAGTTTCCAAGAACCGTATCAAAAGGACACACCGTATTGAGACTGGAGCCTCTGGAAAACGTTAATGACTTGTTTCCAAACCCCACCTCAGCACACCCTTCACCTTCTTTAGTTTATAAAAACAAGTGACTGTGCACAAAATCTCCCCTCACCAGGAGCACAGGTCACGCACGTGTCTTGTACACGAGCAACCGCGCTGGTGGCCGGGAAGCTGTTTGGCGACACCGCAACCTTGATAGAAATGCCTTAAGTTTGAACAGATGCGTGGCCCCTGTTGGGAGGAAGGGGGCTCCTGAGGCTGTCTGTGACCCTGTCCTGGGCACAGCGGGGTCTCCCTCCCCGGGCGACCTCGCAGCCCTCACATGCGGCTCCGGGATGACATCACTGCAGGGCTGCCACGCCCCTCAGGCCCAGGCAGCTCTAAGTTCTGTGGTCCCTCATTTCCGTCTCTGGAGGTGGGTCCTTCTGATCACAACTGGGGGGCTGGTTGGAACAAGTCTACACGTTCCATGGACACTGCCACCGGGGCCAGGGGCCTGGGGAGGCTGGCGTGTCTGCGGAGGGCCACGGTGAGGCAGCGGCTTCTGTTATCCTTTTCTTACCGTGATCCGCCCGAGGCCGCAGACACACGGAGAGGAGCAAGGCCTAGGGGGGTGTGGCGATGTGGGACACCCGGGGACTGCTGTCCCCGAGGGTGGACAAGGCCCCTGCCCCCCCCCACACACACTCTGCCTGTGCCTGAGCCACACCTGACATGTCAGGGACTTACAAACCCACGATTTACCTCTTTCTAGAAAACCTTGGGTTTGGCTTTTCACTTAAGGGGGTGGCCGAGTGACACGTGCCCCCTTTGCAGATTATGGGAAGTGGTGGGTGAGCCGTGCCCAGAGATGCATGTGGGAGGGTATTCTAGATGTATTGTTTCACTTTAAGGCTAGGACCCATCATACATATATCTTTTTAAAATTTCTAATTCTGAGCGTCATTATTCCTGACAAAAATATTTTCCAAAAATCTGATACATAACACGAGACATCATGTAGGCACTGCTTAGTGTTTCCAGAAATACATTTTGTGCGGATTTAGTTTTCAATTTTTTTTTTGTTTTTTGGTCTACGGGTGCTTTGGTGAGCCGTGTTTTAGAACCTCTATGATCCAATTTTCCTGGTCAGTCTAATGCCTGGGTCGGGACCAGCGGTGCCCACCTGGTGAAGGGGGGGCCTGGGCGTCAGACCACAGGGGCTACTGACATGCTCGGTATGAAAATACTTGTTAAATATTAACAACAGGAACTTACCAGGATTTAGAAAATGTTCCGAATTTGTAAAAATGCTCCATTGCAGTGGATCCCCGCAGGCACTTAGCTCCCGTCCCCGGCCCGCGCCGCCTCTGGGTGGGGCCGTGCCTGCGACGCCGGGCGGGTGCCACCCGCGAAAAAAAGGCATCAGAGGGAAGCTTCAACATCATCGGGACACTTTATTCCTCAGGACGTTACAGGCTAACTCTCCCGGCGGAGCAGGTCAGTTCTGTTTCTGTGGAAAGTGTGCACCTTCGAGGTCGGGGACACTTTCTCCCTCGGACACGAGCACCGCGGCCTCCGCGGCGCAGGCACAAGAAGCAAGTTCCTCTGGTGCTGGCGGCCGCGGGCCGGATGGAGGGGCTGTTCTGCCCGGGCCGCCAGCGCCCAGCCCGGCATGCATGCGCGGTGATCGGGGACAGGCCCGCACCGTCTGCCCGCGTCCACGACGAGAACGCGGCGCCTCACGCGGACGCCTCACGCGGACTCCTCGGCGGACAGGAGCAGCGGGTGGGTGTATTCAAACCCTTCGAACTCCGACTGGTCGATCCTCTTGAGGACGTCCCTGTGGGTACCGGACAGGGCAGGCTCGACGGGCCCCCGTGAGACCCCGGCCCGCGGCTCGGGACGCCCCGCCCCCGCCCCCCACGTGAGACCCGCCCACATCCACGCCCCCGCAGCTCAGGACGCCCCGCGCGTCCGGCAGGTCTTACTCGTCGTCCGGGGTCAGCTGCACCGGCTCGCTGGTGAACTGCGTGTCGAAGTTGTCCAGGCCGTAGTCGTCCGTTATCTGCGGCTGGAAGGGCGGCAGGGCCTGCTTCTTCCCCAGCTGCAAGAAGACACGCGGTCAGACCCACGCGCCGGCTTGGCGCCCGCTTGGAGTTTACACAAACACAAACCACGGAATCGAACAGAAGACACCGCCCCTAAATATGCCTCATGTTTAAAGACCCACTGTTTTTCTCTTAAAGTCCAGCAGGAAAATTTTCCTAAGTCATAAAAACCCTACTTGAGCTGAAAAATGCCGGCAGCGCAGGCCGCACAGGACGTACCTGGGATGGAGCACAAGGTCCGACCACCCACGTGGGATCCCGCGCCATCTGGGGTCTGTGCCCCCCTCGGCAGCCCCACCACTTAAACCAAAGGAGGCTGGTTTGGGGAAGTTTCTTCCTTTCTTAATCTGGGAACCCAGGTCATAAAGGGAGCTGGAACCTGGCAGGGACACCCCTGCCCACACCGGAACCTCTTCTCTCAAAAAAGCCTTAAGTGGCCATTTCTATGTTTTTTTTAATGTAAATTTATTTTTGGCTGCATTGGGTCTTCGTTGCTGTGCGCGGGCTTTCTCCCTAGTTGTGGCGAGTGGGGGCTACTCCTCGTTGCGGTGCGCGGGCTTCTCATTGCGGTGGCTTCTCTTGCTGCGGAGCATGGGCTTCAGTAGTTGTGGCACGTGGGCTCAGTAGTCATGGTGGATCTTCCCGGACCAGGGCTTGAACCCGTGTCCCCTGCATTGGCAGGCGGATTCTTAACCACTGCACCACCAGGGAAGCCCTCTATGTATTTCTAACCCCAACGGGATGCACGGCAGTAAAACGCTTGTCAGGCGGGAAATGGGGCGTCTCAGGACCCAGACTCTGCTTCCTACTCGACATCTAGGAGGATGAGACACGCTCATGCCTGGAGAGGGTGAGTCGCGCGCTGGGGCGGGGCACCGCTCACAGTGAGGACGAGGACGGCGAGGATGGAGCGGCCCCACGTTCACACACTCGGTGACATAACCCGCCCAGGTGTGCGCTGCGCACCTGTGCTGGGCCAGGCGCGCTCCTAAGAACTCAGATCGAGCCATAAGTGAGAGATAAGGTCCTGCCCCGTGGGGTCTGCTCCCACCCACACCAGCCACGTGTGAGCCAGCAGCCAGCCCTCCAGCCCGGACCCCTCAGCTCTCAAGGCCCGGAGCAGCTTGATTCAGGAAAAGGATGACCCAAGCCTTTCAGGACTGGCCGCCCCCTTCCCTTGGAGGGTCTGCGTGAGCACTGAGCCTGGAAACCTCCACCTGGGTGGGGCCTCCACGGGACCCCGTCCAAGATGTGGAACTGTCCCAAGGCCAGAGCGACAGCCGAGTCAAAAATAAGCCCCCAGCCCACCTCAGCTCACACCCGCTCTTTGCACTGTGGGACCCAGAGCCATCAGGAACTCCAGTTATAGCAAGAGAAATAAACTGGGCCTGGAATGTTGAAACAAGTTCCATAAGTTCTGGGGACTTGGGAAGGACGAACGCAGGCTCTGCTGGCGAAGCTGGTGCATGAAATGAGGATGTCACAGAAACAGACGAATTCTTCCCAGTAATGCCCCAGTGTCAGGGCTGAGGCCAGCACACCTGCCAGGGCCCCAGCAGCATCCATAGCCAGGCCACTGGGCAGAGGAATGCCTGTCTCTGTCACCCAGGGGATGCAGGAGCAGAGGGAACGGGCTGACCCGCAGGCAGAGCGGGGTCACCAGTGTCTGTGTGCATGCATGCGTCTGCACACCCGTGTACACACTGCAATCACAGGCCCCAGCAGCTGGTAGGGTTGGGCCACACCCTGGGCACCGTTACGGGGACCCTGACTTTCTCTCGTGCAAGTTTCCATATTCTTCTGTATGTATGAAATACATTCTGGTAAAAAGTGAAAAAGGGGCATTTCTTACACGATTTTCCCTACCTCAGGTCTCAGGCTGCTTTAAAAAGATTTAAATAGCAAGAATCAGAACAGACCACGAGGCAAGCACAGCTGGTTGCTGGCCTGGGGTCCTCTGAGCCCACCCCCTACCCCCGTCCCTGCTCTGGGGGCCAAGGCTGCCTCAGTACGTGGCACCCCCCCCCCGGAGTGTCCCACACACTGTCACCTCCTCTTCCCTCAGTCAAAAGCAGTGGACGAGGGACTTCCCTGCTGGTGCTGTTGATAAGACTCCGCCCTCCCAGTGCGGGGGCCCCAGGTTTGATCCCTGGTCAGGGAACTAGATCCCACACGCATGCCGCAACTAAGAGTTCGCATGCCACAACTAAGGACCCCATGAGCTGCAACTAAGGAGCTGGCAAGCCACAACTAAGGAGCCCACCCCCGCAACTAAGACCCATCGCAACCAAATAAAAAAAATAACAAACAAAAACAACAAACAGTGGACGAGAACGGTGCCACCCAAGTGATGTCCTGTGCACCCCACCGCTTAGCCCTTTGGCGCAATGGGAAAGAGGAGGCTGGAAGAGGACAGGGGTGAGGGGTGGCGGCTCCGGTTCTGAGGAAATGGCCTGAAAGAGGGGAGGGGGGGTGGAGGTCGGGGAGGGGCAGGAGTGGACCCGGTATGTCGGGCGTCGAGGGGATCACGAAGCCCCAGCGGAGGAGGCCGCTGCTGCTAGGGGCCAGGCGGGAAGCAGGGGACCAGCCCGGATGAGGGTGGCTCAGACCCAGGTGGCTGCAGTGGGGGTGGGAGAAGGTCCAGGCCCTGGAGGGTGAGTCCCTGAGGACTGGGTGGGTCAAGGTCCACTGCAGGGGGAGGGGCCACGGTGCACTGGGATGTCCTATTGGAACTAGCTAGCCGGCCAAGTGGAGACGTCTGGGAGCTGAATCAACTCAGGCGGATGGCAGCGGTCACAGACCAGGCACCCCGCCACGGGACCCCCGGCATGGCATGGACGCCCAGGCAAGGCTGCTCCCAGGACCTTGAAGAAGCAGCCCCTGCCCCCAGGGACTTGTCAGGCCCTCTCCTTGTTCTTCGTTGAGTTTCCAGATGGCTCCCCACCCATTTCCGTCCATCCCACCCCCGTCGAGGGCCGCCCACCACACGGGGCGGGGGGCGGTATCAGATTCCGCGCTGCTTTACCAGGTCCCAGTCTATACTACGGAAGAAAGCGTGAGACTTGATGTCGGAAAATCCAGTCTGCGGCCGGCAGCCGAGCCTCTCCTTAGGGTCCTGGGGGTCAGAGTTCAAATGAGGACAAGTCAGCACAGAGCAAGGCAGCCCCTGATTCCCGTGCCCAGCAGGGGGACGGGCCTGCCCTCCCCAGGACTTACGAGACCTTTAGCAGACCACCCCCAGCCGGCCCAGCACCCAGGTGAAGGCCAGACGTTCCCTTCATTTAGAAACGCTTCCTCCCAACAGGTTAAGCTCCTCCGGGAATTTCCCCTTTGGCATCATTTCTCGTTGTTACATTTTGTCAAGCGTGAACAAGCATCCATAGGACGTTCAAGGAAGGACGCAGAGAGTCACACCCACACCCGACACTAAAAATGCCAACCAGCTGGTGGAGCCGTGGCCCCAGTAACTGAGAAAGGGCCGCAGCCATGGCTGGCTCGGCTGCCACAGTGGCCACGAGCGTACCTTGTTTAAAAATCCTTTCAACACGTGGGAGGCCTTGACCGAGAGGAACCGGGGGATCCGGATGGGCTTCTCCAGGATGACTGCAACGACCAGGACCGGGAGGTGAGAGCCTGTTCCTTCTCTGTGCCTGGCCCCCGCCCGCCACGTCAGCTCTGCCCAGCAGCCAGGGAGCCGGCAGCCTGCAGGGCGCTGGGAACCCTTCTGAGCAGGAGGCTCGGGGCACTCGTGGTGCCCTGGGCCCCATCCTACACCCCAGCAGGGTCTCGAGGCCTCAAAGGGCCCTAGTGCCCACGGTCACATGTGCTCACAATCACGTATGAACCAACGGAGGCTCAGCTGGCCCTGCGTCCCCACGTCCACGGGTGCCAGAGGGCACCTTGGGGACAGCCTCAGCCCTGAGCCCCAGCATCCCGGGGCTGTCAATTCTGGCCCGGGGCCAAGATGGCGAGGCGCCGTGGCTGGAAGGGGGCAGCACTGTGGCTGAGCACAGCCGCTGCCCGGGACTCTGATGTGCACACCTGGCATAGGCGGAAAGGGGTTTGGGCTAAATCAGGACAGATTCTCTTACCCGTGGGTGTGAAAGTGCCGTGTCCCCCCAGCCACGGCCGTTCCCACACCCACGGCCCGGGCTTTGCTCCCTGAGAGCCGGTCGTGGACGTGTGGCCCCACCGAGTCTGTGGCAGCCGCGGGGACCAGCCTGGGGACCTGCACCTCTGAAAGGGGAAAACCCGCAGGGTGTGGAGGCAGCTGGACGCACAGCCCGCGCACCTTGGAAAAGGTAGTCCTCCGTGTTCATGTCGGGGTTGTCGGTGATGATGTCGAAGGGGGAGCGGCCAGCCATCATCTCGAACATCAGGACGCCCAGCGCCCACCAGTCCACGCTGAACCCTGGGGGAGAGTGCAGGCCTGTCAGGCCGGGCCTCTCCGGTTGTGCTGTCCCGTCACGGGGCGACAGTCACGACAGTTTGCTTTTCCTGGACCACAGCTAAGGATGCGTGTCCCCAGCATCTCCCAGGCAGCCTGGCCTCCCCTCTGTCCACTGTCCCCGGGACGCTCAGCTCCCCCTTATGAGCTGCAAAGCTGTCTTCACATCGAGGCAGTCCACGGATGGCCAGCTGTTCCCAGTGTCTGCAGCTGTCCACCTCCATCACACACGGGGTCCCCGTCCCGGGCCAGGTTCTAGACTCCCTGCTCTGGTCCACAGCTGCCGTCTGTCCTTCTCTGGCTACTAAGTGACTTCAATCCTATCAGCCTCCTGGGTGCCCAGGTATCTGAGGGTGCGAGAACCTGCCCACCCTGCCTACCCCCCCCCCCTTTAACAGCAAGGAAAATGTGTGGAAATATTTGATGGTATATTTGTGATGTGAAAACAGCAGAAGCCAAGGAAGGGGTGGACAAGCTCCAGTGTCCACGGGGGCTGTGCGTGGCTCTAGTGGCTCTGGGGAACCCCCTCCGGCTGGCGGCACCCACTGACTCGGGACACCCGCCTCGGCTCTGTCTTTGCTTTGTCTTCTCCTTCCCAAGCCCTTCAGGCTCCTTGACCAGAGGGATCCTATCCAGTGACCTCGCCAGGGGACACTCAGGTGGACACAGAGGACAACAGCTGGGGACTGAGGCCAGTTAGTGACCTGGGGCCGGGACGAGGTAAGGGTGTGCGTTTTAGTGTAACGGTTAGGAAGACCCCTCTCCCAGGCTGCTGGGCCAGGGCCCCAGAGCCCCTGGTTGGGACCCCCGGCAGGGTTGGCCCCAGGCAGGCCCACCCCCCTCTCTGCTCCGAGGCCGAGTCCCCAGGGAGAGGAGACTCCCAGGGCTCGGGTGGTGCTATCGCGCCTCCGCTGAGCCCAGCGCCCTAGCGCCCCGCCCCCGCTCACCGTACTCCTCTCCCCGCAGGATTTCCGGGGCGATGTAGTTCGGGGTCCCGCAGAAAGTGCTCGTCGTGTCGCCGGGGCCCAGGCCTTCCTGCAGGGACAAAGCCAGTTACCAGGAGGAAGGGGCCCGCCGGACACACCCCCGCCAGTGAGAGAACCAACAGAGGACCGGGACGTGGGGGCGGCTGGAGCCCGGCAGCCAGGACGAGACTGAGCGGGCGCTGGGTTGCCCGGGACCCCGGGAGGCAGGCGGGGGCAGTGGGCCGGGCGCCCACCTTGCACATGCCGTAGTCCGTCAGCTTGATGTGGCCATCCGCGTCGAGGAGAACGTTGTCCAGCTTCAGGTCCCGATAAATAATCCCCCTCTCGTGCAGGAAGTTGAGCGCGATACAAATCTCAGCAGCGTAGAACCTGGGGAGGGGGTGACACCCGTCATCAGCAGGGAGAACCCAACCTGGAACCGGGACGGGGGCCCAAGCAGACAGACGTCCCGTATCCTCGGCTGAAGAGCGCAGGGGCCGACAGGACAGGGCAAGGCACGCGGCGTGCTAGTGGTCAGGGAGACGCAAACCAAACCCACCGTGAGACATTACCTCGCGCCCACCAGGACAGCCACTATCCAAACCCCCCAGACAGAAAAGAACAAGTGCTGGTGAGGATGTGGAGAAACTGGAACCCTTGTGCACTGCTGGTGGGAATGTAAAATGGTGCAGCTGCTGTGGAAAACAGTATGGAGGTTCCTCAAAAAAATTAAAAATTAGAATTACCATGTGACCCAGCAATACCACTTCTGCGTATATATCCAAAAGAATTGAAAACAGGGACTCGAATGGGTATTTGTACCCCCATGTTCACAGCAGCACTATTCACTGTAGCTAAAACACAGAAGCAACACAAGTGTCCATTGTCAGATGGATAAACAAAATGTGGTCCATTCACACAATGCAGTAATATTCAGCCTTAAAAAGGGAGGAGGTTCTGACACCTGCTCCAGCGTGGGTGGACCTTGAGGCCACTCTGCTGAGTGAAATAAGCCAGGCACAAAAGGACACATCCTACGTGATCCCGCTTCTACGAGGTCCCTGGAGGCGATTCACAGAGACAGAAAGTAGGAGGGTGGCGGCCGGGGCTGGGGGAGGGGTGGGGAGTGAGTGTCTCATGGGGGCCAGAGCGTCAGTTTGGGAAGATGAGAAAGTTCTGGAGATGACGGTGGTGATGGTTGTACAACACCATGAATGTGCTTAACGCCACTGAGCCGTGCACTTATAAATAAATGCACTGAGACAGTAATTTTACATTATGTGTATTTTACCACAATTAGAAAAAGAGGACGTGAGCGTGTGGGGCCCGCTGCTCTCGACTGCCCACCCGCCTCCCCCCAGAAAGGACCTACGGTGACTCATGACGCCGCGTGGAATTATTTTCCAGTGAGGAAATGAGGAAAAGAGAAAACTATGGAAAACAGGAAAGAGCTACGTACGGGGTGGAAATAAACGCCCCACCCGCCCGTGAGGCCAAGGCTGCCCGGCGGGGATGGGGTCAGTGTCCCTGAGAGTCATTTAAAAAGAAACGGAGGTTGTCTTCCTCTTCCAGGCAAGCCCCTGCTGTACATCCGTGCAGATGGCGGGGAGCGGCCTTGCCGTCCAGGCGGCTAAGCTGATAGTCGGGGCGTTCAC
The DNA here is from genome assembly GCF_949752795.1 of Hyperoodon ampullatus. Taxonomy (NCBI): domain Eukaryota; kingdom Metazoa; phylum Chordata; class Mammalia; order Artiodactyla; family Ziphiidae; genus Hyperoodon; species Hyperoodon ampullatus. The sequence continues at coordinate 1,067,214 of NC_136915.1, read as the reverse complement.
CCCATTTCAGAAGCAGGGGAAAAGCACAGCGCCATCGCACACGCAGCGCTCCGGGGGGGTCGGCCACTCCCAGGACCCTCCCGGCTCCGGCCTGGCCCCTGGCAGGCGGCAGTGACCCCCTGTGCCCCTTCCCTCCTCCCGACCCCCCAGGTTTCCCCCCGGCCCCCGGCTGCACCCACCTGGCGTGCTCCTCGGGCAGCTTCCTCTGCCTCTGCATGTGGAACATGAGGTCACCCCCGTTGACGTACTCGATGACCAGGAACAACCTGCGGGACACATGGCGGGGAGGCCAGGGTCACAAGCGCGGCCAGGACCCCCAGGGGTCCCCCTCTCTGGCCAGTCACCCTCCTGAGAGGCCCAGGGAAGGCGGTGACTGGGGCTGCCCGCCCCGCTCTGGGGTCAGAGGGAAGCCGCTCAGCTCTGACCCCGATGCAGTAAAACTCAGGAGAGAAACTCTTGTTCACCACTCGCTGCATCCAACACAGTTATTTGTTCTCCCAGGGGTGCCAGGCCTGCCTTTGGTTAAAAAAGGTAAAAATAATGCAGGGCTGGTGGCCGGAGGCCCACTGGGGCAGGGAGGGCACTATGTGGCTGGGTGGCCGCAGAAGGCCTCCCCAGGGAGCAGAAGCCCGGGTGGTGGGGGGATGGGGAGGGGCCACGGGGGAGGGCAGAGAGCTGAGGGACCACCCTGTAGGCCAAGGGGCCCGGCTCGGCAGGAGAAGCCAGAAGGGCAGGTGCACAAACCAGGTGATGCGAATGACCCTCTGGCTGCTGTCTGGATGCACCCCAGGGAGGGGGGACGGGCAGGTGGAGGGGGAGGAGGTGCCAGGTGAGAGCACAGGTGCGCTGGCCAGGAGGGCCTGAGGCAGAGGCCACAAGATTGCCAGTGGGCTGGGCAGCCAGGAGGGGAAGGAGTGGGCGGGACCCTCCCTGAACAGCAGGTCCCAAGGGGGAGGGTCAGGCTCGCTGACCTGGCCACAGGGAGTTGGCGATGCCAGCTGCCCTCCGGAGGGGTGCTGGGGGCAGCAGGGCCGCCGGCAGGAGGATCCCTGTGATTGACAGATCCGTCCTCTGGATGCAGGCAGGGCCCTTCAAGTCTCCAAACAATTTACCATTTACCATGTGGTTTCTTTTCTGATAAGATCCTTCTCGCATTTAATAAGGTTCCATTTTCAAAATTAAATTCACACACGATTTTCCAGAAATACCCTGCTGAGGGCAGCCTGTGGATTTTTAGGTCAACGGCTCCTCTGGGGCGCTTCTGGAGAGTTGGGAGCAGAGGCAGGGGAGCAAACCCGCCGGCCCCCCAGCCTGTCTGCACCCCTGATTCAGTGATGACGTCCTTTAACACGGGGCAAGTGAACGAGCTGCAAATCGCCTTCCAAGTCTCTGATTACATGTTTAGACTAGAAACAACTCCTAAATACATAAATAGCAGAAATGGAGACAAAAGCCTGAGCACTGGGTGGGTAGCCAGAGCCTTCCCTGTCATCCTGGAGAAAAGCCAGCTCCTCTGTGGGGGCAGGGCAGCTCCCCCGCCTCCAAAGGATGCTCTCAGGAAGGGTCCAGGAGCCCTGGCCCTGACACGGGTCCGCCCGTTTTGCAGACAGATTGTACTCACGCACATTTTGCCTGTGGCTGCTTTCACACTACAACAGAGGTGAGAGACGGAAAAAGCTCGCCGACCCGCTACGAACAGCAAAGACAAACGACAGCAGCGCAGCCCCCGCTGACCGTCGGGCACTCTTCCAGCACGTGTGCACGTCTAATCCTGGCAGCTACCCTGAGGGAAGTGATCTGCGGGCCCTCGACCCCTGGGGAGAGGCCTAAGCCCGCACGGTTTTAAAAAAAAAACAATTTACTAACAACTCTGTGACATCAAAGCACAGGACGGTATTTGCCACCAGGACCCGGAATCGTGCAGCCCCAGGAGGTGTGTTCACCCCAACGTGGGTGCTCCCCAGGAAACGGATGTGGCCGCCCACACAGGGACAGAAAGCAACGCCATTCCAGAGAAAAGAAAGAAATACGCCAATGCTAGAGACAGACACCAGCACGATGGCTTGGGAGCCGAAGAGATTTAAGGGGACATTTAAGAACCCAGAGAAGAAGCAGCAATGGTAGTTTCCTTTCTGTATCCAGGGGAAAGCCCGTCAAGGGAGTTTCAAGAGAAGCCACATCTCTACGCGTGGACGCGGGGACACGTTCAGCTGGTCTGTGGCTGCTACCTGGGGCCCTGGGTCTCAGGTAACTTGCCGATCAAGGAATTTATTTAATTTGTGAAACTGATCAGCTACAAGAACAGAGCAGGATGTTTTTTTTTTCTTAAAGCAACTGTATATCTAAAGATTTTGCTCGTTCTACAAATAAATCTTACTACTGCTTCCAACATTTCACTTTTTCTTTTTCCTTTTTAATTTTTACAGGAGTATACTGGATTTACAATGTTGTGTTAGTTTCAGGTGTACTACTTTCAACATTTCTTTAGAGCAAAAACCCACCAGAGCCGTCAGGGGCTGATTCACTCTGATGACAATGCTTTGTGTGACTCAGATGAGCTGGCTGCTATGACAAAACGCCCCGATGTCCATGGCCAAGTGCAGCTGAAGGCCGTCTCTGGGCTTCACGCCCGGGGCTCTGCCATGGCGCAGGCAGAGTTGGCACGTGTGTGATGCCAGGATGGGAAAGAAGCCACCCCTGGGGCCGAGACAGCAGCTTACGTTTCCTCGGTACTTAACAAAATGTGCAAAATATAGTAAAGCCTCACAAAACAGGATTCATCAAGAGCTGGAGACAGAAAGGGGGGTAAACACCACAGTCAACTCACAGGCTGGGACCAGGGCAGGAGCAGAGGCCAGAGGCCGGCCCTACCTGCCTGACCCCCATCACCCGAGGAAAACCTGGGATGCGGGGCCTGTCCGATGGCTGAGGGTGCCGGGGGCAGGGGAAGAGGGGACCGTGGGCCCGTCTGCATGGGAGATGCTCTCCTCAGCTCGGGGCTGAGTCAGGCCAGGCCCCTACCTCCCCACAGCCCCCACGGGATAAAACACCAGCCCTGGGCTTCCCTGGTGGTGCAGTGGTTAAGAATCCGCCTGCCAATGCAGGGGACGTCGGTTCAAGCCCTGGTCCGGTAAGATTCCACGTGCCGCATGCGCCACAACTACCGAGCCCACGTGCCACAACTACTGAGCCTGTGTGCCACAACTACTGAAGCCCGTGCACCTAGAGCCCGTGTTCCGCAAAAAGAGAAGCCACTGCAATGAGAAGCCCGTGCACCGCAATGAAGAGTAGCCCCCGCTCGCCGCAACTAGAGAAAGCCTGCGTGCAGCAACGAAGACCCAATGCAGCCAAAAATAAACAAACAAATTTATATATATATAAAAAAAACCACCGGGGCTTCCCTGGTGGCGCAGTGGTTGAGAGTCTGCCTGCCGATGCAGGGGACACGGGTTCATGCCCTGGTCCGGGAAGATCCCACATGCTGCAGAGCGGCTGGGCCCGTGAGCCATGGCCGCTGAGCCTGCGCGTCCGGAGCCTGTGCTCCGCAATGGGAGAGGCCACAACAGTGAGAGGCCCGCGTACCGCAAAAAAAAAAAAAAAAAAAAAAAAACCACCAGCCCCGTACCTCGCTCAGAGGGGACACAGATGGCATGGGACAATGTGCTGAGATCAAGACGTAATGCCACATGGACACCAGCAGCTGGCTGCATCTGGCCCCCCACCCGTGTCTGTCAATAAAACTTTATCGGAACAGTCTTTGTCTGAACCCCAGTGGGTAGCTGCCACAGAGACCATGTGGCCCTCAAAGGTGAAAATACTTACTATCTGGTCTTTTGAAAAAAAGTGTCGACTGCTGGTGTAAAAAATAACAAGAACAGCAGCTTTTACGGCCCTCACAAAATGTCAGGCACTGTTCCAAGCACATCTGTGTATAAAACTTAACCTGAGAACCGTGCGGTAGGTTCTAGGAGTTTCCCTATTTTACAGACGGGGACACTGAGGCACTGGGAGGTGAAATAACTTTCCCAGGATCACACAGTTACTGTCTAATAAGATCTGATACCAGGTGATTTGGATGAATCCAGAACCGAAGCCTGGAGCCCCACCTCCAGTTACCGACCCCCCATCACAGGGGCGGCTGCCCCCCAGGGGAGCTCAGGGACAGAAGAAAGGAAGAGAGGAAGCAGACAAGCACCTGGGCTCCCGACAATGGACGACAGACAGGAAAGGAGGCTGAGGGCCAAAGGGAGCATCTCAGGAGAGACCAGGCTCATTCCCGAAAGAAAACACAAACCAGACACGCAGGGCAAGCCCAGGACAGACGTGGTCAGAACCAACACCCTGACTCAGGATGCTCACAGCAATCACGGTGGGCATGCAAACCAGGCAGAGCCCACGGCTCCAGGACAGCTGCCAACAGAACAGGGGAGCTGGCAGCTCCAGGCCCAGAAAAGCCTCCTCTGGGGTGGGGTGGGGGGGGATGAACAGCTTGTCTCCATCTCCCCGTGGACGACGAGTGCGGGACAGACACACCACCAAGCACCCGGCTGCGTTCGAGGGCAAGAGGACCTGGCTAAGCCTGGCTCAAGCGCCTGTGCTCCACACGTGAAGGACGCGCGGAACGTGAACCCCAGCCCTTCCCACACTCGGGAGTCATGCCTCATGATGAAATCGAGCAAAGGAGGAGAGACCCAAACAGCGAAGCAGCTACAGAAGGACCGGCGTGAGGATGGCACACCTAAAAAATATAAAAATCACAGCAAACACAATTGGGTGGTGGAGAGAGGGAAGCTGCCCTCTGAAACACCCTAGGCCCCAGCAGATTCAGCGAATCCTTCCAAGAGGTCATTTCAATGAGATTTAGAATGTTCCAGAGAGTAAAAAAATAAGGAAAATGAAAAAATCCAATAAAGATTGTATAAGGGGAACTACAGATGGATCAGAAAACATCAATGAAAAACTCCTAAATAAGATCAGAAAACTGAATTCAAAAGCACATTAACAAAACTGTACACTAAGACCAGGCATGCGTTTCCCCAGGAATTCAAGGAGAGTTCAACCCTGGGAAATATGTTATAATGATACAATTCATCATTTTAGGAGGCCCCGAGGAGTAAAGATCATAACAATCACCTCCATAAATGGTGAGAAGACCTCTGGAAAAATTCCATATTCTTTCTTGACAATAAAATAAAAAGAGGTGTAAACTTCCTTCAGACAAACTGTAACTCCATGCCAGTTACTGGCATGTCTGTAACCTCCCCACTGCTGGGTCTGGGAGTCTTTGAGCTGCGTTTCTGAGGCTCTGGGGGAGATGGGGTGATGGGGTCCAGGAGTCCATAGGGGGTGATCCTGTTCCCAAGAGCCAGACAGAGGCAGTACCTCCTTAGCCTCCAGCCTTGTCAGACGGGGCCCCTGTGGACCCAGAGCTCAGGGAGATGGATGCAGGTGGAAACCCTGGTCCCTGCTGCTCCCTCCCTCCCCCAATGCCCCTGGGCCCCTTGCTGTAGCAAACGCCAACACATTTGACTGGAATGCCAGCGTGGTCTGGCTCTGTGTTCCTGACACCCCGCTGGCCCACAGCAGCTGGCGCTGGGCTTTCCGTGCCAACACCAGACGCGTCCCCTTGGGGTCAGGAAGGGGACAGGTTTGCCCACCACCACCAGTCCCCAAATGCGGTAGGTACTGGCTGATGTCATTAGAGATAGAAATGAACAGGGGCCCGAATCGGGAAGGAGGGGGTGGCAGCATCGTCTGCAGATGTTATCACTGCACATCTGGAAATCCAAGAAAACCACCTGAGATTTACTGGAGAAAGAGAATCGTGAGGCAAAGGGCCCGAAATCAATGTGCAGAAACCACATTACGTTGCTGTTGCTTTCATGGAAGAAAAGACCTCGCTTCTAGTAGAAACAGAAGAGAGAAACACTCAGGACAAAAATTAAGCGAGGAACTGAAAACTCTGCGTGAAGAAAACCTTTAAGATCTCCCGCAAGAGCAGGTGAAAAGGGAAACCACACGACTGAGCAGGAAGCGCCTGCGTCCTAAGGATGCCCGCCTTCCTTTCTGAGCTGGACACGTTGATTCCAAAGTCCACATGGAGAAATAAAGAGCAAAAAGGAAAAACAAGCAGCAAAACGTGTCAATGAGGGCCTCCCTGGTGGCGCAGTGGCTGAGAATCTGCCTGCCAATGCAGGGGACACGGGTTCGAGCTCTGGTCTGGGAAGATCCCACGTGCCGCGGAGCAACTAGGCCTGTGAGCCACAACTGCTGAGCCTGCGCGTCTAGAGCCTGTGCTCCGCCAACAAGAGAGGCCATGACAGCGAGAGGCCTGCTCACCGCAATGAAGAGTGGCCCCCGTTTGCCACAACTAGAGAAGGAAAACCCTCGCACAGAAACGAAGACCCAACACAGCCAAAAAATAAAAATAAATAAAAGAAGGCTCAACATTAATAAAAAAAAAAAAATAAGTGTCAGTGATAAGACCAGGGAGTATGCACAAAAGTTACTTCCTCCTTTCACTTTCCTGCATTTTAAAATTGCATCTTTTTTTTTAAAAAGGAGCTACCCTTTTACGTGGTTTCTGATGTCATTTAATAGTTGGCAAAAGCACAATTTCAGGTCTGGTCCTGACAGTTACTTCGACGAAAGGAGCCCCCATGCCCGGCTCTAGCAAGGCCCTGTCCAGAGGAGGCGTGCAGCTGGACAGGACGTCACCTCAGTCAGGCAGTGGCTGCATGGGGCACCGGAGTCTCCGCACCCTAACGGGATGGTCCAAGGACGCCAGCTCATGGAGAGCATGTCCCACGCCCCTGCACGTCTGTCCCCAAGCACACGGTAATAACACGTCCCTGCCACCCACCTGCCCTGCTCTGAAAGCAGCCAGGCGCCTCCAGATTAGGAAGAAAGAAGGAATCACACTCCATGAAGGCTGTGTGTGTGGGCACAGCGGCAGGAGGACTCAGGCCCCCGGGCTAGGCGGACAGAGGCCACGCCCCAAGGGTCCCTCACTGTCCGGGGCTGTGGGGTGACCCGCAACAGCTACCACAGTGTTTCCAGAGAGAGCGCGGTCTACCCACATGACGGAAAAGCACAGCGAAGCCCTGAAACCCCCGAGCGTTCCAGTGAGTCTCTACTCACTTCCAGTGGGGGGTCCCTTCTCCCCACGTGCGCCCTCGTGCCGGGCGGTCTAGCCCGAGGGGTCCTGCCTGGCAGCCTGAGGGGTCAGGGCTGCATGTGGACCATTTTAGGGGATGCAGGGGATCCAGGTGGAGAACAGAGGCTGACGTGGCTCCACCCACGCCCTGTGTCACTCAGCGCCGTGCTTTCTATTCCGGGTTTCAATTAGGACTGGAACAAATTCACTGCCTTTGGAAAGCACAGTGACTCACGTTCCCAAGGAGGGAGCGCCTGCCCCTCAAGGTCGCGGATGATTCCTGCCGCGGGCACGGCCCCGGGGCGCACCCTCACGCAGCGGTCACAGGTGTCCCGTGACCACCACCAGGGGCCCCGGGAACCGGATCTGCCTGACCCTCCATCAGGAGCGGGTGGAGGTCTGCTCACCGCAGGCCCGCCTGCTTCTCACCGTGGTGACAACACACGTGGCCCCGGCTCCCCCTCGGCTCCCGCTTCCCAGCCCCATGTCCACACCGCCCACTGGACACGTGCTCGCGCCGCGCCCCCAGCTCTCCACGTCGGACCCCACCTGCCGCCCCAGCAGCGCCAAGCGTTTGTCAGTCCTGCCACGCGCTCCCTGGCATTGGGCAAACTCACCGTCCTCGCCTCCCTCAGGCCTCCTCGCCCAGCAGGTCCTGCGTCCCCGGCTGAGGATCGTGGTGCTTTCGGAAGCTGTCCCACCTTCAAGCCCTTCCTCATCCTTCCCCGGCACAGCTGCCTCCCCTGGGACACACCCGTGCGACCGTCCCTCGTGGGTTCTTCCCCCACCCCACCCCACCCCACCCCACCTTGACGGCGTTCCCAGGGTGCACGTGTGTGCTGTGGCTCCCCTGTATGGGGCCCCGGGACCCCGTCCAGGCTGAGGTCTCTCCAGAGCTGCAGGTAAGTCCTCAGGTGCGATTTACAAAGCCTAACACAGAAGGCATTTCACATCTTGAAGCCACCGGAAGCCAGGAAGAACTGAGTTTAGCGTCTAAGCGGGCGCTGCAAACAAGGCACAGCCGCTTTGTTCTTCTTTAAAGGGTAAGAAGCATCCGCGTCCGTAGATGAACACAGATAACCAACTGGGCCAATGGTTAAAAGGTTTTATTTTAGAACAGCAAGTTGACCGTAAATATTTTACTGGTGGCTTGCTCATCTGTGATCTGAGATGGCGCAGAAGCGAGAAAAAGGTCCCCAAACTACAATCTAACGTGGGGGGTTGGGGGAGGGAGAAATAGATTTTCAGCTACCATCTCTTGATCACCCATTTTCCCCACAATAGCTTAAACTGAAGCAGTTTCTCCTGTTTTGGCCATTTCGTAGTTAATTTTGGCTATTGTTTAGAAAAGATGGGCTGTGTGGATATGAACAGTGGCTTCTCCGTAACACAGATGTTTATTTTACACTAAAACGCCACTGTGGGACTTCCCTGGTGGCGCAGTGGTTAGGAATCCGCCTGCCAATGCAGGGGTCATGGGTTCAAGCCCAGGTCCGGGAAGATCCCACATGCCGCGGAGCAAGTAAGCCCATGCACCACAACTACTGAGCCTGGGCTCTAGAGTCCACGAGCCACAACTACTGAGCCCACGTGCCACAACTACTGAGGCCCGCCCGCCTAGAGCCCGTGCTCCACAACAAGAGAAGCCACCGCAATGAGAAGCCCGCGCACCACAACGAAGAGTAGCCTCCGCTCGCCACAACTAGGGAAAGTCCGTGTGCAGCAACGAAGACCCAGTGCAGCCACAAATAAATACATAAATACATTAATAAAAAAATTAAAAATATCCCCCACTGCACCATCTGCATACATTTGTACACATGTGGTGTTCTGTACCCTGTGTATACACGTGGCGACATTAATGGCGACCGTCATGTCCGGGATTCCACGTCCACGAGTGAACACGGAACACGGCAGAGCCGGTCGCACTACTGGATTTGGGGAGAAAAAGAAATGCTTATTTTCTTCCCATCCAGAGACCCCCTTCTGATAACTGCTTGTGAGAAACTGCGTCTTATTTACCAGATGTTTGCTGGTGGCGGCCCGCGGGCGCAGCTCCGGAGTGGAGCAGGTGTCTGCTGTGTTTGGTGGCGCTGCAAGGGCTCCGCCGGCTCCTGGCACCACGGCAGCCCCTCGGGGCGGTGGCTCGGCGAGGAGCCCACGGGAAGAGTCGAGGTGGCCCGCACGCTCTTCCCAGCCACGTCCCCGCCGCCACCCTGCCCACCCAGCCTCCCAGTTCCCGACTCCAGTGGCCTTGCTCCTCATTCACCAGCAGCAGCGGGGGTGGTGCTGACAGCCGCCCAACGTGGGGCGGGGCAGCTGCTGGTCCTATGTCCTCGCGGGCTCAGACACGAGGTTCCGTCCGTTTGTTCCAAGGCCCAGCACCCCCAAGAAGAAAGGCCCTTTCAGCCGGAGCTCACATCATTCACAGTTCCCCGGGGCCTTCCTGGCTGTAAACGTTTAACTGACGGACCCACAGCCACCAGCCCCTGAGGTGGGCGTCCCTGCCATTCCCTGTCCCAGGGCTGAGATGGGGCCCAGAGAGGGTGCCCTGTGCAAGGTCGCCCGGATAGTTAAGTGGGGGGCTGGCACATGAAGCCCAGCTGTCGGCTCCAAGCCTCTGCTGGTACCGCTGTCAGGAGAACCACAAAAGGCTGAAATGAGGATGGGGTCTCCAGAGGAACCAGGCTCTGCTGGCACCACCCTCCCAGGGCACGGCTTCCGGGGTCTCCCTCCGTCTCTGAGCCACTTTCCAACTGGGTGGGTTCTATACCAACAATGCCATCCACAGACTCGCAAAGGAAGTCTGCCTGGTGGGGCCCCTCCCAGCTTCCCAGACGGCTTGGCACCAGGCATCGGCCAGTCCCAGGGTCCCCGTCACCCAACGTGTGCGGGACCTTGAATTCTCCTGTGAGCGGCTGTCACCTCTGACGAGTCCTTCATTAATCAGTGACTCACATAAACGTGGACACACGCTCACTTTATATCTGTACCAAGGACATGGCTGTACCTTAAAAAAATTATCCTTTAGCACCACAACTGCCTACGAGGTGCCAGGTATGAACCAACTGCTGGGAGCACAAAACACCCCACCTGGCCCGGCTCTTAGGGACTTCACACCGTGGGTGGTGGGGGACAGGCATAGATCATAACCCCGCATCAAAGCAGGCACGTGGAAAACAGCCCGGAAAGACACCCTATCCTGACTAACCAGGTCTCAGGTGCTTCTAGACGTCATTGACGGATTTCATAGAAGTGGGGAGGCAAAGTAACTAGACATGGATGCTAATGATTCCCTGGATGCCTCCCGGCCATGAATGTGAAGGCCGTAACACATCTTCTCCCGTCAGTTTGGAAAGGCGCTACAGTGCGCGCCTGCATCGTGGGGCTCACACAGAAACACCTACGGGATGTTTTTTTTTTTCCAATTCTAACCTTAACGCACCTGGGAACACGTGAGCCGGCAGATTTCCGGGACGTGAGTGCAGAAAGCGCTGTGCTCCTGGTAACAGAGTTGGAAGTGAGGCTGAAATATCTGACCCTTGTACATCCACACCCTACAAGTTCATACAGTGAGGTTAACTGAAAAACACAGCAAGACTCGTTTCACAATACGTTAGGAAGCGTGGGGTTCGGGGGACACCCTCCCTCGGGTGTGCCCCATAATCCCGAGACTGGTCAGAGCCAAAGAGAGGTGAGGAAAGTGCACCGGACACTACTGCTGGGCCCTCCCGGAGCCCCGGGCGGGGGAAGAGGAGGCGAGGAAAGGGGCCTGGCAGGCAGGGCGGCAAAGATGGACAGAGGGACCCAGGGGCAGCCTGGTTGCAGGGGCCTTGTCCACACACCTAGGGGCCTGGACTGTCTCCCAGAAGCAATTGGGAAAGTGGTCAGGGGGCTCTGAAGCAGGTGAGGGATACTTCAGCTCTATGTTCTCGAAACATGGCTCAGTTCCAACGTGGGGGAACTGACAGCCTGGTGCCCCAGGGACCGGACGCCCAGAGGAGGCTGCAGCTGGGGCTCAGGGGGAAAGGGAGGGTCTGAGACCCACTCAGGAGGTAGAATCGCTGAGATCTGGGGAGGTGGCAACGCCAGTTCCGGTGGGAACAGGGGACTGCAGATCGGGAGAGGTGGGGGAGGATGCGGGGGGTGTCGGGGGGTGAGTCACTGCTCTGATCACAACAAAGCCCCGAGCAGAGAGCGGGCAGAGCAGAACCGAGACCGTCGTGCAGAGAGGCTTGCCTGCACGCTGGGCCCTAGCAGCGTCGGGCCCTCGCTCGGTCACTGGCTCCCTGCGCTGATATAAAACTTCCCCAAGTGATAAGCATGCCTCAGTGTGATCACACTGCACAAACAACACGGTTTACACTGAACACCTGCTGCTGGCTGGGAGTCTGGGACTTTGGCACGTGTTAGGTAGAGGTGCCTACGTGACCTGCCCCCAGTAAACCCCGAGTTTCACAATCCCCTGTGGAGGAATTCAGGGTGTCCTGTGGGACCCACAGGGAGGGACTCCGGGCAGCTCATGCCTGGCTTCCTCCCGACTTTACCCCGTGCATCGTTTCCCTTTACATCCTTTCACAGCAGTAAGCCTTAGCCTTGAGTCTGACGATGTGCCGTGTCCTGCAAGTTCTCCTAAGTCACTGAACCTGGGGGTGGGTCCTGAGCACCCCGACCCAGAACATGGTAACTTTTCAAGTAAACAAACTGTGTGAGTTCAAGTCATCTGGCCAAAAAAATTCCAAACTGAGTGTACGTTGAATATCCTAGACCAGGAGTTCCAAACCTTTCTAAAGGAGAATTCTAATATGTACGAAGCTTCTAAGTGAGGCTGTTTAGTATTTATTAATTTATTCCACTAACCAGTGAGATCCATAAGCACAAAAACAGGCCTCCCATTCACAGTGGCACCCCAATACCTGATTCCATGCTTGTATCAGCGGGATGCGTTCAATAAATAATTTGTAAACAGAATTAAAGAATTTAGCTTCATTTGTATGAAATTTACCTAATATGACACCAGCCAATGAGAACAACAAAGCTAGTTTGAGGAAGCAAAAGCCCCCATACTTGCAAACAGGAGGACCCGACAGACGACAGCAGAAACCTCATGACAACACAGCCTCCACACGGTTCAGATCAGAAAGCAGCAGAATCCCAGAAGCACCCCCTTTCTCTTACCGACTTGTTGTCTGGAAGCAGGAGTGTAAGCCGACCAGGAAAGGGTTGCTGGATGCCTGCTCAAACACGTGCTTCTCTGTCTGTACCCAGTCAATATCCTGAAATAGAAGCCAGGGAGTGTGAACACTTCACAGGCATCCTGGAGAAGGGGAGGCAAGAGAGGAATGTCAACTCTGCTTGAGGGAAGACAATGCAGAGAGGAAAAGAAAACGCCCGCTGAGGAATTCTCCCCACCACCATCACCATCCCCACCACTGTCACCCATTACCATCTGCCACCTTCACCTTCATCATCTCCACCATCATCACCACCACCATCACCATCACCACCACCATCACCAACATCACCATCATCATCTCCACCATCATCACCATTTCCACCACCACCACCATCATCACTATCATCACCACTATCATTCGTTATCATCACCACAAGCACCATCACCATCTTCCTTACTCATCCTCTATTACCATCTCCACCACCGTCACCATCTCCACCACCATCACTATCTTCCTTACCCATCCTCTATTACCATGTCCACCACCGTCACCATCTCCACCACCATCACCATCTCCAGCACCATCACCAAAGCCACCATCACCGGCTGAGCGCCGCCCCACGTGCTGCCCGTGGCAGCCTTGGAAAGTCTGTATTGTCATCTCCACTTAAGACAGGAGGAAAGAGAGTGGAGCTTTTTCCAACACCCCACACCCATCTCCCAAGCCCCAGCTCCCACGGCAGGGCTATCTCCCTCCCAATCCACACTGGAACTTGGGGAAAACTCAGCTTGAGAGTCTCAGCTTTGGTTCCATTACAACCCCAGAAGGCAGAGTCGGACGAGATTCCCCGAATTCCCCGGGTTAAACTTCTTGTCTCAGGGGTTGGGAAGTGAGCGGGAACGGGGTGTGTCCACAGCAGCCTGCCTTCCCCTGAAGGTTTCTGGAAAAATGAGCCGACCCTCAGCGAGCATCCCTTTGGTGGCCAAAGACCGCCTGGGTTCCTGGTCCTGGGGCTGGGTCCTGACCCCTCTGCCCCTCGCTCCCGGGGACGCCCTGGGTGGCATGGCTCCGTCTGACCAGCCGCACCTCCCCCAGCTCCACTCGCCTGTGCAATGGCCACCTGGTGTCCCCACTCAGCGTCTCATGTGCAAAGCCGGCCTCAGACAGAGCCCTTGACTGTCCCTGCGTCTGTTCTCCCAGGCACCTGGCCACCTGGGTGCTCAGGAAGGAAACGCCGGTGGGTGCATGATGCCTCCTCCCCCACGCCCCGGGTCCACCTGCCTCCCGCCTGCCGGACTCCCCACGCTATTTTAACAGAACGCCACGGACCTCGGGACTTAAATCCTCCAAACTGTATCCTCTCGCTGCTCTGAGGCAGAAGCCTCTGGGCTCAGGGTGTGGGCAGGGCCCCGCGGAGGGTCCTTCCTGCACCTCCAGGGGACTCCGGCCCTTCTCCGCCTCTGTCTTCACAGTGACTTCCCTGTGTGTGTTCTCCCTCCTTCCTGTCTCAAATCTTTCCCTGCCTTTCTCTAAAAGGACACTCGGAAAAAAAAAATAAATAAATAAAATAAAAGGACACTCGTCACTGGATTTAGAGCCCCCCAGCCGATCCAGCATGACCGCCGCAGGATCGGTGATTACATCTCCCCAAATAAGGTCCTGTTCCCAGGTTCCTGGGATTGGGACGGGGGCCACGGGACGGCAGCGCCTCTCACAAACGCACAGCTGGCCCGCGCGCCAGATCCTAGGGTCTCGCTCCCCTGAGACCACCTCCGAGTCTGAGCTCCAGTCCCGGCCACGTGCGAAGATGCCGACAGCGACCACAGCAGTAACTCTCTCTGGAGGCCTCTCCTCTCAGCGTTCTAGAAACCGGCCCTCACACACCATCAGCCCTCCAGCCAGCCGCAGGCGGGGAAGAGGCTTGAATCCTCTTGCGGGGCTGCAACCGGCAGTGAAGACGCCAGCCGGACCCCGCACTTCCCGGGGCCTCCGCTTCCTCAGCTGTGAGGCACAGATGTCCCAACTCACTTGTGAGCTCAGCGCCCAGGGCTGAGGGGCCAGCTGGGCGGTGTGAGCACTGCACAAACGCACTTGCTGGGAGGACAGGTGGGGACTCGGTGCAGCCCCGCTGTGCCCTCTGAGCTGCGAGCCTGGGCCGGGGAGCCCTCCCGTGGCCCCGCGCTCCATGGGCGCCAAGTGGCCTCATGGGTCGGTAGCGGCTGCACCAGAACAGAGTGACTGCTTCCCGTGAAGTCAGTTCTCTGCTTCTTAGGGATGTCACCCCCGTTCAGGGGTCAAAGAAACAGGTCAAAAGTACGTCAAGCCAAGAAGCCCGTGAAAAGGAGCTCAATACATTGTCCCTATGGGAATGCCAATCAAAGCCACTTCATACCCACCAGGACAGCGATGGTCAAAACACAGAAAATAGCAAGCGTCAGCAAGAACGCGCAGAACTTGGGAACCTCACGCGCTGCTGTTGGGAATGTAAAATGGCGCAGCTGCCGAGGAAAACAGTTTAGCTGTTCCTCAAAAAGGTAAACATAGAATTACCCTATGACCCAGCAGTTCGCCTCCTGGGTGAACACCCAGGACGAGTGGAAATAGGGACTCAAGCAAATAACTGCACGGAGCCGTTCAGGGCAGCGTGACTCAAGCAGCGGACGCAGAGACGCCCAGTGCCCGGCGGCGGGTGAACAGAGAAGCCCAAGGGGGTGGATCCGTAAAACGCAACATGGCCGAGGCCTAAAACGGAAGGAAGGACGCGCAGACACCCGCTACCACGTGGATGGACCTTGAGAACACGACGCTCCATGAGAGAAGCCGGACACAGAAGGTCCCATAACGCACAGTTCCGCTTACACAGAGAGTCTAGAACAGGCAAATCCACGGAGACAGTGGGCGGCCGTAGGGGCCGGGGAGGGGGCCGGGGGGACCGCTCACGGGGACGGGGTGGCCTTCTGGGGGATGAGTGGGTGTGGAGCGGGGTGTTGGCGAGGGTGGCCCGACACCGTGAATGCGCTAAGCGCCACTGAACTGTGCGCTTGAAAGCGGTCAAGTGGCCAACTTGGTCACGTGCGCTGAAGGCACGTAGGAGCGAGCGGGCGGGCCCTCACCTCGTCGTCGTGGACCAGTTCCTTCTTCACCACCTTCATGGCGTACACCTGATCGTTTTTCTTCAGCCGTACCAGCAGGACCTTGGCATAGCTCCCGCGTCCGATGACCCTGAGCAGGTCGAAGTCCTGCAGCCCGAGCCCCTGAGATATTTTGATCCCGTCCATCCCGTCGATGACCGGCTTGAGGTCCTGAGGGAGGGAGGACAAGACGGGAGGAAGCGGGAAGAGGACTCGTGCGCAACGGGGGAAGACGTGGTGGCCGCCCCGGAGCCCCGAGCCCCATCCTGCTCACACGTCCTGACTCGCTGTCCCAAAGGCCACCAGCCCCGCGCCACCCAGGAGCAAACCCCAAGAGCTTCTGGTGGAAGGGGCCGGAAGTCCGAGAGCCGTCGTCAGCCACCGGCGGGCCCTCTGCAAGCAAGGAGGGATGCTCGGGGCCAGCCCCGCCTGGACAGGCCGAGGAGGTGGCCGCAGGCTCACACACCCCGGGGTCATCGGTGCAGCGGCTGGAAGGCCACCTGGCCCCCCCGGGGGGTTGCAAAGCATAACTTCCTAATGTCTGGAAAGACCTGCCAAAGCAAGTACCACTAGAAACAATATATGATGAAAGAGAAAGGCAACGTGATTAAGAGCACACGCTCCCCTCCTGAGAATTATCTCTGGCGAGGATTCCCTGGTGGAGGGAGAGTAACTAAGTGTTCCTCACTCACTCCAGACAGAATGACCAGGGAGAAAGATCTAAACGTCCAGGCGGGGACACTGACCTTGGGAAAGGTGTGGCCTCCTCTCAAGGTGCTGCTGTTCCCTGAGGTCCTGTGCACAGAGGTTGAGCTCCAGCTGGAACTGTCCTTGCTCAGAACCACAACTTCCTGAGCCTCATTTATCACCCAGAGTCCAGTTGTGATGCTGTGATTTGTAACACCAAGTTCCTCTCTGTTCTAGGGCCCCCGTCCCTGGCACATGGCTCCTAAATCCTAGGGGGGATTTCCTAAGTGCTGAGAGCCAGCAGGGTGTGTTTTGTTATGTTAATGAGGCAACTACAGGGAAGCCTCTAGGTCACCTAAGGATGCAGCTGGTTGCCAGGGGAACCAACCCTGGGATTAGAGGGTCAGTCCCATCCCCTGACCTCCCAGGAGTGGAGAGGGGCTACAGGTTGACTCCAGCACCAATGGCCAATGATTTAATCATCACACCTGTGTAATGAAGCCTCCGTAAAACCCTCAGAAGGAGAGGTTTGGAGAGCTTCTGGGTTGGTGAAAACGTGGAGATTCGGGAGTCGCGCTCCCTCAGAGAGACCATGGAAGCCCTCGCCCCTCCCCCACACCTTGCCCTGTGCGCCTCCTACAGCTGGCTGTTCCCGAGTTACAACCCTTTAAAATAACCTGGTGATCTGGTGGGTAAAATGTTTCTCTGAGTCCTGTGGGCCACTCTCACAAATTAATTGAACCTGAGGAGGGGGTCGTGGGACCCTCCAATCTGTAGCCAGTTGCTCAGAAGCATAGGTGACAACCTGGACTTGCAACTGGCATCTAAAGTGGGAGGAGGGGTCTGTCTTGTGGGACTGAGCCCCCGACCTGGGGGATCTGTCCCCCGGTTGATGGTGTCAGAGCTGGGTTACACTGTAGGACACTCAGTGTCTGCTGAGAATTGCAGAGCTGCTTGGTAGTGTGGAAAGCACACACAGAAAATAAAGGCTTTTATGCAAATAAAATTCGGCAAAAACTGCAGCTCAGGAGTCAGCCCTGGACCCGCTGTGCTGTCTGGGTCAAGAGGATGTGGCAAGGCCTCACCCGCAGCAGAAGACGGTGCCAGGATTGGGCCCCCAAGAACCTTTGGGGCAGCAGCCTCTGGGGCTTCATAACGGATGTGCCCCTGGTGAGACCCAGCTGTGAAGGCGGCAGGGCCTGTTCCCGGAGCTGTCATCTCCCCACTGTCACCTCCCCCCTCCTCGCCACCCCCTTCACTGCCGCCCGACAGGCCGACTCCCCCACCCCGGACACCACATCCCCCCAGACCAGAGGGCCCATGAGAGCTGCCTGTGGGCGCCAACGTCGCTGCCACACAAGGCACTGAGTCCCAGAGACGGGGACTCCCGCCACGGGGGAGGGGGACGGCCGCAGAAAATGTAAGAACCTGGGTGCTGGAGTGGGTGTGACAGCCAGGTCAGAGTGAGCCCACCCCCCAGAGGCCAGCCTTCCCACTTTCTCTCAAAGCACAAGAGCACGGGGTTTCCTTTGTGGAGGTCACGTGTGCCCCTTGTGGTCCACCGTGATGGCCTGAGCCACCTGTACTGATGTGGAAACGGCCACGCCGGCAGTCAGTGCCGTGGAAAGCTTCCCGTGCGCCGGGCATGGTGCTAAGCGTTTATACAAATGCTCTCAGTTTACCCTCACGGAAAGGTGCAATCATTATCCACACTTGACAGAAGAGGATCCTGAGGTCAGAGGGGTCCCCTGACCGAGGCTCAGACCAGGCCTGCAGCTTGGGCTCACACAGACTCAGCCAATGAGCCCTCACGCCCAGTTCTGCATCGGTGAAAGTGTACGTACAAGGAGCACCACATCCTCACCTTTGAGATTCAGCAGCGGCTCACGTGCTGCCACGTTCACTTGCTCCCTGCCTACTCGGCTGTCCAGAGAGCACCTCTGTCCTAAATGTCCGGAAGACCTCACAGACCTCTGCCCTGGAAGCCTCAGTGTGCGCGATCCCCGATGTCCACAAGGCTGTGCTCCCCCCAACCCTCCGTTCATATTCGAGTTTCCACGACTGCCCCAGAAATGAGCTAATGCACCTGTAAACAGGACGCTGAAAATACTGATGAGCCGTCTGCTATACTCACCTCAGGTTCATCTTCAATGTTATCATGTTTCCGGGTTGAAGAAATATAAGCAACTAGTGAAGAGAGGAAGAAAAGAGCTGTGTTACAGGCGTTGTCAGGGACGCGGCCTGAGACCCCCCACGGCCCTTGCCCCTCTGTGGAGACACAGTGGCCCCGGCCAGGCCGCCAGGCCAGCCGGTGCTCAGGGTGAAGGCCTGGAGCAGCCACTTCTGACTCAACTAGAGACTAAGAAAATGCAGCTTCCTGGGCCCCACCCAGACCTGCTGACTCTGAACTTCTGGGGCTGGGAACCTGCCTTTGTGACAAGTTTCCCTAGTGATTCTTCTGAAGTGACTGATCGTAAGATTTGGGTGTCTAGCCTTCCAGTCTTTGTTCTTATGGTACGCAGATGGCTGGCTGGGTGGATGGGTACTTGTTAAGGGTCTCCTTGACATGAAGTGCTGTGCTAAGGGTTTTACGCTCCGTGGCCTCCTGTCATCCCAGGGGATGGAACTCATATTTATCCAACGAGGGCTAGGGCCCTTGCACACCCTTGTAACCGCGCACAGAACTGCAGAAGCTCAGAGCTGGGCCATCAATCCAACCGGTATTCAAAATCACTCTCTGAATGCTTCTTAGCATTAAAAAAAGTCTCTCCCCAACCAAAAAAAAAAAAAAAAAAAGAAAGAAAAAAGAAAAAAAATCCACTAAAACTCAAGAACTACACAGTAGCCTGCCGTGCGCACAGCAGGCCTCTCCACAGAGATGGGTATCCATGGTGGCCGCCGCGCTACGTGCCTCTTAGAACGTCCGAAGTTGGCACAGAGGGCAACCCCGCCCCGGGCTCCCCAGGCAGCAGCACACAGAGACGGGGGCGCCCAGGGAAGGCCACCCCGCCCACCTCTGACCGGACGAGGCGGGCCCTGAGAGCCCTCCCTGGTCCCGCAGCGAGGACGGGACATGCTCCTAGGCACTGGCCCCTGGTGAGAGGAGAGGATCTAAAAGGACACCCAGGGGGAAGGGGAGGCGGGCGGGTGTTCCCGGGGGGCGGGGCGAGCAACCCCTACTTCCATCCGTCTCCTCGGAAGGAAGGTCCACGTCGTCACTCTTGTCGTCCACTGCAGGCTCCTGGGAAGGCATGACAGAATCCTGCGGAGAGACGGCAACACAGTGACCCGGCGGGCGCCACAGCGGAGCTTCTGGAGACTTGTAAGTCACCTGTTATGTAATACACACTGTAACACACCCATCATTCAACTGTTACGTCATCGCACTGAACACGGGAAGAGGAGCATTGAAGTCACCTGTGGGTCCACAGGCCGCGGTCACCGCTCAGCCCCTCGGGCCCGCGACCTTCCCAGCAGGTGCTTTAGGAAGCGCGTGTATTTACACAGTGACGCTGACTCCTCTCTCCCGCCCCCAGCCCCCATCAGGCTGCAGTCAGGCCCCAGCTCCGGGTTCCACGGCTGACGTCACAATAGAGGAGGCTCCCTACTGGTGGACCCTGCGGCCCCCAAGAGTGCCGGGGGCTCCCGGGGCTCAGGAAGAGGGCCCGACCCGGACCGCTGGCCTGGGCCGTCACTATGCAGCCCACGGGAGCCCCCTCCTCTCTCGCGCGGGTGGCAGGGATGATGTCAGGGCCCCACGTGGACAGAAGGAGGCCGAGGGTCCCTGGGGCAGTGTGGACACCCCCCCCAGGCTGCGCCCGGCCCCCACTCACCATATGCCTGTTGCAGGTCAGCGGGACAAGGACGTGGCAGCGCTTATGGACCAGCAGTTTGCAGTTGATGCACCTGTAGCCCTGCCTGGCAAGGCCCCATATCCTTTCACTGCACTGGCCACAGTACGCCCTCTGTACGGGACGAGAACAGCCGCTGTCAGCCGGGCCCGGTGCCCCCGGGGGCCCCGCCACGCCGCGCGGACACGTTGCACCGTCACGACGCGCAGCTGGGGTGGGAGGTGGCCCTGTCGCCTCATCACACCCGGCACCAGGCCCCCGCCCAGGCTCGGCAGCTCCGTCCCAAGGTTGGGGGAACCGAGGGCCCCAAGGAGGGCGCTGGGGCTCTGCTCTTTGTGAGGGAAAAGGGGGGCCCCGGCAGGCAGGGGTGAGGAGACCCCTCCACGGGCAGCGCCCCCCCTGCTTGCAGGGCCTGGAGTGGGAGTTGTAGCTCCTACCAGGCTGCGCTCAGAACAGCCGAGGGGCCCCTTGTGGGTGGAGTGACCCAGGTGAGAAGTGGGTGGGAGAGCCGGCTGCCTGACCCTCGTCCAAACGCCCACCTACACGACGACCACAGAAGCGACCCTGCCTGGCGTCTGGACGTGTCAGGAGCTGCTCTGGGGCTCCATGCAATTATCTTGGTATTCTTCTCAGCGCTTTAAAAGATTTTAAATGGTCAATCTTTATTCTTCTTGGTTCTAAACACTTGAAATTCATGATCATGTTTGGCTTGTTTGGAGAAGTTTTTGTAATTCTGGAATGTCACAAAATGCGTGGAGGTGAGTGTGTCCAAGTCTGGTCACCCGCCCACCACTCGGAGTCCAAAGTCACCTTCGCAGTTTCGTGGTGTCTGCACGTCGACAGGTTCCCCATTTAGTTTTTTTCCAGCCATAACTCGTTTTCGTGTTTTACCCTCTTTTGCCTTTTTTTAAACAAATTTCTTTCTTTTGAGAGAGTCTCAAATTACTCCTGGGGAACAGAAAGGATCCACAGTACCAGCCGCGCAATGGAGCTCTTTTAGGAAACAGAGCGAACCCTCACGAGGTGTGGGCCTGAGGTGCAGGACGGGTTGCTGGCGGCCAGCGGGCACCGAGAAGCCAATTTCCCACCAAGAAGGAGCCCCCGCCCCATACACAGAGCACATACGTCTCAGTCGCGGCCATGTGGTCAGCACCTGGGACAGTGCTCAGCACACAGTGGGTGCCCAATAAAGGTTTGCTGAAGACAAGTCCACATGCGTGCACCTGCGTGCACCCGCGCGCCCCCCTGCTTTCAACTTCGGTAACAGGAAAGAGAAGGATGTACCCAAGTCCCCCACGTTGCCGGAACCATCCCTCCCACAAGGAGGCCAACACGGGCTGTGGGACTCCCTCTGGGAACGGCCCGAGATGCAGTGGACGGCAGCAAGGGCCAGACATGGGGCCACCCCCCAAGACCTCCGACTCGGGCCAATCCAGTTTAACGCCGGCCTTGGCGTCTCTGCCCGAGGAGGGTGAGTGCTGGTGAGTAAACTCGGGGTTCAGGGAAGGGGTATCACCTCTGAGGACCGCTCACCACTCAGGGAACCGTTACAAAAATTCACGTCTTTTTATACAATGTGCTAAATGTGTTTAGCTTTCTCCAGAACACCATTTAACAATGCTTGGATCATATTTAGGGGCAAACCCACAGCCACCTGGTATCTTCACGAATTAACCAAGATCCCTTTTCCTACAGAGCCACCCTCGCCAGGGTCCAGGCCAGGACAACGGGTGATCAAGGGCAGTGGGAGTTTGCCGGGTTCCAGCACCCGTCAGTTGCATCGAGGCCACGTGCAGACATCCCCCCAGGAGAGGCAGCCGCAATGTTGCCAAAGGCTCTTTATTTCAAAACTAGATTTGAATTATCAACGTTTCAAGAAACGTGCCACTAAATAATAAAACTTAGGGAATTCCCTGGCGGTCCAGTGGTTCGGACTTGGCGCTTTCACTGCCGTGGCCCGGGTTCAATCCCTGGTTGGGGAACTAAGATCCCGCAAGCTGCGGCCAAAAAATAATAATAATAATAATAAATAAAACTTAAAACCCAAGCTTCATTTCTCAGAAAAATCACGTGACTTAATAGATTAATGGGTGCAAATATTTTTAAGTCCCTTACATGCTGCCAAAGTGGTTCCCTGCTCATGTTTTCAGTCACTGACGTCTGGGGCTGCTTTCACACGGCAACAGTAGTGGCAGAGTCAGGGTCCGGCTGTTGTGCCAGAGACTGCACGGCCCATAACGCCTGAAATACCTACTCTCTGCCCCCCCTTGGAGGGGGATGCTTGCTCAGCCCTGTTCCAGCTGCTCAGACCAACAGCCCTGGGGCTGAGGACCTCGGTGCCTCCCGCTGTGGGCTGGACGCTGCCCCCGCCCCACCGTGAGTCCCCACCTGAGTCTTCCTCTCTGCTCGAGAAGCTCAGTTGTGTCCAGTGCAGAGAAAGTTCCAGGCAGGGAGCTCGGGCCAGTGAGGCCGACAGCCCTTGCTTCCATCCTTGGGTCACCGGCAAAGACGGAGAGCAGTGACCTCCTTTGTGGGCTTGTTTGTCCCTGTGAGTCTGGCTGATCCCACGGCGCCAGGCGTGTAGCTCCTGAGACACGTGGGGTGACCTCGCAGCCCCATAATTAACACTGGTGGATGGTGCGGCCTCAGACGCGGAGCCCAAGGACCCTGTGGGAACTGTGCCTGGCGACAAACGGCGACACGCCCGCCTCCCCATCTGTGAATGGCGGGCTGGTTAAGAGTTGTCGGGGGTCTCGGGGTCGGCTCCCTCCTCGGCCTCCTGGTGTCTGTGAAAAGCCGCTTGGCGCCCGGGGAGAGCGGGTGGGGACGGGGCTGGAGTGGGTACCCCCCCGCCGCTGAGTTCCCTTCCTCCTTGAAGAGGAGAGGGCTTTGCCCCCAGATTTTGGGGAGGGGGCGGCAGGAGGAGTGCCAGGCTCTGCACCCTGCCGTCAGAGAAATGGGTTTTCCTCGGAGAACCTGCAGGGAGGGAGAGGCCAGGCCCCTCCGGGCGGCCTTGCCGGGTGGGTGGGTTTCGTCATGGGCCCGTGAGTCAATCTGTCATGAAGGGAACGAGCAGTTCTCTGATGTCCTGAAGGGTGGCCCATCCCGTCTGCCTGAGACCCTCTCCGGCAGAACCAAGCCGATGCCCAGATGCACAGGAAGAGAAGCCACCGGCCACAAGCTGGCTGGTTGTCCGTTTTTTAAATAAACGCGGGAGGGTGGCCAACGGGGGCCTCGCGTCATGGGGGCTGGACGTTCCCATTTCTCCAGGCTTCGCCCGGTCCGTCTGGGTGGTTCACCGCAAAGTCTCACACCCACACCCGTCAGCCAGGCCCATCACTCCTGCACCCCAGGCCCTCTGCCACCACTCGGCGACGCCCGACCTCCCACGGCATCCGATGTCCCGAGGACCCCGTGCCCTCCCAGCGTTGCCGAGGCTCCCAGGGCCCTTCTCATTCCCGACAGACACGCCGCATCCCTTCTTTACACCCAACGTAGCACCCAGGGCTCCCCCGCTGACTCCTCCCCAGTCATCCATTACAGTAAACGATAAACCACTGTCGTGTGCACCCCCCGTGTGCCAGGTGCGGGCACGACCTTCAGGGCAGAGTGCTGTGCCCGGCGGGAGGTGGCGCACACGGGGCTGTGAGGGGCACGGAGAAGGCGTGCCACGTGGGGTGGGGGGCGGGGGGCAGAGTGCTTGGCGCGTGGCGGGGTCCCAGGTCAGCAGGCGCCTGGCTGCTGTACTGGACTCCATGGTGTCCCCCCAGACTCAGGCCCACCCAGAACCTTAAGTGGAAAAAGTATATTTGTAGGTGCAGTTAGTTAAGTTAAAATGAGGTCAGCCTGGGTCCTGATCATGACGGGTGTTCTTGGGGAGCAGACACAGAGAGCAGGTGGCAGAGGCCGGAGGGCTGAGCTCCCAGCCCAGGAGCTCCGAGGACCGCCGGCAACCGCAGGAGCTACACAGAGGCAAGAAGGACCCTCCTAGAGCAGCGGGAGGGGGCGCGGCCCCGCCCCACCTTGGTTTGGCCTCCAGACTGTGAGCAAACGAACGGCGAAGCACCCGGTTTGTGGCGCTTCGTGCCGGCAGCCCCGGGGCACGTGGTCGCCAGCCATGGGGGCACCTGCAGGTGCCTCCCCATCCACCTGCCAACGAACGGGACGGCTACACAGCCACGCGAACCCTATGGTCTCTACAGGACACAGGGCTGCATGAGGAGAAACACCAGATGCTCAGCTAAAGCGCCTTCGGAGCGGGCCAGACAGAGGGGCCCACGGGCCGGGGGGCTGGAGGGCGGTCTCGGGCTCCGGGCTTCGCAGGACACCCTTGGGACCAACAGGGGACACGGTGGGGTAAAACACACGCATCCCAGTTACAGGACAAATCTGCGTCCCTTCTGAATGCACGCAGGCAGGCGGGACCATGAAGCCACAGCGCCTGGACAGGGGATCCCGTAACAGGGACACACAGGCCGAGGTCATCAGAAAAGACCCGAGCTGGCACCTTCCCCGGCTCAGGGAGTCTCGTAAAGGGCTCGTTGTCATCCGGGGACAGTGGCTGTGAAAGCGGCTCGGAGGCCTCGCCTGTGCGCAGAGCAGAGCCCGGCACCTCCTCTGGGTGGGGTGGGGGGGGGGCATCTCGGCGGCCTCGACAGCAACTCACCCTGTTAAAGCGCTTGGCTTGGAAGAGGTGGCCGTTGGCGCGGTACAGCTTCCGCCATCTTCTGGCTCCGCGGCGGTAGATGGATTCTAGAAAGAACAGCAACAAGGGGTAAAAGGAATGGCCATGAGCCCGGCTCCGCCACGTGCGGGGCGGTGGGGACGGGCCACCGCCGAGCTGACACGCCTGCGTCCCCACAGCCCCTCCTCACACGATCCCGGGGTCGACCGCCCCTCGATGCCCCTGGATGTGCCGCGAGGGCTGCCCTCCGCGGAGGGTCAGGCTGTGAAGACATCGGGGCCCGTGTGTCCTCCCACGTGTTTCCTTTCCACCCCCTTCCCTCCGGGCATGAAAACCAGCCCCCTCTCCACACAGGGACAGGCTCCGAGGGGCCGAGGGCCCCCTGGACGTGCACGCCCAACCGTCCTCAGAGGGACCCTGGCCGCCGGGGAGTCCACGGTCAGCCCGAGACAGGCGTCCGTCCAGCCAGCACCATCCCGCCCCCTCTGTCCCGGGCTCCCGTTTGAAGAGCCAGTCTAGGGACAGAAGTAAAGCCAAACCACCCGGACACTTAGGTTGAAAGTTACCCAAACCGTCGCGTTCACGACCTGCATTCACTAAGTCAAACTCCTGAGGAAGGAGGCTGCTCGTTAAGAACGCGGAGCTACACGTACAACCAGAACCGTTGGTTTTATTCTTCCTCAAAAACGTTTCCAACTTTGCTCCTTCAAAACACTTTGAAAGTATGGGAAAACAAAATACTCAGGATACAACGGGAAGCTTTGTGCTTTTACAAAGCTCTGTAGTGAAGGCGACTTTCATGAGAGTCAGGGAAGTGCCAGGAATATACTGACGTGGAAACTGTAACAGAATGTTTTTAAAACAAGCAAATTACAGCTCTGGCTGGAACCTGCCGAAACCAGGTCACAGTGACTGCAAAACCAGCTTCTCTCCCGTTACATGGGAGACAAAGTGGGAAACCGAGAAGCCAACACCCAGACAGAACAGGGCTGGCCAGAGGTAGCATCCTCACCCCCCAGCCCATCTGCCCTGGGCTCCAAGGGGTCCCTGGAGACGCCCCAGGACCCCTGCCCGGATGACGGGGTGCGGCCCTCCTGGCCTAATTGTGGGGAAGCCTGGCCCCCGGCAGGTTCCCGCTAACGTCCACAGGCCTGACTGCCCCGTGTGTGGCGTACACACCCCCCGGCTGTCCCAGCAGACGGAGGAATGAGGCACCGAGTGACGCAGACACAGAGGGAGCTGGGCTCTCAGCCGGGGACGCGGTGGCCCGAGACTCTGGCCCTTTCCTGCGCTCACACACGTGCCATGTGAAAGCCTGAAAATGCGGCCCACTGGATACCCTTCAAATTTGAGCAAAGCCACCCAAAATAAGAGACTCAAGGATGTCCTAGCAGAGGCCAAGGGGCATTAGGGAGCCCCCAGCAGGCCGGAAAGCTCAGCGAGGGGACAGGATGGAGCTCTGCATGACCCCTGGGTGTGGAGCAGGACTGAAGGAAGGCGGGCGATGTCCTGCTGTCCACAGAGAGAAAAGCCTGGACCCCTGCTGCTACGTGCCCTCCCAGATCACACGTGGAAGCCCTACCCCCAGCCCCCATGTGACTG
Organism: Hyperoodon ampullatus; assembly: GCF_949752795.1. Classification (NCBI taxonomy): domain Eukaryota; kingdom Metazoa; phylum Chordata; class Mammalia; order Artiodactyla; family Ziphiidae; genus Hyperoodon; species Hyperoodon ampullatus. The sequence continues at coordinate 1,040,926 of NC_136915.1, read as the reverse complement.
TATTTGGAGGTGGGGTCCCCAAGGAAGCAATGGAGGTTAGTGGTCATAGCGTAGGGCCCCTGATGGGATTAGCATCCTCACAAGAAGAGGAGACCCCCAAGCTTGGTCTCCAGGGCGGGAGGACACCTGGGAGGTGGCGAGTGAGCCAGTGTCCTCACCAGGCACCGACCCCGTTGGCCCCTGGACCTCAGCCGTCCAGCCTCCAGACCCTGGGAAGTAAGCTCCTGTGGTCTCCACCCCCATCCAGGGTACTGTGAGGGCGGCCCACGCAGACTGGACGCCTGCCTCACTCCACACACAAGCCATGGCCTCAAAAGATAAGGACTTAAACACGAGACGCAAAGCGACAAATTTTAGAAGGAAATGTGGACAATCTTAACAATCCAAGGGGGAGAGAAATTCTGAAAACACAAAAGCACCAGCCCAAAGGGGAGAGGAACACACCTGAGTGCCGTGAGGGGAGGACGCATGTCCATCCAGAGGCCACCCGAGAGGCAGACAAACCCCCGTCTCAATTATCAGCCACACGCAAGAGACAGGTTAACGATTCAGGATGCGAGAGGCACTTCCACAGATCAGCGAGGAAAAAGCAACAGAAGTGTCAACAAGAGACAAGTCTCCGCAACGTCAAATGCCGTCAAGGACCAGAGCAATTGGAAGGTGCCTGTCCTCCGAGACAGGGGCTAAACCGGGGCCAAAACTGATGGTCGAGAGAACACGTGCTTCCCCGGGACCCAGCAATTGCACGGCTCCGAGACCAAGGCCCGAGGGACCTCACAGGTGGGCTCGCAGCCGGCAAAGGGTGTTTGCGGACGCCCAGGCCCATCGGCAAGAGGACAAGTGACCTGCGGGCGTGACTGTTCAGGAGGACCCGTCGGCTGTAACCTGACTTGAGCTATGCTCAGCAGCACAGACGCACCTTCCAAAATCAAACCAAATAAAAAATCAGTATGAAGTGACATACTGATGTCCATAAAGTGGGCTCTGTGAAATGATGCCCTTGTTACCAAACTAAAAAGTAAGCAAAACGGACAATGTGTTGTTTCAGGATGCGCAGGTATGAGATGAAATCCTTCTGGTCAGTGGAAGACCGGGGGCAGTGGGTCCGCGCTGGGCGGGTCGGCTGCTAAGGGCATGCGTGTCCACTCCGTTGTATGTTTTATAACCCACGTGAGTCCCATGCTCTTGAAGTGCCTCGAGTGCTGCAGTAAACAATATACAATCAGAATTGTAAAAACACAGAGGGCGGGGGGCCAGAGGCAGCAACAACGACATGGCTGCAAACTAGTTTCAGATTTTAATAGAAACACAGAGCTCTGAGTCTGCACAGAAAGGCCCCGACCACTGCACGCGATCCGGCCGCAGGGGCCCACATCCACTCCCCCACTGGCTTGCACCCTGACCAGCGGGGAGCAGCGCCTGTGGACATGCGCTTCACACCCAAGGCAGGACACCGACCAGCAGGGCTGCCTCAGAGAGCCACGGCACTGATGTGACACTGCTTTCAGGCGACAGAAGTTGCAGATGTGCAAGTTAAGGGAGGGGAAGCAGGGAGTGAAGTGGTGAGCAGGCAGGAGGGGGCCACATCCTCCAGGCCCCTCCCGACGACCAGCCCTCCTGCGGGAAGGGTCAGTGCATGTCCCGTGCACACAGGACCGCCATGCAGTGTCGGGCAGAGGTGTGACCGTGCTGTTATCTTTAACCGGAGGCTGAGCACGGTTTCAGGAGGTGCCTCCTGGCGAGGAGGGGAATGTGGTGGTTAATTTCATGTGTCAGCTGCCATGGTGCCCAGATCTGTGGTCAAACATTATTCTGGATGTTTCTGTGAGGGTGTTTCCGGATGAAATGAACGTTTAAACCAATGGCCTCTGAGTAAAGCAGATTGTCTTCCGTAGTGAGGGTGGGCCTCGTCCGATCAGGCGAAGGCCTGAAGAGACCCAAAGGCTGACATCCCCCAGTGAGAGGAAGTCCTGCAGCAGATGGACGTCGGACCTGAACTTCGGCAGTGGCTCTTCCCGCATCCAGCCTGCAGCCTTCGTGACCGTGTGAATGAATCCCTTACGGTGAATACTCTCTCTACACACACGTCCTGTTTACTCTCCTTCTCTGGAGACTCTCAGGGGGTGCTTTCCATTACTCCCCACCCCAGGCAGAGACAGGAAGGTGCTGTCAGAGACCCTGGCCGTGCAGAGCCCGGCCCCACACCCTGGCATCACTTCCGGCAGAGGCAGGGGAGCCCCTGTGGCGTCCAATCCACACCCATGTTGCCACCTGGAAAGCAGCGCCCAGGTGACTTACAAGGAACCACAAGGGACAGCAGGGCATCCTGCATTTAAAAAAAGTATATACAGTTTTTGTTTTGAAGTCATTTCAGAGGTACAGAAAGTTGCAAAGACAGTTCAGAGGGCTCCTGTATAACCTGCCTGCAGGTTCCCCTCAGTTAGCGTTGCCTCTACACGGTGTGAAAAAGAAAAGGACACGTGTTCGCAGAGAACACACATGTGCAGAGCGCTTCCCGGGGTGGGCGCTCTGCGGATGACCCGCCCCACCGCCCGCTGCACCCACCGCGGGCCCTGCGTGTCCACCTTCCCGTTCGGCTGATCTCAGTGGTAAATGGTCCTGAAGCCCAGCCGGGGGGGCTGGCAAGGCCTCCATGAGAAGTGGGCCCTGGGGGGCGGCTCCGGCTGACCCTGCAGCTGCTCCACCCGGTATCCTGGTGGGTCAGGAGGCTCCATCTCAGTCATCATGTCAAGGCCGACTTCGGAGTCAGAGTTGCTCGAAGTCAGAGCCTGCTGGGCACCTCGAGGTGTCCGGTCGCCTCCACGGTGCCCGTGCTCTGGACGGACACAGAGCGGAAACGACAGTGGGTCCTCATGGCCCCGTCTGCTCAGCCGCTCCTATACCTCCTCTCAGCCTGAACGACACCCTCAAAGAAGCTCTCTGCTTGTCTTTGGAATTCTATAATTAGGATGGCTGCAGGGAACTTTAATGAGCTCAGTTTCTATGGCAATGGAGCATCTTGAGGGCTCTGACAAGGCGAAAAAAATACACTTTAAAAAGGGAGCTTAGAGCAACAGACCTTGAAACAAACCAGGCAGCCCCCAGATTTGGGGGGGAGCATGGGGTGCTCCAAATTTTCAGGGCAGATCACGATGCTACTGGAAGCCCCTCTGACTGTTTGCTGGACACGGACCCACCGCCCAGGTGACCAGCCCAGCACAACCCCCGGACAGCCCTGGAATACCTCAAAACTGGCGGGAGCGCTCCAGCGACAGGGCATGTGGGTCAGCCGAAAGCCTTCCTGGTGGTTCCGGGTTGGTGACCAGCCCGAGGCAAGGCCAGGGAGCTGGTGAGGGGCCCTCGTCCCTCGCGCTGGGGGTGCGGTCCTCAGCAGAGCGCGTGCTGCTGCCCCAGTCCCAGCTCCCTCTGGGCGAGTGGCGTCCCCTGGGGTCCACGCCCAGGAGGGCGGGGCCCGTGTCCAGTGCGCAGCGCACTCACTCAGGCCACCCTGTCCTCACCGACCACACATTCCACCAGAAGGCTCCTACTGCAGGCTGCACGTGACCATCTAGAAACAGGAGTCTGGGGTTTACGTGGGACGCTGGCCTGGCCACGGGCCACGTATCTGGTGCTGCTGAGAAGCCTGGTGGCCGCACAGGCTGGGAGTCCCGAGGGACGGTGGCCAGTGTGGACAAACAGTCCCAGGAAGCCCACGGAGCCACACAGCTCGCCTGCATTTCCCAGTGGCTGGTGTCACCCGACCGTGGATCCGGCAGCCCGCTGCTACGCACGCCAGGTGGCCGCTGTGTCTCAGGAGGGACCGGGCGCTGCCCCCAGAGCCGTGTGACCCAGACCCATGTCCTCCTGTGGCTCCGCGGGTCATGCTGGGGGCGGGGCAGCGGCGAGCAGGACACAGCGGGGCTGGGGGGTCGCCCCCTCCAGGGCCCTTTCCCTCGTGGCTTCCTGCCCCCCACTCTGATCTGTGTCCCAGGAGAAGACGCAGCGTAAAATCTGCTGCTCTGAGAGATGGGTGAAGGGGCCTGAGGCTACAGATGCAGACCTGAGAAGGGTCTCAGAGCCACCCTGGCAGGAGGCCAGCCACGTGGGGACGGTGGCAGTTTGGTCCTGTCAGCGGGCCCGGCTCCCACAGAAGCCTGCCTCCCTCACGTGGTCCCAACGTGGCCCCCAAGCCTTGGCATTGCTGGCGCGGAGCTGACCTCATCTGGGTCTAAAGCAATCCAAGAAGGGCGACCCCAGGGATGTCATGGGTCCAGGGCCGTCACGTGACTGAAACCACCCAATCAGGCTGCAGAGAGGGGCTTCCCTCCGAGGCCAGGTCGCCCCTCCCTGGGCAGTGGAGCAGGGACACAGGGCCGGGGCGTGGTTGGCTGCGTGGACGAGGCGGGGCCAGCCCCAGGGTATGGCCACGGGAAGACAGAGTGACCAGGGCCAGGCTCGACTGGACCCACCCCACACTGCCGCCTCTGGACACGTGCTGTGGGGATGTCCCTTGGGGGGACTGCCCATCAGCTGAGGCCACAGCTATCTGGAGCACGTGCCAGCGCCGTGGCCCAGCAGCACCAGTGGGGCCTCCCACAGAGAGGAAGCTGGGGACCGGGGCCAGCACGCGGTTCGTTTCCCTGAGCCTCACGCGCGGCAGGGAGAAGAGGCGCAAGGGTCCCCCCAACGCGACGCGCTGTGTGCGAGGCGGCGGGGCAGACACACGTCCCCTGAGGCTCGGCAACGCCTGCAGGAGTCCACCTGCCGGACACCTTCCCTGGTGGCCAAGACGGACATCTGAGTTGTGCCCATGAGGACACAGCGGCTGAAGGTCAGGACGCTAGGCTCCGTGTACAGGAGAGTGGCCACGGGAGCCATGGAGCAGCCACCGGGGGTGGGGAGGGGACAGGGGTGTCTCCCTCGGGGAGTGGCTGACGGACGCACGCTGACCCAGCGCTGGAGCCCCGAGTGGCAGATTCACTCTCACACAGGCTCCGAGGGACAGGGGGACAGGCACGTGCAAGAGATCCAGCGAAGGACCAGGTTCCTGATTTTTGTAAAGAGAAATGCTTGAGTAAAGAAAGGTCTTCTGCTGCCCAGGACAAGAGCTGTGAGGACCGACGGCGTCCTCCGTGTACAGCCGGGGCCCGGCCAGCACCCAGCACCGGGGGTCAGGGCGACCAAGCCCTCCAGACAGGCCCAAGGGCCCATCCCTGTTGGCTCGGGCTGCTGTCACAGGGCCCCAGACGCCCCATTAAAGAACAGACCTCGACGAGGCACAGGGGGTGCAAGGCCAGGGCCACACCCTAGGGGTTCCCAGAAAGGACAGGCCTCCCAGGGCTCCTCAGAGCTGTCCCTTTGCCACCAAACACCACCAGTTAAGAAACCCAAGCCTAAGAGGTGTTTGGAGAGGGAGGGGGGATATTATAACAGTTCAACTTTCTCACAGTTTTTATCACAAAGATACAAATTTGTCATGAAATGAACTGAGTTTTGATGAAATGTCTGACCAGTGTTTTCACAAAGATTCTCTGGAAAAACGCACACCAACCTGCACGTGATCTGCTGCACATGACTTCCGCCGAACCACCTCCCCTCCGTGTAGACATCCTCCTTTACAGACTCACTTCTTACAAACAGCATGAGTCCTGGAGCTGCTCAGAGCCCACCTGCGCTGCAGGGGCCCGTGTTCCCCCCAGACCCGCTGCACCTGCAGCCCGGAGCACAGGGCCAGGCCGACGGGAGAAGACCTCGGGCCAGGAACACGGGCACCCCGAGTGTGCTGGGGGAAACGACGGGAGGGGACGGAGGACGCAGCCCCTCCAAAGACAGCCAGTGGCGGCTGGACCACAACAAGGACAGGCCGGCATCACGGCCAGACGTGCGGGTCAGAATGGGAGACAAGGCTGGTTCCCGGGAGGCCAGGCGGAGAGCGAGGCCCGGCGCTCGTGGGATCCAACTGCAGATGCAAACTGGGGTTCAGGGCAGCCGAGACAAGCCCGCCCCAGGGGCCGCCTGGGTCCTCCCGGGACCCACAGACGGGCTGCAGCAGAGTCTGGGGGCTGCAGGCCCGGGTTCTGGCGACGGCCTCTGCCAGCTTACTCGGCAGAGGGGCTCCCGGGGCCTCTTCTCCTGTGGCACAAGCACCCCCCCCACGACCCCCTCTGCTACCCCCCAAAGGGCCTCATCGCCACACACACCTGGGGTCGGGGCGTCCACACAGGAATTTGGGGGACACGCTTGGTCCAAAACAATCTGCTCCTGGTCCCCCCAGACTCACGCCCCTCTCACACGCAAAACACACCCACTCCATCAACAGCCCCGAAGTCTTCGCTCCTGCAGCAACACTGACGTCCAAAGTCTCATTGAAACATCATCTAAACCGGGGTGGGCGGGGGATGACACTCAAGGTGCAACTTGTCCTAAAGAAAACCGCCCCCGGCCTGGACCTGGGAAAGTTGTGTGTTTCCAAACTGCAATGTTGGGGGACTTCCCTGGTGGCCCAGTGGTCAGGACTCGGCGCGCTCACTGCCGAGGGTGCAGGTTCAACCCCTGGTTGGGAAACTAAGATCCTGCAAGCCACATGGAGTGGCCAAAAAACAAAAACAAAATGCAAAGTTGGGACAGGCATAGGATGGTCAGTCCCACTCCAAAAGGAGAAACAGAAAAGGAGCGAAAGCAACAGGTCCCCAGCAAGCCCCAAGCTTGGCCAGACAAATTCGCCAGATCTTTAAGGCTCAAGAATAACCTCTTTGGTTTCATGTTCTGCCCTCCAGCCTCACTGGAGTGGCGAGGTGACCCCCACTACGAGGCTCTCTCAAAGTCCCAGAGGAAAGGGGAATGTGGAGAAATGAACCAAAAATCCAGGCTGCCCGTCAAGGCATGTGCTGAGTCCTACGCTGCACAAGTCCAGGGCCAAAGGCCAAGAAATCAAGCAGGAAGCAGCTGCTAAAAGGTTAAAAAAAAAAAAAAAAAAAAAAAAGCTCGGTGGAGATTTTTGGCTGACTCACAGGGCTGGGGAGACAAAAGCTGGAGATTGGGGTCCTGGTGACCCCCCAGACTTTTCCAGCTGCAATTACTAAAAGATATTAAAGGAAAATGAGAAACAGACCAGCCTCAACGGAATCAAGGTGACTCACCCACACTCCATCTGCTGGGATAAAGTCAAATCCTTTCAAGAGGAAAATAACATCACTCAGAGCTCCTACAGTTTTTCAAACACAGTATCTGATATTCAGTAAAAAGTTACCAGGAAGGCCAAGAAATAGGAGCATTTGACCAAATAGTCAATAAAAATGGACTCCCAGGAGATTCAGATATTCAACATATATTGAAAAAGACATGTAAAACGAGAGAATTTCACCTGTGAACTGGATCTATTAAAAAAGGAATCAAATTCTAAAAACCCAAGCATTTTAGAAATTCTCAAAGTGAAAATACAATGATTGAAATGAATAATTCAGGAGACAGATTTAAGAGCAGGTTAGACAAAATAAGACATAGTAGAAAAGATCCAGATTGCAACACAGTGGGGGGAACACCAGGATGGAAGAAAGTGCAGAAAAGAGCAAGAGGGCATATGGGACATGGTGAAAAGACATGGGTGTGGAGCCTGGGGGACAAAGGGAGAGGGGTCGGGCACCATCTGAAAGGACACGGCTGATGTATTACAGCACAGACAAAAGACACCGTGCCCCAGATCCAAAAACTCTACAAACCTCAGGATAAACTCAATATTCCCCCTCTTCTGCAAGGCTGCTAAAACAGAAGAACAAAGACCATTTTTAAGGCAGCCAGAGAAGAAAGAGAAGCATCCAGGGGAATAACGGGGGGACGGGCGAGTCTCCAACAGACACGGCCGCGGCCAGATGACGCACCAGACGTGCTGAAGGAGCAACGCTGCCCACCTGGGCTCCAGACCCAGAGAAAATGGCCTCAGAAACGAAGGCAACAGAGAGATGTTGCACAGAAACAAAAACCAATTAGTTGTCAGCAAATCTCTGCTAAAAGAAATACTAAAGGGAGTTTTTCGGGAAGGAGGATGGTCTCGGACGTAAGCACAATGCTGCAGGAAGAAATGTGTGTATCAGAAGGGGAATCTGAATGAACACTATTTAAAACACTAACAATGGTTGTGGAGTTTAAAATATAAGTAAAATTTACACACATGACAATAGCATAAAAATTGATAAGGGGATAAATAAGACTAAAGCGTAGTAAGGTTTTTGCCTTACCCAGAAATAGTAAAAGTAGTAACTTAAGGTGCATTCCAACAATGTTTCTTAAAATTCCTAAGGTAGCCAGAATATTTTTTATTTTTTATTATTATTATTTTTAATAATTTATTTATTATTTATTTTTGGCTGTGTTGGATCTTTGTTGCTGCGTGGGCTTTCTCTAGTTGTGGCGAGTGGGGGCTACTCTTCATTGCTGTGCGTGGGCTTCTCGTTGCGGTGGCTTCTCTTGCTGTGGAGCACGGGCTCTAGGCGCACGGGCTTCAGTAGTTGTGGCTCGTGGGCTCTAGAGCACAGGCTCAGTAGTTGTGGCGCACGGGCTTAGTTGCTCCGCGGCATGTGGATCTTCCTCGACCAAGGCTCGAACCCGTGTCCCCTGCATTGGCAGGCGGATTCTTAACCACTGCGCCACCAAGGAAGTCCCTATTATTTTTAAAAATATTTATTTATTTATTTTATTTTTGGCTGTGTCGGGTCTTAGTTGCGCACGCAGGATCCTCTGCTGCGGCGTGCAGGCTCCTTGTTGCAGTGTGCAGATTTCTCTCTAGTTGTGGCGCACAGGCTCCAAAGCGTGTGGGCTCTGTAGTTGTGGCACATGGCCTCTCTAGTTGTGGGCTGCATGCTCAGTAGTTGTGGCACGCAGGCTTAGTTGCCCCACAGCATGTGGGATGTTAGTTCCCCAACCAGGGCTTGAACCCGTGTCCCCTGCATTGGAAGGCGGAGTCTTAACCACTGGACCACCAGGGAAGTTCCGCTAGAATTTTTTTTTTTGGCTGCATTGGGTCTTCGCTGCTGCACGTGGGCTTTCTCTAGTTTTGGCGAGCAGGGGCTACCTTTTGTTGTGGTGTGTGAGCTTCTCATTGTCGTGGCTTCTCTTGTTGCAGAGCACGGGCTCTAGGTGCACGGGCTTCAGTAGCTACAGCACACAGGCTCAGTAGTTGTGGCTCACAGGCTCTTGAGCGCAGGCTCAGTAGTTGTGACACACAGGCTTAGTTACTCCGCAGCATGTGGGATCTTCCTGGACCAGGGATCGAACCTGTGTCCCCTGTATTGGCAGGTGGATTCTTAACCACTGTGCCACCAGGGAAGTCCCTAGAATATTTTTTTAAGTATATTTTTAAAAAGTATTACTTAACAAAGCTAATAAAAGGCGGGGTGGGGTGATAAAAAAATAACACTTGATTAAACCAAAAGAAGGCAGGAAAGGAAGGCCAAAAGAAAGAACACATAGGTCATTTACAAAATAAATAGTAAGATGATTGATTTAAACTGTAACTTATCAGTATGATATTAAATGTAAATGAACTAAATGCTTCAGTAAAAGACATGGATTTCACACTAGGTCAAAAACAACAACTAACTTCTGCTTGTAAGAGCTGTTTCTAAAATATGATACAGAAAAGTTGAGAGTATAAAGATGGAAAAAATATACCACATAAACACTAAGATCCCCCCGTTTCCCCCCAACACACACAGGCATAGTTATACTAATGTCAGACAAAGGAGACATAAATGCTAATAATATTTTTCGTCTAAAAGAGCAACATTTCATGATGATAAAAGTGTCAATTCAAAAGGAAGATATAATGATCCTAAATCTGTATGCACCTAATATAGCACAAAATACATGAAGGAAAACAAAAGGAAGAAGTCAAATTTCCAATAATTTAATACTTATAGATATTAAAGATATTTTAAAGGATAATAAAGATACGTACTATGTCAATAAGTATGATTTAGACTTTAAAATATCCTTAAAAACACAACTTACTAAAGGTGACAAAAGAAGAAATACAAAATCTGAATAGTTAATTTGTATTTTAAAAATTAAACCTAGAATTTAAAATGTTCCCACAAGGAAAACTCCAGGCCCATGGAGCTTTGCTATAAATTCTTCTAGATAATTAATTTAGAAATAACATCACTCTTAATGTAAATCTTCCCAAGGATTAAAAAAAAGCTCAGGGACTTCCCTGGTGATCCAGTGGTTAAGAGTCTGCCTTCCAATGCATGGGGCCCAGGTTTGATTGTGGTCGGGGAGCTAGATCCACATGCATGGCGCAACTAAGAGTTCGCATGCTGCAACGAAGAGCCCGTGAGCTGCAACTAAGACCTGGCACAGCCAAAATAAATTAAATAGATACATAAATATTTTTTTAAAAAGCTCAATTAATTTTTTAAGGCCAGTATACCTCCATGTTTAACTCTGACAACATTACAAAAACAGAAAATTATAGGTCAATTTCTCTCATAAACATAGTTGCAAAAATACCAAACAAATATTTGCAAACTAAATCCAGCAAAATATAGAAAGGATAACACATTATAGCCAAACAGGATGAACTAAGTGAATGCAAGGTTGGTTTAATATTCAAAGCCAAATAATGTAATTCACTTTATTAACAGAATAAAAGAGAAAAGTATGTCAACAGATGAAAAAAAAATCCATCTGGTAAAATTCTATGTCATTCAGGATGAAACCCTCAACTAGGAATAAAATAGAACCTCCTTAATTTGATGATGGGAATTTACAAAAGAAAGAAAAGTCATTCAGCAAACAACATCCTTAATGGTAAAATTTTGAAAACTTTCCACTGAAATCTAGAACGAGAGGATGCCTGGTGTCAGCATTTCTGTTCCACAATGTTTTGGACACAGGCTCAATGTTTTGGAAAGATAAACAGTGCCAGTGCCACAAGGCAACAGCTGAAGGTTTGGAAACAGAAATAAAACTCACTGGCGAAATGGTAGTGTATATAGGAAACCCAAAGGGACCTGCGGATAAAATACCAGGATTTTTTAAAAATTTATTTATTTATTTATTTATTTATTTATGGCTGCGTTGGGTTTGTTGATTCACCATTGTCACAAAATACACCATGGAGATAAATTTTAAAAGCTGGTTTTCATATTTAATATGATTACTTTTTTTAAAAATTTATTTTATTTTATTTATTTTTGGCTGAGTTGGGTCTTTGTTGCTGCACACGGGCTTTCTCTAGTTGCGGCGAGCGGGGGCTACTCTTTGTTGCAGTGCACGGGGACTTCTCATTGCGGTGGCTTCTCTTGTTGTGGAGCACGGGCTCTAGGCACGCAGGCTTCAGTAGTTGTGGCATGCGGGCTCAGTAGTTGTGGCTCATGGGCTCTAGAGCACAGGCTCAGTAGTTGTGGCGCAAGGGCTTAGTTGCTCCACGGCATGTGGGATCTTCCTGGACCAGGGATCAAACCCGTGTGCCCTGCATTGGCAAGTGGATTCTTAACCACTGTGCCACCAGGGAAGTCCCAAAATACTAGGATTAATATGTGAATTAACAAGGTTGCTGGACAAGAGTTCAACAATCAACTGCATTTCTCCATACATTTTTATAAGCAAACAAATAGAAAACAAAATTATAAAAGGAACACCACTTAAAGCAACATTAAAAAGTAAATGGCAGAGACTTCCCTGGTGGTCCAGTGGTTAAGAATCTGCCTTCCAGGCCTTCCCTGGTGGCGCAGTGGTTGAGAGTCCGCCTGCCGATGCAGGGGACACGGGTTCGTGCCTCGGTCCAGGAAGATCCCACATGCCGCAGAGCGGCTGGGCCCGTGAGCCATGGCCGCTGAGCCTGCGCGTCCGGAGCCTGTGCTCCGCCACAGGAGAGGCCACAGCAGTGAACGGCCCGCGTACCGCAAAAAAAAAAAAAAAGAATCTGCCTTCCAATGTAGGGGACGCGGGGTCGATCCCTGGCTGGGGAACTAAGATCCCACATGCTGCAGGGGAACTAAGATCCGATGCAGCCAAAAATAAAATAAAATAGATAAATAATAATAATTTTAAAAATCACCCAGAAGCAAACAAACACTAATAGATTCTTTAAAAAAAAAAAAAAAAGTAAACAGCAGTGAAGTGATCTAACAAAAACTGTGCAGGACTGCTACACAGAACACTACAAATGTTTGAAAGAATTTAAAGAAGAGTTAAATCTATTTTCATGGATTGGAAACCTCAGTGCTGTAAAGATGTCAATTCTCCCATGTTGATCTATGAACTCAAATGTAATCCAATAAAAAATCTCATTGGGTTTTGGGAAACTTATAACCAACTGTAAAATTCGTATAGAAATGGAAAAAGTAAAAAACAACCAAGATACTCTTGAAGAAAAACAAAATTGAAGGACTTAAAACACAATGATATTAAGAGTTATTATAACGCTGAGTTAGGGGACTTCCCTGGTGGCACAGTGGTTAAGAATCGCCTGCTAATGCAGGGAACACAGGTTCGATCCCTGGTCCGGGAAGATCTCACATGCCACGGAGCAACTGAGCCCATGTGCCACCACTACTGAGCCTGTGCTCTAGAGCCCGCGAGCCATAACTACTGAGCCTGTGTGTCACAACTACTGAGTCTATGCCCTAGAGCCCATGAGCCACAACTACTGAGCCCACGTGCTGCAACTACTGATGCCTGTGTGCCTAGAGCCCGTGCTCCGCCACAAGTGAAGCCACTGCAGGAGAAGCCCGTGCCCCGCAATGACGAGTAGCCCCTGCTCGCCGCAACTAGAGAAAGCCTGTGCACAGCAATGAAGACCCAACGTAGACCAAAAAAATTAAAATAAGTAAAAAAATTAATTAAAAAAAAAAAGCCGAGTTAAAACTGTGTGATATTGGTGTAAAAGGCCAACAGGACAGAAGTCCAGAAACAGCCCGCCCCCACCCCCGACAATGACAAGGATGTCACGGAATCCTGGTGAGAAAAGGATGGGTTTTCCTATAAGCGGTCCTGGATCAACTGGTTGTCACCACGGCAGGGGGCGGGGTGGGGCGCAGGTAACCTCAGCCCCGACCTCACGCCATACACAAAACTCACTCCCAGGTGATGTAGGACTAACGGAAAGCTGCAATTTGGGCAGGAGAGAAAATACTCAGGACCTGGGGTTAAGGGGATGTTTCTTTAACAGGATACAAAAGCACTAATTGTAGAGTGAGCGTCCAGTTTTTGTTCATCAAGAGAGGAACGGCAAGCCGCTGAGTGAGGGGAGATGTCGGCAGTGTCACATCCACAACACACAGAGAGCTCCTGCAAAGCAGGAAAACAGATGCACAGCCGATTAAGTTGTTTTTAAACAACCTGATTTTGAAACTAAGCAAAAGACTTGGACGGGCACCCGACAGCAGTGGGTCCTAAACAGCCCGTTAGTGAGAAGATGCTTACTTAGCCTCAGGGGTAAAGAGGAGACCAGACCAAGGCCACGATGTGGGACCATTCACACGTGCTCTGCTTGCAAAGAGCTTCCGACAAGCCCGTGTGCTGGAGGACGCGTGAGCAGGACCCCCACAGCCCGAGAAGAGGGTGGAAATGCAAAGTTATCACGACTGTGCTCCCGGCACACGCTTCCTAAAACCCTAGGAGTCCTGAGTGTCTTCTGTAAGCTGATGAGATTGGCTTCAGGTTGGGGGCCGTCATCAGGGTCCAAGGCATAATTAGAGGGCTGGAACTTTCGGGGAGGGGGCAGGGACAGGAGGTGGGCTGCCCCCCCAGCCATTTCCCTCCCCTCTCTCCACACTTCAACACCGTCTCCCCCATCCTCAAAGGTGTGAGCCGCAGGTCCCCGTCTCCCTAGCTCAGCACCAATGACCTTAACCTTCCCTGTCCTCAACAACACCGCAGACCTCCCTCCCTCAGGATCGCCCACCTGCAGGCCTGCGTCCGTGCCCGCACCCAACCTGCCCTCTGCCTGATGCCAGCCCACCTCTGTGACATTCCCCATCCAACCTAAGAGGCCATCAACTGTCAGAAACACCGTGATTTTATGCACCAGAAAGAAAGAAAACGTTGCCGGCTAAACGGGGACACCCAGATCTGCACGATGCACTCCGACTTCAGCCATGTTAGGAAGCGGGAGGCTGGTCCTAGGACTGACGGAATGCGGTGTGGAGCGGGGGGGTGCTCCCGGCTCCCCTGAAAGGAAGCCAGCCTGCCCTTCACCCTGCGCCGATCTCTTCCACTTGGGTGGAAATCTGGGAGCCTCGATGGACAGATGGTTGGACAGGAGGCTGGACACACACACGTGCCAAATTCTTGTAACTCCTGAGTTTGAGAATCAGATCATAAGGAACGAGGACTGGGGAAAGGATCTGGACCCCCTGAAGCAGGAGCTCAGAGAGGCTCTGGCGAGGGTAGGATTCGTCCCAGGCAGGGCTGAGGTCCAAGTGGTGAGCCGGCGGGGTGCCGGGGGCAGCGCTCAAGAGTGAGAGCCCCCAAATGCAGGCCGGTGGCCACCCACAGGGGTAGCAGCGAGCGGCAGGGAGGGTGGTTCTCTTGGATAAACCAGCCCTTAGGAGCAGATCGGAAACCAGATGAAAGAGGCGGGGGCGGGGGGTCCCTCTCCTTACACCCCCACCCTGCAGGGCTCCATGCCCACCAGCCCAGGCCAGGCCATGTGCAGGGCTTTCCCCCAGTGATGATTTGAAGGTGGGTGAGTGACCAAGGGCACGAGGCGTCGGTGTGACCCAGCAGCCGGGGACCCTGACGAGGCGCCTGACGGAGGGTAAGCCCCTCTGAGGAAACCAGCACTGCAAAGAGAGAAGCAGGTCCGGCCGCCCGAGGATGAGCCGGGGTCATTCCTGGCTGTTGGGTCTCCTGCCTCAGTTTTAGAGAATCTGTTTCCAGTTGTTGGTCACTCACGGAAGCCCTTAGGAAACGCCCCCTCCTGTCCGGCTCTTCCCCCTCCCAGGGCCCCCCTGGCAGAAACCTGTGCTCCCTCAATGCCCAGCCAGCAACCAAGTCCACCAATTCTGCCTGTGGCTGAGGCTGGACTCTCCCCACGCCTCCTGCCTGCGCCTGGCCACAGCCTCCCTGCCCCGTCCCCAGCCCAGGCCCTGGGAAGCATCACCTTTCCCGTGTGGCTCCCAACACCGACACGATCAAATCTCAGGGACACACGTGACCCGCAGGCCGTGATCTGGGCTCCCCCCGCCTCCTCGGGCGGGTCTGTAAGAAGGTCTGTGAACAGGGCTGCTGAGAGGCCGAGGCCAGGTGCAGCTCCGAGGGTGAGCCGGTGTCAGCCCCTGCGTCACAGCTGCTGCCAGCACCCTCTCCCTGTCCCACGCCCGTCCCCCTCCACGGGCATCCTGATGAAGCTCAGTTCAGCGGTTGTACTTAGAGTGTCTTAATACCCGTTACAACCTCTGATCATCAGAGGAGACGGGGCAGGTACCGTGGACTCCACTTTACAGATGAGCAAACTGAGGCCATCCAAGGCCAGGGATCCCAGAGGGAGCTGGAGGGGACTCCCAGGCTGCCCCCACCCCACCCCCCGAGAGACCGCCAGTGCCTTCCGTCTGGGTCTCGCTTTCACTCCAGGAATCCCTCTAGAGGGGGCCAGAAACCGCCCACAGCGGGGAGCCAGGAAGCCCCTGTGGTCGGCTGAGTATCCACCCCCAGAGATGACCCGTCCTAATCCCCAAGCCTGTGCCTCTGTCACCTGACATGGCAATAGGGACTCTGCTGGCGCGATTAAGGTAAGGACCCTGGGAGGGGATGATCCTGGATTATCTGGGGGCCAGTGTCATCACGAGGTCCTTGTGAAGGGGTCAGAGTCAAGGGAAGACGTGATGACGGAAGCCCTCAGGTGCGCCTCTCACTCAGCCCGGCCCCCAGAGGCTCGCCTGCCCCAGCCGCCTTTGGTCCAACGAGGAAGGAGAGGGAGGCCTCTGAGAAAGACAGAGAGACAGACACAGAGACAGAGACAGACAGAGAGATGACTAAGGAGGGGCCTCCCTTCCCTCATCCTGCTGCTGTCCTGGGACCACGCTGGGGACCAGGCAGGGCCCTCCCCCTGCCCTGGACTCATCCCTGTCCTCGTGGATGGCCCTGTCCACCCTGGAGGAAGGATTCCTGTCCCCACACCACGTCTCAAAGCAGCTGGCCAGCTCTTCCTCGCGGCTCTCAGCCACGTGATCACCTCGTCCCCAATCCACTCTGCTCCGACGACCGTTTAGCGAGACCCGCACACACCAGCACAATCCCCGTCCTATCGACCACAAGCCCCGGGCACGCCCATTGCCTCCCCCACCGTCCCTCAGCTCCTTTCGGATCCAGGTCTGCAAGCAGCCTGCGGGCCCCTCCTCCTGGCCAGGGAAAAGCCAGCTCCTGGTCGTCTGCGAGCACAAGGCTAGAGCGCCGCCTCCTTTCTGGGATCGAAGCGCCAGACCTGGGAGAGGGGCAGCGAGGCCACGACACACAACTGCACGCCCTTTGCAGCCACGTGACAGGACGTGGCCTCAGCGCCCTTTGCAGCCACGCGACAGGACGTGGCCTCAGTGCCTGAGGGGCTGGCACCGTGATGGGACCACCTTCCCATGAGTGCCGTGTCCTCCGTGTCCTGAGCATCCTCGCCGAAATAGCACCATGATGCTCGAATGCCCACCGAGGCTGCACGGATGAACAGCAGTAAACCAGGGGTCAGCTGAGCAGCTGTCGGCGTCCCTGGCTGATTAAGTACCTGGACGTGTCTGACCACGAACGGAGACTTAGTGGAGGGTAAACACGTCCAATCCTGAGGGCTGCTCCCCTCACTCGGAGGATGGTGTCCGTGCACCTACCTGCGTCCACCTGTCCACGTCCATGGTAACCTGCCTGCGTCCACCTGTCCACACTCATCTCTCTGCACTCACCTGCCCAAACTCACCTACCCACACTCACCTGCACGGTTCACGTGGGACCCACCCTGCAGTTCCCCCTTTCCTGGTCCTTCCAGGTCCTGCACATCTTCTCCCAGCGCTGGACTCCTGCCCCCTTTCCCTGACCCTCTGCT
The DNA here is from genome assembly GCF_949752795.1 of Hyperoodon ampullatus. Classification (NCBI taxonomy): domain Eukaryota; kingdom Metazoa; phylum Chordata; class Mammalia; order Artiodactyla; family Ziphiidae; genus Hyperoodon; species Hyperoodon ampullatus. Next base: position 1,023,897 of record NC_136915.1, on the reverse strand, counting down.
GCCGTGTCTTTGGCCTTGTGGGCAGCAGCAGGCCGCACAGGCCTGCTGGCCCTGACCCACCCAACTCAGCACAGGGCGCCTGCCTGGTCGACGCTCTGAGCGCAGCTCCCTCCTCACAACGGCCCCAGGACAGGCCCCAGCCTCCCTCTCCTCCCCCCACCTCCAGGCAGGCCAGGTCCCTCAGCGTCCGAGCTCCGCCCACACCAGGGCCCAGTCTGCTCCCACCCCTCCCCCTCCCACCTGGGCAGAGCCAGCTCCCCTCCCCCTTGTCTCAGCTGAAACAGCGTCTCCTCGTGGAAGCAGCCCTCCCAGGGCCCTCCCAGCCACGCGCCTGTGCCTTCCCTCTCTCTAGAGCACAAACTCCACGCGGACAGGTGGCACCATCCCAGTACCTGAAGCAGACACAGTCACCAGGGCCTTGTATACAGAAGGCCGCGAGGTGCGGGCAGTCTGTGGTCAGCCAGGTCTACCCTCTTCTCGCTGCTCCAGGGGAAGCGCCCAGCATCCGCCTGGCTGCGTGCCAGGCTCGCAGCTCCACGGGCCCCGAGTCTGGGTTTCAGCCAAAGAGAACGTAGCCGTGTGACCCCCGTTTTGATGTTCAGCTGCTGACAGCCTTCGAGCACCCCTTCCCTTCCCTTGCCTCCACAGCTGAGGGAGCTGATGAGAAAGCCCAAAAGCCACCTCCTGTGGCACCAGGGGAGGGTTGCAGCCCGAACACCCTGGCCGTGCTCCCCCGAGAGCCTCGTGACGCCAACGGGAAAGGAACCCCGCACAGTCCAGGCCACGGGGAGGTGCCGGTCTCCCCCCGGCCCCCCACTGCCACCCGAACGCAGACGCCGGGAAACACTGGCAGCCATGCGGAGAGGAGCGGGGGTGTCGCCCCGAGTCCTGCGTCCCGCGCGGCCCCGTCAGTTACCCACTCCTGGGCCGAGAGGTTCCCGAGGGCCGTCTTCACACCTCTTCACGGTGGGTCTCAAGGAGCAACGACTAAACGGACAAAGCGGCTGATGTTCAGGTACTGCCCCCCGCCCCGTTCTAAGAGGGACTAAGAAGCAAAGTGCAGCCCCACCCGATGGGGAAGGCTTCCCAGAGAAAACGACTTATTCGACTTCTTCATGATGTTAAAGATTTGTCGAGCTTCCCTGGTGGCGCAGTGGTTAAGAATCCACCTGCCAATGCAGGGGACACGGGGTCGAGCCCTGGTCCGGGAGGATCCCACGTGCCACGGAGCAACTAAGCCCGTGCGCCACAACTACTGAGCCCGCGTGCCACAACTACTGAGCCCGCGTGCCACAACTACTGAGCCCGCGTGCCTAGAGCCCGTGCACCGCAAGGAAGAGTAGCCCCCGCTCGTCGCAACCAGAGAAAGCCCACGCACAGCAACGAAGACCCAACACAGCCAAAAATAAAAATTAAATTAAACAAAAAAGATTTGTCACGTTGATATGAATCTATTAGAGAGATGGTTAGAAAGAGTGCAGGGGCCACGTGTTCGTAAAGGCCTCGCACATGGGGGGAGGGGCAGGAAAGCGAGGCTGGGGCGGGGGGGGCCTCCCCCAGCGGGTCTGAGAGCATCTCCAAGGCCCGGCAGACACACCTGCTTCTCCTCCACATCTCAGCAGTGTATCCCAGCCTCCCTCAAGAGAAACACTGCCCCTTCCCCAGAGGGAGAGGCCTAATTATGAGAAAAACAGGAAAAGAAAAAGTGAGGGTGGGGTCGTTGCGGGCTCTGTGCCTCGCAGTTGACTGCACACCTTTGCTTTGGAACCCTTTAGTGAGGCGGGGGGGGCACCTTTAGACTTCTGCAAAGTTGTAATAAAGAAAAGAACAAAATACAAGAAGTTTCTAGGAGTCTAGAAACAAACCAACAAAAACAGAACAAAAACTTGTAAGCAGGGCTTCCCTGGTGGCGCAGTGGTTGAGAGTCTGCCTCCCGATACAGGGGACACAGGTTCGTGCCCCGGTCCGGGAGGATCCCACAGGCCGCAGAGCGGCTAGGCCCGTGGGCCATGGCCGCTGGGCCTGCGCGTCCGGAGCCTGTGCTCCGCAACGGGAGAGGCCACAACAGTGAGAGGCCCGCATACCGCAAAAAAAAAAAAAAAAAAAAAAACTTGTAAGCAGGCCTCAAAAAGCCCACACCGGACTCTGAGGAAAAAATATAAATTCAAAAGATTCCTGGGGCAGAGCAAGGGGCTGGGGGGCCTGGCTCCAGGACCACCCTCCCACCCCCTCCCCCAGCCCATCGCCCTCCTGACCTTAGGGCCCAACCCAGAAGGACACTCCTCCACCCACCAGACAGGAAACGCTGCTCTGCTGTGTCTGGTAAAAAGGAAAAGGGAGAGAGAGGGAAAGAAAACTGGACTGTTTTTCCAAACCCCCATAACAGCCCTCCCTTGTGAAAAGGATCCCACAGACAGCGAAGTGAACCCCAGGCGGGACACTCATGATACACCATTAGCATGTGTTGATCCTACGGTGTACCCATTACTTGTCTGTTACATGTGAATTTCTGCTGTGTATCTGTTCTGTATCTATTCTGTATCTATTACATATGTATATCTGTTCCGTATCTACTATGTGTCTATGGTGTATCTGTTCTGTATCTACTATGTGTCTATGGTGTATCTGTTCCATATCTACTATGTATCTATGGTGTATCTGTTCCGTATCTACTATGTGTCTATGATGTATCTGTTCTGTATCTACTATGTGTCTATGGTGTATCTGTTCTGTGTCTCTGCTACACATAATATGGGACATGTCCACCACATATCTACCCCGTGTCCACTCTGTATCAGATGCTGGTCCAGGCCAAGGAGACGCTGAATCCTGTCCCCTCACAGGCCTCCTAGAGGCAGGCACTGACATCTCCGTTTCACAGGCAGGCCTACAAGGCAGCATCTGGACTGCAGGTCGGTTCAGTATTTCCAAAGCTTTTGATCCTAACCCCTCAAGTAACAGAGCAACAGACGTGAGGGCCACAAAGTGGATAGGAAAACACACGCTCATGGCAGAAGTCCCACGAACCTGGCCGAGGCCTGCATCCCTGTGCACAGCTCTTGTCCTAGCGCCCCGTTCTAGTGGGTGAGGGATAGTCGGGGAGTGGTGACCACGGCTGGGGAAGAACGGCAAAGAGCAGGGAAAGGAGCTTTCAAGCACGGCAGCAGGGGCTGGACCCGCATACCAGCCCTGCAAGGCAGCCACTCCTACCCCCCATTTTACAAGAAGGGAAACTGAGGATAGGGAGCCTTGTCCTGGGTCCTGCAGCCAGTGGTGACACAGGCCAAGCTCAGCCCAAGGTGCCTGGCTCATGGTCGTGACAGCTGAGCTGGAATGAATGAATGAATGAATGAATGAATGAAACACACAAGCTGAAGAGAGAACAAGGAAATCAGCCTCAGACCCGCACTGGAGGTTGTCCCTGGGGTTTCACGACCAGGGCCGCCCCGAGAAGCGGGGGAGGGAGGATGCCCACCGGCCTCCTGCCAGTTAGAGGACTCAGCTGGTGCAGTTTCTTAGGTCTCTTAAACCATGTTTGGGATTCAAAACAGCTTTGGTAATTAAACACACAAAAGAGCCTGATTCTCCTCGAGATTAAGCTTTTGAAAGGCTTTAAGAATTTACTGGGGGGAAAGCCCACGTTGTCACAACTAAATTCTGATGCATGATTTACATATCGAGAGGAGGACTCGAAGGCTGAGAAAGAGGGGGGCAGGGCCAGCGCCAGAGGAGCCCCCTCGGGACACCTCCACACAGAGAATCTTCTAATGTCTTTTTACTTGTTACTAAAAGTAACTATCTCATGGTGCCGCTCATCTTAGAAAATCAGACACAAGGAAGTCAGGAGCCCTGGGTCTCCAGGGGGTGGGACGGCATCACAGGACAGCCCCCCAGGAAATCATGGAGTCAAGATTACACATCAGTACAGGCACACCTCAGGGATACTGGGGGTTTGGTTCCAGCAAATATAAAGCAAATATCGCAATAAAGCGAGTCACACGAATTTTTTGGTTTCTCAGCACATATAAAGTTATGTTTACACTAGAGTGTAGTGTATTAAGCATGCAGTAGCATATGTCTCAAAAAATGTACATACCTTAAGTAAAAACTACTTTATTGCTAAAAAATGCTAACCATCATCTGAGCCTTCAGCAAATCTTTTTATTATTTATTTATTGCTGGTGGAGGGTCTTGACTTGATGTTGACGGCTGCTGACTGACCAGGGTGGTAGTTGCTGAAGGCTGGGGTGGCTGCAGCAATCTCTTTCTTTCTTTTTTAAAATTTATTTATTTTTGGCTGCGTTGGGTCTTCATTGCTGCACGCGGGCTTTCTCTGGTTGCGGCCAGCGGGGGCTGCTCTTCATTGCGGTGCGTGGGCTCTAGGTGTGTGGGCTTCAGTACTTGTGGCTCGTGGGCTCTAGAGTGCAGTCTCAGTAGTTGTGGCGCAAGGGCTCAGTAGTGGTGGCTCGCGGGCTCTAGAGCACAGGCTCAGTAGTTGTAGCGCACGGGCTTAGCTGCTCCACGGCATGTGGGATCTTCCCAGACCAGGGCTCGAACCCATGTCCCCTGCATTGGCAGGCGGATTCTCAACCACTGCGCCACCAGGGAAGCCCCACAAAATGTGTTTCTTGTTTGTTTTTTAAAATTTTTTAAATTGAAGTATAGTTGATTTTTATAAAAATTACTTTTATTGAAGTATAGTTGATCAAAATGTATTTCTTAAATAGTAAGACTTGAAAGTTGAAATTCCTCCTCGATCCACAGGCTGCAGAATGGAAGTTGTGTGAGCAGGCATGGAAACAACATTCATCTCATACATCTCCATCAGCGCTCTGGGGTGACCAGGTACATTGTCCATGAGCAGTAATATTTTGAAAGGAATTTTTTTTTTTTGAGCAGTAGGTCTCAACAGTGGACTTAAAATATTCAGTAAACCATGTTGTAAACAGATGTGCTGTCATCCAGGCTTTGTTGTTCCATTTACAGAGCACAGGCAGAGTAGACTTGGCCAAATTCTTAAGCACTCTAGGATTTTCAGACGGTAGATGAGCACCGGCTTTGACTTTAAGTCACCAGCTGCATTAGCCCCTAAGAAGAAAGTCAGCCTGTCCTTTGAAGCCAGGCATTGGCTTCTCCTCTCTAGCTATGAAAGCCCTAGATGGCATTTTCTCCTAATATAAGGCTATTTCATCTATACTGAAAACCTGTTGTGTAGTGTCGCCACCTCCATGAATTACCTGAGCTGGATCTCTTGAATAACTTGCTGCAGCTTCTACGTCAGCACTTGTGGCTTCTTCCCCTTGCACTTTGCTGTTGTTATGGAGACACAGCTTCTTTCCTCAAACCTCACGAACCAGCCTCTGTCAGCCTCCTCACCTGTCTCAGCCTTCACAGAATTGAAGAGGGTTAAGGGCCCTGCTCTGGATTAGACTCTGGCCTAAAAGAATATTGTGGCTGGTTTGACCTTATATCCAGACCACTCAAACATTTTCCATATCAGGGACTTCCCTAGCTGTCCAGTGGTTAAGACTCCGTGCTCCCAATGCAGGGGGCATGGGTTCCATCCCTGGTTGGGGAACTAAGATCCCGCATGCCGCGCGGCACAGCCGAAAAAAAAACCCAAAACAAAGAAAAGAAAGACTTTTTCCATATCAGCAATAAGGCTGTTTTGCTTTCTTATCATTCATGTGTTCACTGGAGCAGCACTTTTAATTTCCTTCAAGAACTTTTCCTTTGCATTCACAACTCGGCTGTTTGGTGCAAGAGGCCTATCTCAACTTCTGACATGCTTTCCTCATTAAGCTTAATCATTTCTAGCTTTCGATTTAAAGTGAGAGACGTGCACCTCTTCCTTTTACTTGAATATTTAGAGGCCATTGCAGGGTTATTAACTGGCCTAATTTCAATATTGTCATGTCGGAATACGGGGACCCGAGGAGGGGGAGGGAGGGGGGAACAGCTGGTGGGCAGAGCAGTAAGAACACACACAACATTCACGGATTAAGTTCACCATCTCAGAAGGGGGTGGTTCGTGGTGCCCCCAAAACAAGCACACAGATCACCGATCACAGATCACCGTAACTAATGCAATAACAATGAAGTTTGAAATACTGTGAGAATTGCCAAAACATGACACACAGATATCCTCGTCCACAGGAGCTGACCCTCACAACAGTGACCACACGAGGTTGTCCACGGAGAGGACGGGACACAGCCTTCAGATCCAGGGGCCGGGCCCTGGGAGCAAACCTCAGAGCTCGGAAACCAGGAAGGCAACCAGCAGGAAAGGGCAGCTCAGGGCCACGGGGGTGGGGACAGAGGAGAGGTCCTGGTGGCAGCTGGTGACCTTCGGGCGAACAGGGTGACAAAGCTAGATGCCAGCACAAAAGTTGCAGCCTCTGTGGAATCCTGGGTCCTACAGATGGTCCCCCAATGGACGTCTTTTTCCAGGTGGCAGATTTTGAAATAATTGTAGCAAAACAGCCTCTACCACTGCAAAATAAAATTAAACCAAAGAAAAGACTGCAGCCTGCAGTTGGGCTGAGACCAGCTCCTCCTGTGCCCTCGGGCCATGATCACGGGGTCAGGAAGACCCTGGGGATACCTACGTGCTTCACGAAGACAAGAAATAACTTGGGGTTTGAACCAGTTGGTTCAGAGCACGCAGTGCACGCAGCTCGCTGCCACCAGGGTGCGGAATCCGAAGCCTGTCTTTTCCCACGGAGAGCATCCTCATCTCACTTTCGTTACTCCGAAAATGCAATTCAAGGTTTTTCTGCTCCTTGCAAGTCATCTGATCTAGCTGGATGTGGACAAGTGACATCTAACTTAACTGGAACAGCAAACTGGTCACACCCAGGATGCAGTTTTGTTGAACAAACGCCTTACAGGCTCACAAAATGCACAACTAAGGGGTGACCGGAGACTCCTGTGTGGCCCCCACCCTCACCCTCGCCTCTGGGTGGTTCCACCCGCAGGTCCTCCCAGACCCTCTGACCAGCCATGGTCCCCGTCCTCCCCCCACCAGGAACCCCCGTCCCACGGCCATGTCGGCGGTCCTTTGCGCTTCGCCCCAGGGATCACATCACGCCCCGCCCCAGCACCTCCTTCGCCCCCCAGGTCTTCCTGAGCCCCCTGCACCAGCCCCACTACCCAGTGTTTCCGTCTTGGTGCCACTTACATTAATTACAACCTGGAACTTTAAATTATCTGGGTTTGCACATCTGCTCATTAACCAGGCGAGACTGGGAGTGTATCCTCCAGGTCACTGGTTTTCCCAGCATCTGCCCGACCCGGCATCCGGGGGCCGCCACTCAGGTACGTGGAAGGAAGGAAGTCCATCTGTGTGAGGACCCCGGTGGCTCTGTGTGTGTGTGCGTGTGTGCGTGTGCTGACACTCCAGCTGAGGATTCAGCAGAGACTGAGGTCAGAGTGGACCCCTGGGTGTCTGCGAGAAGCCATGAGTCAGGGGCAAACCTGACGTCCGCAGTGGATGCTGCTCCACGTTCCCTGACTTGCGACTTACAGCCCAGGACTGTTCTGATTCCCGTGGAACCACCACGGCAGCAGCGCACCGAAGCCGCTTCCTCCAGAACTGTTACCTACCACTCAGAAATACATCAACATTAGCACACTGGCTCCAGCACCTACTGAAGACAAGCTTGGTGCCAAGTATGTTTACAAACTGTTGCATTTAATCCCCCAAAAATCCACGTGATTCAGTTCCTTGTGTCCACATCTGCCACCTGGAGATGAAATGGAGGCCCAGAGAAGAGGTGACTCGCCCAAGACCAGAGTGGGAAGTAGGGGCTGCTGGATGCCAAGGCCCGCGCTCTGGACCTCCTGGTAGTTGGGCCTCTGGCACTGCCCTGACCCTCAGGGACCTATGATCTTGGCGTGAGTGTCCTGGGCACACGGAAACCCTGCCCCTCAGAGGGATGAAGTCCCAGGCTCGAAGGAACAAAGGGAGCCACTTCTCCACGGCCACCATCAGGGAGTCAGATGCTGACGGCTGGGGTCCCTGGCCCTGCTCGGTGGTGGCCTGGGGAGACCATGCAAGCGGGTGGGGGGCCCGGGGGGATCCGGGCAGGGCTTGTTATAGACACAGGAGAGTGAAAGAGCTCAAAACTGAGCTTTCAGGAAAATGACTGGAAAGCGAGAAATTAATTCAAGGCCAAGAACAGCCACGACAGGAGACGGGCCGAGGGCGGGAAGGGGGCCGGAGGCAGGAAGGGGGGCCGGAGGCGGGGAAGGGGGGCCGGGGGCGGGGAAGGGGGGCCGAGGGCGGGAAGGGGGCCGGAGGCGGGAAGGGGGGCCGGGGGCGGGGAAGGGGGGCCGAGGGCGGGAAGGGGGCCGGAGGCAGGAAGGGGGGCCGGGGGCGGGGAAGGGGGGCCGAGGGCGGGAAGGGGGCCGCGGCAGGAGCCTCAGGAAAGACCCGACACCCCGCGGTGACCACTGTCCACGCCGTGGGCCTGCACCTTCACACACAAGGACGCGGCCACGCACCTGGGATGCGCAGCTCAGACTGGAACCAGGTTTCTTCCATCTCTTGCCAAAGACGGGGTCCAGAGACAGAGACAGGTGCTGCCCCTGGAGGTGGGGGCAGTGATGGCAAAGGAGAACCCCAACACCGCGCATCGGAGGGAACATTCCAGAGGACGTGTGGGCTCCCAAGGAACGTGGCTGCACCGACGTGACAAGCTGGGAGGTCACCCGAGGGGGTGGGGACAAAGAGGTGTCCAGCAGGAGATGTGGCCCCCAAAGTCAGACTGGGAGAGGGACACGTGGACCAGGACCCAGCACCGAGGCCTCTCTACCTCGTGCCCACAGCCCTGCCTGCAGGTGAGCATCCGTGTCCACACCTGCAATTACCTGGCACCCCCCACCCCCGCCAAGGCGGCCGTGCCCAGTGCAGTTCCAAGTGTGGGGAAGTCTCCGGAACAGGGGGGGCCCAAGTACCGCAGGTCCCTCTGTCCATGGCGTCCACACCTGTCTATCCACATCCACAGTGTGTCCACACTCACCCACACCTGTCTACACAGCATCCAGGCCTGACCACGCCATGTCTGCGCGGTGTCCACACCCGCCCATGCCTGTCCATACCCAGGAGGAGACACTTTTCAAGGGAACAGCTGCTGCCAGCTCAGCCCATGGGCCGTCCGTCTCCTCCCCACCGGCTGGGGGTCCCAGGCCTCGAGCTGCAGCCTCCCTCAAAGCAGGAGACCCGTCGCAGGCGCTGCAGCTTCTCTGTGCGTCTGTCTCCAATGATCCGGCACACGGCATCCCCGTGCATCCTGGGCCGGGTCTGGACCTGGAGCAGCCAGGCAGCGCCTGGTTCTCACCCTCGGAAACGAGAGCAGCTCCCGTGTGGGGAGCAAGTGCATCTGAGGCCCGTCAGGTTTATGATATTGGAGCTGAGTTTCAAAGTCTTGGCTGGGGGCTCCCCTGGTGGCGCAGTGGTTGAGAGTCCGCCTGCCGATGCAGGGGACACGGGTTCGTGCCCCGGTCCGGGAAGATCCCACATGCCGCGGAGCGGCCAGGCCCGTGAGCCATGGCCGCTGAGGCTGCGCGTCCGGAGCCTGTGCTCCGCAACGGGAGAGGCCACAACAGTGAGAGGCCCGCGTACCGCAAAAAAAAAAAAAAAAAAAAAAAGTCTTGGCTGGGACTGACACTCAGAGCCACCGCCCGACTCCGCCAGCCCGCCCGGCCCCTCCTTTCTGAGCACAGGGGCCTGGACCCCCACTGCCCTCGTCCTCTGCTCACCTTGAAAACCAGGCCTCCAGCTAAACCAGCCTTTAGTGCTTAAAAATAATTAACTTTAAAAGCTCCCTTTGTACAAAAACAGATCAGCTAAAAACCCATGAAGAATGTATGCTTGTTCTGTTCACTTCCAAGAACATCAACGTGGAGCTCAGGGAAGTTTCCGTCCTAAATGAGACCGTGACCTTCAGGTGCACGGGACCCCAGTGCTTCTTAAGGCCCCAAAGAGAAGGTGGTTTGCACTTACCAGCAGGCGCTCCCAGGGAGGCCGGGAGCAGAGGGAGGTGCCGGTCGCCCTGTGCTCCGCCCCCCCGGGCCGGCCCCGAAGTGGGACCCCGCTGCTTGCCTGCCTTCCTCACAGCTGAGCGACCCCCCCAGGCTCCCCCATCACCCCACAGACGGCCCAGAGCCCCAGGCTCGCTCCATCTCGTTCTGTTCTCCCAGGAGTCGCCGCACATAGGAAACCATGCTGGGGGCGGGGGAGTGCTGAAATGATGGAGCATCCGGGGAGGGCTGGACACAGACGGTGCAGCTGCCCCCAGGCGGACCCCGTGGGAGGACGAGGGTCTGGGACAGCAGGGAAACATCTCACTGCAGCCGTGCTGCCCCTGACCCACATCCTCGTGGGGATGGAGTGTCTCACAGGCCCTCCATTGCCTTCTGATTCAAAAGTTCCTCCTCCACACAAGTCTTTTTCCTTCTTAATGAATTTGTATGCTATAAAAATAAGCTGAGGAAAGACTTGGAAAATATCAGAAGACGTAAAAGAGAAGGAAAACAACAGTCCACCTTCGCACTGACATCGCAGACGCACGTCTGTTCTCCACCCTGAAGCCAATGCCCTGGACCGCCCCTGCTCTGCTCTGGTGACGTGGTGACCATCGGGTTAAAGTGGAGAAGGCTGAGCCCAATGTGCACGCTTGTGGTCTGTCATTGCACACTGACCAGGACGACCCAACACCACACAGGCAAACAACCCAATTCTAAAATGGGCAAAGGACCTGCACAGACATGTCTCCGAAGAGGATACAGTAGACGACGGCCGATGAAGCCAAGGAAAGATGCTCAACGTCACTGATCACCAGGGAAATGCAAGTCAAAACCACAGTGAGACCCCACCTCACACCCAATAGGGTGACTCCTATCAAACAAACCCAGAGGGCTTCCCTGGTGGCGCAGTGGTTGCGAGTCCGCCTGCCAATGCGGGGGACACGGGTTCGTGCCCCGGTCCGGGAAGATCCCACATGCCACGGAGCGGCTGGGCCCGTGAGCCATGGCCGCTGAGCCTGCGCGTCCGGAGCCTGTGCTCCACAACGGGAGAGGCCACAACAGTGAGAGGCCCACGTAACGCAAAAAAAAAAAAAAAAAACAAACCCAGAAAACAGCAAGGGCTGGTGGGGATGTGAAGAAGCTGGAACCCTGTACATGCTGGTGGGAATGTAAAACGGTGCAGCTCCTACGGAAAATGGTCTGGTGGTTCCTCAAAAACTTAAAAATAGAATTCCCATACAATCCAGCAATTCCACTTGTGCATATATTCCCAAAAGATCTGTACACCCATTTTCAGAGCAGCATTATTCACAGCAGTCAAAAGATGGACGCAACCCAAGTGTCCATCAGTGGATGACAGATAAGTGAAATGTGGTCCATCCATACGATGGAATATTATTCAACCTTAGAAAGGAGGAAATCCCGACACCTGCTGCAATGTGGATGAGCCTTGAGGACATGATGCCGAAACAAGCCAGACACGAAAGGACATGTACTGTATGATGCCACTTTTAGAGGACCCAGAGGACTCAGATTCACATGGTGGCTTCCAGAAGGGTGGGGGCCAGGGGCTGGGAGAGGGGTGAAGAGTGTTTAACGGGGGCAGAGTGTCAGTTTGGGAAGATGAAAAAGTTCTGGAGACGGATGGTGGTGATGGTTACACAACAGTGTGAATGCGCTACTGAACTGTACACTTAGAAATGGTTAAAATGGTAAGTTTTACGTTAAGTGTACTTTGTTACAATTTTTAAAAAACAGCAAAAAACAGCGGTGGGCTGGATTTGGTGTGTGGCCCATAGTTCTCCGACCCTTTTATTAAAGTGTATCCATGTGATGGTACGTTGGGTGGTCTTTAAAAGCGGTATTTACAAGGTGTATTCTATAATCTGCTTAGATCATAACATCGAGAAAAACGAGGTTCTGTAACTCATACAGAAAGTTAAATTAATATCGTGGAAATATTTGGGCGGGTTCTATCTCGGACATTTAAGCTGCGTGAGGTCCAGAGAGCAAACCACACACTGGGCACAGGAAACGGGGCTGGGAGCTTCATTACTACATGTGCAAGGGCCTCCTTGGAGAAGCACTGGGTGTTTCTCCAAGACTACGTGAGCTCAGTACTCTGCCCAGTGACCAGGGCCTCCTGTCCGGGAAGGGATGGCCGCAGGGGAGGGTGTCACAGCGAAGCTGTGTCCTCCGGGTGGTGTGATGGACCCTGTGGGGACACTGGGCTTGGGGCCCTGGTCAGCGGGGTCCTCTACGGTTGGTCACGAACCATCCACTATAAATCCTCAGGCAGTCTTCTGGTTCCCAACTAGGAGAGGACACCAAGGACAGTTGGCCATGAAGACTGCAAACCTGCCAGGCTGTGAGCCTATGGGGACCCCAGGATTCAACCTCTGCGGGGACTGTTCAGGCCAAATTGTGTCCCCCCAAATCCAAATGCTAAGTCCTGACCCCCAGCACCTCAGAATGTGCCCTTATTTGGAAATAGGGTCATTGCAGATGTCTGAAGTTAGAATAAGGTCACAGGGTGGCCTCTGACTCAAAATGACTGGTGGTTTTATAAAAAGGGCAAATTCAGACACAGGTGCGGGGGGAGCTCACCGTGTGAGCGTGACGATGTCTCCAAGCCCAGGAGGGGCCGGATGGACCCTCTCTCAGCCTCAGAGGGAGCCAGCCTGCCCACACCAGGCTCTAGACTGAGAGAGAATAAACTTGGGTGGCTTAAGTCGCCCTGCCTCAGCAGCGGGGGGACAGGAAGCAGACCCTGACAGGGGGAGGGGCTGCAGGACAGGAGGCAACCCCCGGAGCCTGGAGTCTCCACGGCTGACCTCAGCCCCTGGGCATCCTCACACTCACATCCTCATTCCAACACTGCACAGAACGCAGCCCCTCTGAGCGCGTGTCCTGGTGACCTCTCTGCTCTCCAGGCCCCTCCCTCCCATCCCTGCTCCTTGTAGCCGCCCGGACCCTCCACACCCTCCCGGTGCCTTTGAGTTCGACGCCTGCCATGAGCAGAATGTCCGTGTCCCCCAAATCCATCTGGGGGGGCCCTGACCCCCAGTGCAGTGGTATTTGGAGGCGGGGCCTTTGGGAGGCGATTAGGGTGAGATGAAGTCACGAGGGTGGGGCCCATGATGGGATCAGCGCCCTCAAAACTCGAGGAAGATTCACCAAAGTTGAGTTAGCCCTCTCAGCCCGTGAGGACACAGCAGGAGCCCGGGAAGCAGGACCTCGCCAGGAACTGACCCAGGTCTCCAACGCCCAGCCTCCAGAAACGTGAGGAATTCCTGTTGCTTGAGCCGCCCAGCCTGGCGTATGTTTGTTACAGCAGCTGAGCTGACGGAGACAGGCCCCAAATCCTTAGACTCGCCCTCAGCCTCCCCGGCCCCTCTCCCCACAGGGCTGAAACAGGGTCTCACATAATGAACTCGGTGATAGGGTCCTCTTCCCACCACCCACCTCTCGCCCCCTCCCCCACACACCCGTGAGTCCCAGGGTCCACACGCAGTTCACACATAGAAGCCACGTCTCAGAAAGGTCGGGACCAAGTGGCTAAATTCCTCCCCTGGCCGGGCAGGCCCGGGACGAAAGGGGAGCACTGGCCTCCCCCGGCCAGGCTGCGGCTCGAAGGCCCCTGCAACAGGACAGTCCCCGGGGGTCGGTCAGATGATGGACGGCAGCACAGAGGCACAGACACCCGCCCAGCCCCTCACCCACATGAGGACGCCGACGCGTGATGGACTCTCCAACTGTCCAGCTGGAGAGTCAACTCTTCGACATGCAGAAAGTTCAGGAAGGGAATAAAAACTGAAAAGGTAATGTGGGGGGCGGCACCCAGGGACCACCGTCGCTGTGTCCCATCTCCCAAGCTGAGAGGCGGATGCCAGAGCTCAGGCGACAGTGCACCCAGACACACCGTGACAGGCGCCAGCAGCTCACGAGATTTTTATTTACTTATGTCTAAAGATTTTTTTTTTTGGTGTGGACCATTTTTTTTTTTTTTTTCCTTTTTTGTGGTACACAGGCCTCTCACTGTTGTGGCCTCTCCCGTTGCGGAGCACAGGCTCCGGACGCTCAGGCTCAGCGGCCATGGCTCACAGGCCCAGCCGCTCCGCGGCCATGTGGGATCTTCCCGGACCGGGGCATGAACCCGTGTCCCCCGCATCGGCAGGCGGACTCCCAACCACTGCGCCACCAGGGAAGCCCAATATTGCTCCTGTTTGATGTATTGGTTCTCTGGCCCCAAGGCACGTGGGACCCCAGCTCCCTGACCAGGGATCCAACCCGCACCCCTGCATTGCAAGGCAAAGCCTTAATCACCATACCACCAGGGAAGTCGCCGGTTCACGAGACTTTAAATGATAAAAACGTATTTACGTTCTTTGACGGCGTGACTGGGATTCTGCACCAAGGAAACCAAGAGTGGACCAGAGGGGCCGGCGCGGCGCAGCAGCCGAGGGGAACCCGCCGTCCCCGGGGCCACCGCATGCACAGCCCGAACCCCAGTGCCTGCCCGCCCATGGCCAAGTCCCGACCAGTGTGAGCTGAAGACAGGGAGGAATTTTAACTAACCTGACGCCTCCGTATTTCCTTAATATCAGTAAGCACGCGAGGCTATAGAACAGAATTAAAAATGGTCCGCTCGCCAGGGAGCGACGTCAGGGGCAATTCAACTTCTCCCCTTCCATTTCATTGCGCGTCTCAAATTTTCTGTACTCAACGTGCCGCTTTTCAACCAGAAATGCTGTTTTAGGGGCTTCCCTGGTGGCGCAGTGGTTGAGAGTCCGCCTGCCGATGCAGGGGACACACACACATGGGTGTGTCCCAGGCAGGACACACCTGAGGTGGAAGCAGGTGGACCCCACCCTCACAGAGGCCACACCCTGGTCGTTGGGTGGGGGGCAGCACAGAAGCCTGGGTGCTGGGGGAGAGGACAAACGGGGGGGTCAGTGTGAGTCTTCGTTGGGGGGGGATGGTGTGCAATGGGATGGGGAAGGAGACGGGGGTGGGAGGGCGGAGGCCTGCAGCCCTCCTGACGTGAGCCGCTTTTACAGGGGGAGGTTGGACTCCCGCAGCGAGGGCCCCCTCAGCCCAGCTAGACGGGGTGGGGTGGTGACAGGGGGTTACGGCCCAGTGAGACCCCATTTACAGGCCCCTTCCGCCTGCAGGGGGCAGGGTCATCCAGGTGAGGGAGGCGGAGCCTGGGCCAGGTCCATAAGGAAAGGCTGCGACCTTCCTAAGGTCACACAGGAGGGAAGCAGCAGAACTGGAATACGAACCGGGGGGCGGGGGGCATCTAAGGCAGAGCCCTCAGTGCCACGGCCGCAGAGAAAGCTGCTATTCAGCACTGGCTCCACCCCATCAGAACAAAGGACGCCTTCAAGCCACGTGCCCAGGCGGCCAGCACGTGCCAGCCACCAAGCAGCCCGCCCCTCACCGCTGTCCCCGCAGCCCCACCTCGAGGCCAGACCGCCCGCTGCTGTGGCCCCCCAGACGCTGCCCTCACTGCCTCCACACCAGTGCCAGCTCCTCGGCGGCCGGACGGGACGGGTGCCCACCCCGTTAGG
Source organism: Hyperoodon ampullatus (assembly GCF_949752795.1). Classification (NCBI taxonomy): domain Eukaryota; kingdom Metazoa; phylum Chordata; class Mammalia; order Artiodactyla; family Ziphiidae; genus Hyperoodon; species Hyperoodon ampullatus. The sequence continues at coordinate 1,008,295 of NC_136915.1, read as the reverse complement.
TCAGACGTTCTTCCGTGGCAGGTCACTTCCAGCAGCCACGCCCTCCCCACACACAGGAGCAGGAAGATGGTACCCCCGACCCCCCAAGACGCCAGCTTCAGAGGAAAGACCACCTCTGAGTTGTTCACTCTGCCTACAGTGAATCTGTTTGATGACATAATACACACATCGCTGGATATCTTGTCATAGGCCTTTGGTAACGACACCAACACTTCTTGGATGATGAGACCAAAACAGAACAAAATGAACAAACAAAAACTATGCAAAAATAAGGGAATCATTAAAATCCCTCTGAGCACGGCTTCCCTGGTGGCACAGTGGTTGGGAGTCCGCCTGCCGATGCAGGGGACGCGGGTTCGTGCCCCAGTCTGGGAGGATCCCACATGCCGCGGAGCGGCTGGGCCCGTGAGCCATGGCCGCTGAGCCTGCGCATCTGGAGCCTGTGCTCCGCAACGGGAGGGGCTGCAACAGAGAGGCCCGCGTACTGCAAAAAAAAAAAAAAAAAAATCCCTCAGAGCAAAGGTCTTATCAGTGGCATGTAAGCTGCAAGGACCACCTGGCATTTCAGGCCACTGTCCAAAGGTGCTAACGTCACTGCTCTCTTGGTCGTGGGGCCCTTCCCAGCTGTGGACACGGTTAGCCCATGACAAAGCCTAACCCTATAAGCCATGATGCTCCGAACCTATCTTTTATTTCCTGTTTCTCACAGAATTCTTCGTTTAAAAGCCGAAGAGAAGAGGAGGGAGTCCTCAAGATCCGTTGTAGAACGTGAGAATACGGTTAACACTTCTGAACCGCACGCTAAAAATGGTTGAGATGCCCCTGTTAGGATGCCCAAAATCCAGAACACGACATCACCAAACGCTGGCGAGAATGTGCGGCAACAGGGACTCTCGTTCGTCGCTGGTGGGAGTTCAAAACGGACCAGCCACCCGGGAACACAGCTTGGTGATTTCTTACAAAATTAAACGTAGCCTTACCGGACAATCCAGCAATCATGCTCCTTGGTATTTACCCAAAGGAGCTGCAAACTGTGTTCACACGAAAACCTGCACAGAGACATTTACGGCAGCTTTATTCATAACTGTCAAAACTTGAAAGCAACCAAGAGGTCCTTCAGCAGGTGATGGATAAATAAACTGTGGTCCTTCCAGACAATGGAAGATTATTCAGCACTAAAGAGAAATGAGCTATCAAGTCACGAAAATACATGGAGGAATCTTTTTTTTAAATTATCTATTTATTTATTTATTTACTTTGGCCATGCCACGTGGCATGTGGGATCTTAGTCCCCCAACCAGGGATCGAACCCGTGCCCCCTGCATTGGAAGCATGGTGTCTTAACCACTGGACCGCCAGAGAAGCCCCAAGACATGGAGGAATCTTTTTTTTTTTTTTTTTTTTTTTTTTTTTTTTTTTTGTGGTATGTGGGCCTCTCACTGTTGTGGCCTCTCCCGTTGCGGAGCACAGGCTCCGGACGCACAGGCCCAGCGGCCATGGCTCACGGGCCCAGCCGCTCCGCGGCATGTGGGATCTTCCCAGACCGGGGCACGAACCCGTTTCCCCTGCATCGGCAGGCGGACTCTCAACCACTGCGCCACCAGGGAAGCCCCGACATGGAGGAATCTTAAATGCATATTACTCAAGAAGAGAAGCCAATCTGAAAGGGATACATGTTACATGATCCCAACAATAAGATATTCTGGAAAAGGCAAAACTATGGAGACAGTAAAAGGATCAGTGGTTGCCAGAGGTTGGGGGGAGGGAGAGGATTTTTAGGGCAGTGAAACTACTCTGTATGATACTGTAATGGTGGGTACACGTCATCATACGTTTGTCCAGACACACAGAACGCACACCACCACGAGTGACCCCCGGTGTAAATCACAGGCTCCGGGTGATGACATAGGTTCGTGGGTTGTAACAAGTGTACCCTCTGGTGGGGTGCTGATAAAAGGAGGCTGTGCCTGGGGGCAGGGCAGGTACGGCAGCTCTCTGTGTCCTCCTCTCAATTTTGCTGTGAACCTAGAACTGCTCTAGAACATAAAATCTTAATAAAGAGAATCAGAGACAGGGTTGAGATGGTAATTTTTATACCATGTGTTATTTGGCCACGGCTAACTGAAGATGTATCAGGAATGTGGGTGGACGTGGAGTGTCTGATGCTCAGGGGTCTGACTGGTCCCACATGCTCTGCAGGGCGATGGCCAGCACCCCCGTCATAGCTTTAAAGCATCATCACGTTAGTGGGCACAAACCTGTGGCAGGACGAGGGGCTGCTGGTAGTTCTGGGTGACACGCTATGCTTCACGCATTTACAGAAATACTGAGTCAAGTCATACGTTTCAAGCATCTCTAAAAACTACAACATGAACGAAGATTACACAAAATTCATACAATGTGTGTCTAGAGCGAGGAGGACCTGGACAGCAAAATGGTAAATGCATGATTATCATCTCGAAGAATCTGTAAGATGAGTCATTGTACAGGAAAATTTGAACTGCTCTGAAGTCTTACAGACCTTAAATGAAAGAAACTGAGGTTTTCCCCAAATTTGAAAACAATCCTAAAAATGGACGTGATGTTTCCAATAATAATTTGTGAGGCCAAAAAGAAGATTTTCTAAATGGCCAAAAAGTAAAATTTTGTCAACTATATGACAGGAAAGACGGAGGTAATTATCTTTGAGGTTTCTCTATAGGAAATATTGCAAAATTGTCATTTGAGAAGGCAATCAAAACGTTTGCAGCTATAACATATTGGGAGAAATGCAGTATAGAACCATGCCAAGCAGATATTTAAGGGTGAGTCTAATTAGTGATTTTTCTAGATTTTGGGATGCTGTCAGTATTTTAGAAGCTACCATTTATTTATATTTCTATTCTCATTCTAAATACATATACACATGTACATATAAAAGCAGACAAGAGTAAGAAAGTACAAGCAGAGAACAGTACTCTTTGTGTAACGAAGAAAGGTAAATAACACACACACACACCTGGTTTTACAAAAAGAAACACAGGAATAGGCCAAAAAAATTAATGAAGTTGGGTGCACATGGGTCGAAGGTACATGAGCAGGAATCTTTGCACACAGCTTTTATTTTTGAATGTTCATGTGTTACACAACCCTTCTATAAAATAAACAAATAGGGATGAGGAACACACCCTAAAACTGAGTGCAGACAGAAATAAATAAACCCAACTGACTACTACATCGACACAGCCGTGGGGACGATGACAACGGAACCTAGGCTGAACCCCCGGGAGCCACGCTCGAACTGAACCAGCGTCGGGGGAGCCGAGGCCAAGGACCAAGGCTGCCAGGGAACCGGGCCGGTGCGTGGGCAGGGAGCCCGAGAGGCACGGCGGCGGGCGCAGCCGCAGCAGCTCCAGTCCCGGTGGGAGCTCGAGGGTCAGAGCGCGAGCTCGGGTCCCCCTCCCGGGAGTGAGGGGCACGTGGAGCGCAGCCCTGCTTCTAAAGGCCCTCCCCCACCCCGGGGAGGCCAGGTCCTCAGGGCGGCAGCAGCTCCGGGCTGGAACCGGGACCGAGCTTGCTGATCCCAGAGGTGACTGTACCAGAAAGTGGGGACGCCCTCAAACGCTGGTGGGAACGCGCCCCAAGCTGGCGGGAGCCGCTTCCCCAGGCTCTGCCGGCCAAATAGAGCCTCAAAAGGAATGACGGACATGAATTTTAATAAACTCATGATTTAGAAAACCCCTCAATGTCGTACCCCATGAGGCTACGACGTTGTTTTTAAACAGGGAGGGGAGCAGGGGCGGCTCTTCCTTACAGCATAAAATGCCAACGACATCGGTAGAGGGAGAGGTGGAAAGAGAAAACGCCACGGGAGCTCCACGGCAGGAACAACCCTCCCACGGACGCCGACACCACGGTGGGGGGGGACACAGGCCACAGGCTCCACCGTGGACCTCCTCTCGTTCCATGGACCTGAGAGGCGCCCGTGCTGGAAGCAGGACCGCTGGTGGGCGGCACTGGCTCGGGGAGGCAGCTCCGATGACAAAGGATTTGGAAAAAATGTGATCAGCGAGAACACGGTTTGGCGAGAGGCGAGGGTGTGCGTGCTCTGGGGGTCCGTTCTGAGACCCAGATGCTTTCAGGTGAGACATGAAACGCTAACCCGGGAAGGAGGTGTTTAAGACCAGGGTCCATAGTGTGACAACCCTCACAGCGGCTTCACATTCGGTCCTGTCACCATGGTGGGCGTGTTGCCCCTGCCCGCCGTCTGTGGGGCCGCTCCCGGGAGCCGCTCGCTACTTGGCTCCCCTGCCGACTGTCAGAGGCCACGGGTGCCACTCTGAAGGAGGCCGGCCCGGAGCCCGGGGACAAGTGGCACTTTCTGAGCTACGGTCATCAACCAGCTGGGACCCGGTGTCCGTGTCACCCCGCCGACCCTCTCGGATGACCGCGTGTCTCCCCCAGCTCTGCCTGCGGTCGGGTCGCTGGGCGGCTGGGGGTCGGCCGCGGTGGGAGCACTGACACCAGGGAGACTGGCAGAAGGGACCCCAGCGTGAACGTGGCCTTTCCCAGCGCTCGGCTGCTGACATCACAGAACAGTCACTGGACGCTCAACCAGCGGACCTCACACTCACGGGTCGGTTAGTTACAGCCTCCACGTGAATCCACCTTCCGCAGCGGCCAAGGTACACACGGCACCGGCGGACCTGCTCCCGGAGAGGTGCCATCTGCCGGCTCCGTCCTGAACGGCCGCTCGGCAGCCCCAGCCCCCCAGCATGGTCACCCGCATGGGGTCCCCTCCCCAAACAGCACCAGAGCGGGGCGCGCGCGGCCACCAAGGTTGACTGGAGCCACTTCCAGCTGCTCCGGGTCAGGCCCGTCAGGTCAGTAGCCAGAAACACGCCTGGGCTTTCCCAGGGCAGCACTGCTGCGGCGTCCGTCCTGGGGCCTCACCTGGAGCCGCAATGGCTGGGGCTGGGCCTGTGTCACCATCACCGCTTTACGGAAGGACAGGACGGAAGAGAACGGACCATGCTCGCCGGGAAGATCCCGCGTCCGATGGCGGGAGCTGAGCCGCCGTGAGAGGCCGACCGTCGTGCTGCCTCTCGTGCCCTCCTGCCCTCACCGTCTCTCCTGGGTGAAGGCACGGAGGGAAAGCCTGTGTCCCCACCTGTGGGGGTCAGAGATCCCCCCGCCTCACCGCCCACGGGGGCTCCAGGTCCACCTCACACCTCCAAGCCCCCAGCACCACCCTCTTGGCGAGCGGTCTGGCCCTCACGCTCCCCAGACCCACCTGAGGAGCTCCCAGGGGCCGAAGCTGGAACGTGGGCAACAAAAGAAGAAAAGTCATATTGGATGAGAATCCCAGGTACAAAACTACCATCTGTGAGTCCAGACTGATAGAAAGAAGAAAGAAATGGAAGGGACATCAAACACCCCGAGCGGAACAGCCCAGATAATCCGCGTGGACGCCCCCTCCCCTCCTGATGGGCTGTGCTGACAACCTTCCTCAGAGGAGAGGATGCAAAGGGAGAAAGAAGGATTCTGCAGGGGGACACCTGGCAGACACACCTCAGCCGGGCTAGCGAGGCCACGTCACCTGGTGATGTGAGAGCGGATGCCCCGACGTGATGTGATGAGAAGGGCGGCGCCTCCGTGGCTCCTCCCCAAGCCCCTGACCCCAGTCTAAGTGTGAGAAAAACATCAGACAAACCCCAACAGAGGGGCAGTGGACCACCACCTGGCAAGCACTCCTGCACACGGCCAAGGTCACAAAAACAAAGGGCATCTGAGGCCTGTCGCAGCCAGAGGAGCCTGAGGACACATGACGACTGAATGTCATGTGGGGTCCTGGGTGGGAAGAGGACACGAGGGGAAACTGAGGAATCCCGAGTGAGGTGGGGCTCGAGCTTGTGGAAATGTGCCTACGTGGGATCATTAGCTGTGACCGATGTGCACACTGGTGCCACCGGGTCCCGTGCCGCCGTCCCAATTCTCCCTAAACCCAAGCCTGTTCTAAAACATAAAGTCTATCAACTCACACGCACAGACCACTGCTGGGAAGCGCCCGCGACACGCCAGCCCTGCCGCCTCCCGCTGCCCCTCGCCGGGGGCCACCCCACCCCACGCCGCCGTCAGCCCCGCATCCTCCGTCCCACGGTCTCTCGGGCCCTCGGACAGGCTGATTCCAGATGCCCACACTCGCCCACATCCACCCGCGAAGGCCTGTTCCAGCGCTGGTTCTCCTGCATAATTTAGCCTCGGGAAAGAATCACCTACATGGTGTCCAGGTAAACACAGCAGCAGGAGCACAATCATTCTCCTACATTTCCTCCCAAGACCACAGTTGAATGAAGGAAGGAAAGCACCGATAAACCCGTCACAGCAAAGAGGAGCGGGGGTGGGGGCGTGGGAGCAGGGGCACCACGTGGCTCCCTGGGAGATGGGCGGCCGGCCGGGGGTCACAGGAGACGGGGCAGGGCGGAGCCCCCTGAGGCCTCAACTCAGAGGCTCCTGGTCTCTGAGGAGGAGACCCCTGGCCTCACCCTGGCGGCGCGCAGAATGAGGGGCCATCCTGCGGGGGATGACGGCAGCCTGGTCACCCAGCTTGAGACCCCCGGCCTCCCGGGAGCAGCCCAGCCAGGACACTGCACCAGTCATCCCCATGGGCAGATGACCATGGGTCATGGGGGCCAGGGGAAACCTCCTAGCAATACAAGCCAAAAAAAAGCACCTGGGTGGACACGCAGTGGGAAGGGCAGAAGAACGCGTTTAGAAGGAAGACACTAGCTCTTCCGGCACCTGCCCTGCTCTGCTCAGACCTGGCCGCGGGCGCCAGCGCCTCATTCACGTACCTGATTCTTGAAGTGGCGGGGACTCTCACCCACAATCCCGCTCCACTTACGAGGGTCTGAGCAGGGGCCTGACCCTTGGCAGAGAACCTGGACTTGGGCCCAGCCTGCGGGGGATGGACCCCAGCTCCACCAGGCACAGCTGTGTGCTGTGGGAAAATGACCTAACCTCTCCGTGCCTTGGGTGGCATTCTCTCCACGGAACACAAACAGTAATAGCAGGTATCCACAGGGCAGCATGAGGATTAAAGGATTCATGCCTGTGAAGGCTTAAAGCCAGAGAAGTGCTCAGTGACTCATGTAATCACTTTACATGACGGGGCCTCTTGCCACAATTAATAACCTCAAAGAAATACTGTGATCTTCCAGCTCTGAAACAAGAGCTGGACAGTCTATTCTAGAAAGGAACCTTCAGAGAACAAAACAGAGCTCTTGGAAGTTAAAAAACAAGGACAAGACAACACACTTAGTAGATGGTTTGGACAAGAAAAACTGAAAATATCACCTAGAAAATAAAATAGAAGTGGAAAATAGAAAATCAGAGGACCAGTCCAGGAGTTCCAACAAACCACCAGTGGGAAAAGACGGTAACAGAACCATCAAAAGTGAACCATCAAAGAAATAACTGAACAGAACCTTCCCATCAGGAATGCCTTGAGTTTCCACGTTGAAAGTTCCAGCACAAGAGACAAAAAGGCCCACATCCAGGCACATCATTGTGAAACCTGAGAATAGAGAAGACATAAGTTCCTAGAAACTTTCAGCAGGAAAAAAACAAAAACAAAAACAAAACACAACAATCAAAATGGCCTCTGACTTTACGATCAGACCAGAAACTAGTGGACCACTGTCGGTTCCTCCAAGGTGCCGAGGGGGGCGATTCTAACAGGCTTCCATACCCAGCTAAACTATCACCCATGTTCCGCTCAAGTAAAAGCACTTCCACTCCAGGTCTCAAAAGACTTACCTCCCACCCCCAACCCCGGGGCCCCTTTCAGAACATCTCTGGAGGACGTCTTAACCAGAGATGAAGCCAAGAAAGGGAACGGGGGAGCCAGGGATGGAGGCGGCGGGCAGAGCAGAGCGGCAGGAGATCGCGGGATGAAGGCAAAGGGAGGTCCTGGACATGCTGTTCAGGGCCTGGGGGGCCCCGGGAGGGCTGTCCCTGCCCTGGGAAGATAATGGGCAAATATGAGGCAGAACTTCTAGAAAACTGCAAGGACAAAAATCAAGACAAGTATTAACAGCAAGAAAAACTACAAGTTGTACAAGACAGGAAATCCAATGCTGGTGGCTCATGACCACGAGATATAAACAGTCAATGACAAAACAACCCTACTGGGGGCAGAGGGAGGGAGGGAGGGAGAGCTGAGCTGACGTGTCCAGAGGCAGAGCGGAACAAGCAACGCCCCCAACGGAAAAGTGTGATCCGGAAATCTGGAAATACATGCCAAGGGTGGCGGAGGGATGGCGACACCTGTTCTCTCTCTTTAAACCACATGGACTATTCAGCACCTTAAAATCGAAACATAAAACTCAAAATTAAATCCAAGGTATGAAAACAATATACAACGCAAACTGTACACAGGCGCATCTCCTGACCAGGACGGGACGCCCAGCCCCTCCATGTTTGACACAACCTTGTTCCATCCTCCCAACAAGCCCACATCACAGATAAGGAAACAGGCGCAGGGCAGGGGGCCACGGGGCCACCTGACCAGGGCAGCCCTGGGGTGCTGACCCCAGCTCTCCCTCCTAGGCGCTCTTCGCCGCACCCACACACAGAGATGCTCCCCACTGCCACACATCAACTCTTCTTAAACTTCCCACAGAAGAGACAGGCAGAAAAGCAGACTTTGAAAAGACCAGGGAGGGCTTCCTTGGTGGCGCAGTGGTTAAGAATCCGCCTGCCAATGCAGGGCACACAGGTTCGAGCCCTGGTCTGGGAAGATCCCACATGCCGCGGAGAAACTAAGCCCATGCGCCACAACTACTGAGCCTGCGCTCTAGAGCCTGCGAGCCACAGCTACTGAGCCCGCACGCCTAGAGTCCATGCTCCGCAACAAGAGAAGCCACCGCAATGAGAAGCCCACACACCCCCACGAAGAGTAGCCCCAGCTCGCCGCAACTAGAGAAAGCCCGAGTACAGCAATGAAGACTCAATGCAGCCAAAAATAAATAAATAAATTTGTTAATTAAAAAAAAAAAGACCAGACACATGCAAACTACCAAATTAAACAATAAAATGCAAATTCAGGGTCCCCTCCACCCCACCCTCCCAGCATTGCGTGGACAATCTCCGGTTCACCCAATAAATGATCATGGACTGAAATAAAACTGAAACAGCCTCCACAGCTGTCAGACCACGGTTCGGCACCTTTGAAATAACTACCGAGAAAGGTTTGTTAGCTGTCAGCTCAGCATCCTTGCCTCTCCTGATCTGGAACCTCTCTTGGAGGAAACGGGGACCTACCGGCTCATGGTTCGGCTATCTGGGGTGGGGATCAGAATCCGGCTGGGCCTGGGTGGAGGCCTCAGAGACACGGAGGAAAAGCCAGGCATCAACGAGGTGGCCTACTCTACATTTTAGGATGATCCTAAAAATAAACTGCCACGTCCAGATACACGGCGGGGATTTTGCGGTGCCACCTCCTGAACGGATGATGTCAGCCATGATTTCGTGACCAAAACAACTCAAACACTGGGTAAGTAACTGGCTCAGACGGCTGATTTTGGACAAAGCTTCTCCTGCCCCTCCCACAAAGCAACGAGCTTTTATGGACAGAGAGCCTGCGTGGTGCCCACCCCTGGGCTGGGAGCTGGGGACCCCACTAGAGAATGAAACGCCCATCCGACCCTTGTGGAGCCGTAGCCCCAAGTGCCACTTGCCCTGCAAGAGTGGAAGGAAAAGACGAGCAAAGGCCCAGCGGCAGCAGAGATCCACCAAGGGCGGGGGGCAGACCCGACAGCCCCCAAACACGCCTTTCCCAGAGAGCGAGGCAGGGAAACATGGAAAAGAATCGTTCTCTGTTCTTTGATGTAAACAGAGACATGACACCCGGAAAGAGGGCTGGTCCTCCGCGGGGCTGGGCGTCGCTGGGCCCTGGCTCTGGCGGGCAGCGCTCAGGGCATCCTCCTCCCCCCACGACAGCCCCATGACAGCCCCACGACAGCAGGAAACAACTGCTCCCCAGGCCTTCGGATGCTCAGTAGGGTTTGGAGCCTGAGCCAGGCACTCTCCGACCGGAGCTCTGAGGAGGATGGGCCTCCCGAGGGTTGGACTGCCATGGGATCCGCTCCGTCCTGGGGGGTAAACGCACCCCCCCCCCCACCCACTGCTCATATGTTAAAGGGAACAAGATGGGAACACGGGGAGCTTCTGAAGCAGGACGTCTCCGCAGGGACAACAGACAACCCTGACAGGGCCCCCAGGTCGGTGCCCAGGGACAGGGGGTGGAGGGTGACATCCGCCCGGAGGGGCTCCCGGCCGCTCTGTGTGACCAACTGATTAATAGGCAGCCCTGGCAGTAAAGTCTGGAAGGTTACGGAGCTCACACTCCTTACGTAACTGTCAGCAGCTCTGAACTTTGTGAAGGCGGCCTGTCGTGGCTGACGCAGCAGAGACAGGAGAGTGGTGAAGCCACACGGATACAGGTGGGCCCTGCCACTGCCCCACCTGGCAGCCCCAACACAGGATGGCTGTGGTTTTGGGGGCGTTCACTCCTCCCACCTGTCCCCCATTCACGGCTTTGACTAAACCCAGCCGAGACCCCAAGGCCCGGAAGTCACGTCCTGGGTCTTTGGGCAGCGTGTCTGCCCTGAGGGTCCCACCAGCCCTGCATGGGCAGCGTGTGATCGTGTGAAAGGAAAGAGGCCAAGACACCCTGAAGAAACTATGACACAGCTAATTTCTGCTCCTTGGCCGGTACACGTGTGTGCCAACACCCGCTCCATCTCCCTTTCCCATGCACCCCTCCAATGCACCCTACGTTCTGTGATTCTAGGATCCAAAACAAATGAGTCACCTCCGAGTCCCGGGCTGGCTGCAGGGTGGCCGGTATTTCAACAGTCCTTCTGCTCCTGGGGGAGGGGCGGCTCTGCCAGAATAGCCTCCCCGTCACCCCAGCACCGTCCACATGGTGGGGAACCCACCACCCAGCAGCCCACCCACCCTGCTCCCCACCAGCCTGGGTGGGCGGGGGCTGCCTGCTGGTGTTTTTGATTTTTACAAAAACACCTTTTGCAAAATGGACGTCAGAAAAGCACCCACATCCCTACCTCCCCACGAGCTACGTGCAGCCCCGGAGCGTCCGAGTCTACCTCCAGTCATGTCAGAACAGGGACCCGGCCGCCGACCTCCCAGGCCCGGGCGGAGAAGCCAGACGCCGACACGACCTGCCTGCCCTCAACGCGGAGCCGGAGCCAGAGCCAGGACCGCCGGGGCTGCGGGAGCACAGCCGCTCTGCGCATGGGGCTCAGGGCTGGGAAACAGGTGCCGGCCGCGGGCAGCCTGGGCAGCCGGGGGCCCCGGGCGGCCCCATCGTGGTGCTGCCCACACGCAGGCGGCAGCAACGCGGAGCGGAGAGCAGGCAACACACATGCACGCTCACTCCAGACCCTCCGCCGCTAAGCCCCGGCAGCAAAACTCCCAGGGAGAGAGCAGGGCCCCCGGCCAGGCTGCCACATGAAAACGAGGCTGCTCCCAGAGCCAACCAGCCGCGCGGCCGGGCCTCGGTCACATACCGTCCAATTTCAGGGGCAGGTTTCCTCCCCACCCACCCCCTCCCCCCGCGTCAGCCGCATCCCTCGCTGGGCACGCTCCCCTGGGGCTTGTTTTTCTAAAACCTGTCACCCCTCGGCGCTGTTCCCCCTGTGCACTCGGAGCGGCCACATCCCTGCCCGGGGCCGGTGGCACCGGCGCGCCTGTGTTTAGAGCATCTGTGCAGCAGGGAGGCTGCAGGCCGGGCGTCACACAGCCGAGACGCGGACCATCGCGGCTGCCCCGCCGGGAGAGGCGCATCACTTACCGGGCTTTCTTCCCCTGCCTCCTCGGCCGGATCCTTTATGCTCTACGGAGCAGTGGGCATGAAAGGAGGCATCCTCCTTCCCTGAACGTGCCGACGCTGCCCCCTGCTCCCCTTGGACCCGACAATAGGCAAGGGGGTCTCAGACACCAGGGCAGATATTTAAAGCAAGGCTGGCCGGCCCGTCCCCCGCCTCTCACATCCCTGCCTCCTCATGTCTCCAGGCCCGGGTGGTACCCGGCTCCCCTGGGAAGCTGGAGCCGGCAGCTGAGGCACCAGCTAAAACACGGCCTGGATGTCGAGGAGCTGACGTCACAGGACCACAAGCATCTCTGCATTGAAATGGACCTGAAGGGAGCCCAGGGCAGCGGCTCGGCCTCCCGGAGCTGCTCAAACGCAGCATCCATGGGGAACAGAGCCCAGCGGGGCCTGGGGCCACCACATCAGGCTCACCGGCCGGGATGCGGGGATGCCGTGGCCACCAGAGTGCGGGTGACCTCCGATCTGCATCGCTGAGGCCAAGAATGGGTCCAGCGTAAATGCTCACGGGTCCCAAGCCCTGGGCACCGTGGCCCGGGGGGAGGGGAAGGAGAGAAGGCCTGGCTCCGGTCAATGAGGCAGCGAACCCAGGTCAGGAGGTGTGTCTTGGTGCTGCTGCTACTCTGGGGGGCCGAGGGGGGGCCAGCGGGAAGGGCAGAAATGGGGGAACCGAGCTCCCAAGGAGGCAAGTATCGGGGTGACCAGCCTGGACCCACACCTGCTCCAGCCTGAGGCGGGAGGTGGGCCCCCCCACGGGGTCTGTGTCGTGCCGGCCGCGGCCAGAGTGGACCCCGGACCCCCGCCCCAGGCCCCACCACACCCGGCATCCAGCCCTGGCCGGCTTTTCCCTCCAATTCCAAAATCACGAGGGGACTCGGCCCACCTCCCTGGAGCCCCCAGTGCTTGTGCTCAGCCTGTGAGGTCAGGCTTCATACTGGGGGCACGAAGATGCTGGAAACTTCTCTCCCCCACCCTCAGGCCGGCACGTGTGCTGGGGATGTGAGCAACCCCGGCTCAGGCCTCCCTCCTCTGATCACCTCTAGGCAGGCAGCCGGCTCAGGAGTCTACGCTCACCCGTGTTCCCGACACAGAGTCCGCGCCAAAGCTCTGGGTCTGGACTCCAGCTCCCTCCCTTGCTCCAGCCTGAAGTCACCTTGGAGCTTCTCTGACCCGGCGTCGAGTGACCGTGCGAGGGTGTCTGAAACTCCGTGCAACTCCAGAAGCGCCACTGGAGCAGAAGGTCCCCAGAAGCTGTGACGGTTTCCATCGGTAACACCCGTGGTAGCACAGCCCCGCTCCCCCGTTGCCGTACTGGGGCTGCTCTCACACCACACGGCAGCTGAGAGCCCAAGACAGAGACTAAACGGCCCAAAGAGCCCCAAAAATGTATCGTTTGGCTTTTACGGGAAAAGCTGGCATAACCCTAAGACTATAAAATCATAAACTCACGGAACCATCCCATCGACAGTGGGCTTCGATGGGAAATGCAAATTTATCCCGAGTCCAAGGGGAAAACCAGCAAAAGATGCGTTTGGTGTCACAACTGCTGCCTTCAGCCATCTCTCCTCCAGTCATTCCAAACACCCAGCTGTGCAGAACTCGAGAAAACCCAAGCGGAACCAGGAGACTGTTCATTTTACTGGAAGTCCATTTTAGGTGGAAAAGTAGCTGTTCCAGGTTATTGCAAATAATTTGAGACAAAGCTGAACAAAACTGGATTTGTTTCTTTTTTCTTTTTTTTCTGGTCACTCTGCAGGGCTTGCTGGATTCTAGTTCCCCGACCAGGGATCAAATCCGGGCCCCGGCACTGAAAGCACAGAGTCCTAACCACTGGACCACCACAGAATTTCCTGAAACTGGATTTTTAATAAAACAGTACACACGCCTATAAACACCAGGGAATAGCAGGTGTGCATTCTCCTGGAAGGATTCGGTGGTAACCGGTCCACCCACGCCTGCTCGACCACCTGGCCCACCCCCAGCCCCCCACCCACGCTGGGCCTCGTTCTCGTCCTCTCACTCTGAGGACGCTGGGTGGCCTTGAGCACACCACGGGGGCAACTTCCTCGCCCTTGATCCACCAGCGGGGGCAGGGGAGGCGGCGATCTGGGTACTCAGCCTGTTCCCAGGGCCCTTCTAGCTCTGCTAGTGCCCACACAGCACCCAAGGGGGCGGTCACTCCAGACCCCTTTCACAGCAGGGGAAACCGAGGCACAGGAAGCTGCCCCACCTGCCCGGAGCCGGGGTTTGCACCCAGCAGCACGGCAGCACCGCCCTCTGGGCTCTCACAAACACACGCGTGTTCAGGAGCCGCCACCATCACACGGAGCAACCCCTGGTTTCCCTGGGTGGGTCGTGGCCGTGGGAGACATGCCCCAGCCAAGGCCCCTCCAGGACCAGCTCTGCATCTGGGGGGTTGCCCAGCATGTGTCTGGGAAGCACGCGAAGCTTCAGAGCCAGAGAACAGGCAGGACAGCAGCTCCGGGCACAGCGGGTGGGAGCGTGAACGAGAGAGGCGGGTGGGCAGGGGGCCCAGCCTGAGCCCCCTCCTCTCCCACAGCCCCTGGCGGGGATGCACCTTCCCCTGCAACCCACCGTGGCCCCTGCAGCCCGTGGCCGTCCCCACCAGCCCCAACCCGGCCCCACTCCGTGGTCGCCACTCCTCCAGGCTTCTGGACGTACGTGCCCAGGTGAGAGCCCAGGTCAGTCTCCTTCTGCTCACTCTCCCACAGGCTGACTCGCATGTATCCAGGTACTTGCCTTTAACACCTCAGGCTGTGAAAGCTTTCTTGCCCCAGAATAGGAGAGGAAATGGCTTGGGGCCCAGCTTCAGGAACAGCAGGGCCAGGCTGTCATCCCCACCCTGCTGCCACTGACTGAGAGTAAGAGGGCTTCGAAAGCCCCCAAAGGCCTGGGGCTCTTGACAGGTGAGGAAGCCTGGCCCAGCCCCCAGGGGCTGGCAGGGGGCACAGCTGCAGACAAAGCCAGCAGTCAAGCATCCTCCTAGCCAGACTCCACCTCCAGACCTGAGGGGTGAGGCTGGACAGGGTCCTGGCCCAGATACAATCTCCCCGACCCTGGGGGTCCTGCCCTGGGTGCCAGGCTTGGCCCCAGAGCCACACAAGGGCCACCCAGGTGACAAGCAGGGTCCTCTGCAGCACTGCCTGCCCCCCAGAACGTGGGACGCCTCTCCCTGGGAGCAGGCTGGAGGGGGGTTCCTACACCAGCCAGCCCACCCAACAGTCCAGGGACACCTCTGTCGCTTGAGCGTGTGGACAGGCCAGGACCAATGACACGAAGCACACAGGCTGCCAGCGCCAGGTTCCCAGGACCTCGCAGGACACCGCCGGCTTTTAAGACGGGATCCAGCACCAAACCCCCAGATTTGCATTTTCTCCGAGGCCTTTAAGGACTGAGAAGCCCGGCTGAGTCCAGACCCGCCAGCCCTGCCCCGGCGGCCGGATCCTGGTGTGGTGTGGACGCTGCAGCCCTCCTTCCCACACCCCTTCCCGGGGGTCACTCGAGCGCCCGCAGTGTCCACGGTAACTCCGTGTGACAGGGCCTCCAACGAGACTCCTCCCCCAGGAAGCCCTCCTGGGGCCAACTCACCACCCACAAGGACACTCCCGAGTGACAGAGAGGGCTTCGTTTATTGCGTTTATTCTGCCCTGTAAGTGTCCCCAACTGTCCTTTAAAACACACTGAATAACCACTCACTCCCTGGAGGTCTCAGCGCTTTACCAACAGCGTCTGATTCACAGTCCCGTTACCCCATCTGACAGGTAAGGAGAGGCAGGAGCTGAACGGGTCCGTCATCTGCTCCGCTGGCAGAGCCGCGGCTGCTGCCTGGACACCTGCCTGATTCCCAGCCAGGCACACACAGTCACTACCCACACCTTCCCAGGGAGGCCACTCCACCCCTCGGCCGCCCTGCTGGGGGCTCGCTCCAGCTGACAACAACCCCCAGCCCCCCAGGCCGGGGTCAGGTCCCTGGGAAGAGCCCCTGTAGAGGAGGGGCCGGCAGGAGTGGCCGACAGGGGTCCGGTCACACTGAGGGGAGTGCGGCCAGATGTTAAGGACAACGGCTGTCAGAGGGGGCCGACGGGGCAGTGGGCAACAGGACCCCGCTGTCCTCGGGAGAAGGGCTGAAGGTCTCGGCCACGCTTAGCCCCTGCTGGGCCTGCTCCCTGCGGGAAGACCCACGGACGTGCCACCCAGACCCACGGTCTGTGCGCAAGTAGCCGGCCCAGGCGATGCTCCTGACCGCCAGCCTGGCCGCAGCACAAGCTTCCGCCCACAGGTCCCCATCCCCCACACCTCTTGCAGTGACCCCGTGTCAGGAGGGGGGCCTGCACTTCTGAGTGGGGCCTGGTGTGAATCTGCCTTCCACCGTCCGACCCAGGGTCCCACCCCTCAGAGCTCCACACGGGACCCCGACCCGAACACTGCGAGGGCCCTGGGCTCCCTGCAGACCTGCAGAGTGTCTGCCGCAAAGCTCCACGCCAGAAGCCTGCAGGGACCCTGTGCAGAGGGCACCTCCTGGGGGCAGACCACGCCCACAGGGTGCGGGGGGATCGGATGCCCCACGAGGAGACCGAGCAATCGGACCTGAGTGTAGTCGACTGTAGGGGGCTGGGTGCTGGCCCCTGAGACATGTCCACGCCTAGACCCTGGAATCTGCAGATGGGACCTTACCCGGAAAAGGGTCTTCACAGACATGAGGAAGTAAGAGGCTCGAGATTATCCTGGGTTACCTGGGTGGCCCTAAATCCAAGGACATGTCCTTGTAAGAAGAGGGGAGGTGCCCATGCAGCCGGAGGGAGGAGTGTGTGGCCAGAAGACCCAGACCTTTCTCCCCCAGAGCTCCCACTGCAGACTCCGTCTCCAGCCGTTCTGAGCTCGGGGTACCAGGTCGCGCAGCCCCAGGACCTAAAACGCCCAGCAGCACTGCACACCCCCAAGTCCCCGCTGCCCTGCGCCAGGCCGCTCCCTCCCGTCGGGCCTCATGGCTGCGAGGACAAGTGGCCCAGCAGAGCCTCGAGCAGGCGGTCCAGTGGGCACTCAGGGACGCTGCCGGGAAGGGGCCCGGCCACCTGCTGGCCCTGCGCCCTCCCTTCCTGATGGGGGTGGGACGGCAAAGGGGAGACGAGGAGGGTCCCTGACGGGATCCCCGCCCAGCGCCCGGGGGCGACCCTGCTGCTCACTGCGGCAATCCCGGCAATCCCGGCGGGGACCGGCCTGCTGCCTGTCACCGTGACTGTCTGCCCTGGAGTAGCTGCGGCCCAGGCCCGTGTGCGGCGCATTCTCCACGTCCCCGCCGCCCCCAGGTACGACATCTGCTGCATCTCACAGGCTCCCCGAGTCCCGCTGCCTCGGGCCCGAGAGCTTTGGCCACTCCCATCTGAGACAGGAGACGCGTCCAGCCAGACACCCAGGCCGACACCACCGGGGACAGAGCTGTACGTTCGAGACGGACCAAAGACCAGAATGCAAGACACGAAATATTCCTTCCATCTGCGGGAGCCAGAAAGGAAAATGTGAAACAGGTTTGAACGCACAAAAATCCAACATGAACACTTCCATGTGAGCAGAGGCAGTGACAGAGGAGGACCCCCAGCAGGTTGGACAACGCACAGAGGGCACCGTGAGGTCACAGAGCCCCTCTGTGCTGCCACCGCCCTGCGCTTGGCCCTGGGCTGCCCGGCGCCCTTGCCCAGAGCCAGCAGGTGGCCCTCCCTCAGGCCCCAGAGCTGCCACGTCATTCCTGGACTCCAATAAGCCACCCAGAGCCACCACCTACAGGTCCTGCCTCCCCCGGGGATGTCACCAGCCAGCCCAGCTCTCCCCACAGCGCCCCGGAACGCCCTGGAAAGGTGCTTCCGTTTGGTGGGAGGGAGCCTCCCGGGTCTCCCAGCTGCCATCAGGAGGAGCCTGTTGCCGACAGTAGGGAGCATGTCTTCCCAGCTGAGCCGACGTCACATTCACCTCCATTGCCTGCACCTCACGGGCAATGCAGGGCAACCAAGCTCTGCTTGCGCAGGACGCGGAACTGGACAGAAGCCAGAACCCTTTAAGGTGGGGCGTCTTCCGGGCCCTGCTGACAGTTTATTCTGATGATGTTTCAACATACACAGACTTGAAAAATTCTTTGTGCTGTGGCCAGAACAAAATGACCCATTCAGCATCTTAAAAACCTATAATCTGTGCATGAATGTCCACAATAGCCAAGACGCAGAAACAACCCAATGTCCAACAACAGGTGAATGGATACATAAGATGTGACAAAACACCCAAGAGGGGGACTTCCCTGGTGGCGCAGTGGTTAAAACTCTGCCCTCCCAACCATCAGGCCACAGGGTAAGTCTCAATCGATTTTAAAGGACAGATTTGATACAAAATATATTCTCCGACCACAGCAGGATCAAGTTAGAAATTAACAAGAGGAGGACAACTGGAAAATTCACAAGTGTGTGGAAATGAAACAACACACTCTTAAACAATGTATCAAAGAAGAAATCACAATGTAAATTAGAAAATACTTAAAGACAAATGAAAACAAAGACACAACATACCAAGACCTAAGGGATGCAGAGAAAGGGAAGCTAAGGGAGAAATTTACAGCTATAAATGCTTTCCTTAAAAAGTAAGAAAGATCTCGGGGCTTCCCTGGTGGTGCAGTGGTTAAGAATCTGCCTGCCAACACAGGGGACACGGATTCTAGCTCTTGTCCGGGAAGATCCCACATGCTGTGGAGCAGCTAAGCCCGTGGGCCACAACTACTGAGCCTGCACTCTAGAGCCCGTGAGCCACAACTACTGAGCCCACGTGTCTCAACTACTGAAGCCTGCGCACCTAGAGCCCGTGCTCCGTAACGAGAAGCCACCGCAATGAGAAGCCTGCGCGCCACAACGAAGAGTAGCCCCAGCTCATCGCAACTAGAGAAAGCCCCCGTTCAACAACAAAGACCCAACGCAGCCAAAAATAAATAAATAAAATAAATAAATTTTTTTTTAAAAAGTAAGAAAGATCTCAAATCAACAGCCTAACTATACGACTTAAGAAACTAGAAAAACAAATTAAACCCAAAGCTAGCAGAAGGAAATAATAAAGATTAAAGCAGAGATAAACAAAATAGAGAATAGAAAAACAATAGAGAAAAATCAGTGAAACCATTTTTGTTGAAAAGATCAACAAAACGGACAAACTTTTAGCTAGATGGACTAAGAAAAAAAGGAAAGGCTCAAATTACTAAAATCAGACATGAAAGTGGGAACATTACTACTGATTTCACAGAAGTCAGTAAGAGAATACTATAAACAACTGTACACCAACAAACTGGATAACCTAGATGAAATGCACAAATTCCTAGAAACACAGAATCTACCAAGACTAAATCACTAAGAAACAGACAACCTGAATAGACCTATAACTAGTAAGGAGAGTGAATCAGTAATAAAAAAAAAAAAGCTCCCCGACAAAGAGCAGTCCTGGACCTGACAGCTTCACTGGTGAATTCTACCAAATATTTAAAGAAGAACTAACACCAATCCTTCTCCAACTTTTCCAAAAAACTGAAGAGGGAACACTTCCTAACTCATTCTAGGAGGTCAACTTACCCTAACGCCAAAGCAAGGCAAAGAGACTACAAGAAAAGGAGACGAAGGAGCAACGTCCCCTAAGAATACGGACACAAAAATCCTCAACAAAATACGAGCAAACCAAATCCAGCAGCGTATTAAAAGGACTATGCACCATGACCAAGTGGGATTTATTCTTGGAATAAAAAGACGAACAATCAATCAATGCAAGGAAGCACATTAACAGAACAAAAGAAAAACATGCGGATCTTCTCAATGGATGCAGAAAAGGCACTTGACAAAGTAGAAAATCCTTTCACCATAAATATGTTCAACAAACTAGAAACAGGAGGTACCTGGTATGTTTTTTCCCATACTACCAAGCTATTAACTCAATTCTGACACCATCTCCCTGCAGGTAGCGTCAGAGCCCACAGGTTAAGGGCTCAGTCCTACCAGACTGCCCACCACCCCACTTCAGAGGCCAGCGGCCAGTCCAGGTTGACACCTGGGCTTCTGACCCACGGCTATAGATTGGAGGCTTACCACCCCCTCCGCAATTCGATTAATTTGCTACAGCAGCTCACAGAACTCAGAGAAACATTGAACTTCCCAGATTAACTCAGGAACAGCCAGAAGGAAGATGCACAGGGCGACGCATGGGGAAGGGGTGCGGAGCTTCCACGTGCTCCAGGAGCCACTCCCCCAAATCTGACCTGAGAGCTCTCTGAACCCCATCCTTTTGGGGTTTTAAGGAGGCTTCATTGCATAGGCACAATTGATTAAATCATTGGCCCTTGTTGGAGATTAGTTCAACCTCCTGCCCCTCACCCCTCCCTGAAGGTCAGGGGGTGGGACTGAAAGTTCCAAGCCTCTAATCTCTTTGTCTTTCCAGTGACCAGCCCCATCCTGAGGCTATCAGGGCCCCCACCCTAAATCACCTCCTAATGAATGACAAGACACTCCTATCACTCAGGAAATTCCAAGGGTTTTAGGAGCTCCTTGCCATAAACTAGGGACAAGAACCACATACATTTATTTCTCATACCCTAGAAGGAAACCAGGAAACCACCTCAATACAAGAAAAGCCATACATGAAAAACCCACAGCAAACATCACACTCAATGGTGAAAGACTGAAAGCTTTTCTTTCAAGATCAAGGACAGACAAGGATGCCCACCATCACCATTTCTATTCAACAGAGTACTAGAGGTTCTAACCAGAGCAGCTAGGCAAGAAAAAGAAATAAAAAGCATATAAATTGAAAAGGAATAAGTAAATTATCTCTGTTCACAGATGACATAGAAAACTGATTCCACAAAAACATTGTTAGAACAAAGAAAGTCAGCAAAATGGCAGGATACCAAGTCAACACATAAAAATCAGTTGCATTTCTATATCCTCACAATGAATAACCCAAAAAGGAAATTAAAAACACAGTTCCATTTATATTAGCATCAAGAATAAAATACTTGGGCTTCCCTGGTGGCGCAGTGGTTGAGAGTCCGCCTGCCAATGCAGGGGACGCGGGTTCGTGCCCCGGTCCGGGAGGATCCCACATGCCGCGGAGCGGCTAGGTCCGTGAGCCATGGCCGCTGAGCCTGCGCGTCCGGAGCCTGTGCTCCGGAACAGGAGAGGCCACAACAGTGAGAGGCCCGCATACCGCAAAAAAAAAAACAAGAATAAAATACTTAAGGATATATCTAACAAGGAAGTGATAGACTTGTACACTGAAAACTATAAAACAGTGCTGAAAGAAATTAAACAAGACACAAATAAGTAGACTGACATCTCATGTCTATGGATTAGGAGAGTTAATATTGTTAAGATATCAATACTACCCAAAGTGATCTGAAGAGTCAATGCAATCACTACCAAAATCCCAATGATGTTTTTTGCAGAAAAACATCCTAAAATTCTTATGGAATCTCAAGGGACCCAGAATAGCCAAAACAACCTTGAAAAAGAACAAAGCTGGAGGACTCACACTCCCTGATTTCAAAACTTACTGCAAAGCTACAGTAATCAAAACTGTGGTACTGGCATAAAGACAGACATATAGACCGATGGGATGGAATAGAGAGCCCAGAAATAGACCCGCACACATATGGTCAAATGATTTCCAGCAAGGGTGCCAAGACCATTCAATGGGGAAACGACACTCTTTTCAACAAATGGTGTTGGGAAAACTGGATATTCACATGCAAAAGAACAGAGCTGGACCCTCGTCTAACATCATATGCAAAAGTTAACTCAAAATGCAGCAAAGACCCTAAACGTAAGATCTAAAACTATACAACTCTTAGAAGAAAACAAAGGACAAAAGCTTCCCAACGTGGGATTTGGCAATGATTTCTTGGACATGACACCAAGGCACAGGCAACAAAATAAATAGACAAATTGCACTTCATGAACATTTTATAATTTTGTGCATCAAAAGACACCATAAACAAAGTTAAACAAACAAAAAAACCCTCACAGAATGGGGGAAAATGTTTGCAAATCATATATTTGAAGTGGGGTTAATATCAGAATATGTAGAGAATTCCTAAAACTCAACAGCAACCAAACAAACAACCCAATTCAAAATGGGCGGGCTTCCCTGGTGGCGCAGTGGTTGAGAGTCCGCCTGCTGATGCAGGGGACACGGGTTCGTGCCCCGGTCCGAGAGGATCCCACATGCCGCGGAGCGGCTGGGCTCGTGAGCCATGGCCGCTGAGCCTGCGCGTCCGGAGCCTGTGTTCCACAACGGGAGAGGTCACAACAGTGAGAGGCCAGCGTACAGCAAAAAAAAAAAAAAAAAAAAAAAAAAAAGGGCAAAGAACTTGAGTAGACATTTCTCCGAAGAAGACATACACGTGGCCAACCAGCACATGAAAAGAGGCTCAACATCACTAATCATTAGGGAAACGAAAATCAAAACCACAGTGAGATGTCACCTCACACCCACCAGGATGGCTACTATCAAAAAACCAGAAAACAACAAGCATTGGTGAAAATATGGGGAAATTAGAACCACTCTGCACTGCTGGTGGGAATGTAAAATGTTGCTGCCACTGTAGAAAACAGTATGGCAGTTGCTCAAAAAATTAAAAATAGAACTACCATATGACCCAGCAATTCCATTACTGCATGTGTACCCAAAAGAATTGAAAGTAGGGTCTCAGAGATATTTCTACACCCATGTTCATAGCAGCATTATTCAGAGTAGCTAAAACACAGAAGTGACCCAAGTGCCCATGTCAGATGGATAAACAAAATGTAGTCCGTCCATCCATACAATGGAATATTATTCAAACTTAGAAAGGGAGGAAATTCTGACACCTGCTTCAACGTGGATGGACCCTGAGGACACGATGCGGAGTGAAATAAACCAGACACAAAAGGACAAATTCCGTGTGATCCCGCTTCTGTGAGGTCCCTGGAGGAGCCACACTCACAGGGTGGGGCCGGGGGTGGGGGGAGGGGGTGGGCAGTGAGTGTCTCATGGGGGCAGAGTGTCAGTTTGGGAAGATGAGGAAGTTCTGGAGACGTATGGTGATGATGGCTGCACAACAATATGAATTCAGGTTTTATCAATGAACTATACACTTAAAAATGGTTAAGATGATAAATTTATTTTATGTGTATTTCACTGTGATAAAAAAAATTGGGGGAAAAAAAGGACTGAAGTTCTGATACACGTTACAACATGGATGAAGTTCAAAAACATCACGCTAAGAAGCCAGTTACAAAAGACCACATATCATATATTCCATTTACATGAAACGTCTACACCAGGTAACTCCGTAGAGATGGCGCCGTTTGGTGGCTGTCGGGCACTGAGCGGAGAAGCTGTGACTGCTCGTGGGCACGAGGTTTTCTTCCTGAACGTGTTTCAGAAACAGCAGAGGTGGTGAACCTACTAAATGCCACTGAATTGTTCAGTTTAAAGTGGTTAAAATAGCACATTTTATGTTAGGTGTACTTTACACCATTTTTTTAAAAACCCTATAGAACCTATTAAATTCAGGCTGACAACCTGCACAGAAGGTGCTGGAAGGGGCTTTACTGCCACAAACACAGACCCAGCCGGACATGCCCAGGTATGACCTCGAGGCTGCATCTCTGCCGCGTGTCCCTGTCTGGCTACCGCCCGTCAGACCCGCCAGCATCTGCACGCGGTCCTGACCCAGGTCAAGGGTGCCATTTGTCCCACCAACCTGACCCTTCTCACTCGCCCAGCCTTGGCAGTGAACACCAACGCCCAAGCAGGTGCCAGGATCACGCCTGCACCCGGGCCCGTCAGGGGACCAGCGCAGGGCCGTCCTAACTGCCCAAGGGCAGCGTCACGATCGAGCTGGACGAGCAGAGCCAGGGAGGGGATGCCACCCCTACCCTCCGACAGCGGAGAGGCTGCTGGAATGTTCCAACAAAAGCGAGTGGCCTGGAGCATGGAGCCGCCCCTGGTGAGCATCTCAAGGACCTGCTTGCGAGTGGGGATGGCCCCACATTCTCCGCATTCCCCCGTGGTGATGCAGCCCCTGCCCACGAGTCAGCCCACGTCACCCTCCGGCAGAGACCCTGTGACCCCCACGACCCCAGGAGAGCACCGCATCGGCTGAGCCGACCCCCATCACCATCCCCTACATGAGGCCCCAGACAAGGCGGCGTCCATGTGGGGATGAAGCCAGGAGGGCACCGAGTCAGGGACAGAATGGGCAGGCCTGAGGCCCTTGGGGCGGCACTGCCGGGGCCCTGGCCTGAGCTGATGGCCGGGCAGCCGGAGACCGAGATGCAGAGATGCTTGGGCGACCCTCGCGCTGTGGGCCAGCACGGGCTGCTGGTGACGGCTCTGGGCAGACAGACAGCCTGTCACTGTGGTTGAGAGCCATCAAGGGGGCAAAGAAACGAGCTGGGGGACCCCTCGTACAGAGCACAGTGGAGGGGACCCTCCTTCCAGCTGGAAGGTCTACCTTATTTTATCCTTTTATGTGTCTGAAAAGACAACGTGAACTATCAAAAGTGTGCCCTTTCCGTGAGACATGGGTACCCTGGGGCGGGGGGTCACGGGGAGGGGCAGCCCTGCGGGGCATGAGGACCCCCGGGGAGGCCCACCCGCCTCCGAGCCCCCCACCTACGAGCTCCTCTCTGGCCACCTGGGGCTCCTGCGGGTGGGCTTCTGCTCCCAACTGGCTGCACTCCCCACCCCCTCAGTGTCCTGCCTTGACCCACGTCCTGGCAGGTCCAAGGGCCACTCGCAGTGAAACCGCACATGCGCACAGGAGCCTGCTGACCTGGATGGGGCGGGCGGCGGCCAGAATGTCTTACCTGTGGGACTGACTCCCCCCTGCCCGCCTTCTCAGGGCGGCTTCCAGGCCTCAGAAGCTCCAGGCTCGCCCCCCACCTCTGGCTTTATCTACCACCAGCGGACATCTGCCTCCCAGCCAGGACGCACTGGGACTGCTCACCCTCCCCCCAGCCTTCCCAGACCTGCCCCTCACGTCCGCCCCCTGGGGCAGCACCTCCCGCCCGGCCCCTGGGCTGCTGTGGCCTCTTCAGACTGCCTGCTCCACTCCCGCCAGGACTCCACGATCGGGGTGTCTCCATGGCCTTGCTCACTGCTCCTCCAGGGTCCCCTGTTCTCTTTGGGAGACCCCAAGGCCCGGCCCTCTTCACCGGCCACACCCTCCGTGGCCTCAACAACCTCCTCTATGCTAAGGGCTCCCAAATCTCTCTTCAGCCCCGACTGCTCCCCGAAATGCGAGACTCATGCACCCAAGTGCCCACTCAACAGCCGCACTGGGTCTGACAGACCACAGACTGAGTCCGGCCTCTGCTCACATCTGCTCCCAGCCCACACAGGACGCTGCTGGCACCCAGAGGCCGGGCCCAGGGACCTGATCCGGAGCCCACCCTGGGACCCCCTGCTGGCAGGAGGCCGAGCCAAGTCCCCCTAACTGAACAAGCAGCCCCCGTGGTCCAGAGCCCCTCAGCACCAGGCCAGGGCCCGAGGAGGGTCTGGTGATCGGTGTAAAGTTTCTCTACGCCCCATCCAGTGGGGGCCCTGCCCTGAAAGACAAGGCAGGGCATGCTGTTCAGGGTCGGGGGCCTCCGGGGCGTGGTCAGAAGCTCTCCTCTGACCCACGGGCCCTGGGACTTCATCTTCAACCAACAGACCTGCCGTGGAGGAGGAACGGATGCCTCCCTGGGGGGCCCAGTATGGACTGGGAGGGGCCGATGACCAGGTCTGGGGGTGGCCGCAGCTGGGACAGACACATGGGAGCAGTGTCCAGCCATCCCAGCCAGGGCCCTTCCCGCCGGGGGACATCAGGGCTTCTCCTGGGCTTTACCTCATGGCACCACTGACCAAGCCGGTGCCCTGTCTGATGGTGGATACAACCCTAGCCAAGGGCGAGGACACCAGTGAAAAGCCCACACGAGGCCACACCAGCTGCCCGCACCTAAGCCTCAGGCCACCAAGCTCCTTCCTTCCCCGCCTCGCAGAGCAGACACGTCAACCCATCACCGTGACACATCATGGGAGAGGCAGTACTCACTGTCTTCTCCTGGACAGGGCATGCCTGGCTCCTCGGGGATGCTGGGGAAAACTGCACAGAGAGAGAGAGAGAAAGAGAGAGAGCGTGTCAGTGCCCACTGCGGCCTCATGAGAAGTCCTGCTTGGAGTCAGGCTGCCCGTAAAGCCCCCGTTGCGATGAGAGCCTGATCTTGGGAGATGCTCATCAAGGCAAAACCTTGGAAACCCAGCACATCGATGTGTGCCAAACTCCCCTTGATGAGACACGGAGCTGCACGGAATAATTCAGGGGAAAAAGCAACCAGAGGGGTCTAGAGAGCAGAGCCGTCCCAGGAGGACTCCTGATGTGTACTGGTAAGTCCATATGGAAATGGGAAGGAACCGAAATTCCCTTGAAAACTGACTTTTGAAAGCACATTTCGTTCCACTTCTTTACACTCAAAATGGAGTTCAAAATTAAGCGTGTTAAAATATACCCTAGGCTTCCACAATAAGTTACTAGAAAAGAAGGTTAAACGTACTAAAACCTAGCTAAAATGACCTTTTTCTTAGTCTAGAAAATAGAGTGAATTTTGAAAGTACCAAACCTTTTTCACTGTTGAGTCAACACAGACGTGCTAACCACCACCACGCAGTGGACGAGCGTAGGTTTGACATTTAACCCACGTTCATACAAAGGGCTACAAAAACTAGGTATTTTAACCAACCACTAGTCAAGTGTCAGAGAGAACGAGGGTCCGACAGAAAACCGTGGACAGGGGCTTCCCTGGTGGCGCAGTGGTTAAGAATCCGCCTGCCAATGCAGGGGACACGGGTTCGAGCCCTGGTCCAGGAAGATCCCACATGCCGCGGGGCAGCTAAGCCCGTGCGCCACAACTACTGAAGTCCGCACGTCTAGAGCCCATGCTCCACAGCAAGAGAAGCCACTGCAACGAGAAGCCCGCGCACTACAACGAAGAGTAGCCCCCGCTTGCCGCAACTAGAGAAAGCCCACGCGCAGCAACGAAGACCCAACGCAGCCAAAAATACATTAATTAAATTTTAAAAAAAAGAACACTGTAGATGGTTTCGTGCACCGGTCCTGGCTCTTGGGCTCAGCCGTCCGCGGCCTCCGCCTGACTATAAGCTGCACCAGAAGCGGATGCAGAGCAGCAGGGCGGCCACAGCTGCCAGAACTATGTTCTCTCCGCAGACACCCTGCAGAACCCCAAAGTGCTGGGGGGCACAGTCTGAAAACCTGCGATTTAAAGACGATACTGACACGATAGCAAGGAACACCTCCCGCGACTCAATTTCTACCCAGCGCTGAGCTTAACCAGCGGAGGAAGGCTGTGAGCTGCAGAAGGCCCCGGGGAGCATCTTGTCCGCCCCGGGGGAGGGTCTCGTCCGCCACGGGGCGGGGCTGCTCTGCTGTCCCTGCTCTGCCTGCAGGCACGCAGGCCCCGGAAAGGTGGGGGCAGGTGAGCGATGCCGCCCCCAGGAAACGAGGGCAGTGGGGGCTAACCACCTCCAGGACCCGGGCTTCTCCTTACGCGTAAGAGCAATTTTATCTGGGTGAATAAAATGTAAGGGAAGAACCCCCATCGCATCCTGTTCCACATCCTTCCATCTCGGGCAGCCTAAGTAAGATCTTAAACCGCGATCCTCCATGTGGCTCCTGGTCTGACAAAGCGCCCACGACCTCCCCCACCCCGCCTCCCCCACCCCAACACACACGCACAAACACACCACACACAACCCCCACACCCCCTCCCCAGACCGCCCTCTGGCCCGCA
Organism: Hyperoodon ampullatus; assembly: GCF_949752795.1. NCBI lineage: Eukaryota > Metazoa > Chordata > Mammalia > Artiodactyla > Ziphiidae > Hyperoodon > Hyperoodon ampullatus. The sequence continues at coordinate 980,533 of NC_136915.1, read as the reverse complement.
CTGACCGTGAAGGATGAGCCCTTCGTCCTTGCGCTGACAGGACAGGCGGAAGGCCTCCTCCAGCTCCATCTGGGAGGACACAGTGCAGGGGTCACCTGGTGGACAAGAGACATGGATGAGGCCACCGCAGGCCCAAGGCAGAGGGGTTCACGGTGGCGGGCACCCGAGTTTGGGAGGGTCGTCTCACTGCTTGTGACCAGCTGCCCAGAGCAGAGCTGACCGGACCCAGAGCGGCCAGCCTGACCAGCAGGTCACCCCAGCCAGGGCCCGACATCAGAACCAGTCAAGCCCAGAAGGGCAATGAGTTCACCCACAGCCCGAGAAGGCCACGCGGGGAGCTAAGGCGTCCTAGGTTTCCCGGCCAGGGTGAGAGTAAGCACACTCTTAGCCAGTCCTAGAGCAGAGGGAAGGGCTCCTTGCCCGCTGCGGCTGGACAGAGGCACAGATCCACAGCCAGCCAGCGCCCCACGTGGCCAGGCTCCAGCGGGAAGGGGCGCGGCTAGAGATCTGCCTGCCCCACGTCCAGGCTGAGAGCTGCCAGGCAGTTTCTCCTGGACAGTCTCCCAAAACCTCCGCTTTCTCCGAAGTGTGGCGGCAGGAAAGAAGAGAGGAGGGAGGGGGAGAGAGGAGGGAGGGAGAGGGAAGGAGAGATGGACCCTGGGGCCCCGGCCACCCTTACCCTCCCCACTTCCCCGAGAAAATGAAGCGCTCAGCTTCCAAATCACCCACCAGAAAAACCCGGGATGTGAGGAAGGAAGGTCACGTAAGGAGGGTAAGGGGCCGTGCAAGGTGTGGAGGAGACCCTGCAGCCTCTCCCTGGTGCCCAGACCAGAGCTGGACTTGCAGGGGTGGGTGGCTCCTCCCCCAAGGGGCAGCTCACCCCCACCCCCCCACCCAGTTTGTCCACGCACCTGTCGCAGCCTCTTCCCAGGAAACAGCTTCCAACGACCCCAGTGGGGAAGCTGGTTAAATTTAACCAGTTTAATTCCAAGGTTGTCCATCTCCCCCCAGAAGGGGCTGCGCACAGATTTAGAGGTTTACAACCCGACCGACATGCGCCCAGGCACTACCTTCACTGTCCACCCACTTGAGGGTGAGTGGGTGGCCCTGGTGGAGGTGGCACATCTCCCGCACCTCCTCACAGAGCTTGTCAAAGGTGGTGGCGGAGTCCAGGCTGGTGATCAGGATGTCCCTGGGGCAGAAAGGATGCACAGGTCTCACCACGGAGCATATTTAAGCCACATAAGGTACTGATGATTGATTAACAAAGTTATTGATCAAATAAATGAAGCGACGTTGTCCCCAAAGAGAGTATCACAGCCTCTCCCCAGAACCACTGCCCGCAGTCTACGTAAGTTACCACCACGAGTGCCCTTGTGCACAAAGATCTATCTGGGTGCCTGGATGGGCCTCAGTGGGGCGGAAGGACCAGGGTGGGCGCGGCAGAAAGCACTGCCCACCCCCCGTGGAGGCCGGGCAGACCTGCTCGGACATCAGGAGTGAGGCTGCCAGAGCGGTCACCCACGAAGGGTGGGGCGGCTGGACACAGCCTGTTCAGCTCAGGCCCACCGGCCTCATTACACCGCCCCCCAACCTCCACGGCGCCAACAGGGCCACGTCATATACCTTCAGAAGACGGGCACTGGGGGCGTGGGGGCAGAGGCAGTAACCTATTAGTCCAAGGCCGCAGCTTCTTGAAACCCTGGAGGGACCACTCGACTGCCTTTGGTGCGGCCACAACAGAATTCCAGGGTCGGTTTCTTGGAAAAGCCAGTGCCAGAATGTCACTGCCTTTTGTCTTTTCATCCAAAATGGGGAAGTAGACGCTGGATCACTGGAGACAGCTCAGGGATTCAGGGTCAGCCTTTGAGGGCTGGCCCTTCGGGGGTGAGGCAAGTCAGCATGAGGGAAACGCTCGACCCCCCTAGGATGGGGGGGAGGGGCACCCCCGTGCACTGTTCCCTCCCATCACCCACCACCCAAAGCAGGGATGGCACTGACTCGGGTATGCTTACTGAGACTCTGAGCAAGAACCACTTTAGAACATGCTCCAGTTTGGGGGAAATTCTGCCAGCATCTGACACCACAAGGGTGTGGAGCGTATGAAGGAAGGTCTGAAACCTCCCGTACGAGAGAAATGCGGGGTCTGCTTGGCGCTAACACCGCTGGCTTCTGAAGTCTGTCAAACGTGTGTTTATAAACAGTCTCCGCCCACCAGGTAACAAAATCCAGGGCCACCGAGACCTGTCTGCTGGGCGCCCACCACAGCTGGGGCCCGGCCCACGGGTCACTCACCCTTGCGGGTGGGGGGATATGGCCCCCAGCCACCCACCCGTTCTCGTTGGAACTGGCCCCATCTGCTCACAGACCCACAGCACCTGCCCCGGGGCCCCGAGCTCACCACAGCCTGCGACGTCTTGGCAAACCAAGGCACAGAGGGCTCACATGGCTCATCAGTGGGGTCCCCAGAGACCAAGCCCCCATCGCACCCACCCCATCATCCTGGGGTCACCCAGACTTGGTAACCACGCTGCCCACCCTCGACAATGACCCAGCATCCACCAGTCCCCCTGCCACAGGGAACTCTGGAAGTCAGTCTGCCATCCCTTCACCTTTGACCTCTCCCTGCCCCATGACCCTCCCCCGCAGTTCTGCCCCCACGTGGCAGCTAGTCCCCCACCTCCCAGCATTTCAGGGCCTAGAGTTCAGGTGGGCAGCTCCCCAGTGGTTTGGAGGCGCCCCTGGGCCCCAAGCTCATCATCACCCAGTGACAGCACTGCAGCTCTTCCCTCTAACGCATGACCTTGGCACCAGTGGAGGGACTGTCCCAACCCCTGGCCAGACCCCTGACTACCACCCCCAATGTCATCCCAAACCCGAATCAAGCGGCATCTCTGAGCAAAACGGGATCCTGAGGCTACCTGCTCAGGGGCGCCAAGACAGAGCCCAGGGCTGGGGCATCAGCCTGCTGGACGGCCCCTCCCAGGACTCCTGGGTCTGCCCAAGCCATGCACCCAGGCCCGGGCTTTGCACACAGCAGGCCCTCAATAAGAGTTCTGGAAGACAAGCTTGAGCTGCAGAGAAAGAAGATCCAGCCAAGTTGTTCCTGTGATCTCAGAAAAGCCGGCAGAGCAGGGTCTCCAAACCCAGCATGCATCACCCGGAAACCCCCTGAAAACACAGAAGCTGCAGGACCCCCAGACCCACCCTCAGAGTCCGGTGACTGCACACCCTCCAGAGGCCCAGCTGGCGAGGGGGAGACCGTGATCTCAAGCCTCTGGAGGGCCTGGGGCAGGGAGGGGAGGGGATGGGAAAGGGCGACGGGGAGAAGGCATCCCCCCCAGTGGGGGCGGCTGACGACCCCCGCTGACGACCCCCTATTTTTAAGAATAGTGTCTCCACATCTGATATTCAGTTCTTGGAAGATGCTGGAAACAACGTGGAGGTAGACGAGTCTTTGTTCCAGGAAATGGATGACTTGGAGCTGGAGGATGATGAGGGTGACCCAGACCACAACCCTGCTGCTGACCGGGAAAGTGACCTGACCGACTAACAGACTATCCCGTCTTCAGAGAGGCGTGACTGCCACAGCACCTGCGGCTGTGCTAAGAGGGTGTTGAATTTCCTTTCTTTTTTTCTAAGAAAAAATAATTTTCAGGAGAATATTCTTCTGGTGGCTTTCAGCATCGAACTTAATAAGCTGATCTTAAAATTTCAAAAAAAAAAAAAACAGAATAGTGTCTCCCATGTATCTGACCCTCAGCTCCCGGCCCTGCTGCTTAAAAATAACCTGCAGTGGCAGCACAGGGACAGAATTTCACTGGGACCCACGGGGTTTGGATAAGTGAGTGCGGAGCGCAGCGGACACTTTCCGGAGCCAGCATAGGGTCGACGCCCGCTGAGGACTGTCTCCCAACTCAGACGCCAGACTCTCTCCTCCCGGGGAGAGGCGCCAGTCCGGAGCACTTCAGGGAACGCACCGGGAGGCGGGAGGCGCTGGGATCGAGGAGGAACGGTCAGCCTGGGGCAGAAATGAGGAGGGTGGGGGGAGAGAAGGAAGAGTGGGAGAAGGAGGGGAGGAAGCCGCAGCTGGGAGGGGGAGGGAGGAGGGGGAGGGGACTGCCAAGGGGCAGAGGAAAGGGGAGGAGGGGGGAGGGGAGGAGAGAGGAAGGAGGGGAGGTTGGGAAGGGAAAGAAGAGGGAAGAGTCTAGGGTGTGGCCTCATCGGCCGGGAAACCAGACTCAACAGGTCACATTTCCCCCGGTAACCAAAGCGCTCTCCAGGGGCCCAAGCCCGGGGAGAGGACGGACAGGCAGCTCAGCCAGAACGCTCCCTGAACTCTGCCCACGACAACTGCCTGGTCCGCCTTCCACCCCTGGCTCAGTGCCTACTTGAACTCGTCCTGGGGGAAGGCTGGGGGTCTGGTTCTCACCTGCCCCCTGGCCTCTCCGGGTGTGGACTTCCTCTCGCTAAGGCTCAACTCTGATTTTCAGTCACTTGTTGCTCAATTCCATGGTTCCAGGCAGGGAAGAGAACTGTCTCTGCTGTATGACAGCCACTCCTTACCCTCAGCGAGCCAGGACCCTCGGACCAGCCGAGGCCCAGGACCTGGCTGACACCTCACCAGCTTCAGTCTGCAGCCCACCTTGCCAGCCGAAAGACAAGACCCCCTCAGCCTCTTCAGATGGGCTAGCCAGTCATTCCCCCCCCCACCAGAAATCCTTCTCCTGGGGCACTGCCACCAATTCCCCTTGCTGCCCCCCTCCACTGCGTTCCCAGGTGGTCAGGCTGAGGACAGCGAAGAGGGCAGGAGAGGCCTGACAGACACCCCAAACAAGGTGTGCTCACCAGCTCGAGCCCGAAGCCCCTCCTCCGGTGCCCCTACAGCCGAGACCACCAAGTTCATCTGCGGGGCCAAGGTCGGCTCCCCTCCCCACTCCCCGAAAAGGCGACCCTGGGAGCAGCCAGGTCCGATCTGGGGGCTCCCGGAGACCAACACCAGTGGAAAGAAGCAGCAGCAAAGGCTCCTAGTTCTCCGACCTCAGTCTGCACTGAGCGCGCAGCGCGGTCCCGGCCTCTGGGCGCAGCCCCTCCCCCCCCAACCAGGGCTGTCCCGACGCGACCGAGAATCCAGCGAGCGCTCTCTGGGCCAGGCCAGGCGCTCCGGTCACTGACCCCTGTGGGCGCCGGCTCGCCCCATTTCACAGGGAGGCAAGTCGAATCCAGGCGCCGAGCGCGGACGCAGGGCCCCCGCTCTTCCAGGCGCCCTCCATTCGCGCGACCAGCCGGCCCACCGCACCTGCCCTTCACCCGGTCATGAAACGGTTCTGAAACTGAGACCTGGTCGGGTACATTGGAAGAAGTTTAGGAAAATCTCGGTTTTTAAAACCTGCCAGCCATCTTCACAATCTGACAAAAACTTTCGTCCTTACAGGTTGTGGCCTGAATGTTTCGGCCAACTTTCCAGGGAGAGTGTCAACACAGGGCCCGGGGCTGCGGGGCGTGCCAGACGCCCGCCTCCCCTCCGGGCAAGTCCCAGCCCAGGAAAATATCGTCGGGGCGGGGAGAGACCCGCATGGCCGCGCGCTCCGAGCTGGGCCCGGCGACCCCGAGCTAGGGCGCCGGGGGGCCAGGCCTACCCCACCCTGCCCGCGAACTTCCCCGCCGGTGACGTTCGAGTGCGCCCGGAGCGCCCGCTTCGCCCGCGGCCGCCTCCAGGCGCTGGCGCCTCCGGACCTCCCGGGACGCCCCTGGGCCCGGAGGGGCCTCGCTGTCCCCTCCCTCCCGCGCCACGGCCGGCTGCCCCCAGCCCTCGGCCTCCCGAAGCTGCGACGGCCGGCGCTGTCGGGGGCCGCTCCCCGCGCCCGGCTCCGCCCTCGGCCCCGCCGCCTCGGCGCACACGCCCCCCCGCCCCGGCCGGGCCCTGCCGTCGGGCGCTCGCGCTCACCCGCTGTAGTGCGCCTTCAGGCGGACGCGGCCGCCGCTCCCGTCCATCTTGCGGCCGGTCCTGCTGGGCATGGCGCGCTCCGCCGGCCGCCGTCAGCGCTGCACCCCGGACGCTCGGGCCATGGCGCAGGGCCCCAGCGGCCGGGCCGGGGCGCAGGTGGGGCAGACGGCGGAACGCGGAAGGGAGCGCGCGGTGCGGGGACCGAGGAGCACCGGTTCGGCCAACTCCGCGGAACTTGGCGGCGGGCGGGGCGGGGCGGGGCGGGGAGGGGGCGCGGCCGGCGCGCGCGCGCCAGTGGGGGCGCGCACGGAGTCCGGCGTCAGGCCTCGCGGCGGGCGGGGGGTGTCCGAACATGGCCGACCCGAGGCCTAGCCGGCGGCCAATCGGCGGGGCGGGCGGTCTCGGGGCGGAGGCGGTGGCACCTGCGGCCAATGAGGTTGAGGAGGGGCCGCCACCTGGGCCAATCCCCGGGGGACCCCGCGGCCGCAGCCCAATGGCGCGGCGCGGGGCGGACTACCTGTCGGGCGGGGCACGGCCCCACCTGGGGCCAATGGGGGCGCGCGCGGCCCGGCTCTGCCCGGCAACCGACGCCCCAAGTCTGCCCCGCGCGCTGGCCCCTAGGTGAAGTGGGCTCCCGGGGCCGCGGTTCCCAGGTGGGCACCCTGCGCTGCGCGCCCCGGGAACTTGTTGGAAATTCAAGCCTTCGGCCCAGCCCAGACTCGCTGAATCGAAACTCCAGCAGTCTGTGCTAACAAGCCCGGGTAAATCGGGTGAGCGCGAGTCTGCGAGCCGCTGGGCTAGGGGACAGCGGGGACGGGTCGCCCGTGACGAGTGCGGCTCGCCGCTCAGACCCTGGATTCCGAACGGCGCTCGGACCGCGTGACCCGCGTCCGGCCAGCCTACAACTGCGGAGACAGACTGCGAGGAGCAGAGAAGCCAGCGAAGGTCACGGCCGGCAGGTCCGGGCCCAGTGGGTTCTCCCGGCCGCAGCCGCCCTCCTCCTTCTGCGGGAGGTTTGTCTACACTCGCTAGCCTGCTCCTCTGCTGCAGTTCACTCCTCGGTTCGGGACAAGGAGGCTGCGTTTGTCCAGCTCGCCCGTGACCTTCACTTCTGAATCCACATCCTCTCTGGGTCTTATTAACACCGTGCGTTTGTTCCGGACTGTCGCCTTGGAATACTATCCACGCCCCCACGCACCAGGTGCCTGCATCCTGGGCCCATCCCTTGCTGGTTGCATCCACAGGGGCCCAAATCTGCAGTCTGTGGGACCCCAGCTGGGCACCAGGTGCGCACGCCGGGCTCAGAGATCTACAGACCCCTCATCCCTGCCGCCCCTGCCAAGGCCTGTCCTACTCTGGGCCACACCCCTGTTGCCTCCCTCCCCTTCCCCACCCCACCCCGCTGGCCACCTCTGACCCCCCCGACTCCAGTCCCGTCTAAGCCTTCACCACTCTTCACCTGGCCAGTTGTAAAGATTTCCCATTCACTCTTTCATTCCACAGAGTTTCCTGGCGCCTCCCAGTACGGGGTGCTGGGTGTCCCTGGAGAACCACATGGACACAGTCCCTATGGTCATAGGACCCATATTCTCCCTAGAGATGGACACAGAGAAACCTGTTGACAGCCCACCTCTCACCTATTTAGGGTGCTGTGAACTCTCCGTCCTAAAAAAAACAGAACTGTCTGCACCCCGCAGCCGTCCACCCACCTGCCCATTTCTCTGCTCTTCTCTACAACAAACCGCTGCCCAGAGCTTTCTGCAGCCCTTGTCTCCACTTTATCTTTCCTGCCACTTTCTCTGAGGCCACTGTCACTACCACCTCCTGTGTTTTAAGTCCAGTGGCCAATTGCCAGCTGTTTCTGAATTGGCCCTTGGCAGTGTCCTCAGCCTAGGACGCTGCTGTCTCTTCCTTGAGCCTCTGCCGCCTCCTCGTCAGCCTCTAAATGCGTCCCCACCGCCCCCGCCTCAGTCATGGGTGCTTCTCAAGCCCTTGAGCTGCTCGTGTCCACTTAGGGCTCGAAGTACCATCCCAAGCTCAGATGGCCTCGCTGGGCTGATTCCCCTACCATCACACCTCTCACCCAGCCAGAGCTCCCTGACGTGCCGTCCTCCACCTCAGGGCGCCCACCCCTTCTTTCCTCATTCTCACCTCAAAACTCCTGCGGCTTCCTTTGCTTCCTCTCCCTCTTACACCCAGCCCACCACCATCTGCAGATCCTGGCAGCTCCAGATTCCTGCCGTGTCGACCACCTCCACTGCTGCCACCTGGTCCAAGCCTCCAGTTTCCCTAAAACCTAAGTCCATCTGTGTCCAGCTCTCTGGTGTTCAAGACCTGCAGGGGTCTGCGTCGTCCTCAGGGACCCCAGGCCTTTCTGCCCGGTCTCCCGCCAGCCTCACTGTGGCTCTTTCCACACCGGGCCCCTGGCTCCCTCCTGGCTCAGGGCCTTCGCATGTGCTGTGACACCTTTGCCCAGACCCACACTTCCCTTGAGTCTCTACTAACGTCCACGTTAGTCTGCTCCCGACCCCACCCCGTGGGCACTCCTCCACGCCCCGGCACGGGCACCGAGCTCCCTGGCTGTCAGGTGCATGTGGAAGGGGAGGGGTCCGAGGGTTTGTCACGTGAGGGGAGCAGGAACCTGCAGCCCAGAGGTGAGTGTGTGGGATGCAGCGCCCTGTGCCAGCCCCTCACCTGGCCCCGTGGCCAGCACTGTGGCTGTGTTGCCTGGGCCACCGGGAGCCCAGCCTGGCACAGGACCTTGGGCACGTCCTGATGGGCGGAGAAGAGCAAGACATCCCACAGCACCACCCCCGCCCCCATCCCCCCCACCCCACCCCCGCATTCGGGCTTCCTGCCTCAGAGCGTGGTGAGGGCAGAGGAGGAGGGGCCAGGGGGGCCAGTCCTTGATGCCCTCTTCCCCCTGCTGGCAGCATGGTCTAGCAAGGGTCCCTTCTCTGGGCACCATCTCCTGGACATGCCCCATCCAAGGCCCCACCGGACACAAGAGCCCTTTCTAACCAGGGAAGCCCTGGTCAGGGTAGGAGCTCTGAGCATCCCAGGTGGCCCCGTGGGTACTGGCCGCCGCCTGCAGACCTGAGTGCCACATGGGACCCTCTGTCCTGGAGTCTGGAAGCTGGGTCACCCAGTACTGGTGAGGAAGTCCGAGGTGGGGCCGGTAGCTGCCTGCTCAGGGTCAGGTGGGTTTGGAGGGTGGGGCCTCTGTTCCCCATGGGGGTTGGGGGAGGAGAAAGGCGTATTCCAGGAGGGGGGTCCCCGACCATGTCTAGCCCCAGGCCCGGGTGAGGGCACATGGGTTGCCTGCGGTGCCCAGAACACTTCCCTGAGGCCGCCGGAGGGGGGAGGGTGAAGGACCCTTCCCCCACCAACAAGTTCTGCAAAACAACGACCTGCTGCCCAGGCCAGCAGACCCCCTCCAGAGGGCAGGGCCACTGAGCCATCCCTCTCAGGGCCTCGAGGACAGAGGGCTTGGTCCCGACTGAGCGACAGGCAGCTGTGCCTGCCTGGCATCCACTTCTCGCCCTGCATCCTGGCCACAGGCGTGGGGTGTTTGGGTAGTTGGCGGGGTTGGGACCCCATCAGCCTGGGTCACTGCTGTATCCTGACTGCGTCAGGCATCTGGCACACCTGGAATGAATGAATGAATGAATGAACGAATGGGTGAAGACCCCTCAGAAATGTTGGGACCCGTCGTCCTCCTAGGTCCCCAGGCCTGTTCTGGGGCCCACCCGTCGGCAGGCTGCAGCATGATGATGTCACCTGGGGCAGAGTAGCAGTGACCCTTGGACGGAGGCGTAGGCTGGATGGACCCGCAAGGGGCCCGGCAGCTGAGGGCTGGTCCTTTTCACTCCGGGCAGTTTCTGTATTTCCCAATTTTCCACAAGGATCTCATATACTTTCATGATCACAAACACCTATTATTTCCAAAGTGAAAAGTACAAATGTGTGTTGTTATTAGCTGATTATAAAAGTGACAGTGGCTCACTGTAGAGGTCCAACAGCACGGCAGGTGCAGGGAGAGGAGAACTTCCCCCTGCCCGGCCCCCCCAAACGCAACCGGGCCTTCTGACCCTCCTGTCACCTGGGACCCAGGGCGGGGCTGCAGCCTGTGCATCCCACCCGCTGTGGGACCGCGGGGAGGAGGCGGGCAGGGCCGGCAGAGGGCAGAGTGGGGCGCCAGCGTGTGGCTCGCCCCCTGATTTTCTTTGTTAAATGTTCTTCATGAGTACTTTCAACAACTTTGAGCTCCTCTAGGTGAAAGGTGAGGGGCAGGTGGAGTTTACGCTCGGTGAGCCTCGTCAGACAGAAGCAGAGGTCTCCCGTGGGGGTCGGTGGTCCCTCCTGAGGGGTCCTTCTCAGAACCCCGCCTGGGGGCCTTCCTCATCAAAGCTCACAGGCTGCATCTGTGCCGACTCAGCACTTGGGGCTGCCCAGGAAGAGGTGACTGCGGAGCCAGCATCTGCTTGGGCCCGTGGGGTGGGGGTGGGGGTTTGGGCATCCCGCCAGGGGTGACACCGACCCGGGCGGGGCCTAGCGAGGAGCACTCAGGTCACGGGAGAGCCCGTGACGCCCGCGGACAGGCGCTTGGCACGCGCAGCTGTGGGAGGGATGGGCCGCAGATGTTTCCTTTCTTCGTCTCGGATCTCGGGATTTGGAGACACTGGTTCGATGTCAACATTCGTTTCACCTGCTCCTTCATTTATTCAAGGGAAGTCGACTGCGGGCCGACTGGGCGCTGCACCCTGGCGGGGGACAGGTCACAGACCTGGCAGCTTGGTCGGAGAGAGCGAGGTCTGCCTAGGGCCCGGGAAGGGAGGCTGGCTGTGGGGCCTGAGGGCGGGAGGGGTGGGGCATGAGCAGAGGGGCCGGGCGGCCTGAGAAAGGCCCTGGGGGCCCAGGGAGCGGGACGGCCTACGGCGTGGGGCAGACCCCGGTGGGGGGGGGGCCTGTGTGTACCCGAAGGGCTTCCTTCAGCAGAGGGTTACGGTTTCTTGCCCGGCACTGCCGGCATTTGGAGCAGGTGCGTCGCCGCGGCGGGGCCGGTGCCTTGCGGGGTGTGGAGCCGCATCGGAGCCCGCCCCCCCGCAGGCGCCTTCCCGCGGGCGCAGTGCTGCGAGTGCCCGGCAGAGGCCGCGGCGGGGACACGGCCGGAGGTGCGGAGCCGCTCGCGGGGTCCTGGGCGGGGCCGGAGGCCAGCCCGGGAGGGGCCGCTCCAAGGTCACCCCTCCGAGGGCCTCAGCCCTGTCTTCCCCCTGCAGTGGCGCGTTCTCAGCTTAACCGTCAGTTACACTGATGGTCCCTGTTTCAAAGCGCGGCGAGGCTTGTCTGCGGGTTGGACCCAGACAGTCTCCGTGTGCATGTGCCAGAGGAGGTGCTAGGAGAGGCCGCGTCCGCAGAGGTAGGAAGCGGGGACCGGGGGTTGCTGTGTCCAGGGCTGGAGAGGGGCTGGCGGGACCCTGACTGCTTGGCTGGGAGGGGCTGGAGGCTGCAGAGCCAGGCAGTTCCTACACGTTCACGGCTGAGCCTCACACTGAACGGGTGAGGACCGCGAGGCAAGGCACCTCCAGGGTCAGACCCTGCGCCAGGCATCACCCCTAGGACGTGCCCCATTCTGTGGAGGAGGACACTGAGCGTGAGGGTGACCCAGTGCTTTGTCCAGGGTCTCAGGGCTGGGACCAGACCTGCCCAGGCCAATGGGGACAGGTGCACATCTCTCCTTTCAGGCCAGGGGTGCCCACAGAGCAGGGCCTAGGACAAGCAGGTCGGAGCACCGTGGAGAGAGGCGCGCTTCCTGTCCTGTGGCCGCTGGGAAATGGAGTCTGTCCCGCTTATCCTGTCCCCAAGCCTGCCTGGGATTGTGTTTACAACCCAAAGCGAGCCTGCCTTGCCGGCAGCACCCACAGAACGGTCACCATGGCAATACGGAGCAAGCGCTATTTTAGCCACAAGAGGCATCACAGGGAGACGCGGTGGCAGAGTCGAGACAGGTCCCCCACTCTCCGCCCGTGCTCCTCACCCATCCTCGCCTGTCCACACCAGGCCACCTGCATCAGGACCCACCGGGCCGAGGTGGCACCGCCTCACTGAGCCCGCCTATCAGAGCGAGAGGCTGCGGCCCCAGGTGGGCGTGGCCTGAAGCCCAGCATTGCTTCTAAACTGCATGTTGTTAACCCCAGCCTGGGGGGGGGGGCGCGCAGAAGACCCCCGTCCAGCAGGGGAGGTGCAGCTGGGACCACCTTCCAGAGACAAGTGCACAAAACACGTCTGCATCATTGGGTCCAATCATTCCACTTCTGGGAATCTGCTTTAAGGAAAGAACTGGAAATGCAAACGTTTGCAAACCAGCTGTCTCCATGTCAGCTGCAGGCTCAAACGTGGGAGGTGACCTGCCTGGCCACCGGCTCCGCACGACCTTTAGATGGAAAGTTGCACACTCACAGGCACGTACACATGCAACACAACACACAGGTCCATGCGTGTGCAGACACGTGCACACACCTGGGCTTGTGCTCACCCAGGGCAGGCAGGAGCAGCTCTGCCAGGACCCCTGCCGGGTGGCCCCGGAAACCAGCAGATGGAAGAGCAGGCCCCCGTCCAGCGGGAGGCTGTGTCCAGGCGCCTCTACCTGAGGAAAACGTCCCTGCTTCCCCACGCAGGGAGAAGATCACCGGGACCTTGTCACCGAGGGTCAGGAGCCTCCTGTGGACAGGGCCCTGGCTGCCGTCCCCAAGGGACAGCGAGCTGCACCCAGAGGCAGCCCTCAGCCCTCTCTGACCCCTGATGACCCTCGCCGTCAAAGAGCAGGTGGGGTTGACACCTGCTTTCAGGATGGGACTTCATTTCATCTCTGCAGCTCCCACCTGGGAGGGTAGGTGGCTGAGGCTCTGCGGCCCTGGGAGATGCAGCACCTTCCAGGGTCCAGCGCAGATCCCAGGGCAGGCCCCTCCGTGCCCCATCTGCCCCCCCTCCGCACGGTGACCCGGGGGAGTCCCGAGAGCTGTGCCTTCAAGGTCACCCTGAGGGGAAGCCACCCAGCCTAGCCAGACGGTTCCCAGGACCGCTCGAAGGCCGGGCCTGTGGCGTGGGGCCCTTGGTACCTGGGAGAGGGGGGGCTGCGGGCGCCCCAGGCCAAGGACACAAAACCCACAGCTACCCCATCCAGGTGCTCCGGCACCTGGGCCCACCCAGGGAGGGGCCACCTTAAGGGAGGCAGCCCAGGTGGACGCCCTATGCACAGCGGGTTCCATTATAGGAGATGAACTTGAGGTCCAGTAACCACGCATTTTATACCACCTGCCCCTTCCCCTGCGGGGACAAGTCCAAGCTGGGTGCGCAACAGACCTCCTTGGAGAGACAGTGCAGGACAAAAGGCAGGTAGCGTCTTGCTCCTAAGATGTGCAGAGACCCAGAGTCCCGTGGAGAGCAGTCTCCCAGCGGGAAATCGGGACATCGCTTCCTGACTTGGCGGGACCCAGCAGGCCTCCAGGAGGGGTGTCCTGCCCTCGGTGTCCTGGCTGACGACCCTTCCAGGCCTCTGCCTTATTGTCCTTCAGCTCCTTGGCCTCAGTAGAGCCCCAGCCTCTCTCGAGGGTCCCCTCACTCAGCCTCAGTGGACCAGGGCAGGCAGCCCAGAGGCTGGACCACCCGTCTGGTCTGATCGCACTGTCTGGCCTCGCCACTCCACCTCTAAATTGTGTTGAGTCCGGAATGGGGACAGGGGTGTCCCTTCTCCCGTGTGTCACACGCCACTTGCCATGCTGGTACATCAGCTCCCCGAAAATCAAAGCCCCGGGTATAGTGTTTGCCAAGTTCCACGGCGTGAATTCACTGAACTTGGCGTCAGGGAGACGTGTACACATCAGCTCCCGTGAGCCTGGGGGAGCCCCCTCCTCCTCCCCCATCCTCTTCTCCTTCCTGCAGCCCCCCGGGCTGGCGGGGGGGGCTCTCGCATTTCTCAGGACCGACGCTCCTCCGCAGGGCAGCACGCCCTTCCCCACCCCCGGAGGAATAAGTCAGCATCTCCTAGAAGTGCCCTTGCTGTGCTCAATGGGACCTAAGAGACTGCAGGGAATTTTCAAGACACAGCCCGGATTGCAAGTGTACTGTCTTCGCTGCAAATCCTATTTCGAGTATCTAAGCCCAAACACTAACCTTTTGTGTGTCTCCTGTACCAGGCTAATCGCAGCCCAGGCAGACGTGAGCCTTGGGCCAACCAATAACCGTAAGTAGCACCTACCGAGCGGGACGAGGTACGGACCCGCTGCGGGTGCCTTTTAGTAATTATAGCAGTTAGTGTTCACAACAGCCACATACCATCGGTTCCCCATGTAACAGATGACGGTCCCCGGGGCAGGTGGGTCACTTGCCCAAGGTTACATGACAGGCATTCAAGTCCGGAGCCCACACTCTCAGCCGCCGTGTGTACAGGACTTCTCAACCAAGGGGCCATACCTGGGGAGGCAAAACGCGCTCATTTTCCCCCAAACGGTCACCCTGTTACCCTGGGAATCCAGAACCTCCTGGTTGTAGCAGCTCTTGACGCCTGGGCCAGGTCCCCTCAGCTCACCTCCAACCTCAGAGCAGCAGGGGGACAGTCCCCGAGTTCACGGCCAGCGTTCCATCTCCACCGCTGTCCCGCCTGGGACTTCCTCTGACCTGCTCAGCCTGGGGTGGGGCAGCCTGATAGGGTGGAGGCTTAATGTCCCGGGGGCACCCTCGGCTGGGGGCGGGTCGGGGGGGGGAAGGGACCCGGCTGATCCATCCTCAGGACCGTGGTGAGGGGCCCCTCAGAGGGGCTGCGGGGATGGAGACCCCACCCTGCAGAGACAGCTCAGTAACCACACTCCACTAGCTTTTCCTCCTCCATCTCCCCACCTTGCTTGCTCTTGTGTCCTGGGGTCACTTCCCAAGGTCGCCCCAGGCACTGAAGTCCCTGCACAGATGCTGCTTTTGGGTCTTGGAAGAGTCGTGGGGTTGCCACTCAGTGGTGTCATGACAACAGCCTGGCTTCGCTGGTGGAGCATGGGAGGTGAGAAGAGGCCTGCACACCTCCCACTGCTGCGTCTGGAGCCGACTGTGGCCTCAGGGCAGGCAGGGGGAGCCGGAAAGTTCTCCAGGCCACCCTGTCTCCTGCAGCAAGATGGCAGGGGGTGCTGACCATCAGGCCCCAGGTCCAATCCTAGGTGAGGCGACAGATCCCCCCGAGGACTGCCCGTGCGCCTTGGCCTCTCGAGTTGAGATCAGGACCCTGATGGGGAGGAATAGTGCCTGAGGTTCGGGGTCCTTATGAGTGAGTTCACCTGAGGGTCTCGTACCCCTGAGTCATATCCCTCTTGTTTGTGGGAAAGAGGCTTCCCTTGTCGGGGGTCCCAAAAAATACATCTGAGATGGATGCCTTTGCCAAAGGGTGCTTGTTGTATGAGTTTCCTGTGGATGCTGTAACAAAGGACCACAAACCGGAGGGGGTGCTTAAGACAGCAGAAATCTATTCCCAGAGTCCGGAGGCCAGAAGCCCGCGATGAGGGTGTGGGCAGGGCTGGTTCCTTCTCCAGGCAGCAGGGAGGATCCCTGCCAGCCTCTGCCCTAGATTCCGGTGCTTTCCTGGCCATCCTTGGGCTCCTTGGCTTGTAGACACCTCTCTGCCTCTGTCTCCACAAGGTGTCTCCCTGTCTCACTGTGTCCTCTTTGTAAATAGGACACTAGGGTTTGGATCTAGGGCCCACCCTGATCCCATAGGACTTCATCTAAACCCACATCTTAACTGCATCTTCAAGGACCCTGTATCCAACATCACACTCACAGGTACCAGAGAGGAGGACTTAACACGTCACCTGGGGACACGATCCACCCCACCACTCACGCTCTTCAGACTCTTACCCACCCCCCACCGCCTTCCCTCACTGCATCCAGACTGACAGCCGGGACCGAGTCGCAACAGCCTGAGCGGGCATATATATGGAGAACCTGCGGCTCCCAGCTCACACGCGCTTGGCCGTGTGGGAGCAGCTCTGGAGGGTGTTGGATTGGGGGGCGGGGGTGGACGTAAGGCTGGACAGGGGACAGTTTATTGATGTGGGAGCTCACCTGTGACTAGGGGTGGACCGTCTGAGCGAGGTGGCACCAGCCCTCATACAGCTTGGGTCACTGCGCCAAGAGGTGGGTGACCTTAGCGAGCAGAAGTGCTGGCCAGGGACAGTGGGGGGGGGGGAGGGGGAGGATGACTCTTATCATGGCCCCAGGCTGGCCACAGCTGTGGCACCGACTGTGGCTCGTTCCACTAAACCTCCTTGTCATTTGTTGCTGTTGCCGTGACAGCTGCCACCTCGAAGGACCAGTGCCACCCTGAGCAGGCGTGAGTGCTGCGGGGGTGACTGCTGGCAGCTGCCCCCAATGTAAGGTGCAGCCTCTCCAGCGCCCTCCAGAGCGTCAGGGGTGCCCTTCAGCCCTGGGGGTGGGAGTTGGTGGTAAAGCCCCAGACCCTCCTTCTTCAAAAGGACAATTTGGGGGACTTCCCTGGTGGTCCAGTGGCTAAGACTCCACGCTCCCAATGCAGGGCCCCCGGATTCGATCCCTGGTCAGGGAACTAGATCCCATATGCTGCAACTAAGAGTCCGCACGCAGCAACTAAAGATCCCGCGTGCCACAACTAAGAGCCGGCTCAGCCAAATAAATGAATAAAGTTTTTAAAGAAAGGCCTATGCGGGGCCCACTCCCAGGGCTCTGCAGGGGTCCCCAGTGGAATGGGACCTGGTGGCCTACTGTAGACTTTCCCTCCCTCCTCCGTGCTCCCCACACCCTGCTCCTGCATCTGGGGTGTCACCCTCTGCACTGGGTTAAACAGTGTCCCCCCAAATTCATGTCCACCCAGAACCTCAGAACGTGACCTTATTTGGAAATAGGGTCTTTGCAGATGTAATTAGTTGAAGTCACACTGGATTACGGAGCCCCAAATCCGATGACAGGTGCCTTTACAAGAAGAGGAGGGACACGCAGAGAGAAGCCACGTGATGACAGAGGCAGAGACGGAGTGATGCGTCCATCAGGCCGACGGGCGCCAGGAATTGCCAGCAGTGCCAGGAACTGGGGAGAGGCCAGGGACAGGCTTTCCGCCAGAGCCTCCAGGAGCCCAGCCTGCCCACACCTGCATCTTGGAATCCTGGCCTCCAGAACTGTAAGAGCATGAGTTTTCCTTTTTTCTTTTTCTTTTCTTTTTTGGCCGTGCTGTGTGGCTTGTGGGATCTTAGTTCCCCAACCAAGGATCAAACCTGGGCCACAGCAGTGAAAGTGCAGAGTCCTAACCACTGGACCACCAGGGAATTCCCTGAATTTCTGTTGTTTTAAGCCTCCCAGTCTGTGGCACTTTGTTACAGGCACTCCAGGAAACTAATTACCCCTCAAATAAACTTCCTCTACCAGGTCCTTGTCTCAAGCTCTGTTTTTGAGGGAACCCAAACGATGCCCCCAGGTGTGGGCTGCACATGGTGAGGCTTCTGCCTCACTGGGAAGGGGGAGGGGAGGGTCAGTGCTGGTCCTCCCCCTGCTGCAGGGGACGGAAGGTACCTGGGGCCCTGTCCCCTCCAGCCTTGGGGAAGAAGCTGTCCCGGGCTCAGGGAAGCATTTAGGAGTCTACATGGGCAACACATGCATCCCGGCCTCCACAGGAGAACACAGACAAGGAAGCTGCCAGCCCCCAAAGACCGTCCCTGCTGGAATGAGGCGCGTCCAGAGCCCAGGCCACCTCCCCACCCGGCCACCTGGCCCAGGTGCCCCGGCTCAGGAAACGCTGCCACCCCTGCCCAAGCCAGCTCCTCTCAGCTGCAAACCTTGATCCGCCCTGGCCTTCAATCTGCTCGTGTCATCAGCACCGGAATAGAACTCGCATTTAAAGAGCATCAGCCCTTCCCGTCCCTCTCCTGGCCCTGTAAACGTGGGCAGAAATAGCAGCCTGCAGGCTAGAGGGAGTGATTGCTGGTTGCAGAATCAAGCGAAGGCTCCTGCCCGGGCGGGCGGGCCTCACTGCGTGGGTGCCCGAGGCAGTCACAAAGCCCAGCTTTAAATAGCTCCCTGTGGGTACGCACAGCAGGAGGGCAGCCTGTGAGCCGGAAGAAGGCGGGTAGAGGCGGGCCCCGGGGTGGCCAGGGTCCTGGCAGCGGAGGAGGGTCGGCTCGCTGGCTTCTGGACCCAGGTGAGCACAGCAGTTCCGGGAACCTTGAACCCACCCGCGCATCCGCCAGAGGCCCCGGTGGAAGGCAGGCCTAAGGGCAGGACCCTGGGTGCCAGGGGCAGGGGTGCTGTGGGCGGTCTCGGGCCCAGCCCAGTAGCTTCAGGACGCCATCGGGGCCTGGAGGTTCCATCCCCGGGCCACTCTCCATGTTCCAGGAGGAGGGAGCAGTGACGCTGCTGGAGACACACAGGCCAGAGGGCGCCCATCTGGGAAGGGGAGAAAGAGGCGTCACTGTCCTCATTGTCAGAGCTGGCCAGGCATGGCCTGGGGCCCTGGCAGACCCAGATCCCGACTCTGCTGCGTCTCGGCCACCCGCTTTCTGCTGCTCCCACATCAGTCACTCTGGAGCCCGGAGGCCCCGCTACCTGGTCGGTCCTGCCCCCTGGGATGAGCCTGCCCAGCCCTGCAGCCTAGTCCTTTAGAGCAGGGGCCCAAGGGGCAGCCTGACGCCAGGAGGCGTCCTCAGGAGGTAAGGGGCCTTCGAGCTCGAGGTGTGAGCCCTGGGTGGGACGCAGGCCTCGGACACGGCTGCTCCCATGGGGGGCCGCTGGGCCCTGCAGCCCTGGCTGGACCACCTGGCCTCAGGCGTCACTCTGCCAGCTAAGCCCTGCAGTGGGTGAGCATCCCCAGCGCCTGCTCCCATGGCCTGGGGACAGGGCACACCCTGGACAGGTGGCCCAGCAGGGCACACTTTCTGATTCCCACAAAGTCACCGTCACGCGCCCCTCGAGGTGGTTTGCGGGGGCACCTCAGGGCCAGGGGGGTCGTGGCCTGGCTGCCATCTGATCACAGCAGGGCACTGGGCCTGGCATTCCCGACCCAGCTCAGCTGCACAGCTGCCCCTCTCTAGTCGCCTCTGTCCCCTCTGAGTGTGAGGACCTGCGCTGCTCTGGTGCAGGGTGACCTGGGCCCCTTGCTGAGAGCTGCGACCCTGTCACCCTGTGCCACCACCCTGTGGTGGCAGCAGACGTGGGAGGGGGCTGGGTGTTCATGGGGACTTGGTGGTCTCTGTTCTCCCATCACCACGTACAGAAGGCACTGAGATGGCACCGCCGGCCGTGCACCCAAGGGACTGGGAGTGAGTGACTCTTCCAGCCCCAGCGCCTCCCCCCAGCCCCTCTGTCCTCAAGGCTCGGTCCCCAAGTCCCTCTGTCCTGAGCCCGTCAAGCTAGTGGGAGGAGAGCCTTCCAGGCTCCAGCAGAGGAGGTCACAGTGAATTTAAGCAGCGGCCAAAGGCTCCGTTTTATTTCATGCTGGGACCAAAGGCCTTCCCGCTTTCTCACCGAGAAGATGAGCACCTTCCACGCCCGGCCTCCTCCCCCTCCGTGGTCCAAACCCACAGAGCTAAGTCACAGAATCAGGATCCTTTTCCGAGTCAGACGCAAAGCTCCCTGGGGCCTGGTGCCTGCCTGGCTCCCAGGTCAGGAGGCTGGGCTGCTGGGCCGTCTTCCGCAGACCAGGGGTCCGGGTGAGGGTGGGGACAGAGCCTGGGGGTGCTGAGTGAGGCTGAGGCCTTCCTCTCCTTCTATGTGGCCCGTGGTCCTCCCCGCCGTGAAACACGCAGAGCCCCCCGGGGGTCCTTCCCCCAGGAGGTCCCGGGCATGGGACCCGCGAAGCCGGCCTCACATGGTGTACGCGGCCCAGTAGATGACGTTGACAGCGGCGAAGGCCGCGGGGAACACGGCACGGGCGTAGATGTCAATGGTGTCCGCGTCGATGGGCTTGAAAAGCGCACGGAAGCCCCCCTGGGCCCCCTGTTTCTTCGTCTCCTCTGTCTCCACCTCCACCGACCTGTAGGAACCCATGAGGTTCCCGGGCACGCGGCACTGCCGGCGGGATGCGGCCAGCTCCTGGGTGACGCCCGCGGCCGAAAGGGAGAACAGCACGATGGCATCCTTCACGTCCACCTGCGTGGGGGGGGGGCGGGCTGAGTGGCTGGAGCGCGAGGGCAGGACCCCCGGCCCAGGCCAGCGGCTCTGTCCTCAGAGCAGGCGGCAGAGGGTCCCAGGTTGAGCACAGGAAAAAGTGCCCCCTGCCCCACCGGCAATGCTGACCCTTCCTGGTGTCCTTCGTCCTGAACATGAGAGGCCCCACCCCCACCCACCCCCACTCCCAGCCTCACCTCGACCCTCTGCTCCTTGACCTTGACCTTGGCCTTTTGCTTCTTCCGGTAGTCAGCGTTGAAGTGGGCGAAGGCGTACTCCACCAGGGCGGCAAACACAAAGACATAGCAGATCCAGAAGTACACGTCCAGCGCCTTGATGGCCGATGCCCGCGGGAGGGAGGAGCGGGCACTGACCATCAGTGTGGTCATGGTCAGCACTGTGGTGATGCCTGGGGGGAACAGGTGGTGCCGTTACTGGAACCCCACCCCAACCTGGGTGCAGGTCGGGCTCCTCTCACCAGGCCCGGCCTGGCTGGCCACTGCCCCAGGACAGTGGGCCCGAGGGACTGCAAGGCAAGGCCTGTGCTCAGGACAAAGGGGGTTAGGGCCCTGCTCCCAGACTCCCTCCTTCCACCAGCTCCCTCGGGGGAGAGGCCAGGGCCCCGTACCTAGAGACACCCTGGCGGGCACTGCTGCCTGGCTAATCCAGAAGGAGACCCAGGACATGGCGACCAGAAGGATGGAGGGCATGTAGGACTGGATGATGTAGACACCCCGGTTCCTCCGGAGGTGGACGTGCAGGCTGAGCCGGGGGAACTGGCCGGCTGCCGGAGACCCCCGTTAGCACCAGGCCCACCACCCAGGGCAGTGCTCGGGGAGAGGGACGCTGAGCGGGAACTGGGGCCACTGCCAGCCTCCAAAGAGAGGAAGACCCTTGTCCCCACCTCCCCCCACAGCCTGATGGGTCAGGAGAGGGGCCGGCCCTGCGGCAGGGCCACCAGAGGAGGGAGAGGAGAAAGATTCCAGCCTTGCTGCTGGGCCAGTGGGCCCCTCCCAGAGCGCAGTGCACCCCTCTCCTGCCCTGCTTGTGCACAGCCCAGCTCGAGGAAAGAGCCAGCCTGGGCTCGCTGGCTCCGATGACCGGGCAGCAGGGGCGGGAGGGGCCAGGAGACAACACAGGCTTGGCCCTGGAGCCCCCCGGCACCCCTCAAACCCCGGGAAGCAATGAAGAAGTGAGGAGTAAGGCAGAGGAAACCTGATCCGGGCCCGCACTAGGGCTCGTCCCGAGTGGCTCGGCCAGGCACAGCCTGCGCCGACCAGCGGTTTTCCAGTTGCAGCCTCCGGGGGCCCTCAGGGCCGGCTAGTGGCTCTGCGGAAAGCACTAGAACACCACCAGCGGGGCTCACAAGGAAGAGGCCATGAGAGGCCGCGTTACCCGATTTGAAGTTCATTAGCTCTGTGGTGAAGCGGTAGCTGGTGATGGTGAACTGGGCCAGCTGCAGCCTGTCCAGCCCGTGGATCTGACCCTGGTTTTCGGACCAGTAGTAGACGATGTCCTCGGACGAGTAGCCGTCTGCAGGAGAGCCCACATGGGCCGCAGAGCCTGGCGCCCCCTCCCCAGCCCCTGGCAGCCCCCGCAAGACTGCCCTGCCTGTGCTGGGAGCCCGATACACAGAGGCAGGGAGCAAGGAGGCCTGGGACCACGCCTGGCACCTCGGAAAGGCGGGCAAGGCCAGGTGAGCTGGCCAAAGGGCACGTCACCCTTGCCAGGGTGACCCGCAGGGGCCGCCATGCTGGCCCAGTGACACAGGCACGTGTCTTGTCTGGGCTCCAGGGCCGGCGGTCCTGGGCAGGGTGCTGACCCGCAGCAGGAGGGCCGGGCTGCTCGGGCCTTCCGGACCCCTCTCCCTTCTCTTCCTTCTGTTTCTGCCCCCGCCCGCCCTGCCCCCGCGCCGGCCCACACTCACAGCTTTCCAGGTGCAGCATGCACTCCTGCTCGTCCATGGGGTACTTGGCCAGGTCCATGTCACAGGCCACCGTGGAGGTGATTCTGCCCAGACAACACACTGGTGGGTCCCCAGGATGAGGCCAGCCCCCGGCAGCCGGCGTCTCTCTGGCCCAGCATGGCAGAGACGCTCCTGGACCCAGCCAGCACGGCCTCCTCACGGGGCGGCGGCAGGCTGCCTTTGGTCTTGCCCGCAAGCTGCTGGCATTTGGGTGGAAACTAGAAACTGTGGCCACTTTACAGATATCTGTGAGTCTTTCTTCAGGGATCAAGAACCAGATTTCCTTCACTTTCCTCGTCCTTCAGAACAGCTGGCTGGCTAAGCCGGGCCAAGAAGGCAGGTCCAGCCTGAGCCCCCTGGTCTGCCCCTGGGGATGGCCTCTAGGCGTCCCCACTGACCATGCAGCCTGGGAAAAGGCTGGTGTTGCCACGTGTGCTGATTTTCCAAGAGAATTTAGATTCTTATGTAAATCTCCTGATCTTTAAAGTGCTGGCAATTAAGTCCACTTTTAAAAGGCATGTGTCAGAAAACACACATTCACACAAATACATGTACACGTGTGTTCACAGCAGCACAGCTCACAACAGTCAAATGTGGAACCAGCACAGCTGTCCATCCATGGAGGAGCAGACACACAAAACGGGTGTATCCATGCAATGGAATGTCACTCTGCCATAAAAAGGCAGGACATTCTGATAAATGTCACAACATAGATGAATCTGGAAAACACTATACTAAGTGAAAAAAAGCAGACTCAAAAGGTCACGTAGCGTATGATTACTTTTGGGTGAAATGTGCTGAATAGGCAAATCCATGAAGATAGAAAGCAGATTGGCAGTTTGCAGAGCTGGAGAGGGGAGATGGGGAGTGACTGCTAATGGGCGCGGGGTCTGCTTTCCGGCGAAATGTATTGCAAGTGGGTAGAGGTGGTGTTTGCACAACATAGGGAGTGTGCTAAGTATCACGGAATTGTTCACTTTTAAATGCTTGATTTGATGTTATGTGAACTTCACCTCAATTTAAAAAGACAAGGGCACGCGTTAGCCGAATAGCGGCCTCTGCTGGCTTCCGGCCAGCAACCTCTGCTTCCTGCGCAGCTGCTGGTTGCCGGGGGATATAAATACCGCCATCCCCCACACCCCCATCCCCCCAGCTCCCAGCGGTGCGCTCCGTGGGGGGTGGGCGGGCAGGCAGCCGGCTGGGCTCACCGGATGCTATAGAGAATCACCCCATCGGGCTGCAGCCGGATGAGCTTGTTCTCCACCGTCACGTCGTGGAACCAGGCGGACTTGGCGTTCACGATGAAGGTGTCTGGGAGCCACAGCTTGTCCACGAAGCGGCTGTCCAGGCCCAGAGTCTCGTTGGTGTGGTTGTAGGACAGCCTGCTGTCGCGCCAGCTCTGATGCAGAAACACCGTCATGGTGTACTCCTGCAGGGGGGGACGCGGAGGCCCGGCCGTCAGCCCCTCCGCTCGCTCCTGGGGGCACGTGGCCGGGGGCGGGGCGGAGGCCGGTGGGACCTACCATGTTCGCCTCAGAGATGTGGTCGATGCTGGCCACCTCGATGGCGAGTGCCACGTTCACGGGGGGGCCTGCGAGGAAGGAGCCAGGCCCGAGGCAGGTGGGGCTGAGGCCAGGCCCCAGCACCCCTGGCCGCTTAGCCAGGCCAGCGAATGCCCCAGAAGGCAGGACAGGGAACAGCCAGGGGCTTTGCAGGGGAGGCTGTCTTGGTGCAGACCAGCCTGAGGCCTGAGCAGATCCACCTTCCTAGCCGTTTCCCTGGGGGTTGGTGCAGGAGTTCGGGCACGCCCCTCAGGGGAGCGGCCTCTGCACCAGCCCAGAGCCAAGCAGGGCTCACACCCACACTGGACCCAGGGTCTGCCCTAGCCCGACGGCCACTCTCACCTCCGATGCCAGGCCGGAAGTTGCGGGCGTAGCCCTCTATCAAACCGTCCAGGTTGGGGAGCCAGGATATTTCCAGGTTGGAGCCGACATAGTCGCCAATGTCATTCATTGCCCTGGAAACGCAAGGCCCTCTGGTCACAGGCAGGGTGCCAGGGACAGAGCCTGTCCTGGGCACCTAGGCCAGGGGTGGACGGGGGGAGGCCCTGCGGGCTGGACCTGACCAGTCCCAGGAACTCACGCCGGACACAGGGAGCCCCTGGGAGGTGCAGAACCCAGGACTCCTGGACCTCTTCCACTGGCCTCTATGCTCAGCTTACACCCCACCCACTCGGCCCTGAGGGAGGCCACCCAGGTCAGGCAGAGGCCCCCGGCTCCCTCCATAACCACCCAGCATCCCCACCCCTGGGGTCCCCCAACAAGAGCACATGGCCTCCCTTGCAGCTTCTGAGGGCACTGTGTCCTGTAGGAGGTGACTTGGGAGAAAAGACGTGTGACCAGGAGGCTGAAGGCTGGGGAGAGGGAGAGAGTGGCTGAGGTCCCAAACCCGGGACCCAGGTCCAGGCCGAGGGCCCGTGGGGAGGCTGCAGGCCGGCCTCCTGCTCTCGGTCCCTTCCCAGGCAGTCTCCAGATCTCCCTAAATTGACACGAGCCTCCGGGGCTTAGCCTGATCCCGGAGCAGCTAGGGGCCACACCCCCTGGTTTCAGGTTAACCTCACTGACAGCCTGTGCTGGTCGTGTTTGTCCCTGGTGGGGCTGCACGGGGACCCACCAACACAGGTGTCTCGTGGCCCGCACACTCCGACTGCTGGAAGTCCCCCAGTGGCTCTGCCTGCCCCCCTCCTTCTGCTAGCCCTCTGGGAAACAGCCCCCCCAAATTCATGTCCACCCAGAACCCCAGAATGGAACCTTATTGGGAGACAGATGTAATCAGTTAAGATGAAGTCACGCTAGACTAGGGTGGGCCCTAAATCCATGACTGGGGTCCTTAGAAGAAAAGGAAATGGACACACAGGGAGAAGCCATGTGACCACAGAGGCAGGGATTGGAGTGATGTGGCCACAAGCCGAGGGGCACCAGGGACTCCGGCAGCACCAGAGGCTGGAGAGAGGCGTGACCCTGCCGACACCTTGGCTTCAGACTTCTAGCCTCCAGAATTACGAGACAATAAATCCCCCCTGTTTTAAGTCCCCCAGTTTGTGGTCGCTTGTCACAGCAGCCCTGGGAACCTCACACACCCTTGCTCCTCCAGCCCACGGTGCGGGGGGGTGCATTTCTCCTAAACCTGACAGCAGGGAATGAGGAGGGACTTTCAGAAGGAGCCCTCTTGTTTTTCTCTGAATCACTGCTGTCCCCAGTGGGCAGAGAAGGCCTCCAGGGCACCTGGGGCCCGAGCCTGTCCAGAGCCCGCAGGGAAGACGATGCGCCAGGGTGTGGATGCAGAGCAGTGGGGAGCTCTGAGGCCGTTCCTTCCTCTCCCCAGAGTCAGGCGTGGCCGCGTGCCCCGGCGCCCCACTCTGGGCCATTTTGGCCACCGCGACGAGACCGCTGACCCCTCTGGGCTCCGGCGGTGTTGCTGTTGGCCACCCCTCCCTTCCCCTCCCCTCCGGACGTGGGACCGGCTGCCGCTGAGCCTGTCAGTGCAGCCTGTGTGTCCCACCCCCCGACCAGCCCCCACTTGGGCCAACGCAGACCGCGTCCCCCTCCGCCCATGGCCCCAGCCCCCTGCCAGCTTCCAGCTGCTAGTGCTCCCTGACTCCTGCCCTCCAGCCTCTCCCCTTAGACGCCTGCTTGACCCTGCAGACCCTCTGCCATCTTTCCCCACCTCTTGCTCCAGTGCTAACTCTGACCCCCCCCATGTCCCCACGCTGATTCCCCCCACCTCCACTGAACCCCCATCCCTCTCCTGGCCCTGCCCCGGGCCCCTGAAGGAAGCTGTCCTGATCACGCATTTATGCATCCACGCGTCCATCTGGCTAGTGTGACCCTTGGTGCCGCCCTGTTCCCAAGATGTGACTGAGCCGGGCAAGGACAGCCGCGGCCCGGGCCCATGCAGAGGTCAGCGTCTGCAAGGGGTGGCAAAGCAAGGGCTTTGAGCATGAAGACGGTCACAGGAAGGGGAGGTCAGGAGCCCTCTGGCTGGGGAGAAAGGGACAGCCTCCCCGAGAAAGTGACATCACAGCCCAAAGAGAGAGAAAGTGAGTCTGGGGCGAGGCAAGAGGCAGGAGGCAGGCGAGGGCTCCACGCGGTGGGGTCTGGGAGGGGCCTGCAGGGCAGTGGCAGGCATGGGGCAGAGAGTGTGGGGGGGCGACCGTGGGGCTCATCCAGGGTCAAGGGGAAACCGGCACTCCGAACAAGGAGCTGCTCGATTAATTAGATTAAACCTGGATGCCTGTGAGGGAGGCGCATGGGAAGTGTCCTGAGGGAATAGGGGGGATAAACTGGGGGCCATCATGGAGGTTGGGGGGATGATGGGCTGGACGGGCCACGGAGACAGAAAGGGGCCTGGTCCAGACCGAGGGAGGGTCAGTGAGGGAGGGGCCGGGAGCAAGTTCTGCCGCTGAGTTGGTGGGGCTGGGCAACCAGCTGGACTGGCCCTGGGACGCTGTCCTCTCAGGGGGGTTCAAGAAGGCCTCGGGGCCTCCGGGGCTGGGGAAGCGCCAGCAAGGGCACCTGGGCCCCTTGTCTGCTCCACGTACCGGCCCATGAGGAAGGCTGAACGTGACCCAGGAGGTCCTCAGCCAGTGAGACCTGCAAAACCAGCTCTCCCCGCAAGCCCGCGGGGTCCCTCCAGGTGAAAGCTGGGTGGGGCGTGTGGACAGGGCAGGTGCTTTGGTAACAAAGTAAAAGAAGGAATTAAATGAAGCCCTGGCCCCAAGTCAAGCACAATTAAAAATGCAAATGGAGTTCACCCTGAAGGTCAGACGCAAAGGGATTGGAATGAGGCTTTATTTTTGGACCGGCCCAGCGGCTGGCCTGCTTGGAGCCGGGCCGTCAAGAGACACCACCCTTCCCCGCCTTGGGCTGGTGGCACAGGTGAGCACACCTGTCCTGGGCCAGGGCCTCACACCCGCTCAGGGGCACAGAGGCAAGGTCAAGGGCAGCGCCCACCGTGAAGCTCGCCTGAAAGTATCAGGACACTGGTGGGTTCTCAGCTCTGCCGTCTCCAAGGGTGAGAAGGGAACAGGCTCCTGCGGTGCCACATCTCACGTGGAACAAGGTGGCCGTTTCTGCAGCTGTGAAGGGAGGCGGGGGCCGGAGTGCCCTGGAGGCGGGGCTACATGGTGCTCTGGGTCCTGGAGGGCCCTACCCTCCTCCACTGGTTCAGGTAGAGTCAGTGGGGCAGGCGGGGTACCTGGTCCATGGGGGGCTCTGCATGGGGTCAGAATGTGGGGACTCTGACCCGCGTCCCGGGAGGGAGCGTCTAACTCCTCTGATGGCCCTGGAAGCCGGTGGTGGCCTAGGGTTGGGGTTTCATTAGAGGAACAGAAGCTCAGAGACACACCAGGCTCAAGCTCGTGGGACAAAGCAGGTGCCGTGAAATCACAGGCAGCTTCCGCCCTCCCGGGGCTGCTCCTGGGTGCCATCAGGCCCCCCGCCCTCTCCTGGCCCCCCTGAGAGAAGCCCCACCCCTGTCACTTGCCTGTGCCCCTGGGGATGGAAAGGGAAGGTGGGTGTAGCTGAGCGAGGCAGCAGGCACCACCCCCAGGATCCTCCCACCCCCCAACCCCCACCCCCGACCCTGCGCACACGAAGCCCACGGATCCCTGACAGCTCTGCTTTTAGAGCAGCCGCTGCAGCGCTGGCACCTCAGTTACCAAGGCGAACACCACGACGATCGCGCTCACGGGAGGTGAGGGCGAGGCAGGAGACGCGGGCACAGCTTCTCCAGGGAGACGGAGGTGCCAGCAGCCCGGGAAGGCCACCCACTCGGGTAGGCAGCCGGCGAGCTTGGGTGGCCGCTGCGTGAGCGGATCTTCAGACTCAGGGAAGCGTGGCCTTGACCCGACCCACAAATGCTGCACGGCTCCCTCCCTTCTTATCCCACCAGGAGCCCCGGGATCTGGGCTGAGGGGCAGCAACAGAGAGGCCCTTCCATTAGCCCCGATGCCCCCTCACACCGCCCCGGGGTGGGGACGAGGGAAAGGAAGGCACTGTTCCCCTGGTTTCTGAGCTGAGGGATGCAGAGCAGGTGGGAAAGGAGGCCCCGAAGGCCCCCAGAGCCCAGAGGCTCTCGTCCCAACCGGGGCCTCAGCCTTCCTACACAGGCAGACAGGCTCACCCCTCGCCCAGCAACCCAGGAGCCAGATGGGGTAGGAGTTCAAAACACTGCAGATTTCAGAAAGGCACTATAATGCACTCATGGACTTGGGGAAGGGTGTGACTGGAGAATTTTCCAGCAGGAAATGTACAAATATGCCTCATGAGTAGCGTGAATACAGACAAAACAAGCAAGGCAGGCTTTGCCGCCAACTGAGTGTTGGTGTCAAACTTGGACTAAGACTTGGGGTTCAGAGCAACTTGGATTTCAGAACTGCGGTTTGCAGCTGTGGGCCTGAGCCAGCAGCTGACCCCCGGCCCCCAGCACCTCCCTCCACAGCCACACCTCAACGCTTTGCCCTTTCTGGGACCGTGAAGCAGGAAAAGGAGAGAGGAGAACAGCCCATTGGGCTTGATAAAGAACAAGGCCCCGGGACAGGGGCCACATCGGCACTGCCTGTGACTTTGACATGACAGCCAGGTCTACAACCAAGCCAGACTTTCCTGGCTCTGCCCTCCACCCACCAACGAGTAAGCTCTGACCACACACACACAGAGCCGTGTTACGTGTTGTCCGAGTGACTACAGCCCAAACACGGGCCAGTGTTCAACGATTTCTGGCTTTTAAAGTCTTCGACATCAGTTGGTTGACCACAAAGTCTGGAATGCTCGGGGCGGGGGGGGAGCAGGGAGAGATGGTTTTGCTCGGCTTTTTCCTGCAGCCCCGGCACCAAGATGGTTTTCAAAAAGGCCCTTCACAACTCCTATGGCAGGTAGCCAGACTCAGTGCTCCGGATGCTGGGCAACCCGGGGCCCACATCAAGTCCAGTCTGCAGAGACGCGAAAAGCAAGCTGGGACCATCCTGGCCCCTGGGAGCCAGAGGGAGGGGGCCTCAGCACAGGGACCTTTCTTCTTAGCCTCTGCCTTCACTGGGGAAGACAGGGCACCTCATCCCCTCTCCTGACAGTTAAAAAGAAATCCGGAGTCTGTCCCCTGCCAGGGGCACCTGGCTCCCCCACTCGCATACCCTGGAGTCGGATGGCATTAGAAATGGTCCCAGAAGGGAGGTCGACAACCACACCTGCCATGAGGACGCGCCTTCGTGTCCACCCCAGGCTGCTAAAGGCAACGCAAGCTGGTGCCCGAGGAAGGGGAGCCGCCTCCTCTCCCGTGTTCTCCGGACCCCTCCTTTCTTCCTGCCTGAAGCTGGGGCCCTGCTGAGAGCTCAGACCGCGTCTGGAAGGGCACCAGCAGCCAGGGATCGGCCAAGTGCCGGCTGGGGCGAGGAACCCGACCTCAGCAGGCGAGCCCGGGCACCGGAGGAACTGCGAGAGGCTCTGACGCCCTCGACCGGCCCTGCGGCGCGGGTTCAGCACCGGGACGGCGGACAGCACCGGGGCGGCGGGGCTGCCAGAACCTAGAACATCGCCGCTGCCCGCGCCCAAGGGCATCTCCGCGGCGAGTTTGGAGAGGAGGGCCCGCGCGGGAGACGGGGTGGGGGAGTCATGGGGGGATGGGGGACAGACACGGTGGAAGCCTGTGGGTGCGGGCAGACGCGGGCCCCTGAAGAGCAGGGGTTCGCACGGGGCTCCATCCCGGCAGCCGGGGCTTGGCCGGCGCGGGACTCCCCACCGAGGGCGGACCCGGCGCAGCGCGGACCCGGCGCTCGCTCACCTGGTGCCGCGGTGCTGCTGCGCGCAGAGCAGCAGAAGCGGGGGCAGCAGCCAGGCCAGCGCGTCCATGGCCTCGGCCGGCTGGGCGCTGGGCCGGGGGCGGCGCCGGGGTCCGGCCGGTCGCGGGAGCTCGAGAAGTTGCTTAGCCGGCGGCGGCGGCGGCGGCGGCGGCGGCACAAGAGGGCGGGAGCGGGAGGGCGCGCGGCGCGGGCGCGAGGGCGGACGGAGCGGCGAGCCCGGAGCCGCCCCGCCCCGCGCCGCGCGGCACGGCCCCCTCCCGCCCCCCCCTCCAGCTCCGGCCGCCCCGCCTGCAGCTCCCCTCCCGCCTCCGCCAGACCCCCGCGCCCCCGGCCGGGGGTCCGGCACTGCGCGTCCCAGCGCCGCTGCCCTTGCCGGCCGTAAAGGGTCCCTCCGCGCGTCTATCCGGGAGGCGACTCAGGCGCAGGACCCGCGTGGACGCGGCCTCTCGCTGCCGGCCAGGCGCCTGCGGACCGACGGGCGCGGCAGAACCTCGTCCCTGGAGCGGAGTCTGCGATGGGCTGTTTGTGGGGGTCACGGGTCCTCGGGAGCTGGTTCGCGGGGAGGAGGGTGCCCGCGCCCCAGAAGCCTTCAGCTTCTACCGGGCGAGACGCCCCCCCAGCACCGGCAGCTCCTTCCAAGACCCTGGCGCTTGCGCCTAGCCCACCCTCCGTCGGGTGGGCGGTGACGGGGCGCAGTGACTTCTCTGCCTGGCGGGTCAGGCTCCATCACACCTGCCCGCAGGCCGACGGCTGGGCTGTGACGAGACGACACCCGTACCTCACCCCACCGCCACCCCCAGCGAACCGCCAAGAAAGCCAAGGTCTCCGCATTCTCTACTGTGACTCTTCTGAACATAAAACTCTACACAGTTTCAAAAAAAAAAGCTGACCACAAACTCTTCTCGTTTGGTCTCATTCATTCACTTCTGGACTCAGTACCAGTTCACGACCGAAAGCGAACGTCTCATGAAAACACTAAAAAATGGGCAAACTGGTCCTGGAGTGGGTTGAGTCCTGTGCGTGACTGTTGACACTGGCCAGAGCAGGTGTGGGGCGGGGGATGGGGAGTGTAGAAAGGCCTTTGCTGGGGCTTCCCTGGTGGCGCAGTGGTTAAGAATCCACCTGCCAATGCGGGCGACACGGGTTCGAGCCCTGGTCCGGGAAAATCCCACATGCTGCGGAGCAACTAGGCCCGCGAGCCACAACTACTGAGCCTGTGCTCTAGAGCCCGCGAGCCACAGCTACTGAGCCCACGTGCCACAACTACTGAAGCCTGTGTGCCTAGAGCCCGTGCTCCATAACAAGAGAAGCCACCGCAATGAGAAGTCCGCACACCACAACAAAGAGTAGCCCCCTCTCGCCGCAACTAGAGAGAAAGCCCGCGTGCAGCAACGAAGACCCAACGCAGCCATAAATAAATAAATAAATAAATTTACTAAAAAAAAGAAAAGAAAGAAAGGGCTTTGCTCCTGGGAATTTCTAGCCCAATCCTGAGGGCCACGGATCAAGGGGGCTGGGTCTCAGCCTTCTTTCCTAAAGCCAACAATGAGCTCTAAGACAGTCAGGCAGGTCCCAGCAAAAATGCCCCCCAGAGGGTCCCCCGGCCCCTCGGGTGCGTCCTCTGGGTACTTGGAAGCACTGCCCTGCTGTGTGTGTGAGGGTGTGCTCTGGGCGTGTCTCTGGACACATTCCCACTTGTCCCCCTGTGCAGGCTTGATCGGAGGTTGAGGAGTTAACCGACAAGAACGTGCAGAGAGCGGGGCCTGGCCCAGAGTGAGGGCCCTGAGCCTCACGAGGGTCGTTTTCATTATTCCTCTGCTAGATTGGGATCTAGTCTGTCTGCTCCTTTAGAGCAGCCCTCGTGTCTAACAGCCTCTGGTGTACGATAGATGCTTAATAAATGCAGGAAAATTTAGGCTCAGAGTCGCCCAAAGCCAGCACAGCTGGTGTGGTCAGACCCCGCAGCGTTCAGGAACACACACAGCGCTCGCTCTCCTGTCTTTCAGGCCCAAGCTTTGGTCTCTGTGCTGGTCCAGGCTCCAGCGCTTTCTCTGGGTTCACTGTCACACTCTTTTCTTGGATCTGAGAAGATCCAGGTGCTGATAGCCTCTGAGAAATATTGCTGACCTTGAATCACTTGATTCAGTTAGTTCAGGGTGAACCAGATTATTGCTATTTTCTACACTCTCGTCTATTATCTGAGTCGTAACATTAACACTGAGGTTTCACGGGAGAACTCCCATGCAGGCATCTCAGCCGTAGCCCTGGGTGCTGGGTGCCATCGAATCACCTTTTCTTCCTCAAGCCCTGGAGAGAAGCACATTTCAAAGCCAGGACAGAGAAAGAGGCAAAGCAGCCACCTGCACACCCATGGGACCCGTGATACTGCCCGTCCTTCACAGCTCCTCTAGGATGCCCGGCTGTTCACTGACCTTAAATCAAAAAGCTTCATTTCTTCCCCAGAGTCTGCAAGTTTTATTTTAGTTCTATTTTGTTGCTAATTGGCTTCAGTTTGGATCTCAAGAATGGGCATTTTCATTTTTCCTTCCTCGAGTTTTTTGAGAATTAGCTTGTCGCAATCCTGAACCTTGGTTGCATCCCACTGACGTGTGTCACTAGTCAGTCTCCTGGTCCTCATCTTCCGCTCCACCCAGACAAGCTCCAGCCATCCCAGGATGGGGGAAGCCTATGCGGGGCAGCCCCACCAAAAGTCCACTTCTCCCCTCCCTTTGATAATTCAGGAAATGCCCCCAGAGTCAGAGCTCTGGGTACCAATCCCAGTCCTGCTCTTAACTGGCTGTGTGGCCTCAGGGAAGTGATTTCTCCTGACTTTGTTTTATTCATTTGCCAAAGGAGAGGCTGAGTACTGATGGGTTTCCTGGGTACCGGAAGTCCACAAGGCTGAACCCCATTACAGAGAACCTCAATGGGCTGTCTTCACTGAAAACAACAGTCTAACTTGTCGGTGCTCAGGGTCCCCCCTCGTGGAAAATAGTGTAGGTTATTCCCCATCTTTATTCCACTCCTGTGATTTTTTTGGGGGGAAGGCAGAACCCCACCCTCCAAGTGTGACTTTGCTGAAACTTTCCAAATCAATCAGATGAAGGGCCTCTGTCCATTTCAGGTGAGGTCTGTGCTCTTCTCCCAGATACCTGACAGCCCCACCCCCTTGGCCTGGCACTGAGAGCACGGGACAGGGGACCTGGTGTCAGAGCCTGGGGACAGGGATGAACAGGAAGCCCGAAATTCCACCCTGAGGCGTTTGGTCCCTGTAGGTCTACTTAACTCGTCCACTCGCTCGCCTTCCTCTTATTTCACAGGTAACACGGCTTCTCCGGCGGATGATCCATGCAGAGCCCTCTGGTTACGGGCTCAGGGCAGCGGCTGCTGTACCTTCCTCCTGTTTAGTGCAGGAAGGCATTATGCTCTCCCCGTGTGGCACTGAGCAGGGCCATCGCACATTTAGCCCTGGAAGGTATGGACACTCTACTTCTGTGGTTGCCCCCCGGAGTCACCAACTCAGCACTTCCCTGGGTAACAGTGCCCTAGGTAGCACCTAGGGAGCTGCAAGGTGTGGCTGGTGAGTGTACTTGACTACTGAGATAATCAGCCTGCTGTCTTTTTTGCCTGTTTCTTTTGGGTAATGCTTTGCCGCATGCTCAGCATAGGGGAAGGGATGGCACCGAGTCCAAAGCTTGGGCTGAGAGCTGGCCTGAATCCATTGCAGCAGCAGGATGGGCCCCAGGAGGTACAGGTGAGTCACAGGGACCCAGGAGGGGAAACTGCACCAGCTAATTTTAAAATCCCTGCTTGATATATTTGTGAGGTTGTTTTATTATTTTCCTGGGAAAATGCACCAAACAGAAAATGGCAGCGACACAGGAAAATTTTCTTGAGCTTATTAGAGTGTAATTATTAATCCCATGATTTCCAGATGGAATCCATTCATTTGGAGAAGCAGAGGCAACTTAGCAGAAAGGATCACATGCAAAATCCCTGCAGCAGGCTGAGATCAACCGTCTACTCAAACAAAGGATACGCTGGAAACGGGGCTGCGTTTCGAGGCTGTTTTTGGTAATCAAGGCCCTGAGAACTAATAAACACCCCAACTTGGCCACTTAGAGAATTTTTTCTCCATGAGGTAAATAGACGTCCAAGTACAATTGCTCACGTGTAATGAGGAGAAGACAGAATTCTATTCTCGTATTTTATGTTTTTTAACGTGGCAATTTGAATTCTTTCATGTGATGGAAAATGCTAAACACAGATTAACATACTTAACAAAGGGCTGCCTATCAAGTGAAAAAGACTCCTTTAGGTGCCAGCGTGACTGAATTGACTGACGTGAAAGTCCTGAAGGGGCTGCTGGCAGAGGGTCCCCATGGGGGCCGGGCGGCCATGCTCCGCGGACTCTGTGAGGAAGGTGACCGTGGCTCCCCGAGACTCTCTCTGGTCTGATGAGCTGATCCTCTGGGCAGGATGCTGGAGAAATAAAAGCAGGAGATTTGCTGTAATCTTTTTCACATTCGATATTTGGATACTTTGATTAGACTTCCTTAAGAAAGGCCCCGACACAGGTCGATATTCATTTAACCAATATTTATGGAATTATTCATCGTACTCTGTGCCAAGTACTGGTCTAGACATTGGGCATGAATAAGATATAAAAGGTTCCCGTCCCCAGTGGCCTCAACTTCTAGGAGGAAGAACCTGGACAATCAGTGGGTAAACAAACAAAAGAGACCATTTCAAGTGTAATCTCAGCAAGATAACAATCATGGGGGATACCTGTGGGGACGGGCACTGTACACAGGGTGGGTGGGAAGACCTCTGTGAGGGGCAACATCTGAGCTGAGGTTTGGATTCTATTCTATCGCTTCTGGAGGAAAAGCCAGCCCCACCAAGAGCCAGGTAAGTGTTCAGGGCAGAGAACGGAATGTGCAAAGGCCCTGAGGCAGGAGTGAACTGGCCAGTCCAGACAGGAGCAAGGCCAGGCCAGAGTGGCCGTGAGGGAGGGAGGGAGGGAGGGCAGCAGAGTGAGGCAGGCAGAAGCCAGGTCACGTGTGGTCCAGTAGGTGCGGACTGATGTCTATGTTCAGCTTATTTTTAATTAATTAATTAATTGGCTGTGTTGGGTCTTCGTTGCTGCACACAGGCTTTCTCTAGTTGCGGCGAGTGGGGCTACTCTTCTTCGCGGTGCACAGGCTTCTCATTGCGGTGGCTTCTCTTGCTGCGGAGCACGGGTTCTAGGCGCACGGGCTTCAGTAGTTGCAGCATGTGGGCTCAGTAGTTGTGGCACACGGGTTTAGCTGCTCCACGGCATGTGGGATCTTCCTGGACCAGGGCTCGAACCCGTGTCCCCTGCTTTGGCAGGCGGATTCTTAACCACTGCGCCACCAGGGAAGCCCAGGGTCAGCTTATTTTTAATGCGCTTTATTGAAATACAGTTTACATACAATACAATTCACTCATTTAACTATACAATTTGATGGCTTTGATATACATGGAGCGTTGTGTAACCACCACTGAAATCACGACATTGCCCATTTGCTCCACCTTAAAAGTTCCCTCCTGCCCCTTTGCAGTCACCCGAGGAGGTGACTGCACCCCAGCCCTGGGCCCAGATGACCACAGGTGTCTGCTTCCTATCCCTACAGTTTTGCCTTTTCTGGACTCCCACAGGGTGATGCTGGTGCAGACGCCTTCTCACTTCCCACCCAGTGACCCCTGCCTCCTGCTGCAGCCCCCCAGCCACACATGCTCTGCCAACACGTTCAGGTCAACAAGGTTTGGGTTCGTTTTCTCCTCTTTCCTTCCTTTAGTTTCAAATTCCTTTGTCTCCGGTTTGTCACAAGAAGTTGGTTGACATTTCTTCATTGCTCTGTAGGGAAAGTGTGTCTTTGAGTTTTGAAGAGCTTTTCTTTGTTTCTCATTTTGATTAATTTGATTAGTATGAGTCTTGTTGTAATCATCTTGTATTTATTCTGCTTGAGGTTTGTTGACCATCAAGGGTCTGTGGGCTTAGAGTTTTCATCAAATTTAGAAGATTAGCAACCGCTTTCACGTGCATTTCAGCCTCCTCTGGCTCCTCAAGGCATTAAACCCCACATCCCAAGAGAAAGCCCCTCGTAACCTCTCCCTGTCACAGGCTCGGGTTTGGCCCCGTTGCTCAGCCGCCCCTCTCCATGGCCAGGTCGAGGTGGTCACTCTTGCAAGTCCTTGGTATTTAGCCCCTTCCTCTCCTCCCAGGCTCACGTGTACCCGATGAGGCTGCAACTTACCCCTAGTCACCAGCCTGGCAGCCAGGGGAGGCATGGGACAGTTGCTGAGCAGGGCCCTGTTGCCTTGCTGGGGAGACCTCCACGGTGTCCTTCCAGATGCGGGGAGTGCTGGCTCCCCTTAGGGAGACGCGAGCCACCTTTGCCGCCTCTGAAGTTTCAGAGCAGCCTGGGAAGTCACAAACCCTGGGGCCTCCACCCAGATCTCCCGCCCTATGTGTCAAGATTTCCCACCTGCCCTTGGCCCCAGAACCTGCTCTTGGCCCCCAGACCTGCCCTTGAACCCAGGACTCTGATCTTGGCCCCCGGACCTGCCCTTGGTCCCAGGACCTGATCTTGGCACAGCAAAGCTACCTTGGCTTGGACTCCAACACCTCTGAATCTCAGCATCTCTAGTCTGTCCTCATCCTGCTTCCATCACCTCCTTTTCTCCACAGAAGGAGGTAAGAGCCTCTTTATAAACTACCAAGCAGCTCTGGCCTTCTCTCTTAGTTTTTTGTTTTTGTTTTTTTCTTTTTCATTATTTTTAATTTGAGAAGTTCTTTTCTGTCAAATAATACAGTTATGTGTTATAATCATTATGGTTTAGATACCGTTTTACTTTCACTTTGAAATGTTTTATTGAGGTATGATTGACATACGTACATATTTCAGGTGTGCGACATAATGATTCCATGTCTGTATATACAGCAGACCCTTGAACGACGTGGGGCTCGGAAATCCCGGGTTAACTTACAGCTGCCCCGCCTCAGCCACGGCTCCGCGGTCCTGTAGTACTGGAGTGCAGGTATT
Organism: Hyperoodon ampullatus; assembly: GCF_949752795.1. NCBI lineage: Eukaryota > Metazoa > Chordata > Mammalia > Artiodactyla > Ziphiidae > Hyperoodon > Hyperoodon ampullatus. The sequence goes on along the minus strand of NC_136915.1, from coordinate 943,526 downwards.
CGTTGAAAACAATCCATGCATAAGTGGGCCAAGCACTTCAGACCCACGTTGTTGAAGAGTCGCCTATATGGCAGAATGATCCCCACAGTAACCTAGGTAACCGCCATCACCACATAGTTATGGGAGTTGTTTCTTTCTGATGAGAACTTCAAAGACCTACTCTCTTAGCAGCTTCCACATATGCACCACGGTGTTATTGACTATAGTCACCGTGCTGTGCATCACATCCCCACGACTTATTTCTTTTATAACTAGAAGTCTGTACCTTTTGATTCTTTTTATGCATTTCACCCACCCCCCACCCCCCTGCCTCTGGAAACCACCAGTCTGTTCTCTGTATCTATGAGTTTGGATTTTTTGTTTGCTTGCTTCTTTGTCTTTTGTTGTTGTTGTTTGTTTGCTTTTTGTTTTGTTTTTGGGTTTTTTTATTGTTGTTGGTGGTGGGGTTTTCTGTTTTTTTGTTTTTTGGGGTTTTTTTTGTTTGTTTGTTTTTTTAGCTACCACACGTGAGATTATACACTATTTGTCTTTCTCTGTCTGACTTATTTCACTTAGCATGATGCTCTCAAGGCTCATCCATGTTGTCGCAAATGGCAAGATTTCACTTTTTTTTTTTTTTTTTTTTAAAGATGTTGGGGGTAGGAGTTTATTAATTAATTTATTTATTTTTGCTGTGTTGGGTCTTCGTTTCTGTGAGAGGGCTTTCTCTAATTGTGGCAAGCGGGGGCCACTCTTCATCGCAGTGCGCGGGCCTCTCACTATCGCAGCCTCTCATGTTGTGGAGAACAGGCTCCAGACGCGCAGGCTCAGTAGTTGTGGCTCACGGGCCCAGCCGCTCCGCGGCATGTGGGATCCTCCCAGACCAGGGCTCAAACCCGTGTCCCCTGCATTAGCAGGCAGATTCTCAACCACTGCGCCACCAGGGAAGCCCCAAGATTTCACTTTTAAAAACAATTTTTAGGGCTTCGCTGGTGGCGCGGTGGTTGAGAGTCCGCCTGCCAATGCGGACACGGGTTCGTGCCCCGGTCTGGGAGGATCCCACGTGCCGCAGAGCGGCTAGGCCCGTGAGCCATGGCCGCTGAGCCTGCGCGTCCGGAGCCTGTGCTCCGCAATGGGAGAGGCCACAACAGTGAGAGGCCCGCGTACCGCAAAAAAAAAAAAAAAATTATTATTATTTATTTTATTATTTATTTATTTATTTTTATTTATTTTTGGCTGAGTTGGGTCTTTGTGGCTGCGCGCGGGCTTTCTCTAGTTGCAGCGAGTGGGAGTTACTCTCCACTGTGGTGCGTTGGCTTCTCGTTGCGGCGGCTTCCCTTGTTGCGGAGCACGGGCTCAGTAGTTGTGGCTCGCGGGCTCCAGAGCGCAGGCTCAGTAGTTGTGGCGCACGGGCTTAGTTGCTCTGCGGCATGTGGGATCTTCCCAGACCAGGGCCCGAACCCATGTGCCCTGCATTGGCAGGCGGATTCTTAACCACTGTGCTACCAGGGAAGCCCCCCCATCACATCTTCTTTATCCATTCATCCACTGATGGACACTTAGGTTGGTTCCATGTCTTGGCTCTTGTGAATAATGCTGCAGTGAACGTGGGGGTGCAGCTATCTTTTTGGGTTAGTGTTTTCGTTTTCTTTGGATAAATATCCAGAAGTGGAATTGCTGGATCACATGGTAGTTCTATTTTTAATCTTTTGAGGAAACTCCATATTGGTTTCCACAGCAGCTGTTTCAATTTACATTCCCACCAACAGTGCACGAGGGTTCCCTATTCTCCACATCTTAGGCAATGCGTGTTATTTCTTGTCTTTTTGATAATAGTCATTCTAACAGGTGTGAGGTGATATTGTGGTTTTGATTTGCATTTCCGTGATTATTAGTGATGTTGAGCATCTTTTCATGTGCCTATTGTGTGTCTTCTTTGAAAAACGTCTATTCAGATCCTCTGCCCATTTTTAAATTGGATTGTTTGGGGTTCTTTCTACTACTCAGTTGTATGAGTTCTTTATATATTTTGGGTTATTAACCCCTTATCAAATGTATGATTTACAAATAGTTTTTCCTGTTCCATAGGTTGCCTTTTCATTTTGTTGACAGTTTGCTTTGCTGTGCAGAGGCTTTTTAGTTTGATGTAGCCCCATTTGTTTAATTTTGCTTTCGTTGCCTTTGCTTTTGGTGTCAACACACTTAGCTTCAGTTGTTGGTTAAGTGTCTCCAGCTTTTCCTACCCCCTCAATGCAACTCAGTAACAGCCAGATCATTGTACTGTTGCCCCCCACAAACACACACGCTCCTCAATCATTGTACCAGCCACCTTCTCCCAATTTGTTATTGGTGGAAGTTTACCAGCAGACTGCCACCTTGTTCCGGGCATCCACATATTACCCAGGATGGGCTCCTCCTTGCCAGCTGGACAGTGAGCGATCAGGTTACAAATCCCCATCATGCCATCTGCTTTCTGAGGCCGTTCCTGGTACCAGCTGTGTCCGTCTGGGTCCTCCCGTAAGCAGACCGTGAGAGGGAATTAGGAATGCAAAAGATTTATCGGAGGCTCATGCCTATGAAAGATCAAGGGGAGGAAGTGGGACTGGGCCGGGGAGGCCTTCATTCCGCAATCCTGATCCATAGGTATGGATGGAAAGTGGGGAAAGCAAGACCGAGCAGGAGAACTTAACTCTAATGTAAACCTGACGAGGTTGTGGCCAACGCAGAGGGGGTATGGAAGGGCTCTGGAGCAGAGGCTGTGCATTACAGAGTCTCATGCCGGGGGAGCTGGTCGGGCCCAGAGGCCAGCCAGAGAGGGAGTGGGATCAGCTCAAACACTGTCCAACTACAGCACTGCAGCTGGAGGTGGGTCGCCAGCTGCCACTCTTCACAGCTACATGCAACTCCTTTCTGGAAGGCAGATCAGAGGGGTGCTCCCCCATGGCTGCTAGGAAGTTCTCAGAATAGTAACTTAGTACCCTAGCATCCTCCAAAGATGACCAATGAGGATTCGATGTTTAGAATGAACTCATGGATATTAACATATTTGATGTGCTTCAATCCTTTGTAAATAGTTACTTTTCTTTTCTTTTTTGGCCTTGGCTTGCGGCCGGATCTCCTCTACACTTCGATACTCAAAATTGTCCCTGGGCTTCCCTGGTGGCGCAGTGGCTGAGAGTCCGCCTGCCGATGCAGGGGACACGGGTTCGTGCCCCGGTCCGGGAAGATCCCACATGCCGCGGAGCGGCTGGGCCCCTGAGCCATGGCCGCTGAGCCTGCGCGTCCGGAAACGGGAGAGGCCACAACAGTGAGAGGCCCGCGTACCGCAAAAAAAAAAAAAAAACAAACACACACAAAAAAACTGACAACTAATCCGAACTTCAACCGGCTTGGCCCAAACCAGGGGAGGCAGCCTGGCGCGCCGTTCGAGCCACCGAGCAGCGCTGGTCTCCTCCGCCACGGCCCGGGTGCCCCCGCGAACCTCCGCTCGCGGCCTCGGCCTCGGCCAGCGCCCGGGTCCCGGCGCCCCGGAGCAGCAAGCCCCCGCCTCCCTCCCGCGCTCGGGGCGCAAGTGGCCGCCTTGGCCTCACTGCGCCGGCGCGGGGGGGCGCCGCCGGACCGAGCCATCGCGCGAGCGGGGAAGGGGGGCTCGGGCACCCCTACACCGCGGTGGAGCCGTCCGTTGCCATGGAGCTACCCGCTCCAAACCGCGCAGCCAGTCGCAGCCGAGCAGCTTCTCCGCCCGGAGCGCGCGCCGTTCGTACACCGGCAGGTCGGCTGAGAGGTGGGTCCCTTGGCCCCGGAGCTTGGGGCTGGGTCGGGGGCTTTAGCCGCACCCCCCAGGCACACATCAGCGCCTTCATCGTGGAAGTTCTGCCCGAGAAATAAGTGCTAGTGCGGGGGGTGGGGGTCGCCCCTGACCGGTCTCAGGGACCCCAGGGTGCCGTGCAGCTTGGGTTCTGAGCTCTGCTCCGGCTCCGCGCGGACGTTGCGATGTTGTGCTTTCACATCTAGGACACCGTTGAGCAAAACTCGAGGGGTCAGCCAGGCTGGTAAGAAGAGGGGACTCTGAGGGTCCGGGCAGAGGAAAGGAATTCTGAGGTCATCTCAGTTTGGTTTTTAACGGTTACCTGTTTCTGGAAATCTCTATTATTTGTTTCCTGTAAACGCATACTCGTTTTACGTGCTCACATTACGTATCTGGCAAACACTCCTTGACCATCTGCCGTGAGCCAGGTACTGAAGTAGGTGATGGGCGGACCGGCTCTGGTACCCACAGTCCAAAGAATTCCCTGATAGGTTATTCCTGCAGACCGCTGGCGAGTACACTCACAGGTGCTGCTGGAGGACTGGTTATAAAGCCAGCGTCACTAGTCACCACCCAAGTCCAGAAATAGAACCTGGTCAGCACCCCAAGTCAACCTACCCCGCCCTTGCCCCACGCAGACCCTTCCCCGGTGACCATAGCCTGACTTTCTGATTCTGATTTCCTTGATTTTCTTTAGTTTTACCGTTTGTAAACAATATAATTGTTTCACCTGTTTTTAAACCTTATATAAATGGGAAAATGCTGTATATATTCTTTTTTAATTTTTGAAACAATCCCAAATTTATGTTAAAGTTGCAAGTTCAGCGTAAAAAACTTGTTTCCTGGAGCAGTTGAGGATAAGTTGCCTGCGTGATGCTCCGTCACCTCCAAATACTTTCGTGTGCATTTCCTACACATAAGGACAATCTCCAGCGTAACCACACACGACCATCAAAGATCCCGTAAAGTCACAAACCCGAGAGGGTCCAGTCTGGGACCCCCCCACTGCACTGAGCAGTCATCGTGGTTCTTTAGTCTCCTTCATTCCAGAACATTCATCGGGCTTTCCTTGGCTTCGTGACCCTGACACTTTAGAAGGATTAGGCCAGTGACTTCGTAGAAAGCCCCTCTGTTTGGGTTTGTCGGATGTTTCCTCGTGATCAGATTCCCATTATGCGTCTTTGGCAGGGAAGTCACAGAAGTGACGCCACGTGTCACTCTCTGCTCGTTCCATCCTGTCAGGTGGCTCACAGTGGTCCATTGGTCACATTAGTGACGAGTTTGCTTTGATCACTTGAGGAAAGTGGTATCTGCCAGCATCTCGCCTGGGAAGTTGCCTTGCCCTTTGTAATTGACCAGTATTTTGTTGGGCAGTATTTTGAGGCTCTGAAGCTATGTCATCCCTTCCAGGCTTGAGCCAGTGGCGCACGCAGTGGACACCTACCCCCTCTCTCTCATACCTGACACTGGACTGACTGCCTTCCTCCACTCAGGCTCTGTCACCCAGTCTGAGCCGCTGTGGACCCTGTTTCACAGGCCCACCTGGGGCGGAAGCGGCAAAGAAAAGCAGCCTGTGCTTGTGTCTTCCTCCCTCTCAGTTGTGTGTAAGAGACTCATCCACGCTGCTGCCCGAGCTGTGGGTCACTCACCTCCATCACCACCTAGCTCGCCACAGTGTGGCTCCCACAGTTGTTCTGCTGCCGATGGCTGTGGGTTGTTTCCGTAGTTACTGCTCTTATGAACATTGGGGTCTTGTTATGCCTCCTGGTATTTATGTGTGTTAGGAGTGGAATTGTGTCTCCTCAAAAAAAAAAAAAAAAAAGATATGTTGACATCCTAACCCCCGTATCTCAGAATATGACCTCATTTGGAAATTGGGTCATTGGGGATGTAATTGGTTAAGACGCTGTCATACTGGAGGAAGGTGGCCCCTCCTCCAATATGACAGACATCTTTATAAACGGGAATTTGGACATAGACACGCACACAGGGAGACTGTCACATGGATTGGAGTTACGCTGCCACAAGCCCGGGAACCAGAAGCTAGCAGAGAAGTCTGGAATAGATCCTTCCCTAGCGCTTCAGTGGGAGTTGGCACCTTGATTTCAGATTTCTGGCCTCCAGAACTATGAGAAAATTCTTTTATGCTGTTCTAAGACAGCCAGTTTGTGGTACTTTGTTATGGCATCCCCAGGAAACTAATACAGCATCTAAGTTTCTGTAGGGTAAACGCCTAGGAGAGGAATTCCTGAGTCAGAGGGCGCGGTAGACAAAATAATGGCCCCCAGAGACCGCCATGTCCTGACCCTTGTAACCCGTGAATGTGTTAGGTTACAGGCCCTGGGAATGTAGGTTGTTAGTCAACTGACTCTGAGATGGAAGATTGTGCTGGATTATCCCGGTGAGCCCAGCGCAACTAAAAGGGCCCTCCTAGTGGAAGAGGGAGGCGGAGGAGAGCCAGAAAGAAAGCAGCCCGAGAAAGACCACCTGACATTAGTGGCTTTGAAGTTGGTAGGGTGGGGCCTTGGCCGAGGCACGTGGGTACCTCTAGAAACTGGAAAAGGCAAGAAAACGGACCCTCCCCCAGAGCCTCCGGAAAGGAAGGCAGCCCGGCCGACACCTTGATTTTAGCCCAGTGGGGCTCATTTCAGACTTCTGACCTCCGGAACTGTAAGCTAATACATCTGTGTTAAGTCCCTGAGTGTGTGGCAGTTTCTTACAGCAGCAACAGGATGCCAGTGCAGAGGGTGTGTATATATTTAACTGTACGATACGATGCTGAGCTCTTCTCAAAGCACCTGCCCCAGTTTTCACTCCCAACGTTAGGGTGTGCGCCTTCCCACTGCTTCGTGTCCTTGGTGGCACCTGGTATACTCAGGCTCGTAATGTGTTACCGAGTCTGATGGCTGTGTAATAATAGTATGTGGCTTTACTCTGCATTTCCCTGATTACAAATGAGGTTGAGCAACGTTTTTTGGTTGATCACCAAGAAACAGTTCGTCATCTAGCCAGGACTCTATTAAGAGTTACAGGGAGCAGGGCTTCCCTGGTGGCGCAGTGGTTGAGAGTCCGCCTGCCGATGCAGGGGACGCGGGTTCGTGCCGCGTTCCGGGAAGATCCCACATGCCGCGGAGCGGCTGGGCCCGTGAGCCATGGCCGCTGAGCCTGCGCGTCTGGAGCCTGTGCTCCGCAACGGGAGAGGCCACAACAGTGAGAGGCCTGCGTACCGCAAAAAAAAAAAAAAAAAAAAAAAAAAAGAGTTACAGGGAGCACTATTAATAATGCCAGGAAAACAGGCATGAATCAAGCCATTTGGACGCCCTTTCCTGTAACCTGCCTGTTAGTCTCGCCATTTTGCTGTTGGTCTGCCCATCTTCTCTGTTGAGCTCTGGATGTTCCTTACATGTCTTGATGGTAAACCTTTTGGGAAATGTGTTGCATTTATCTTCTAATCCGTAGTTTTTCTTAAACTCTCCTTAGGGTGTCACCTGAACCAAAGTTTTTTTTGTTTTGTTTTGTTTTGTTTTTTGCAGTACGCGGGCCTCTCACTGTTGTGGCCTCTCCCGTTGCGGAGCACAGGCTCCGGACGCGCAGGCTCAGCGGCCATGGCTCACGGGCCCAGCCGCTCCGCGGCATGTGGGATCTTCCCAGACCGGGGCACGAACCCGCATCCCCTGCATCGCAGGCGGACTCTCAACCACTGCGCCACCAGGGAAGCCCTGAACCAAAGTTTTTAAGTGTACGAGGCTCTACCAGCTTTTCCTCTTGTGACTTAATGTTTTGATGTCTTGTTTAAGAAAACCTGAAGGCATGAAGGCCCCTCTGCCTTCACTGTAGCAGTTTTGCTCTTCACTTGTGAGTCTTTGGCCCCCAAGGAACTGATTTCCAAGGTGGACACCCAGCTTCTTTTTTTTTTTTTTTTTTTTTGCGTTACACGGGCTTCTCACTGCTGTGGCCTCTCCCATTGCGGAGCACAGGCTCCTGGATGCGCAGGCTCAGCGGCCATGGCGCACGGACCCAGCCGCTCCGCGGCATGTGGGATCTTCCCAGACCGGGGCACGAACCCGCATCCCCTGCATCGGCAGGCGGACTCTCAACCACTGCGCCACCAGGGAAGCCCCCACCCAGCTTCTTAGCATGTGGACTGAGATGTCCATTCCCTGCCCGCCTCTTGCACACACGTGCACACACTGCCCTGTCAGAGTTTGGGGGTTTTTTAGTGCCTCTGTGGAGCAGTTTGGAGAGAAGTGGCATCCTGACCACATTGAGTGTCCATCACGTGAACATTCACCTCTCCATTGATTTAGTTATATTGGTTTTATTCTTGTTTAGGTTTTTGTTATGGACAATTTCAAACTCACCAAGTAGCGGTCCTGTGAACTGTTGGGCGCCCAGCCCCACTTCAGTGGTCACCAGAATCGAATCAATCCTGGTGCTTCTACTGGTCCTCACTTGGAGCGCTTGGCTGATGTATTTTAGAGAAAACCCCGGGTGTAATAGTTCACCCGTAAACTCTTTAGTACACAATTCTAACTGATAAATAACTTATTTTTAGCATAAGCACAAATTCATTATCAACCCCAGCCAGGTTAACATTGATTTCTTAATAAAATCTACCACCACTTGGTGTTCATTTTCCCACATTACCTCAGCAATGTCTTTTACAGTTTCTCGCTTGACTTGGGTTCCAAACAGGAACCCCCCTTGCACATGGTCAACTTGTCTCTCACAGCTTTTACATTCAAAACAGCTCCCCTTCCCTTCCCCCCATGGCATCCATTTGTTGAAGAAACTGGGTCATTGACTCCACTTATTCTTTTTTTTTTTTTTTTTTTTTTTTTTTTGCGGTACGCGGGCCTCTCACTGTTGTGGCCTCTCCCGTTGCGGAGCACAGGCTCCGGACGCGCAGGCTCAGCGGCCATGGCTCACGGGCCCGGCCGCTCCGCGGCATGTGGGATCTTCCCGGACCAGGGCACGAACCCGTGTCCCCTGCATCGGCAGGCGGACTCTCAACCACTGCGCCACCAGGGAGGCCCTCCACTTATTCTTTATTTAGGTCTCATTTCACGCCACCTGACGGGGCTTCCTCATTTTCTCATCGGGGGTCTTGCTCCTTTTTTGTTGTATTTATTCCCGAGTACTTCATATTCATTGGTGTAATTGTAAATGATAAGTTTTCCAAATCTTATTTTCTCATTATTTGTTCTGGTAAATAGGAATATCATTGATTTTTATTACCGAATTTATATCTAGCAACATTACTAAATTGTCTCGATAACATTAACAATTTATCTCTGTACTCGTTTGGATTTTCTACATGCACAATCGTGTTATCTGAAAACAACTGTCTCCCCTTCCACTCCTCATGCCTTGTATTTCTTTCTTCTCTCCTTGTTCCAGTTGGAAGACCCAGTGGCTTCAGAGAGCACCCTTGTTTTGTTCTCAGTCTTAAAGGAAATGCTTTTAATGTTTATGATTTTTTTTCTTTTGGCCACGCCGAGCGGCGTTCGGGCACCTTAGCTCCCCGACCAGGGATCCAGCCCACGCCCCCTGCAGTGGAAGTGCGGAGTCTTAACCCCTGGACCGCCAGGGACGTCTTAATAATGCTATGATTAAGTATGACGCTTCCTGTGGATTATTGTTGGCAGACATTCTTTATCACATTAAAGAAGTCTAACGCCAGTTTGCTACATTTTTAAAAAGTGTTAGTGGGATGTTGAATTTCATCAATGTTTTTTTCTGCATTGAGTCAATTGTATATTTCTCTGGTCTGTTCGTGTGGTGAGTTGACTTGATTTCTAACGCTAAGCAAATCCGTCTTCCTCGTGATGTGTCATCCTGTCTATGTGTTGCTGGCTCTAGCCTGGTGGCACTTCACCTCAAGAGTGAGGCTGGTCTGTGATTTTCCTTTCCCTGTTTTCACTGCCAGGCTCTCGTAGCAAAAGTTAAGTGATTCCACGAAACAAACCAGGAAGTGGACCTTCTGGTTCTCTTTCCTGGAAGAAAGTGTGTGAAACTGGAACATTTTGAACCTCAAATGTTTCATGGACCTTGATAGGGAAGCCTCGGAGCCTAGAGTTTTCTTGGTGGGAACATATTTGACTTTTTTGTTTTAATTTTTTTTTAATGTTTATTTATTTATTTATTTTTCTTACTAGTCATCCATTTTATACACATCAGTGTATACATGTCAATTCCCAGCTCCCAATTCATCACACCACCACCCCCGCCACTTTCCCCCCTTGGTGTCCATACGTCTGTTCTCTACATCTGTGTCTCAGTTTCTGCCCTGCAAACCGGTTCATCTGTACCATTTTTCTAGGTTCCACATACATGCGTTAATATACGATATTTGTTTTTCTCTTTCTGACTTACTTCACTCTGTATGACAGTCTCTAGATCCATCCACGTCTCTGTAAATGACCCAATTTCGTTCGTTTTTATGGCTGAGTAATATTCCACTGTATATACGTACCATGACTTCTTTATCCATTCATCTGTCGATGGGCATTTAGGTTGCTTCCATGACCTGGCTATTGTAAACAGTGCTGCAGTGAACATTGGGGTGCATGTGTCTTTTTGAATTATGGTTTTCTCTGGGTATGTGCCCAGTAGTGGGATTGCTGGGTCATATGGTAATTCTATTTTTAGTTCTTTAAGGAACCTCCTTACTGTTCTCCATAGTGGCTGTATTAATTTACATTCCCACCAACAGTGCAAGAGGGTTCCCTTTTCTCCACACCCTCTCCAGCATTTGTTGTTTGTAGATTTTCTGATGATGCCAATTCTAATTGGTGTGAGGTGATACCTCATTGTAGTTTTGATTGGCATTTCTCTAATAATTAATGATGTTGAGCAGCTTTTCATGTGCTTCTTGGCCATCTGTATGTCTTCTTTGGAGAAAGGTCTATTTAGGTCTTCTGCCCATTTTTGGATTGGGTTGTTTGTTTCTTTAATATTGAGCTGCATGAGCTGTTTATATATTTTGGAGATTAATCCTTTGTCCGATGACTTATATGCAAATATTTTCCCCCATTCTGAGGGTTGTGTTTTCATCTTGTTTATGGTTTCCTTTGCTGTGCAAAAGCTTTTAAGTCTCATTAGGTCCCATTTGTTTATTTTTGTTTTTATTTCCATTACTCTAGGAGGTGGACCAAAAAAGATCTTGCTGTGATTTATGACAAAGAGTGTTCTTCCTTTGTTTTCCTCTAAGAGTTTTATAGTGCTCAGTCTTACATTTAGGTCTCTAATCCATTTTGAGTTTATTTTTGTGTATGGTGTTAGAGACTGTTCTAATTTCATTCTTTTACATGTAGCTGTCCAGTTTTCCCAGCACCACTTATTGAAGAGACTGTCTTTTCTCCATTGAATATCCTTGCCACCTTTGTCATAGATTAGTTGACCACAGGTGCGTGGGTTTATCTCTGTGCTTTCTATCCTGTTCCACTGATCTGTATTTCTGTTTTTTGCCAGTACCATATTGTCTTGATTACTGTAGCTTTGTAGTATAGTCTGAAGTCAGGGAGTCAGATTCCACCAGCTCTGTTTTTTCCCCCCAAGACTGCTTTGGCTATTCAGGGTCTTTTGTAACTCCATACAAATTTTAAGATTATTTGTTCTAGTTCTGTAAAAAATGCCATTGGTAATTTGATAGGGATTGCATTGAACCTGTAGATTGTTTTGAGTAGTATAGTCATTTTCACAATATTGATTCTTCCAATCCAAGAACGTGGTATATCTCTCCATCTGTTGGTATCAACTTAATTTCTTTCATCAGTGTCTTATAGTCTTCTGCATACAGGTCTTTTGTCTCCCTAGGTAGGTTTATTCCTAGGTATTCTATTCTTTTTGTTGCAATGGTAAATGGGAGTGTTTCCTTAATTTCTCTTTCAGGTTTTTCATCATTAGTGTACAGGAATGCAAGAGATTTCTGTGCATTAATTTTGTATCCTGCAACTTTACCAAATTCATTGATTAGCTCTAGTAGTTTTCTGGTGGCATCTTTAGGATTCTCTATGTATAGTATCATGTCATCTGCAAACAGTGACAGTTTTACTTTTTCTTTTCCAATTTGTATTCCTCTTATTTCTTTTTCTTCTCTGATTGCTGTGGCTAAGACTTACAAAACTATGTCGAATAAAAATAGTGAGAGTGGACATCCTTGTCTTGTTCCTGATCTCAGTGGAAATGGTTTCAGTTTTTCACCATTGAGAATGATGTTTGCTGTGGGTTTGTCGTGTATGGCTTTTATTATGTTGAAGTAGGTTCCCTCTATGCCCACCTTCTGGAGAGTTTTTATCATAAATGGGTGTTGAATTTTGTCAAAAGCTTTTTCTGCATCTATTGAGATGATCATATGGTTTTTATTCTTCAATTTGTTAATATGGTGTATCACATTGATTGATTTGTGTATATTGAAGAATCGTTGCATCTCTGGGATAAATCCCACTTGATCATGGTGCATGATCCTTTTAATGTGTTGTTGGATTCTGTTTGCTAGTATTTTGTTGAGGATTTTTGCATCTATATTCATCAGTGATATTGGTCTGTAATTTTCTTTTTTTGTAGTATCTTTGTCTGGTTTTGGTATCAGGGTGATGGTGGCCTCATAGAATGAGTTTGGGAGTGTTCCTTCCTCTGCAGTTTTTTGGAAGAGCTTGAGAAGGATGGGTGTTAGCTCTTCTCTAAATATTTGGTAGAATTCACCTGTGAAGCCATCTGATCCTGGCCTTTCGTTTGTTGGAAGATTTTTAATCACAGTTTCAATTTCATTACTTGTGATTGGTCTGTTCATATTTTCTGTTTCTTTCTGGTTCAGTCTTGGAAGGTTATAGCTTTCTAAGAATTTGTCCATTTCTTCCAGGTTGTCCATTTTATTGGCATAGAGTTGCTTGTAGTAGTCTCTTAGGATGCTTTGTATTTCTGTGGTGTCTGCTGTAACTTCTTCTTTTTCATTTCTAATTTTATTGATTTGAGTCCTCTCCCTCTGTTTCTTGATGAGTCTGGCTAATGGTTTGTCAATTTTGTGTATCTTCTCAAAGAACCAGCTTTTAGTTTTATTGATCTTTGCTATTGTTTTCTTTGTTTCTATTTCATTTATTTCTGCTGTGATCTTTATGATTTCTTTCCTTCTGCTATATTTGGGTTTTGTTTGTTCTTCTTTCTCTAGTTCCTTTAGGTGTAACATTAGACTGTTTATTTGAGATTTTTCTTGTTTCTTGAGGTAGGCTTGTATAGCTATAAACTTCCCTCTTAGAACTGCTTTTGCTGCATCCCATAGGTTTTGGATCATCGTGTTTTCTTTGTCATTTGTCTCTAGGTATTTTTTGATTTCCTCTTTGATTTCTTTAGTGATCTCTTGGTTATTTAGTAACATATTGTTTAGCCTCCATGTGTTTGTGTTTTTTACGTTATTTTCCCTGTAACTGATTTCTAATCTCATAGTGCTGTGGTCAGAAAAGATGCTTGATATGATTTCAATTTTCTTAAATTTACTGAGACTTGATTTGTGACCCAAGATGTGATCTATCCTGCAGAAGAATGTTCCATGCACACTTGAGAAGAACATGTAATCTGCTGTTTTTGGATGGAATGTCCTTTAAATATCAATTAAATCTTTCTGGTCTATTGTGTCATTTAAAGCTTGTGTTTCCTTATTAATTTTCTGTTTGGATGACCTGTCCATTGGTGTAAGTGAGGTGTTAAATTCCCCCACTATTATTGTGTTACTGTCGATTTCCTCTTTTATAGCTGCTAGCAGTTGCCTTATGTATTGAGGTGCTCCTATGTTGGGTGCATATATATTTATAATTGTTATATCTTCTTCTTGGATTGATCCCTTTATCATTACATAGTGTCCTTCCTTGTCTCCTGTAACATGCTTTATTTTAAAGTCTGTTTTATCTGATATGAGTACTGCTACTCCAGCTTTCTTTTGATTTCCATTTGCATGGAATATCTTTTTCCATCCCCTCACTTTCAGTCTGTATGTGTCCCTAGGTCTGAAGTGGGTCTCTTGTAGACAGCATATATATGGGTCTTGTTTTTGTATCCATTCAGCAAGCCTGTGTCTTTTGCTTGGAGCATTTAATCCATTCACATTTAAGGTAATTATCAATATGTATGTTCCTGTTACTATTTTCTTAATTTTGGGGGGTTTGTTTTTGTAGGTCCTTTTCTTCTCTTGTGTTTCCCACTTAGAGAAGTTCCTTTAGCATTTGTTGTAGAGCTGGTTTGGTGGTACTGAATTCTCTTAGCTTTTGCTTGTCTGTAAAGCTTTTGATTTCTCCATCGAATCTGAATGAGATCCTTGCTGGGTAGAGTAATCTTGGTTGTAGGTTCTTCCCTTTCATCACTTTAAGTATATCATGCCACTCCCTTCTGGTTTGTAGAGTTTGTGCTGAGAAATCAGCTGTTAACCTTATGGGAGTTCCCTTGTATGTTATTTATTGTTTTTCCCTTGCTGCTTTCAATAATTTTTCTGTCTTTAATTTTTGCCAATTTGATTACTATGTGTCTTAGTGTGTTTCCCCTTGGGTTTATCCTGTATGGGACTTTCTGCGCTTCCTGGACTTGGGTGGCTATTTCCTTTCCCATGTTAGGGAAGTTTTTGACTGTAATCTCTTCAAATATTTTCTCTGGTCCTTTCTCTCTGTCTTCTTCTTCTGGGACCCCTATAATGTGAATGTTGTTGCATTTAATGTTGTCCCAGAGGTCTCTTAGGCTGTCTTCATTTCTTTTCATTCTTTTTTCTTTATTCTGTTCTTCTTTTTTCTTTATTCTGTTTCTTTATTCTGTTTATTCTGTAGCAGTGAATCCACCATTCTGTCTTCCAGGTCACTTATCCATTCTTCTGCCTCAGTTATTCTGCTATTGATTCCTTCTAGTGTATTTTTCGTTTCAGTTATTGTATTGTTCATCTCTGTTTGTTTGTTCTTTAATTCTTCTAGGTCTTTGTTAAACATTTCTTGCATCTTCCCAATCTTTGCCTCCATTCTTTTTCAGAGGTCCTGGATCATGTTCACTCTCATTATTCTGAATTCTTTTTCTGGAAGATTGCCTATCTCCACTTCATGTAGTTGTTTTTCTGGGGTTTTATCTTGTTCCTTCATCTGGTACATAGCCCTCTGCCTTTTCATCTTGTCTATCTTTCTGTGAATGTGGTTTTTGTTCCACAGGCTCCAGGATTGTAGTTCTTCTTGCTTCTGCTGTCTGCCCTCACTGTAGATCCTGGTTTCCTCAGCCAGGAAAGGACACAGCGTCTCATAAGATGGAATCTGCGCTTGGGTGAAGAAAGCAGTGTAGGAAGGGTGGTCAACACTCCATCAAAATCATGGCATCATTACATTTGAGCAGTGAAATACTCCATTGCTTAATCTCCTTGAGTCTCAATATTCTTACCTCCCAGGCAAATGAAGAGACACTGTGGAATAATAAAGTTTATACTGAAGATAAATTCTTCTCACTCCTGCTGGGCCTGTCACCTGAAACTGCTTATATCACAATCGTTCATCAGTCAAATCCACAGGGCAATTCTCCTCAAGCAGCAATCAGGGGTCCATGGAAGCTGCTAGTGTTGCAGGGTCTCCTGCAGAGGCGGGGGGTGGCTGTGCCTCACCGTGAGGACAAGGACACTGGCAGCAGCATTTCTGGGAAGTACTCCTTGGTGTGAGCCCTCCCAGAGTCCCCATATTTGACTCTTGATTGAATTTCTTTTACGCCTGTGGGAATTTTCAAGTTTTTTACTTTTTGTTCTTGAAACAATTTTGGTTAGTAATATTTTTCTAATAATTTGTCCATTGTCTAAATTTTCAAATTTATTGGTGTAAAGTGGTTCATGACATTTTTACATTTTTTCATGTCTGTAGTATCTATAGTTAGAGACCCTTTTCTTCTTATATGGATGATTTGTTCTTTCTCTTTTTATTTATCAGTTTCATTAGAGATTTGTCAGTTTTATAAATCTTCTAAAAGTACAAACTTTTGGCTTTGAGGAACATCTCTATCACATGTTTGTCTTGCAGCATTAATTTCTAATCTTTTTTGTTTTCTTCCTTCTACTTTCTTTGGGTTTATATCACAGCTCTCTTTATAACCCCTTGAGTTGGATGTTTAGCACATTAATACTTAGCCTGTCTTGTTCCTGATATGAGCATTTAGGATTACAGATTCACTCTGTTCTACCTTGGCTACACTCAGTTTGATATATGATATTTTCATTATAACTCAGTTAAAAACATTTTATAATTTTCATTATGATTTTTTTCTTTGGCCCACGGGTTATTTAGAAGTATGTTTCTTATTTTCAAAAAATAAGGTGAATTTATAGTTTTTGATTTGATTTTTTTCTTCCAGTCTTATTGGAATATAATTGACATACAGCACTGTATAAGTTTAAGGTGTACAGCGTAGTGATTTGACATATAAACATCACGAACTGATCACCAAAATAAGTTTAGTGAACATCCATCGTCTCATATAGGTACAAAATTAAAGAAATAGAAAAAAATTTTTCCTCGTGATGAGAACTCTTAGGATTTACCCTCTTAACAACTTTCATATATAACAAAGTGTTAATTACATTTATCATGTTGTACATTACATCATTAGTACTTATTTATCTTATAACTGGAAGTGTGTACTTTTTTTTTTTTTTTTGCGGTACGCTGGCCTCTCACTGTTGCGGTCTCTCCCGTTGCGGAGCACAGGCTCCGGACACGCAGGCTCAGAGGCCATGGCTCACGGGCCCAGCTGCTCCGCGGCATGTGGGATCCTCCCAGACCAGGGCACGAACCCGTGTCCCCTGCATCGGCAGGAGGACTCTCAACCACTGCGCCACCAGGGAAGCCCGGGTTGTTTGTTTTTTTGATATTGAGCTGCATGAGCTGTTTGTTTATTTTAGAGATTAATCCCTTGTGGGTCGCTTCATTTGCAAATATTTTCTCCCATTCTCTGGCTCCTCTTTTCATTTTGTTTGTGATTTCCTTTGTTGTGCAAAAGCTTTGAAGTTTAACTAGGTCCCATTTGTTTATTTCATTTTTATTTTCATTACTGTAGGAGGTGGAAGCAAAAACATATTGCTACAATTTATGTCAAAGGGTATCCTGCCTATGTTTTCCTCTAAGACTTTTATAGTATCTGGTCTTACATTTAGGTCTTTAATCCATTTTGAGTGTATTTTTGTGTATGGTATTAGAGAATGTTCTAATTTCATTATTTTACATGTAGCTGTTCAGTTTTACCAGCACCACTTATTAAAGACACTGTCTTTTCTGCACGGTATATTCTTGCCTCCTTTGTTGTAGATTAATTGACTGTAAGCATGTGGACTTATTTCTGGGCTTTCCGTCCTGTTCCATTGATCTATATTTCTGGTTGTGACTTCTTTTTCACTCTGATTTTCTATATTTGGGCCCTCTCTCTTTTTCTCTTCATGAGTTGGGCTAAAGGTTTATCAATTTTGTTTATCTTTTCAAAGAACCAGCTCTTAGTTTCATTGACTCTTCTGATTGTTTTTTAAAGTCTCTATTTCATTTATTTCTGCTCTGATCTTTATGATTTCTGTCCTACTAACTTTGAGTTTTGTTTGTTCTGCTTTCTCTACTTAGGGTTAGGCTTTAGATGTACGGTTAGGTTGTTTATTTGAGATTTTTCTTGTTTCCTGAGGTAAGCTTGTATTGCTATAAACTTCCTTCTTATAACTGCTTTTGCTGCATCCCACAGATTTTGGATTATTTGCTTTTCATTTTCATTTGTGTCCAGGTATTCTTTTAATTTCTTCTTTGATTTCTTCAGTGATCCATTGGTTGCGTAGTAGCATATTGTTTAGCCTCCACATGTTTGTGTTTCTTGCAGTTTTTTTCTTGTAGTTGATTTTTAGTCTCATAGCATTGTGATCATAAAAGATGCCTGATATGATTTCAATTTTCTTAAATTTATTGAGACTTGTTTTGTGTCCTAGCATGTGATCTGTCCTGGAGAATGTTTCCTGTATACTTGAAAAGAATGTGTATTTGCTGTTTTGGGATGGAATGTTCCAGATAAATCAATTAAGTTCATTTGGTCTAATCTGTCATTTAAGGCCAGTGTTTCCTTACTGATTTTCTGTCTGGAAAATCTGTCCATTGATGTAAGTGGCCTGGGAGTCCTAGAGTAGGAGTGTCAGCCCACTGGTGGGGAGGGCCAGGGTCCAGGGGGTCCTGTGGCTGATGCTGCCCACTAGTGGGTGACGCTGGTCCTGGGGCTGGTGCTGGGCAGTGGTGAGCAGGACTGGGTCCTGGGCCCTCAGGTGGACAGCGCGAGGTCCTGGTGCGGCTGTGGGCTCAGGAAGTCTTAAGGCAGCCAGCCTACTGGCAGGTGGAGCTATGCCCCTGCCCAGCTCACTGCTTGACCTGAGGCATCCCCATACTGGTGCCTACAGGCTGGTATGCAGGGCAGGTCCTGGCACTAATAAGCCAGAGGGAGGATTCTGAAATGGCGCTTGCAGCACCAGTGTCCTTGTGTTAGAACGAGCTGCCCCCAAAATAGCTACCACCAGTGTCTGTGTCCCCCGGATGAGCTGCCCTTTCCTGCAGCCTCTCCAGGAGGCTCCCCAAGATTAGCAGGTAGGTCTGACCCAGGCTCCTCTCAATTTCCTGCTTTTGTCCTGGGTCCTGAGCACGTGAGAATTTGTGTCCTTTAAGAGTGGTGTCTCTATTTTGCACAGCCCTCTGGCTCCCCTGGAAGGAAGCCCCTCTCACCTTCAGAGCCAGATGTTCTTCGGGCTCGACTTCCTGGTGCAGGACCCCAGGCTGGGGAACCTGACATGGGGCTCAGAGCCCTGACTCCTTGGGGCGCACCTCTGCAGTTGTGATTATCCTCCCGTGCACAGCTTACCCACCTGGGGGTTTGGGTCTTGACTACACCGCAGCTCCACCCCCCCTGCCCAGCTTGTTGTGAGTCCTCCTGTACATCTTCCGTTGTAGACAGTCTTCTCTTCTAAGCGTCTGGTCTTTCTCGTCACTAGTTGCTCTGTGAATAGGGTGATTCTCTTTGTGTCCGTGGGAGAAGGTGACCTCAGGGGTCTTCCTACTCCCCCATCTTGGCTGCTTTTCTCTATTTGTTATTGATTTGGGCTGATTAATTTGGTCAGAGAATAAGCTTTGTATGATTTTAGTTCTTTGAAATTTGTTGAGTCCTGCTTTGGGGCCAGTAGGTAGTTTTGTTTGTTTGTTTGTTTTTTGCGCTACCCGGGCCTCTCACTGTTGTGGCCTCTCCCGTTGCGGAGCACAGGCTCCGGATGCACAGGCTCAGCGGCCATGGCTCACGGGCCCAGCCGCTCTGCGGCATGTGGGATCTTACCAGACCGGGGCACGAACCCGGGTCCCCCACATCGGCAGGCGGACTCTCAACCACTGCGCCACCAGGGAAGCCCCAGTAGATAGTTTTTATAAATATTCTGTGTCATGGTTTAAGGGAGCACTTAAATTTCCATAGTTGTTTTTGTTCTATGTATGTCTGTGGGGTTCAGTTTGTTAATGATGTTGTTTACATGTGTGTCATTAATGACTTATTTTGCCTGGCTTTGTTGTCAGTTCCTGAGAGAGGTGTGTTCAAATCTCCCGCTAGAGTTTGTACTTCTGACTCTTTCTCCTTGTTCTGCCAGTCTTTGCTTTGTCTATTTAGTGGCTGTGCGTTTGAATACACGTGGATTTACCACTGTTGTATCTTCCTGGTGAGCTGAGCATCTGGTGATGACCTGACCCTCTTACTGCTGTTACTGCTTTTTGCCTAAAGTATTTTTGTCTGTTTCTAGACAACGCCACCAGCTTCCTGTTACAGTTTCTATATAGGCCATCTTTGTCTGACTCTGAAAATGTAGTGCTTCTGTACGTTATTGCTTTAGAATTCTCTTTTAAACAGTAAAAAGTGGGCTTCCCTGGTGGCGCAGTGGTTAAGAATCTGCCTGCCAATGCAAGGGACACGGGTTTGAGCCCTGGTCCGGGAAGTTCCCACATGCCGCGGAGAAACTAAGCCCGTGCGCCACAACTACTGAAGCCCGTGCGCCTAGAGCCCACGCTCCACAAGAGAATCCACTGCAATGAGAAGCCTGCGCAGCTCAATGAAGAGTAGCCCCTGCTCTCCGCAACTGGAGAAAACCCACAGGCAGCAACGAAGACTCAGTGCAGCTAAAAATAAATAAATTTTTTAAAAATAAAAAATAAATAGTAAAAAGTTAGGTTTTTGTTGTTTTTGTTGCTGGTGGTTTTTTAAATCTAATTTGATAAGATACTTTTCTTTAGCTTGGTCACTTCATCTATTTGTATTCTTGTCTTCACTTAGATTTTGACCTGATAATTTCATAATGTCAATTCTTCAAGACCCTTAAGAGAATTAAAATGCAATTTTTCCAGCATTTTTGGTTATTTGCATGCTGGCCAGCCAATTCTCAAACAGAAGGTCCACGTGCTTCTTAAGCACATTTTAGCAAATCTCTGTGTTTGATCCCACTTCACCCGCACGTCAGAAGCGCCCGGCTCCTGACCCCCAGGTTGTGCGATGCCCGCGGGGCCTTGGGGCCCCTCAACGCGCGCCCTTCCGCACGCTGGGTCCTGTTGTGTTCCCTCTGTTCTTCTCACGTCTGCCTCATCCTTGTAGACTCGTGTCCTGAAAACACTGAATCCTGCCACGGTTGTTCTAGTGAGGATGTGAGGGGGATCAGGGACTCCCTTTCTGGAACCAGCATCTTCAGCTGGACATTCCGAGTGTGTGTGGTTTGATGTTGTCACTGCAGGTGGAGCTGCGTGAGACGTCCCTCCACTTAGCAGAGTGTCACCCACGGGGGGCATTGGTTACATTGTGTTTTGTACGCGATGTGATGAGTGCATGGAACTCACGAGCCCAGGGCAGGACAGGCTGGACCACTTTGTAAGCATCTCCTGAAAGTCCCGCATCCACCATCCGCAGGCTGGTAGACTAAGAGGTGTCTTCAGTTGGGAGGAATATTGTTGGTATTTTACAAGATGCCTCAAAATTCTGCCTCTCGGGGCTTTAATGTACAAAGGGGTTTTTTTTGTAGCATTTAAAAAATAAATGACTGGCATTGATTTATTAATGATTTATCAAGGAAGCATTATTAGGTTTTGAAAATACTTTCCAGTGACTTATTCTGGAGCAGTTGCTAAATTCAGCAATGAAAACAAACTGGTCTACAATTTCAGCACCTCGTCCATAACATCAACATTTAATATCAACGTCTGTACCAAGTTCTACACAGGCATCTCCCAATGTTCCCGAAATGATTATTAAACTGTAATGAATATTCTGAAACCCCTTAGCAGTTGTCTCTGGACTCTGTGCCTGCATTTTATGGAGATAACATGTACACGCTGTAATGTACACACAAATTAAATGTTCACCAGTGTGAGTTTGACACTTGTGGACACCTGTGTAGCCACCACCCAAAACAAGATGCAGACCGTTTCCGTCCTCCGCCCAGTCCCTCGTAGCCCCCGGCCGTCCCCATCCCCTGCCTCTAACCCAGAAGCTGCGCCTCATTTCCATCATCGCCCTCTAGTCCTGCCTGTTCTGGGGCTTCATACGTGCTCTTCTGTGTCTGCCTTCCTGCACGTAACGCGGTGTGTCTGAGATTCATCTGTGGTGCTCTGTGCGTCAGACTTCGTTCTCTTTATCACTATTATTCCTTTGTGTGAATGTGCCAGAATCTGTTTCTCAGAATCCGTTCTCATCATGATGGACATTTGGATTGCTTCCAGTTTGGGGCTGTTGTGAATAAGGTTGCTGTGAGCATTCCTGTACAAGTTTTTTTGTGGACATACTTCTGTTTCTCTTGGGTAAATACCTCACAGTAGGATTTCTGGGTCCTATGGTTAGTATATGTTGATAGCATCTAGGGTTATGGTTTAGTATTTAGTATTTTTGATCTGGGGCATTCTAACAGATGTGTAGTAGTGTCTGGTTATGGTTTTGATTTGATTCCCTAGTGACTAATGATGTTTACAAAGTTCCACGAGCCTATGGTCACTCGTGCGCCTTCTTTTGTCGTGTCTGTTCTAAAATTTTTGTCCCTTTTCAATTGGTGTTTGGACTTTCTATCGCTGTTATTTAGGAGTTCTTTATATATAATCTGAGTACAAGACTTTTGTTACATATATGTGCTGCAAATATTTTTTTCAGATTCTGTGGCCTCTCTTCATTTTCTTAATGTCTTTTTATAAGAGAAATTGTTAACTCTTATGAAATCCGGTTTTTTAGTTTTTTTTAAATGTGTCATTACGTTTTGTAAAAATTTTTGTAGCTAATTTCTGCCTCCCAAGATGGAAGAAGATGCCAGCCTGTTCCCTAAGAAGCTTTTGGACGACGCCCCCCTCACGGAGGATGGTAATTAAGAAAGTTCTTTTCACAAATAAGACATGTTTCAACACACAGAAGACAAACGATGTGCTTAATAGTTGCCCTTTAATTTCCTTTTTCCAGAGAGACTACATCTTTTAAACTCATATTTTTTCTCAAAAAGGTAGCTTATATTATTCTGTGTTTAATCAGAAGAAAGATCCACATGGCTGAGACTTTGAAGTTCAGTGGCCGACTGTCGTTTCCCAGTTTTTTGTTATTGCTTAAAATGGCAATAATGGGGCTTCCCTGGTGGCGCAGTGGTTGAGAGTCCGCCTGCCGATGCAGGGGACATGGGTTCGTGCCCCGGTGTGGGAGGATCCCATGTGCCACGGAGCGGCTGGACCCATGAGCCATGGCCGCTGAGCCTGCGCGTCCGGAGCCTGTGCCCCGCAACGGGAGAGGCCACAACAGTGAGAGGCCTGCGTACTGCAAAAAAAAAAAAAAAAAAAAAAAAATGGCAATAATGAACCTGTTGTATGTAACATGAAAAGCCTGGTTTAAGTGCAGGCAGCTGGATTTCACGTCTGCCTCTGACTAGTCGGCTCTGATATCTCGTCATGTGGCCTTTAGAAAACTCCACTCTACGCTCATGAAACAAGGGTGGGAAAGACAATAGTGTTTTGCTATTATTATGAAAATAGTTTTGACTTTGCAGACCCCTTGGAAGGGTTCCCTGGGCCACACTTTGAGAACCACTGCTCTGAGCCGCCATCCCATCATTGCCCAGTTTGCGTGTGTCAGGATTTACCCCGGAACTTCAGGTTTGAAGGTCTCCATCTGCGTGCTTTCTGTTGTTTTAACTCTCACTCTATTTCTAGAAACAGATGAACTGGAGGATCCAGAGTTTGTGCTGGGCTCTGTCCCTGGGGAGGCTGAGAACAAGGCGGACCCAGGAAGCTCCTGGTAATTAACCCGGGGCAGGGGGAGGGGGAGGGGCAGGACGCGCTCCCCACGGGATGACAGCGGGCGTCCTTTCGGTGTTAAGTCCAGGGAAAGAGCAGGATGCAGACAAGAGGAAGCAGAGCCCAGCCGTCCAGGACAGAACGCAGGCCTCACTCCTGCGGAGGGACCTGAGCCACCTAGACCAGCTGCATGAAGAGAAAGACCTTTTCATTCAGAAAACGAGGTGAGCGGGGCGGGCCGGGCTCTGGCCGGGGCCCATCTGTGCGGGGTTCCCGCCCTCCACTCCTGTCCGATTGGCGGTGACACTGCAGTGTGTTCTCCAATGTCTGCGAAGAAAAATTTCAAACACAGAAAAGTTGAAACTTGAAGGCAAATTGATGACATCATGAAACTTGACTCCTAAATGCTTGAGATGCCCGCAGGAGAGCCTGTGACAGCTGCCGGCCCCGCCCCGATCGGAGGGCCTGGGGTGCAGGGAGCCGGTTACCGATGCGGGCTCCGACTTTCAGGGCGGAGCTGCGTGCTTGCCGCCGGGGGATGGGGCCCCTCGCCAAACAGCAGGAGAGGTGGGCGGCCGGCCTGGCCGCGGAGGGAGCCGCCGGTAACACGTAGGTCGGAGGTGGGGCCCTGGGGCCGGCGGGCGCGGGGGGGCGGACCCACTTCCCGGCCGTGTGGGAATCGGGCAACCCAAGTGGACATCAGGAGTCAGGTGGCCACGAGTCAGGAGGGGCGGTCACTTTGAGGCAGGTGGCCAGGGGAGGCCTCCCTGAGGAGGGGACCTGCAGGCTGGGACAAGAGTGGTAGGGACAGCGGCACAACAGCTGGGGTGGGGCGGTGAGTGCAGGGCCCAGGGCAGCAGGCGAGGATGCCAGGTCATGTGCCTGCAGCCCAGAGCCCTCTGGTCAGTGTCCGTCCAGGCCGCTCTCCGAGAGATGCCCCGCCCACTCCTGCCCTTAGAGGGGTGTCTTGCGGGGCGGCACACCTCTCTGTCCTGCGCCCGGCCACCCACCCTGTTCATCTGAGCGCCCCCACGAAGTGGCTACACCTCAGAGTGTAACTGGGCTTGGGTGACCAGGAGGGCAGAGGGAGATGCAGTAGATCTCAGAGTGGGCTCGGCCAGGAGGGTCTCTCAGGGGCTTTTTGGCCCCCAAGATGCTTCTAGTCGTTAGGTGAGTGTGCTGGGTCCTTCCTGAGGGGCTGGCAACCAGGGGGCTGGCTCCCCATCCTTGGAAGAATGAGAGGCCAGTGGAGAGGGGGGCGGGAGGGGGCGGGAGCGGGGTCAGATCCACGAAATGGGCCCAGGAGAAGCCTTTCTTCGGCCACAGCCCTGCCCTCCCAGTCGGCCAGTTTAGACGAAAAGTCAGGCGAAGGCATCGCTGAGCCTGAAGGCCGGCAGCCCCTGAGGCCCTGACCCACTTGCCCTCTGCAGGGCAGCCGTGGGTCGCCTCGAGGCAGCATCCCAGCGCCTGTGCTCAGAGCTGGGGAACGAGAGGGACCTGCAGGCGAAGATGACGGCCGTGCCGCAGGAGAGTGTGTAAGTCCAGGCCATTGAGCAGGGACGGGTTTGAAGATGAAGAATGACATTTTGTGCTTGACTTTCAAGCTGCCTAAAAATTGAAAGGTAGCTGAGACGTTCCATTGTTTAAGTGTTTTGCGCGTTCTCCATGTTTGCCTGAGTTCTCAGGAACTGTGAAATCATCTTCTTTTTCCTTTTTTCCTGCTCTTTGCGCCTCCAGAGAACGACCAGCAGGAGTTTTAAAAGAGCCTCACACCTTTTCTGAGAGCGTCCCCTCCCCCCACCCCGGCAAGGAGACACTGTGCGGCGTCAAACCCTGTACGCGGAGCTTGTCTTGGCAGCTTCCTCTCTGCACCAGCTGGTCCCCACCAGCGCCGCGAAGCCCCCGGGGCCCTCCCTGTGTCGGATCACTGTATGGTCCATTTAGTTTTTTTAAAAACTTCTAAATTTTGAAACAATTTCAAGTTCACAGAAGAGTTGCAGAAATAGCACCAAGAACCCCCGGTGTCCCCTTGCTCTCCCCACCATCCCGGTGGCACTTCACACCTTGGGGGTTGCATGGGGTCGCCCCACCTCCAGTAGGAAAGACCCTCAGTCTTCCCGTGACGCTCGTGACATTGATGGTTTTGAAGCATCCGGGCCAGGAAACGTCCCCGAGTTGCCTGTGTGTGATGTTTCCTCAGGGCGGCGGTCTAGAACCCCCCGTGTGCTGCCCGCCCCCCCCCACCGCCAACAAGGCGTACGATGGCCACCGGTCCCATTTCCAATGGGGGAACTTTGGTTGCTTGATCGAGATGGGGTGTGCAGGGGTTTTTTTTGGGGTTTTAAGGTTTACACATCTTTTTTTAATATTTATTTATTTATTTGGCTGTGCTGGGTCTTAGTTGAGGCATGCAGGATCTAGTTCCCTGACCAGGGATCGAACACAGGCCTCCTGCATCGGGAGCTAGGAGTCTTAACCACTGGACCACCAGGGAAGTCCCTAAAGTTTACACTTTTAAAAAAATATTAATTTTATTTATTTATTTAGGCTGCACCAGGTCTCAGTTGCAGCATGTGAGATCTTTAGTTGCAGCATGCATGTGGGATCTAGTTCCCTGACCAGGGATCGAACCTGGGCCTCCTGCATTGGGAGCACAGAGTCTTACCCATTGGACCACCAGGGAAGTCCCACGCAGGGTTTCTTCAATGCAGAGTCACACTTTTCCTTTGGAAACTAACATGGAATTTGTGGTACATACTGTGAGAGTGGAAAACCCCATCCTCATCCCTTTCACGCTCTGGTGTTTGCATTTATTGATGCTTCTCGCTTGAATCAGTTATGATGATGGTTGCCAAAGGGCGATTTTCTAATTCCGTAATTCCTTCTAAATGTACAAGTTAGCGTTCCGCTGTAAAGAACAGTGTTCTCTTCCCCATGTTTCTTTACGTGTCAGTGTAGACTCTTCGACTTCTGTTCTATTCAGTGGGTTATAACCTGCTCCATCATTTTTTAAAAATTAATTAATTTATTTATTTTTGGCTGTGTTGGGTCTCCACTGCTGTGCACGGGCTTTCTGTAGTTGTTGCGAGAGGGGTCTACCCTTCGTTGCGGTGCGTGGGCTTCTCATTGTGGTGGCTTCTCTTGTTGCGGAGCATGGGCTCTAGGTGCGTGGGCTCAGTAGTTGTGGCGTTCAGGCTCAGTAGTTGCGGCTTGCGGGCACCAGAGCGCAGGCTCAGTAGTTGTGGCGCACGGGCTTAGTTGCTCCGCGGCATGTGGGACATTCCCGGACCAGGGCTCGAACCCATGTCTCCTGCATTGGCAGGCGGATTCTTAACCACTGTGCCACCAGGGAAGTCCCATCATCATTATTTATTTTCATGCTCCAGTCACCCCCAATTGGGCCAGTTAGCACCTCTTTCAAGCAGGCTCCCTGTCGTTCTTCGAGTGCTTTCTGGGGTAACGACGTGTTCCTAGCCCACTTGTTTCCTGTCCGCCCTAGTCCTAGACCTAGCCAGTTGTCTGGACCAAGCCAGAGCGTTGGTTTCTCACAGGGGAGAGTGGTGTTTAGGGACCTAGGGCTGGGCGCCAGGTGGCCCCACTGGGAAGCACGTGCATGTCTCTGTGTGTCTGCGTTAGAACCAGGAGTTGACACCCGTGATTCCAGCTCCAGCAGACCCAGAGGCGCACCCTCATCTCCCTGTCTGGTGGGACACTTCTTCTCCCACAGTCGGAGCCTGTCTCCCATCACCTTCAGTGCTTTCACTCGCTTCTCCCCCTGCCAAGTACCAGTCTGCTGGCCCTGCCCCCCATCGCCCCCCTGCCTGCCCCATCTCATGTGGGCGTGGCTGCTGCCCATCTACGTTCCTTTTCATCAGCTTTACTTAGGTCTAAGTTACATGCAGGAAAATGTATGTCAAATGTCCCTTGTGCATCCTGGCCGTCAGCAGTGCTGACCCCAGGTGACCGCGGGTGTCCTCTGCCCCTTGGTGTTAGGTGTGTGCAGACCCTGCAGTGTTTAGCCCCCGTGCCCATCTCCTCCATGCCACACAGCAGCCGTGAGAGGCATTCATGTCCTCGTGCATGGCCGGTGTCTCCCTTCATGGCCGTAGAGTCCACTGTTGTCTGCTTCACCACTGAGCAGGGCAGCCCGGGGGTCTCACTGGCTCCCGTTGGAAGCCCACCTGGCTCCCCTTCCTAGTCAGCATCCCCTTGGACAAAGTAGTGACTCCTTGAACCTATTCTTGGGGGGACGTGATTTCAGGGCCCTCCTGTGTTGCTGCCAGAGTCTGTGTGCCCAGGCTCAAGGGCACCCCAGGCCGCAGGGACGTCGATGAGTCCCCCCAAGTGTGGGCTGAGGGCAGGCGGGCCACACAGCAGGCGTCTGCTGTCCGCAGGGGCTTCCTTCAGGGTCACGTGTGAACTTGGGGCTCGGTGGCTTAGACGGTGTCACTCACGGTCCCTGAGCACCTGCTGAGTGCCAGGCCCCGATGTAAGCATGTAGGGTCAGCAGTGAGTACAACACTTGGAGTCCCTGCTTGTTTTCACGGGAATGAGAGGCACGTAAGCAAAGCATGAAGCTCGTGGCAGGTGCCACGTGGCACGGTCACTGCGTCCCAGGGCCCAGAGAGCAGGGCTTCAGGGACAGAGCAGGGCAGTGTTGCAGGACACAAGGGGCCTAGATGTTGGTCAAACTCGGTGGCGGAGCCCCGGAGTGGACGCTGCGTGGGGGGCGTGGCCCGGCTCTCCAACCGCTTTGCCAGCGTAAACAGAAGCGCCTCCTGTTTGCAAGGAGCGCCATGTGGCACATCGAGATCCAGGAGAGGCAGCTGGAGGACGCCCGCAAGTCGGCCCGAGCGGAGGCCCCGGCTGCCAGGAAGTGCCTCCGGGAGAAGGGGGCCTCGGGGAAGGCAGAGCGGAACCGGCTGCTGCGGGTGCGGTAGGTCCAGGCCTGGGGCGCCCCCCCCAAAGGCCCACACCTGCGCCCCCCCCAGGCCCACACCTGCGCCCCCCCGGCCCACGCCTGCGCCCCCCCCCGCCCCACACCTGCGCCCCCCCAGGCCCACACCTGCGCCCCCCCCGCCCCACGCCTGCGACCTCCCCCAGCCCACACCTGCGACACCCCTCAGGCCCACGCCTGCAACTCCCCCCAGGCCCATGCCTGCGACCGCCCCCCCGCCCCACGCCTGCGCCCCCCCCCGCCCCACGCCTGCGCCCCCCCCAGGCCCACACCTGCGCCCCCCCCAGGCCCACACCTGCGCCCCCCCGGCCCACACCTGCGCCCCCCCCGCCCCACGCCTGCGACCTCCCCCAGCCCACACCTGCGCCCCCCCGCCCCACGCCTGCGCCCCCCCCCGCCCCACGCCTGCGCCCCCCCCAGGCCCACACCTGCGCCCCCCCCAGGCCCACACCTGCGCCCCCCCGGCCCACACCTGCGCCCCCCCGGCCCACACCTGCGCCCCCCCCGCCCCACGCCTGCGACCTCCCCCAGCCCACACCTGCGACACCCCTCAGGCCCACGCCTGCGACTCCCCCCAGGCCCATGCCTGCGACACCCCTCAGGCCCACGCCTGCGACCGCCCCCCCGCCCGACGCCTGCGACCTGCGACTCCCCCCAGGCCCACGCCTGCGCCCCTGCCCACCCAGCCCCAGCCTGGGCAGAGTGGCTTGGGCCACGCGCACTCCCTGACCTGATAGCCGCCTCCCTCCTGGACGCCCTGCCCTCTTCCCGGCTCTGGCCGCTCCTTGTGGCCTGTCCTCCTGAGGCCCCGACACCGCCCATTCCCGCGGGCAGCTGCTTCTGAGGGCGGGGCCGGTGGAGTAGGTTGCTGCAGGCTGGGGGATGCAGCGCCCCCCAGGGGCCCCCCGCCCCCGCCCCCGCCCCCGCACAGGGTCCTCACAGGTCCTCCTGCTCTCCCACCCCCCACCTCGTCCAACCCGTTGCCAGATCTTCCTGCTGCTTCCGTGGTTTCCGAGCCTGTGGATACCCACAGGGTCCCCAGGGCCCCGCCCCCTACCAGGCACAGCGCAGGGCCCTCCCGCCTCATGCACTTAGCCCTGGTCCCGGGCCCTCTGCGGCCAAGCCTGCACAGGACGTGTCCCTGTTCCCGCTGCCCCGTGTCCCTGCAGGAGGTCTGTGTACCTGCAGAAGGAGCACGGGCTCAGGCACCAGAAGCTGGTAGAAGATGCCCAGAAGAACCATAGGAAGGCCGTGAAGTTCCTGAAGGCCTCCCTGGGGAGGTACAGCGGCTCTCTTCTCTCCGCGTCTCTCCTCCTGTCTCTCCCCTCACCCCCACCCCCGCCCACACAGGGAAACTTGAGAAAGTGGATCAATTGCCTTCGTTTTGAAATTCTCCGATTTTATCATTGAGCCGTCACCTCATCACCCAGAAAGAATAAATGTGTGTTTTCAGTTTTTAGCTGATGGCCGTTAGTTTCAGACGAGGACTCCAGTCTAGAGAAACGGGTTTCACGTTTCCCCGTGGTCCACGCGCAGCCCAGCTCTTTCCCACTTGCCTTTAACATCATCGCACTTGGCTGCTTCCTTGGGGCTCCTCCCCACCGGTGGCCGCTGGGGCATGAGCAGGTCCTCCCCGCCAGGATCCGCGAGCAGGAGCGGAGAGAGGAGCTGGAGACCCGCGAGCACACGCGCAGGCGCATGGACGCCGTGCTGGCCCTGAAGAACAGCATCTCCGCCAACCGGGTAGGACTGGCCCCACCTCCGGACCCCCTCAGGATGCGCTCACCTGCCCTGGGACAGGCTCCCACGCTCCAGGGGGACCCGGGCTCGGCGAGGCGAATGCTGGAGCCCTGGGCCTTCCCAGGGGAAGTGATACCCCCCGGGGCCTGGGGGGCAGTTAGACCAGGGAAGCGGGGAGGGATGCGCAGTGAGCCGCCAGTCCAGTGGAGACGGCGGGGCTCTGGCCTCGGGAAGCCCCTGAGGATTTTGGGGAGGGGGCGGCTGCAGGAGGCGGGTGCAGGTGGGAGCAGTGGTGATTTCCACAAACGTTGACCTCCGGCGTCTCTGGTACGGTTTGAGAGCACCCAGCACACAGAAAGCTCCACTGCGCACGCGCACACCTGCGGCTGCTGGTACCTCCGTGTTCTCTATTCCCAAGGAGACACTCCGGAAATTTCAAGAATGGGGCCAGGCCAAGGCAGAGCTAGCGGAACAGAAGGCCCAGGCCGAGAAGGAGGTGATTCTGGCTCAAGGTGGGGATGCCTTCAAGCACTTTTGCCATCAACGCCGGCGCCAGGAGCTGGAGGCCCAGAACCGGTGAGGGCCTGGCAGGGCGGCATCCCAGAGCGGTGGGCGGGTGTGTCTGTCACAACCTGCGGCGAGGCTGCCTCTCTCCCTGGGCCTCCCCCTCCCCCCCCTCGGCCCCCTCCCCCCCTCGGCCCCCTCCCCCCGCATCCTGCAAGCCCCGCCCTCCACACCCTGCTCTCCAGCCCCCAACAGGCGGGACCTCTCCTGGGCCTCAGGCACAGCCCCCACTGCCCCTGCTGCCCTGGGCATCCCCTGCCCGTGGCCTCCTCCCTCCCAGAGGCTGCGGGCTGCCGGGGCTCACTTTCTGGGCTCCCCCAAACCAGGACTCAGTGCTGCCTCAGTCCACACTGCACCCCGTCATCCCCTAAGTACCCCTCGGCCTGCAAGTTCCCCGTTCTCAGCTCCCCAGGCTGCACCCGACCTGAGAGACAGGGGTCCCCCCGGGGACTTCCCAAGATGCAGGAGCGAGGTGGCCGCCTCTCCTGCCTCAGCCCCACCATGCACACAGGGTTCTGTCGCTTCCTCTTCGTCCTGGAGGGCCTGTCCCTCCCCCCACACGCAGCCCCGCCCATCGTGGTCACTGTCAGCACCTGCCCAGGTGTGGCCGCCCGGTCCTGTCACTGGGGAGTCGCGGTGCCCTGAGGGCCATCCCCGGCGTTGGGTCACCGCCCACCCGCAGGGGTCCCGGGCGCATCTCCTCCTGCCTCGGAGCCCTTAGTCCTGGCAGGTGGGAGGCGCCAGCGGCTGCCCCTGTCTGAGCCTCAGGGCGCCCCGCGGCGCCTGGGAACCCGAAGCGGGGGACGCGGCAGCTCACGGGGTTGAGGCTTGTGGCGGGGACGGCGCCGGGCCAGAGGTTCGCGTCCCGGGTCTCTGGCCTGGCCGCCCTCCTGGGCTCCCTCCGTCGGCTCCTGCGGGCCGAGCCTCTCGGGGTCCGGGCGCAGCTGGCGTTTTCCCCGCAGCGCCTTCGAGGAGGAGCAGAAGCTCAGGAAGCACGAGATTGTGAGTCGGATCTTGAAGGAGGAGGCCGAGGAGGACAGGAGGAAGCAGCGGCCCTCACCCCCCAGACCCGCGGGCCGGCCGATCCTGAGGGACCAGACCTGGAGCTACGTGGCCGCCTTCCATGCCGGGAAGAGCACGGTGGAGCCGCCCTGCTGCCCCCCGGTGAGCGGACGCCCCTGCTACGCTGGACCGCGCCGGCCAGCCCAGAGCAGGACCACGGAGAGCGCTCCTGCCCTCCGCCCCTTTGCCAGACGCAGGCACAGCCTCTGGTCGCCAGGCGGTCCCAGCCCTGGTGCCTGTGTTCCATGTCCCTCGTGGGTCCGCCCTGGTCTCCGGTGCCTTGCCCGCCTGGGGAAGCAGCCCCCCACCGCCACATGTCCCCTGAACAGGATTGTCTTGGGCCACCTTACCTGTCCCCAGATGCCAGAGCCAGGCTGGTGACCAAAGGCCCATCACGGCCCAGGGGAGACGTGTGCCCCCGTCCACCCCCCACGCATGTTCGCCCCGGTGCCGGGCCGTTTCCCTCCATACCTGCACTCAGTCCTCACATAGAGGGCCGGCCCTGTGCCGGTCGCCCCATAGGTGGCCTGCTTACCTGTCCCTGAGGGTGTGGGGTAGGGACGTCGGGACCCCATCCTGAGCCCGGCAGCCCTTCTGCTTCTGCCCTGTGCGCCCCCAGCCTGAAGGCCCAGGTCACTGGCTCCAGCAATGCGCTGCCAGCCGCGACCCCCAGGCTGCTTCGTGGGTGGCCCCCGCGGGGTCCCCACTCTGCTCGCAGTGCCCCCCGAAGCCGTGCCTCTCTGTCCTCACCCCCGGCCGTGCTCCTGCCCTTCTCCGCGTGGGGCCTTTCTCACGCCTGCAGCAACATAGCCCTCTATTCTTGTCCCTGTGCCAGCCTGATGTCCCCGGAGGGAGGCCCTGTCTGGCCCTAGAGCAGCTGAGGGTCCGTGAAGGGGGTTCCGGGGTGTCCATAAGTCAGAGTGTTTCGTGGTTCTTGTGGGCATTGGAGACCAGGCTTTCACGATGTGTGAAGACGCTCATGCTGTAAATAGAAGTCGCAAACCCGTGTGTGCTCTGGTCTCTGGGTGCAGAGCGGGGCTGGCTTGTCTGCCGAGGCCCTGGAGTCCCGAGGGTTCATACTTTCTTCCTCCCGGTCAGTACACTCTCTGTTTTCTAGAATAAGCTGTTGCGTTCCTCTCCCCAACTCAAGGAGGGCAGGTCTGCGTTACCCCAAGCCTCTCTGCTGGTGAAGACCGTGTCCAGCGAGTCCATCCAGGCGGACGGGGGGAGCCTTGGCCGGGAGGCGGGGACGCTGGTTCAGCCGGAGATCCCCGGGCTCTGGAAGGAGGACTACAAGCTGTACCAGGTAGCCCCTCGGACACGCGGCCACATCTTTTCATCCGTCTCCCACGTCTCCACCCTGTCGTGGCGACTGTGGCGGCCCCCCTCGCGGGGTTGCTCTGCGGTTCCTCCTAGCCACCTCCCTCCCAGACAACCACAGGGCCGGTGGTGGCCACACCCAGAGGGATGCAGGCTGGGGGCTCGAGGGGTGGGGGCCAAGTCCTAATTCTCCAGCTTACTACTGGGGAAATGTGTTGCTAGAAAAAGGCATGAGTTCACACTCCCTTTGACGGCCTTTTGTCAAGAAACACGCACCATCCAGGGCACGGGTCGTCCTGGTTCTAAAAGGGCAGGCACAGCTCTGGGGGCCGAGAAGTTAGCGAGTGTCCACTGCACGCAGCAGGACACAGGCTCTGGCTCTGTCCCTGCGTTGGTCAGCCGAGGCCCGCGGCCACCTGCAGGACATCGCCCGCCCTTGGTCTGTGTACAAGTTGGTTCCCATTGCTCTGAGGGCAAAGCCATTTTGGTTCCGCTGGTTCTGAGGAGGCGTGTGTCGCTGCTCTGCTCAGGCCCGTCCACTGCCTGGGGACCACCGGTCAGCAGGCTGGCTCCCACCCAGGAGAGCGAGGCAGGAGGATGCCAGCCCCTGGGCCGGCAGGGGCGCTGGGAGCCAGGCCCCCCGAGGGTCCCTCTTCAAGTCACTAAGCCGGTCAGGGAGGCACCTTTATTTGTGCCACTGAAAAAATGTTGCTTCCTGTAGAGCTTTTCAGGAACTTTCTCTCGGCCTGATTTTAAATCTAGAAAATACCCCTCTGCCATTATTTCCTGGAAATCCGCCAGAGCCTGGACGGCCCTGCTCGGCCCCTTGTTTCTCCCCTGACCCTGCCATACCCCCTCCCCCACCTTTCTGGTGCCCACCCCACCCTGGCCCCATGCGGTCGTGGTGGCCCCCGGCTCCAGGCTGTCCATTTCCTTTACTCCCCAACTGACCTCGGGGAGGCCTGGGGGGGCTCCCGAGCCGGCCACCGTCCCCGCAAAACCCCAGGTGCCCAAGGAGGACATGGAGCAGAAGCCCGTGGGCGGAAGGAAGATGGACAAGGACATCCTGGCGTGCACTGTGCAGCGGCTGCGCAGCGGGGTCGTCCACAAGCAGGTGGCATCCAGGCGCGAGTTCAGAGGGTGTCCCTTCAACAGCAAGCCCAAGCTCATCCACTTCAAGGTGAGCCCAGGGTCCTCGCCTGGGGCTGAGGGGACAGGGCCCGGTCTCACATGAGGTGTCAGACTCCAGCCCCAGGAGGGTGATTGTCCTGGGGGGCAGGGATGTCACACCTTCCTGGTCCCTCTGGAGGAACCAGGCACCACCCGACCCTTTGCTGGGGGACCCCCACCCGCTGGTCCCCAGGAGGCCGCTTCCTGCCCGAGGCGGGTGTCCTACGAGACCATGGAGGGTGTCCCCATCTCCCAGGCGGGAATGTCAGGTGCCGAGAAGCATCCGCCAGAAAACTTGGAGCAATAACTTTTTATCTGCTTTTCCTAGGACTTTGATATCGGCAAAGTGTACAAGAAAAAGATCACGCTGATTAACGCCACCTACACGATTAACTACTGCAAGCTGGTGGGCGTGGAGGAGAGCCTCCGGGACTTCATCCACATCGAGTACTAGGGGTGGGGGGTGGGGGAGGTGGGCGGCGCGGCGGGCGGGTGCTTCAGTCCCTGCAACTGTTATCAGAGCCTTTTTATTGGACCCACATTTGGGGCACAAAACCTTCCGCTTGGGTCCCGTGGGCATTTTGTCAAGCGGCTCCTCCGCCTTCCTGAGGCCAGCCCAGTTTTCCCTGATAAAGGGCTTGATGTTTTCCCCTTCACTGTGTTTTGAGGTTGACCACCCTGGGTACGATTTCCCTGGAGGGCCTTGTGCCTTTTCAAGGTGAAGAAAAAAGCCATCTTTTATTTTGGGACTGTGTACTTGAACTCCGTATTTAAATTTTTTTTCTTTTCTTTTAATTGTATCCAATAATTCTTTTTTTTTTAATTGGAGTAAAATTGCTTTACAATGTTGTGTTAGTTTCTACTGTACAGTGAAGTGAATCAGCTGTATGTCTACATACATCCCCTCCCTCTTGTGCCTCCCTCCCACCCCCCCACCATCCCACCCATCTAGGTGGTCACAGAGCACCGAGCTGAGCTCCCTGTGCTCTACAGCAGGTTCCCACTAGCTAGCTATTTTACACATGGTAGTGTATATATGTCAAACCTAATATCCCAATTCGTCCCACCCTCCACTTCCCCGCGCTGTGTCCACATGTCCGTTCTCTACGTCTGCGTCTCTACTCCTGCCCTGTGAATAGGTTCACCTGTACCATTTTTCTAGATTCCATATATATGTATTAATATACGGTATTTGTTTTTGTTCTCTTTCTGACTTACTTCCCTCTGTATGACAGACTCTAGGTCCATCCACATCTCTATAGATGACCCAATTTCATTCCTTTTTATGGCTGGGTAATATTCCATTGCATATATGTACCACATCTTCTTTATCCATTCATCTGTCTACGGACATTTAGGTTGGTTCCATGTCCTGGCTATTGTAAATAGTGCTGCAATGAATATTGGGGTGCATGTGTCCTTTAGAATTATGGTTTTCTCAGGGTATATGCCCAGTAGTGGGATTGTTAGGTCATATGGTAATTCTATTTTGAGTTTTTTAAGAAACCTCCATACTGTTCTCCATAGTGGCTGTATCAATTTACATTCCCACCAACAGTGCAAGAGGGTTCCCTTTTCTCCACACCCTCTCCAGCATTTATTGTTTGTAGATTTTCTGATGTTGCCCATTCTGACCGGTGTGAGGTGATACCTCATTGTAGTTTTGATTTGCATTTCTCTAATGATTAGTGATGCTGAGAAACTTTTCACGTACCTCTTGGCCATCTGTTATGTCTTCTTTGGTGAAATGTCTATTTAGGTCTTCCACCCATTTTTTATTTGGGTTGTTTGTATTTTTTAATATTGAGCTCCATGAGCTTTTTGTATATTTTGGAGATGAATCCTTTGTCCGTTGCTTCATTTGCAAATATTTTCTCCCATTCTGAGGGTTGTGTTTTCGTCTTGTTTACGGTTTCCTTTGCTGTGCAAAAGCTTTGAAGTTTCGTTAGGTCCCATTTGTTTATTTCTGTTATTTTCATTACTCTAGGAGGTGGGTCAGATGTATTTAAATTTTTACTCTGTTCCAGTGTTTCAGGTTTCTTCCTTGAGACCCCACTGATACCTGACTTGGGTCCTCTTTTGTGTCTGATTTTCTTTCTGGTCCCTGTAATCCTTCCTTCTTTCCTGTTTTGTTTTCCCCTCATTTTCCTTTTAACGACTGTTGCTGTGTCTTCCGCGGGACCCTCTTCTCTTCTGCTCCTTGAGCATTTTGCCTTTGCCGTTAAGAGTTTTTTCTCCTCCCCACCCTGGTTTCTCCAGCTTCTGTCCTCAGTTTGGAGGTCCCGGGGGCTCTTGAGTTTCCAGTTCTGCACGGCTCCTGCTGTGAGTGCTGCAGCCTCCAAGGCCCTGCCCTCTGCCCCCAGGGGCCTTCCCGGGGCTGCTCCCTGAGTCCACAGCTCTGGTCAGCCTCCCCGCGAAGGACACACTGTCCCGTTCTGTGCCGACTGTGGCCCGGACGCGGGATCTGCAGAGGCTCACGTGTTTATCGCCCGCGTGTTCTCTGCTTTCCAGGCGTGCTGACGGGGGGGCTTTCCTGTGTTGCTGGTTCTTCCTGTTGAGCTGTGGGTTTCTGGAGGAGTCGGCAGAGGCCCAGAGTCGGGTGGTCGCTGTCACCTAGGCCACCCTGAGGCGCCCCTCCCCAAGCCTGGAGCAAGAATTTTTTATTGGCAGCATTTCCTCTGAACACTTTGAGGATCTTACTCCCGTCTCCTGTTTTCTGCTGTTGCTGTTCCGTCCGATCCCCTGTCTTTGTAGGTTATCGAGCTTTTTCCTCAGGTTGCCGTGAGCTTGCCCTCCCCTTGGGGTCCTGCATGTCTACCACAGTGTGTCTGGTGTGGACTGATCTTTCCTAGGGCTGCTTAGAACTCCCTGTGCTTCCCGATCGGAGGATTCAGCTCTTTGAACAGCTGTGGACCTTTCTCCGCCCTGTCCCTTCAGATGTCGCCTACCTCCCATCCTCACAGACGTGCCCCTGTGCTCCGATTCGAACCCTGTCTATTCTGTGCCCCCCACACCTCCTGACGTCTCACATCCCCCCCGCCCCGTCATCTCCCTGAGCAGGTTTCTCAGTGTTTCCTGGGGTCTGTCCCTCTGTTGAGTACTTCTCTCCTTGGTCGTATCTAATCGGCTGTTGAAATTGCTTATTATGTGTCTAATTTCAGTTGCCGTATTTCTCATTTCTGAAAATTCTAAGTTCCTTTTCGGATCAGCTGGTATTTCTCGTTCTCTCCTCACGTCTGTAATTCTCTGCGTCTTTCTCCTGACGTCCTTGGAGTCTGGCCCCGCTCCTCTCTGTGTTTCGTGCTGGTCTGTGCGCGGACTTTGAAATCTGGGTTCTGATCTTCCTACGCTGAGGCTCCATCCTCGGGACTCCGTTAGTCTGACATCAAAATGCCTCCCTCCCAATCCGAGGAGTTTTGGATTTGCTTCTGCCTGGTGCCACCGGGACGCTGCCAGCCAGGGACAGATTTTTATATTAAATTTTTAGCTTGTGTATTTCTGTACAAAGTACAGTAGGTAAAATCCAACTTTGTGAAAATGGACTTTGTGTTAGAAATTCTGTGGGGGCTTCTTTTTCTCACCCAAATCTAGACCACATCCCTCCAAGTGTACCCGGGAAGGTGGGGCTGTTTTTCTGGGTCTTTCACTGAAAGTGGGGCTCAGAGGGCTCCAGCTGAATGCAGGGCCCACAGTCCCGGCTCCTTACCTGTCTCACACACCTGACCTTGATCCTAAAACCCTAGATCCTTGGTTCAGGCCTGGCACGTGTCCTCGGGGGGGACTGTGACCACTGCTCACCCCAGAGCATCTGTCCCTCTGGAGTTGGCCCCTGGGGACTTCCCTCCCTCCCCCTCCTTCCTCCCTCCCTCCCTCCCTCCCCCTCCTTCCTCCCTCCCCCCTCCCTTCCTTCCCTCCCCCTCCCTCCCCCTCCCCCTCCTTCCCTCCCCCCTCCCTTCCTCCCCTTCCTCCCCCTCCTTCCCTCCCTCCCCCTCCTTCCCTCCCCCCTCCCTCCCTCCCTCCCTCCCCCTCCTCCCCTCCCTCCCCCCTCCCTTCCTTCCCTCCCTCCCCCTCCTTCCCTCCTCCCCTCCCTCCCCCTCCCCCTCCTTCCCTCCCTCCCCCCTCCCTTCCTTCCCTCCCTCCCCCCTCCCTTCCTTCCCTCCCTCCCCCTCCCTTCCTTCCCTCCCTCCCCCTCCTTCCCTCCTCCCCTCCCTCCCCCTCCCCCTCCTCCCCTCCCTCCCCCTCCCCCTCCCTCCCTCCCCCTCCCTCCCTCCCTCCCCCTCCTTCCCTCCCTCCCCCCTCCCTTCCTTCCCTCCCTCCCCCTCCTTCCCTCCCCCTCCCTCCCTCCCTCCCTCCCTTCCTTCCCTCCCTCCCCCCTCCCTTCCTTCCCTCCCTCCCCCTCCTTCCCTCCTCCCCTCCCTCCCCTCCCCCTCCTCCCCTCCCTCCCCCCTCCCTTCCTTCCCTCCCTCCCCCTCCTTCCCTCCTTCCCTCCCCCCTCCTTCCCTCCTCCCTCCCTCCCCCCTCCCCCTTCCTTCCTTCCCTCAGCCCTTCACTCACACAACTGACACTCAGATGTTCCTTGAGCATCTCCTGTGAATTGAGTCCTGGCGAGGCAGCAGGGGCTCAGCACCCAGGACAGGCGAGAGGGAGGGTCCCAAAGCCCCGCTGGGGCGCCAGCTGTTTGGACAGTGGCTTCCAGCTGGGCTGGCTCCACGAAGGCAGGATGCTCACCTCCTGCCTTCATCATTGTGCCTGCAGCTTTGACCCCCCTGGTCCCATGTCAGCCGGCATGTCCTGTGAAGTGCGTGTCACCTTCAAGCCCATGGTGAGTGTGGAGCCCAACACCAAGCCGTGGAAAAGGGGATTTTCTCACCCTGTCGCAAGAGGGTGGTGGGTGGAATCGGGGTCTCCGCTGCCCGCCAGGCTCCACAGGGTGCTGTGATGGAGGAGGGACACACCTCAGAAGGGGTCACGCAGGCCCCTGTTCGGCTGCTTTATGCCCAAAACGTTTTGGAATGTTCCTCAATGCCAGCAGGGTGACAAGGCGGCTCCTCTGTGTTGCTGGCTGCCAGGTGTGACCGCTCGTGGTAGCGGGTCCGAGGTGGGGCGCGCTCCGTGGACCCCTCCCTCGGGCGGGGGGTGTGGCTGTGACCGTGCGGACAGCACACGTCACTGCGGAAGGCTGCGAACATGTGGGTGATTGGGTGGTTTTACTTTTTAGGTAAACAAAGATCTGGAAGGAAACGTCTCGTTTCTGGCTCAGACGGGCAGGTTTTCTGTTCCACTGAAATGTTCAGCGAAGAAATGCTCCGTGAGTTCTCGCCAAGCGTCCGGGTTGGGAGGGTGGGCAGCCGGGGCCTGAGACGTCCAGCCTGGGGAGGTGGGCACCCGCGGCAACGCTGGAAACGTCCAGGCGAGTCCTGCGCTGGGTGGAGCCCATATTGCAGGAACCCCGGGTCAGAGGAGATCCTGAAAGCTCTGTGGGGTCCCTTTGATTCCTTTCTTTTTTTGAGCTATAGTCGCCATGCTGCATCTCACATCCCCAGACCTTATAACTGAAGTATGTGCCTTTGGACCCCTTCACCCATTTTGCCCACTCCCACCCCTGCCTCTGGGAACCACCATCTGTTTTTGTATCTGTGAGTTCCACGTTGTTTAGATTCCATGTATAAGTGCGATCATACAGTATCTGTCTTTTATGCCTGACTTATTTCACTTAGCTCAGTACCATCCAGGTTGTCACAAATAGCAAGGTTTCCTTTTTAACGGCTGAATAACTTTCCATTTTATATGTACCACATTTTCTTTATCCATGCATCCGTCAATGGCCACTTAGGTTGCTTCCACGTCTTGGCTTTTGTAAATAGTGCTTCACGGGCTTCCCTGGTGGCGCAGTGGTTGAGAGTCCACCTGCTGATGCAGGGGACACGGGTTCGTGCCCCAGTCCGGGAAGATCCCACATGCCGCGGAGCGGCTGAGCCCCTGAGCCATGGCCGCTGAGCCTGCGCATCCAGAGCCTGTGCTCCGCAACGGGAGAGGCCACAACAGTGAGAGGCCCGCGTACCGCAAAAAAAAAAAAAAAATAGTGCTTCAGTGAACACGGGCATGCAGACAACTCTTCTGATGATACCAATTTCATGCCTTTGGATAAATACCCAGAAGTGGAATTGCTGGATCATATGGTAATTCTACTTTTAATTTTTTGAGGAACCTCCATACTGTTTTCCGTAGTGGTTGCACTAATTACATTCCCACCAACAGGGCACGAGGGCTCCCTTTTCTCCACGTCCTTGCCAACACTTTTTATTTCTTTCTTTTTGATAATAGCTATTCCAGCGGTATAAGGTGATATCCCATTGTGGTTTTGATTTGCATTTCTCTGATGATCAGTGATACTGAGCACCTTTCAGGTACCTGTTGGCCATTTGGATGTCTTCTTTGGAAAAATATCTATTCAGTTCATCTGCCCATTTGTAAATCAGATTGTTTTTTGTTTTTTGTTTTTTGCTCTTCAGTTGTGTGAGTTCTTCATATATTTTGGATATTAACCCTTTATCAGGTGTGTGATTTGTAAATATTTTCTCCCATTCCATAGGTTGCCTTTTCATTTTGTTGGTGATTTCCTTTGCTGTGCAGAATTGATTTTTTCTTTTAATTAAGAAAATTTCAAAGTAATGAAGAGCAGAAAGAATCGTACAATGTATATCCGTATACCCACTTCCAGAGTCCAATCATTGTCAACATTTGCCACAGTTGCTTCAGCTGTCTACCTGTGTTTTTGCTGGCCCATTTCAAAGTGAATTAGCAATATCACAACACTCAACACCCATCCTTATAAAATGTCAGCATGCATCTAGAATAAAATTAACCACATTCCTAGCTATCACCTATCACCCAGTGCACATTCAAATGTACTGAAATGTCCCCAAACCAGCTTTTATAACTGTGATTTTTTAAGCTGGGATACAGTCAAGCTCACACATTGCATTTGATTATTAGGTTCTTAAGTCTCTTTATTTTAGGCTTTAGTTGTGGTAAAATACACATAGCATAGAATACACCATCGTAACCATTTTTAGGTGCACAGTTCAGGGGTATTAAATACTTTCACGCTGTTGTGCAACCCTCACCAGAACTCTTCGTTTTGCAAAACCGAAGCTCTGTCCCCATTAAACACTCCCTCCAGCCCCTGGCGACCTCCATTCTGCTTTCTGTCTCTACAAATTTGATGACTCTAAGTACCTTATATAAGTGGAATCACATGGTATTTTCCCTTTTGTGACTAGCTTATTTCACTGAGCACAGTGCCCTCAAGGTCCATCCATGTTGTAGCCTGTGTCAGAATTTCCTTCCTTTTTCAGGCTGATTGCTATGGAGGGCTTTGCTTCTGTCATTTTGCTATTTGTTTTCATTGCCGTATAGCTCTTTTGTCCCTCGTTTCCTGCACTACTGTCTTCTTTATGTTTAGTTGATTTTATGCAGTGAAGTGTTTAAATTCCTTTCTCATCTCCTTTTTTTTTTTTTTTTTTTTTTTGCGGTACGCAGGCCTCTCACTGTTGTGGCCTCTCCCGTTGTGGAGCACAGGCTCCAGGGACATGCAGGCTCAGCAGCCATGGCTCATGGGCCTAGCCGCTCCGCGGCATGTGGGATCTTCCCAGACCAGGGCACGAGCAGCATGTGGGATCTTCCCAGACCAGGGCACGAATCCGTGTCCCCTGCATCGGCAGGCGGACTCTCAACCACTGCGCCACCAGGGGAGCCCCATCATTGTAGCTTTGATTTGCATTTCCCTGATGATTTGTGATGTTGAGCATCTTTTCATGTGCTTGTTGGCCATGGGTATGTCTTCTTTGGAAAAATGTCTATTCAAGTCCTTTACCCATTTTGAATTTGGTTGTTATTTGTTTTGTTGTTGTTGAGTTTTAGGAGTTCTCTATGCATTCTGGGTATTAACCCCTTATCAGATATATGAGTTTCAAATATTTTCTCCCATTCTCTGGGTTGTCATTTTACTCTATAGAAAATGTCTTTTGATATAAAAATTTTTTCAATTTTCATGAAGTCCAATTTGTCAGTTTTTTCTTTCATTGCCTGCGCCTTTGGTGTCATATCTAAGAAATTATTGCCAAATTCAGTGTTGTGAAGATTTTACCCTTTGTTTTCTTCTAAGTGTTTTATTGTTTTAGGTCTTATATTTAGGTCCTTGATCCATTTTAAGTTAATTTTTGTGTATGGAATTAGGTAATTCTTTTGCATGTGGACATCCACTTTTCCCTGGACCATTTGTTGAAAAGACTGTCTTTTCCTCCATTGAATGGTCTTGGCACCCTTGTCAAAAGTTATTTTACCATATATGTGAGGGTTTATTTCTAGGCTCTCTGTTCTACTCCATTGGTCTATATGTCTGTCTTTATGCCAGTGCCACACTGTTTTGATCGCTGTAGCTTTGCAGTAAGTTTTGAAATGAGGAAGAATGACTCCTCCAGTTTTGTTCTTCCTTTTCAAGATTGTTTGGGCTATTCTGGGTCCCTTGCGATTCCATATGAGTATTAGAATGGATTTTCCTGTTGCTTTAAAAAATGTCGTTTGAATTTTGATAGGGATTGCATTGAATCTGTAGATTGCTTTGGGTGATATTGATTTCTCAACAATAGTAAGTCTTACAGTCCATGAATATGGGATGTGTTTCCATTTATTTATGTCTTCTTTCAACAATGTTTTGTAGTTTTATTGTACAAGCCTTTCACCTCCTTGGCTAAGATAACTCCTAAAAATTTCATTCTTTTTTTATGTCATTGTAAATGGATTTGTTTTTGTAATTTCCTTTTCAGATTGTTCATTGTTCATGTACAGAAATGCAACTGATTTTTGTGTTGCATTTGTATCTTGTACTTTGACTTTGTATCTTGCTACTTTGCTGAATTTGTTTATTAGATCTAACAGCTTTCTTGTGGAGTCTTTAGGATTTTCTGCATATAAGATTATGTAATCTGCAAACAGAGATAATTTTACTTCTTCCTTTCCAATTTGGATACCATTTTTTTCTTGACTAATTGCTGTGGCTAGAATTTCTAGTACTATGTTGAATAGAAGTGGGGAAAGCAGGCATCCTTCCCTCATTCGTCATCTTAAAGTAAAAGCTTTCAGTCTTTCACCACTGAATATTATGTTATGTTATATTGCAATATTATGTTATGTTGCTTTCATATTTGGCTTTTATTATATAAAGGTAGTTTCTTTCTATTCCTATTTTGTTGAGTGCTTTTATTATAAAAGGGTGTTGAATTTTGTCAGATGCTTTTTCTTCATCAATTGAGATAATCGTGTGGGTTTTTCCCCTCCATTTTGCTGATGTCACATATTTCATTGATTGATATTTTTACATTCAACCATCCTTACATTCCAGGAATAAATTCCACTTGGTCATTGTGTATATTCTGTTTGCTAACATTTTGTT
The DNA here is from genome assembly GCF_949752795.1 of Hyperoodon ampullatus. Taxonomy (NCBI): domain Eukaryota; kingdom Metazoa; phylum Chordata; class Mammalia; order Artiodactyla; family Ziphiidae; genus Hyperoodon; species Hyperoodon ampullatus. Next base: position 900,177 of record NC_136915.1, on the reverse strand, counting down.
GAGGGTTTTTGCATCAATATTCATAAGGCATTTTGGTCTGTACTTTTCTTTTGTTGTGGTATCTTTGTCTGGCTTTGGTATCAGGGTTATGCCAGCCTCCTAGAATGAGTTATGAAGTGTTTCTACCACTTCAGTTTTTTTTTGGAAAGTTTGAGAAGGGTTGGTATTCTTTAACTGTTTGGTAGAATTCATCAGTGATGCCATCAGGTCCAGGGCTTTTCTTTGTCAGTAGATTTTTTATTATACATTCAATCTTCTTACTAGTCATAGGTCTATCCAAATTGTCTTATTTCTTTGTGGTTCAGTGTTGGTAGGTTTTGTGTTTCTAGGAATTTGTACATTTCATCTGGGTTTGTTGCAGTTTGTTGGTACGATTGTTTATAGTACTCACTTACAATCCTTTTTACTTCTGTAGAATCAGTATTAATGTCCCCACTTTCATTTCTGATTTTAGTAATTTGAGTCTTTCTTTTCTTAGTCCATTTAGCAGAAGTTTGTCAATTTTGTTGATCTTTTTGAAGAACCAACTTTTGATTTCATTAACTCTCTTTATTTTTCTATTCTCTCTTTTGTTTATCTCTGCTCTGATCTTTATTATTTTTTTCTGTCTGCTAGTTTTGGATTTACTTTGTTCTTTTCCTAATTTCTTGAGTAGCAAACATAAGTTGTTGATTTGAGCTCTGTCTTGTTTTATGTTTTGTTTTGGTTTTGGTTTTGGTTTTTGGGCTGCACCATGCGGCTTGCAGAATCCTAGTTCCCCGACCAGCAATCAAACCCTGGCCCTCCACAGTGAAAGTTCAGAGTCCCAACCGCTGGACCACCAGGGAACTCCCTGTCTTGTTTTTTAACGTAAGCTATGTAATGTAATGTAATGTAATGTAAGTTTTTTCTTTAATAAATTTATTTTTTTATTTATTTTTGGCTGCTTTGGGTCTTCATTGCTCTGCACAGGCTTTCTCTAGTTGCGGTGAGTGGGTGCTACTCTTCGTTGCGGTGCAGGAGCTTCTCACTGTGGTGGCTTCTCTTGTTGTGGAGCATGGGCTCTAGGAGCACGGGCTTCAGTAGTTGTGGCACGCGGGCTCAGTAGTTCTGGCTCACGGGATTTAGAGCGCAGGCTCAGTAGTTGTGGCACACAGGCTTAGTTGCTCTGTGGCATGTGGGATCTTCCTGGATCAGGGCTTGAACCCATGTCCCCTGCCCTGGCAGGTGGATTCTTAACCACTGCACCACCAGGGAAGCCCCTGTAATGTAAGTTTCTTAATGTAAGCTATAAATTTCCCCTTTAGCACCCCTGCCACTGGATCCCATAAGTTTGGGTATGTTGTGTTTTTGTTTTCATTCATTTTTATTATTTTATAAGTTCTCTTGTGATTTCTTCTTTGATCCATTTGATGCTTAAAAGTGTGTTGTTTAATTTCCACAATTTTGTGAATTTTTCAGTTTTCTTTATGTTATTGATTTCTAACTTCATCCTGTTGTGGTCAGAGAAGATACTTTGTACAATATCTATCTTTTTAAGGATGTTGAAACTTAGTTTGTGGCCTAACATATGGTCAAGCCTGGAAAATGTCCTGTGTGCACCTGAGAGAATAACATGTGCTGTTGTTGGGTGGAGTGTTCTGTATACATCTGTTAGATCTCATTGGTTTATTATGTTCCTAAGTCCTGTATTTCCTTACTTATCTTCTGTCTGCTTGTTCTGTTTGCTATCATGAGAGGAGGAGTATTGTAGAACTTTCTATTTCTCCCTTCAATTCCATCAGTTTTTGCTTCATATATTTTGATAGTCTGCTGTTGGATGTGTAACTGACTAAAATTGTTATATCCTCTTGCTGTATTGAGTTTTTTATTAATATATAACCATTGCTCTTTTTATTATCTCCATAGTTTTGCCTTTTCCCAAAAGTCATAGAGTTGGGATCATACAGTTTGGAGCCTTTTCACATCGGCTTCTTTCACTTAGTTTAAGATTTCTCCATGTCTGTTTATGGCTTGATAGCTCATTTCTTTTTAGCTGGCTTGACTTTTTTTTAAATAAATTTATTTATTTATGTATTTATTTTTGGCTGCGTTGGGTCTTCGTTGCTGCACGCGAGCTTTCTCTAGTTGTGGTGAGCGGGGGCTACTCTTCGTTACGGTGCACGGGCTTCTCATTGTGGTGGCTTCTCTTGCTGTGGAGCACAGGCTTCAGTAGTTGTGGCTTGTGGGCTCTAGAGCGCAGGCTCAGTAGTTGTGGCACACAGGCTTAGTTGCTCTGCGGCATGCGGGATCTTCCTGGACCAGGGCTTGAACCCGTGTCCCCTGCACTGGCAGACAGATTCTTAACCACTGCACCACCAGGGAAGTCCCTGACTTTTCAAAACTTGCACTCAGGTGCTCCCAAACTGTCACGATCAGTACACAGGTCTATGATTTCTGATATGTGGATTGTGTCCTGGGCTGTGCAGAGGCCCTGCCTCCCCTCATGAGCCAGAGGCAGGCCTCACCTCTGAGCATGAAGACAGGGCCAGAGCTCCTGTGTCCCCTCAGGGGTGCAGGGTGACAGGTGGGAGAGGAGACCTTGCTGTGAGCCTGGTGTGGTCACCCTGGCTCACTCGGGGTCTTTTGGCAGCTGTCCCTCAACAAGGAGCTCATCGACTTCGGCAGCTATGTGGTGGGTGAGACTGCATCCCGGACCATCACGCTGACCAACCTCGGGGCCTTAGGCACCAGGTTCAGGTTTCTCCTGGCATCAGAGTGCTGTGAGATGGACACGTCCCCGTCGGTCTTCAACACAGTGAGTGTGCTACTGCTCCTGGTCAATGCCGTGACTGCTCAGCCAAGGGCAGCATGTGGCATCTCCTGCCCCGAGACACAGTCCCACGAGTGTAAAGGGGGCCACGTCGATGTGGGCGGGAGAAGGCCCAGCAGCAGGATGGCCTCCGGTCAGTCTAGGTAGAAGAGATCTGTCTCTGTAAGGAGGGTACCTAGGGCAGCAGGATGCTGTCCCATCACACGTGTTGGCAAGGTGGTGGCCAAGTGCCCCAGGCCCTAAAGTCCCAGCCTATGGGGACGGGCGGTCCAGCCCAGACACCCCAAGCTGAAAAGCACAGCAAACCCTGCCCCGCACCTGCACCTCTCCCAAAGGTGCGAGGGGGGGCCTGGTCCTCTCAGGGGAAGGCTGTGCACGTGTGCTGCTGAGGAAGCGGAAAGAGGTGGGACCCCGTCGGTGGAGACAACTTCCAGCACAGCCAGTGGACCCTGGGGGGGATTATTTGGGGGTGAGGACAAGCGCCTGGGCCCTCAGGGCTCCCCGCGGGCACCAGCCGTCTCCTGGTGGGTGTCTGTGCGGCTGGACGGCAGCTCCACCCAGGCAGTGCCCTGTGTGTCCCCCCGTGGCCCCTGAGTTGCACGTGGCAGGCACTCCATCGGTCTGTTGTGAGCCCAGGGGAGAGGACTGGGGGTCACTGACCTCTGGGAAAAGAGCAGAGGTGGGGTTGGGCCGCTCTCAGCCTGCTGGGATCTGAGCTGAAGCCAGGAGAGCTCGGGGCTGGAGCCTGGGGGGCCCAAGCCCATGTTGGGGAGGAGCAGGCGTCCTGGAGGAACTTGGCTGTGTGCGCACATGCAGCAGGCTCCGGGACAGGGCCAAGGAGGAGCCCGCCTGGGTGAGAGGGGCCCTGAGCCCCGGACGAGCCCGGCACGGGTCGCCAGAGAGCCGTTGAGGGGTGCCGTGGGAGCCTGCGGCCCCCAGCCCGGGTCACGGCCAGGCTCTCAACGTGGCCCTCCCCAGATGGCAGGTCTGGACGGGTGATGGGAAAGGCAAGTGGAAACTGCCAGTAAAGGTGTCACGTTCTCTTTTTCAGAGCAGTAGCTTTACATATGAAGACAAAGGTTTTTACAGTAAAGTTGCCACCAGTTTTTCCGAGCAGCTGACGGCGGGCAACGAGTCCGTGCCCGCAGACGTGCCGAGCCGGAAGGAGTCTGGAAAACCGGACACAAAGGAGAAGGAGGAGGGGCGCCCCGCAGGTGAGCTGGGCCCGCGGCCTGCGCTCAGCACGCAGCCCTGGGCCACCTTGGCAGCAGGGCCCCGAGCCCCAGCCTTTTGACGGGCAGAGGGGCTGGCAGGCCGTGTCGGAGGGCCCCAGAGGGACAGATTCCGGGAGCCACTCCAAGCACGGTTGCGTCTGGCGAAGCCCGGTTGTGCCAGTGTGGTGCCAGGGGGCTGGGCAGTGCAGGATTTTTCCAGGGCTCCAGTTTTAAGTAAGTAAGAAAATATTCATACTTTTTCATACTCAAATATTCATACATAGTATTCATACTCAAATATTCATACTCAAGTATTCATACATAGTATTTATATATTCAACTACATACTGGTTATGGAGTGGATTAAAATTTGCATCCATATTTAAGCTAACAGAAGACTTAAAGGAAATGCCCAGCTTTGGACCACCAGGCTGGCCACAAGGGGAATTGCCCTCCTTCCTGCCCTTGGTGGCCCTTGTTGGGACATCTGAGGAGCCCTGCCTGATGGAGGGAGGGAGGGGATGGGGAAGGGGCCGGGGGCTCTGCTGATGGAGTCGCTGAAGGCCCCAGGCTGGCTGGGGCCACCCTGAACTCCATCCGGAAGTCAAGTGCGTATAACACGTGAGGACAGTTTAAAGAAGAGCCAGGAAGTAGGCAGCCCGAGCCCAGGCGGAGCTTGAGGAGGACGAGGATCCGTGCGGCCGCGCTCACCGGACACACCGCCTCCCCCCGGGACATCCCTCTGGCGTTGTCTTCAGCATTTCCTTGCCTCCCTTTGCTTTTTCCATCCATGTTCACAGACAGAAAGGGCTGGATTTCTCCAGCGTTGGAGCCGTGGCGAGTACATCCTGAGTTGTTTGGTTGCTTAGCGTTGAGCTCTGTGGGGCGTCCACGTGGACTGGACGGGGCTCCTCCTCTGCGTGGCGGCTCCTCTCACGAACGTGCCTCGGTCACAGGCCGCTCCCACCGGCTCACATCAGGGGGATTTCACGGCGTGGGCCGTGCGCGCAGGGGCTCAGGCAGCGTCTCCAAGTGTGTGAGTCTCCCTGGGGCGTGTCTTTGCCGCATCGCGGGGGACACGCGGCTTCACTGTTATTACTACATCTGTTCTTGTCCCGCGTGGCTGCAGCTGGGACTGCGCTACCCAGTGCAGCTGCCACTAGTCACATCTGGCTATTCAGATTTAAATTAACCAAAATTAAGTAATAGGAGAATTTCGTTCCTCCTTCCTGAGAGCCACATTTCAAGAGCTCACAGCCACCCGCAGCCCTGTGGCTGGGTCCCACTGGGCAGCTCCGCGGGGTCAGCCTGGAGGCCTGGAAAGGGAGGCTCCCCTTTGCACTGCTCACACCACCAGTGCGGCTGCCTGTCTTTCCAGGTGCCTGTTTACCATTTGTATTTTCTTTTGTATGAAATTCCTGTTAAAGCTTTTCACCCACTTTCCTACGGGGATGTTTGTCTTTTCTTAGGAGTTCTTTTCAGATCCTGTATGCTTAGCCTTTGTCAGTTAGGAGGCTGCAAATATTGCCTCCAAGTTGAAGTCGTGGCTTGTCCTTTTACTCCCTTTATGATCTCTTTTCTTAAATCAGAGTTCTTAATTTAATTTAATTTTTTATTTATTTATTTTTTTGGCCATGCCACGTGGCATGTGGGATCTTAGTTCCCCAGCCAGGGATCAAACCCGCACCCCTTGCATTGGAAGTGCAGAGTGTTAACCACTGGACCGCCAGGGAAGTCCCAAAGTTCTATTTATTTATTTATTTGGCTGCGCCGGGTCTTAGTTGCAGCACGCGGGATCTTCATTGCGGCATGAGGGATCTTTAGTTGCGTCATGCAAACTCTTAGTTGTGGCATGCATGCGGGATCTAGTTCCCTGACCAGGGATTGAACCCAGACCCCGTGCATTGGGAGCAAAGAGTCTTAACCACTGGACCACCAGGGAAGTCCTGGAAGTCCCAAAGTTCTTAATTTTAATGTTTGCAAGTCTACCCATCATTTCTTTTGAGGTGTGTGTTTTATGCCTTTACAGCAACTTTTCCCCTATCCCAGGGCCATAAGGACATAAGACATGGCTCTTACGTTTTGGGTCTGTGGTCCAGCTAATTTCTGTGTGTGATGTGAGGTAGACGCCAAGGCTCTTCTTTTTCCCACGTGTCTGTCCCATCATTCCTGCAACACAGGTTGAAAATACTTTCCTTTCCCTGGTGGATTGATTTGTTATCTTTGTAGCAAATGCATTGAAAGTGTGGGTATACTTCTGGACTCTGTATGCTGATCAGTTGACCCATTTACCTCTCCTGACCCAGCACCATCCATCTGGATTATTGTAGCTTTAGAGTTAGCCTTGAAGCCGTGTAGTGTTAAGTCACCCAACTTTGCTCTTTTTTTTGGCAAGGTATTTGCTTTGGATATTTTAGGTACTTGCATTATATGTTTTTTTATGTATAAATTTGTTTATTTTATTTTTTATTTATTTTTGGCTGCATTGGGTCTTCGTTGCTGCGTGCAGGCTTTCTCTAGTTGCGTCGAGCGGGGACTACTCTTTGTTGCAGTGCACGGGCTTCTCATTGCAGTGGCTTCTCTTGTTGCAGAGCATGGGCTCTAGGCATGCGGGCTTCAGTAGTTGTGGCACTCGGGCTCAGTAGTCGTGGCTTGCAGGCTTCGTTGCTCCGCAGCATGTGGGATCCTCCCAGACCAGGGCTTGAACCCGTGTCCCCTGCATTGGCAGGCGGATTCTTAGCCACTGCGCCACCAGGGAAGTCCCTGGGGGACTGTTGATAAACGTTGGTGTGAACATGGGATGCAGGGGTGCATGGGACCCCTGCCTCGGTATTTTTCTAATACTCCAGGAAAGCAGCTTTCAAAGACCGTTTTTGTAAACTCACATGTGGCTTCAAGACCTACTTTAAATCTACAATAATCAAGACAGTGTGGTCCAGATAAGGACACATGCATCAGCGGATCAGAACAGAGATTACAAAATGTGGAGAGAGGAAAGACGCTGGTGTGCACACAGATGGCTCTGTTCCCGGGGGCACAGAGGGTGAGTGGGTGGGGCTCCCTCCTCACCTCCTCTGCCTCCTGTGCTGGCTCAGGGGGTCAGCTGGTCTTGACCCCCAGCACCACACGTCGGGAGGGGCCACCTTCCTAGTGGAGTTTGGGCCACCCCCCACGGGAGGTTCATGGGGGTCCTCACATCAGCTGTGCAGCTCCCAGCGTGGGCCCCTGAGACCTGCTGGCCCAGAACCTTCCCCACGGCTGCAGCGTGGGGCACGGCAGGAGTGCTCAGAGCAAAGTGTCTGCCTCAGAGGGCTGCACACGTGGCGGACAAGTACATCACGAGTATGAACTGCCACAGAGCAGAGCAGCAAGGAGGCAGCGGCATGGCCCCTTGCCCTTTAAAGTGGCGAGGGGGTCACCTTGATAATTGAAAACCATCAGCCAGGGCTTCCCTGGTGGCGCAGTGGTTAAGAATCCGCCTGCCAATGCAGGGGACACGGGTTCGATCCCTGGTCCGGGAAGATCCCACATGCCGCGGAGCAACTAAGCCCATGCGCCACAACTACTGAGCCTGTGCTCTGCAACAAGAGAAGCCACCGCAATGAGATGCCCGCGCACCACAGCGAAGAGTAGCCCCGCTTGCCACAACTAAAGGAAGCCTGCGCGCAGCAATGAAGACCCAACACAGCCAAAAATAAATGTTTATTTTTATTTTTTTTTATTTATTTATTTTTGGCGGTACGCAAGCCTCTCACTGTTGTGGCGTCTCCCGTTGCGGAGCACAGGCTCTGGACGCGCAGGCTCAGCGGCCATGGCTCACGGGCCCAGCTGCTCCGCGGCATGTGGGATCCTCCCAGACCGGGGCATGAACCCATGTCCCCTGCATCGGCAGGCGGACTCTCAACCACTGCACCACCAGGGAAGCCCAATAAGTTTATTCTTAAAAAAAATAAAGAAAATGAACCAAATAAAACTTATAGCAGTAAGAATATGATCACTGAAAACAAACAAAAACCCAATCACTGGGTTAAACTGTGGATTAGACACTGCTGAAGAGACAATTAGGGAACTAGAAGATAGAGATGGAAACATGCAAGAAGCAGTACAACACGTGTACTGTTGAGGATGAGTAAGGAGCGACTTGTCCACTGGAATCAGGAAAAGGCAGGATTTAAAGAGCTACTTACTGAGAATGTTCTAAAATGTCAAGATGCCTCTAACTCCAGGAAGTGAGTAAATACCCACTCTGTGACTGACAGAACAGAATGGACACGTGGAGCAGATACACTGCACACATAATTAATGAAAGTCTTCCTAATCATTAACAAGCCTGATTCTAGAATTAGTGGAAGCTCACAGTATTCCCAGCAAACTGACCAACACGATTCCACCCTCGGTCACCAAGTGACCCCAACCAGCATCCATGCAAGATGAAGCAGCTGACCCCAGGGTCTGGCCTGGACTCAGGGCATAGGGAAGGACCCCGTGGGTCCAGGTCTGGGCTCTCAACGAGGTAACCCCTGAAGCAGACAAGGACGTAAACAGTGGGGTAGTGGGAGCCAACTGGCCCACTCGCCCCCACCCAACCTGGTGACAGTCATAGCTTCTGGCTGCGTGAGAAGTCTGCCACGTTGGAGGAGCCAGAACTGGGGGCCTCTGCCTTTACAACCCCAGGCCCCAGAAATGGTGCAGACCGCCCTGTGGTAGCCTGGGGCAGGCCGCAGCAGTGCACCTGGGGTCTCCACAGGGCCAGCCTGGCAGCCCAGCTGGGGAAGGACTCAGAAAGGACGCTGGCCTTCACCTCCTATCAAACTGGGTCTGTTCATGTGCAAAGTCAACAGGAAGACCTTCTCAGATGAGAGCAAACAGCGCCTGCCCTTCCTGATGGGTGGCCTGCCATTCTTGGGGCGCCCCCCCAAATCCCGAGGGACAGGGCGGGATCCATGGCCCACCAATGGGGAAGAGATGTTCAAAACATGCAGGCAACGTGCACACAGACAAGGCTAACTGAGTGTGAAAATTAGGCTGCGCACATTTTATTATCACCTGCAAGTGGATATTGTGTTACATTTCCAGGGCTCAGCAGCCCCTCGGGCTCCGGCGGGTCCCTGGGAAATGGCTGAGCCCCTCCCCACGCCCCACCCTGGCCCAGTCCTGACACAGCACCCTGCTGTTTCCTCATCTTACCACAAACCCCCTTGAGCCCACTTTCCACTCCTCCTGCTTCGAAGTGAAGCCCCAGATGGTCCACTTCTCGGCCATCCCGTCCCCGATGCGCTGCTCTCAGGCCTCTGCACCCACTGGGCCGCCCTGGGGCCAGCATCCTTCACCCACCCCCTTCCCTGCGCTGGGGCTTTGGGCAACTAGACACCCTCTCCCACCCCAGCCTCCTGCTCCAGAGGCCACAGTACCCACTGTCCAAGTCCACCTGAGAAGCCCCAGTCCTGGGGCTTGAGCTGGGGGTCCCCGAGTTCCTGAGGTCCCTGACCAGGAGATGGCCACGGGGGGAGGGGGTCTGCGGGGGCACATCCACGTGAACCTGGGGCCACAGTGATAGCCTCCTGTGGCCCCTAGCCCTGGGGAGGGGTCGGGTAGCAGGAGATGGTATTGTCAGGAGGAGCTGTCTGTGCAGGAGGGCTGCGGTGGCCCCCACGAGCCCCAGAACAGCACCTGGTCTGGGAGAGGGAGGGGGCCGGATGCTGCCCAGCGCCCCAGCTCCCCATCGGGCCTCACGGCCCCGGGAGGCCAGGTTGGGGGTGGCCACGCCTCAGGTGGGTGTGGCAGAGTTGCCCAGCCATGCCTGGCCAGCCTCACACCTGGACCCTTCCCTTCCAGAATCAGAGGGAGCGACCTTGACCACCATCGAGACTGTACCTCCCAACGAGGGACAGACGGAGCTCTCACTGGGAGAGGTCAGGCCCACCTCCTTCCGGCCCCCAGGGTGGTCCGTCCCTCTGACCAGAGCCGGACTAGACTAGTCTGGCCACTGGACTTGCCTCCTCCGGGCAGTTAGCTGTCTCAGCCGGTATCCGGCTGCCCCGTCTCAGGCTGGGGCCGGGCGGGTCCAGAGCCGCAGAGGCAGGGCCCTGGGTGCCCCTAGTCCAGCTCAGAGGAGACACCAATGCAGGGCCTCCCCAGCCAGAGCGTGGGGGCTGTGCGTGTATGTGCGTGGACCGTGTCATCCGGAGAGCGAGTGCACACACGGGGGCTGCCACCACTCGCCCCCGCAGTGACCCGGCCGCGGTGAGGCCACGGGAAACGCCGTGACGGGAACGTGAAGGCTGAGCGGCCCTGCCCACCTCTCTTGCTGCACAGATAACAGAGGGGGAGATTGGCCCCTTCAGCTCCATCAAAGTGCCCGTCATCTTCACCCCGATCGTCCCAGGAACGGTCTCCACCAGGTTCAAGGTCGTGTTTAAGAATCAGCTGTGCCCGACCGTGAGTACCCTGCTGCTCCCTGGGCACGGGTCCCCGCCCTCCGTGTCCCCTCCACCACAACCACGTGAGGCTGTGCCCACACTGCCCACGCTTGCATGGCTAGTCAGTGGCACACATGGCTGGCAACATAGCCAACACACGCATACCTGTGAACACACATGCACACACACACACCTTGCACTTAATCACTAGGGATGTCTTCCTTAATTTCCCAGTAATTAAAATGTGTCATCATTACTTTTTAGATTTATTTATAAGTTTATTAAATTGAATTATGCTCAGACAATATAATCTGCAAAGTCTTTTTTAATTTGTTAGTTTTCTTTGTGACCAAAGGCAAGATTGATTTTATAAATATGATATGTGCATATGAAGAAAGTGTATTTAATGTCTGTAAACAGATTTATTAGCTGGATTATTCACATTATTCATGCCCCTCCGTGGGTTTTTTTTTTTTCAAGTCATTTGCCAATTTTTCTATTGTGTTTTCTTTCTTACTGGGATTCTGAGTTTGTGGAGGTATTTTTTTTAGTTACAGGTGTACAGCATAGTGATTCAAAAATTCTATAGATTATATTCCATTTAAAGCCATTATAGGGAATTCCCTGGTGGTCCAGTGGTTACGACTCGGCACTTTCACTTCTGTGGGCCCTGGTTCAATCCCTGGTCGGAGAACTAAGATCCCCCAAGCCGTGCAGTGCAGCCAAAAAAAAAAAAAAGTTATAAAATATCAGTTATAGTCCCTGTGCTGTCCTGTATATCCTTGCAGCTTATCTATTTTTTAAAATATTGATTGATTGGGGCTTCCCTGGTGGCACAGTGGTTGAGAGTCCGCCTGCCAATGCAGGGGACACGGGTTCGTGCCCCGGTCCGGGAGGATCCCACATGCCGCGGAGCGGCTGGGCCCGGGAGCCATGGCCGCTGAGCCTGCGCGTCCGGAGCCTGTGCTCCGCAACGAGAGAGGCCACAACAGTGAGAGGCCTGCGTACTGCAAAAAATAAATATTGATTGATAGATTGATTGATTGATTGATTGATTGATTTGGCTGCGCCGGGTCTTAGTTGTGCCATGCAGGATCTTTTAGTTGCGGCGTGTGGGATCTAGTTCTCTGACCAGGGATCGGATCTGGGCCCCCTGCATTGGCAGTGCAGAGCCTTAGCCACTGGACCACCAGGGAAGTCCCTGTGGTTTATCTATTTTATACACAGTAGTGTGTGTCCCTTAATCCTCTACCCCTATCTTGCCCCTCCCCTGACCCTTCTCCCCCCCTGGTACCCACAAGTTTGTTCTCTATATCTGTGTCTCTTTCTGTTTTGTTATATTCATTCAATTGTTTTATTTTCTAGATTCCACATATAAGTGATCACATACAGTGTTTGTCTTTCTCTGTCTGACTTACTTCACTAAGCGTGATACCCTCTGGGTCCATCCATGTTGCTGCAAACGTCAGGATTTCATTCTTTTCATGGCTGAGTAGTATTCTGTTGTGTATATGCACCACGTCTTCTTCATCCATTCCTCTGTTGATGGACACTTAGGTTGCTTCCATATCTTAGCTATTGTAAATAATGCTGTCATGAACATTGGGGTGCATGTATCTTTTCAAATTAGTGTTTTTGTTTCTTGCAGATGTATACCCAAGAATGGAATTGCTGGGTCATATGGTAGTTATATTTTTAGTTTTTTGAGGAAGTTCCATACTGTTTTCCACAGTGGTTGCACCAGTTTATATTCCTACCAGCAGTGCATGAGGGCTCCCTTTTCTCCACATCCTCTCCAATGCTTGTTATTTGTAGACTTTTTGATGAAAGCCATTCTGACAGGTGTGAGGTGATATCTCATTGTGGCTTTGATTTGGATTTCCCTGATGGTTGTCAATGCTGAGAATCTTTTTATGTGCCTGTTGACCATGTGCATGTCCTCTTTGGAAACATGTCTATTCAGGTCTTCTACTCATTTTTTTTTAACTTGTTTATTTTTTATTTTTTTGGCCATGCCACACAGCATGCGGGATCTTAGTTCCCTGACCAGGGATCAAACCCAGGCTCCCTGCAGTGGAAGTGTGGATTCCTAACCACTGGACTGCCAGGGAATTCCCTTCTGCTCATTTTTTAATTAGGTCGTTTGTTTTTTGATATTGTGTTGTATGAGCTGTTATATATATTTTGGATATTAACCCCTTATCATTCATATCATTTGCAAATATTTTCTCCCATTCAGTAGGTTGTCTTTTCAGTCTTGTCAGTGGTTTCTTTCGCTGCACAAACGCTTTTATGTTTAATTAGGTCCCATTTGTTTATTTTTACTTTTGTTTCCTTTGCCTTGGGAGACAGATCCAAAAAAATACTGCTACAATTTATGTCAAAGAGTGTTCTGCCTACATTTTCTTCTAAGAGTTTTATAGCTTCCGGTCTTACATTTAGGTCTTTAATACATTTTGAGTGTATTTTTGTTTATGGTGTTAGAGAATGTTCTAATTTCATTCTTTTACATGTAACTGTCCAATTTTCCCAGCACCACTTGTTGAAGAGACTGTCTTTTCTCCATTGTGTGTTCTTTCCTCCTTTGTCATAGATTAGGTGACCATAAGTGCATGGGTTTATTTCTGGGCTCTCTTTCCTGTTTCATTGATCTATGTGTCTGTTTTTGTGCCAGTACCATGCAGTTTTGATGCTTGTAGCTTTGCAGTATAGTCTGGAGTCAGGGAGGGTGATTCCCCCAGCTCTGTTCTTCTTTGTCAAGATGCGTTGGCTTCCCTCCATGTTCCTTCCACACATCTATATTCCCTTATGACCCGATCTTTGACAAGTTCCCCTTACACTTTTTTTTTTAACATCTTTATTGGAGTATAACTGCTTTACAATGGTGTGTTAGTTTCTGCTTTATAACAAAGTGAATCAGCTATACGTACATATATATCCCCATATCTCCTCCCTCTTGCATCTCCCTCCCACCCTCCCTGTCCCACCCCTCTATGTGGTCACAAAGCACCAAGCTGATCTCCCTGTGCTATGCGGCTGCTTCCCACTAGCTATCTATTTTACACTTGGTAGTGTATATATGTCCATGCCACCCTCTCACTTCGTCCCAGCTTACCCTTCCCCTGCCCCGTGTCCTCAAGTCCATTCTCTAAGTCTACGTCTTTATTTCTGTCCTGCCCCTAGGTTCTTCAGATCCATTTTTTTTAGATTCCATAAATATGTGTTAGCATATGGTATTTGTTTTTCTCTTTCTGACTTACTTCACTCTGTATGACAGTCTCTAGGTCCATCCACCTCACTACAAATAACTCAGTTATGTTCCTTTTTATGGCTGAGTAATATTCCATTGTATATATGTGCCACATCTTCTTTATCCATTCATCTGTTGATGGACACTTAGTCCTGGCTATTGTAAATAGAGCTGCAATGAACATTTTGGTACATGACTCTTTTTTTTTTTTTTTTTTTTTTTTTTTGCGGTACACGGGCCTCTCACTGCCGTGGCCCCTCCCATTGTGGAGCACAGGTTCCGGACGCACAGGCTCAGTGGCCACGGCCCACGGGCCTAGCTGCTCCATGGCACGCGGGACCCTCCCGGACCGGGGCACGAACCCGTATCCCCTGCTTCGGCAGGCGGACCCTCAACCACTGCCCCACCAGGGAAGCCCACATGACTTTTTGAATTATGATTTTCTCAGGGTATATGCCCAGTGGTGGGATTGCTGGGTTGTATGGTAGCTCTATTTTTATTTTTTTAAGGAACCTCCATACTATTCTCCATAGTGGCTGTATCAATGTACATTCCCACCAACAGTGCAAGAGGTCTCCTTACACTTCTAACAGAGGGCTCTGTTCAGCTGCTTTATTGTTTCATGCATGAGGGCTTATAGTTGCTTTCTTATCGTGAATTGTGCCTTTCACCAGAACCAAACATCCCCCTTCATCCTGCTGCTCATGGCACCTCTATATCCAGCTGATCCCACAGTAACAACAGGGCCACTCCTGCTTTCCTCTGCTTCACCTTCACCTCATATCCCTTTGTCCTCCCCCCCGCAATATTTATCCTTTCTTAATGACTTCATGTGTCTTTTAAGGAGCCAGGTTTTGTCTGTGGACCCAAACTAATGTTGTCTGCCGTTAGGGGGAGAATCCAGTGCATTTGCAGCATAATATTGACTCACTGTGTTTTACTGCTTCTGTTAGTTTTGTCTACTATTCATTTTATCATATTGTTGCCTCACTTTCAGTTTTCTTGTTTTCATTGGTTTGATCAAGTTGCTACTTATTCCTTTTTTCCCTGTTATTTGGAAATTCTACTTTCCATTCAGTGAACAGTCCCCTCCCCTTTCCCAGCCCTTAAATCCCACATGACTTTCTATTTCTTTTTTTAATAAATTTATTTATTTTTGGCTGCATTGGGTCTTTGTTGCTGTGCACGGGCTTTCTCTAGTTGCAGTGAGTGGGGGCTACTCTTTATTGTGGTGCATGGGCTTCTCATTGCAGTGGCTTCTCTTGTTGCGGAGCACGGGCTCTAGGCATGAGGGCTTCAGTAGTTGTGGCTCACAGGCTCTAGAGCGCAGGCTCAGTAGTTGTGGCACACAGGCTTAGTTGCTCCGCAGCATGTGGGATCTTCCTGGACCAGGGCTCGAACCCGTGTCCCCTGCATTGGCAGGCGGATTCTTAACCACTGCACCACCAGGGAAGCCCGGGTTTTTTTAAACAGCTAAAAATGTTGATATTTATGAAACTGCATGCTGGGTACATGACAATCCATCGTACCATTCTACCTTTTTATGTTTAAAATTTTTGAAAATAAAAAGGATTGTTTAAATTATATGATGTAAAAAGTGCCATAGATCTCCAAAACATGGCCAGTTTAATTATTAACCTTCCAGTTTTTGTAAGAGTCACAAAACACTGCTGCTGAGCTCTGGCACTGCCTGCTCTGCTGATGGAAATACGTGTTGTCGGATTTTCATGTTCAAATTCAGTTATATTTCAAAGTCATCGGTGTTGCTATCGACGTGCCAGTCTGGGTGCCAAAGCCCAACGTAGACCTGAAGATCTGCATGTACGACCGGCTGTATCAGGACTCCATCCTCATCCGCACACGGTGAGCCCTCAGCGGGGGTGAGGTCACAGACCTCGGGGTGGGGGTCACCTGAGGTTACCCCGAGGTTCTACTGGAATCCTAGGGCTGTCACAGGAGGGAGGCTGGAGGGCCAGAGTCAGACAGAGGTAGGCAGATGCTAGGCTGCTGGCCTTGAAGATGGGAGAGGGGCCACGAGCCGAGGGACACGGTGCCTCCAGAAGCTGGAAAAGCCAGGAAACGATTCCCCACGGATCCTCCCAGGGGACCAGCCCTGCCCGCAGCTGGGCTTCTGCCCCGGGAGACTGTGTCCGGTTCTGACCTCCAGAACCGTGAGAATAAGTCAGTGTTGTCACCCCTGCATCTCTGGGGAGCTCGCCCCCAACATGGCCAGGCCAGGCCCCTCTCGGACACAGACAGGGAAGGAGGCGTGTCCTCTGAAGGAACGTGGACGGAGCCCCGAGACAAGAAGCATGTTTCATTCGCAGTGTTTTGCAAGGGCATCTGGACACCACAGTTGTCATTTCTTTTTTATGCTCCTTTTAATTTTTAGTGAAGTTCAATTACATGGAGAAAAGCAGGCAAATCCTACAGTTAGAGCTTAATGGGTTTTCAGTAACCAAACACACCTGCGTACCTGGCAGGCTGCCGACACCTGGGGCCCCGCTTCCAGCCTGGAAGGCGTGGCAACGGGCGGCCTGGGTGGAAACGGACGGGCACGTGCGCCAGCCGCTGGGTCCCGGGGCCTCAGCACTGCAAGCGTCGGGGGCCTGTTCTCACCGGGGAGCTGGGAACTCGGGACAGGACTCAGGTGGATTTGTTCAGGAAACTAGGTTTTGCAGGGCTCTGGTCAGTTTACCTCGGGACGCAGAGAGTGTCCACTCCTGGGCAGGGTGGTGACGGGGAGCGGGGAGAGTTGTGCTTTCTCAGCCCCACCCCCAAGGCACAGGCTCGACATCGTACATTCGTTGAGTGATTTTATTATATTTTTTTAAAGATTTTTTTTAACGTGGACCATTTTTAAAGTCTTTATTGAACTTGTTACAATATTGCTTCTGTTTAATGTTTTGCTTTTTTGGCCGTGAGGCACGTGGGATCCTAGCTCCCCGACCAGGGATCAAACCCACACCCCCTGCACTGGAAGGCGAAGTCTTAACCACTGGACCGCCAGGGAAGTCCCTGTTGAGCGATTTTAGAATTCAGCTTCACTCACTTGTTTAGTGTACCAGGTTTACGGACACAGGTGTAGCAAAGGAGCTGGTTCGCAATGATCCTGGTCACATGAACAGCTGCTGGAGGAGGAGCCCAGCCAGCACGGGAACCTGGGCGGGGCTGCTGCCTGCCGAGGGCGGGGGGGCCAGTCTGGGCACATTCCGTGGCAGGGGACGCCCAGGGCTGGGTGACCCTGGGGCCAGAGGTCACTGAGGAGAAGGGCTTGGTGACACTGGGGGTCAGAGGTCAAAGGGGCCCCCTTTTACTCCTCCTCGGCCAGGACCACCCAGGAGCCCGTGGGTCTCCCAGGGGTCCCTGTCTGGCTGTGGGCTCTCCTTGCAGAGGGGCTCAGCCCTCAGGGTGGGGCCCCAGCAGCCACGAGGCAGGCAGCAATCATCCCAGGCGGTTAAGGAGGGGTTGGAAGGCCTGGGGGGCTCTGGACCGTGGCCCGGGGTTCCCGGGCAGCCCAGGAAGGGGCTCCCTCGCAGGCGTGGGGCAGCTTGCCCGCCACCTTTCTTCCTGGAGACTGGAAGGCAGGAGGGGAGGGGCAGCGCACCGATGGGGGCTGTGGCCTGGGGTGGCTCGGAAGGGGCGCCCCACGTGGCTGGTTGAGGGCACATCTGGCTTCTCTGGCTGGCCCTGAATTGAAAACAGGGACAAAAATTGGGGAAACTGCGGTCACTGGCCAAGGCCTGGCCGTCTGGGGACCTCCCGAGCATCCTGCAGGGCTCGTGCTGGCACGTGCCCACGCCTGGGCGGGGAGGGCAAAACTCTGGGAGGGCCGGCGCCCACTCCCCAGGTCCCTGCACCCAGCACCTGCCCGGCGAGGGTCTTCCCAGAAAACACTAGGTTTCTGAGAACCGACTGGGCACCTTTCAGTTGCAGTGTTTTTATTTGTGCGGATTCCTCAGCAGATGTCACTTCAGGAAAACCTGCCCTTGGCAAGCAGGGCTCTGAAGACTCTCCGACAGTAGGGGGTGGGGGGCATCTGGGAGAGTGGGCCCTGGGCCTGAGGGGTGGGTACAGGCCGACCCTCAGGGACCAAACGCAGTGTCGCCGGCCTGGCCCTCGGGCGCTGCAGGTCGAAGGCCGCCCTGCGCCTGAAGTTCGAGGTGTGCGAGGGGCTGCGGGGCCACCTGACGCTCCTGCCCAAGACCGGCTGCGTCCAGGCCCTGTCGTCCTGCTCGGTGCGGCTCAAGTTCCTGCCCAGGTGCGTGGCGCGGTGGGGTCCCTCCACCTGGTGGGGGGACTCTGGGGGAGAGCCGGAAGCTGGCTCGACGCCCACGTCGTGGCTCCTGTGTTTCTTAGCTTTTATGTAATTTCTGGCTCTCGTCTGACTTCAAAGCACCCTCATAGTTCAGCATTTTGTCGTTTCACAAATATAAAGAAGAAAAGAACATTCAAGTGCCTCCTGTCTCTTTCAGACGCTCCCTCCCGGAAGATGCCGGGAAGTATTTTGACAAGGAAAGCAGAGTCCTGGAGGCCCCGGTGACTATCCGGGTGGCTGACCAGGTCTGTGTGGGGCACTTCTGGGAGCGCGGGCACCCTTGGGGAGCAGAGGGCATGGGGGGGACGGAGGGAGGGTCTTTGTGGATCAGAGAGAGGCCCCGAGTGCTGTCCAGGGCCAGCAGGGCTGTCCCCAGGGCACCCAAACACACACGTGTGTACAGTCCACCCCACACTCAGATCCAGGTGCCCAGGGGTGTGCACGTCCTCCGAACACACGCCACGCATGAGCACACAATGCACCGCACACGTAGACGCACAGGTGCACATGTGTGTGCACACGCGCACTCCTGCACCCGCCCGCCCATGCTGCCCGTCCCAAGCCAGGGGCCAACAGGGAAGGGGTCGTGTCCCTGAAAGGTGCGCCGTCGGCCATCAGCTCACAGCCGGGATGGTGCTGTTCTCATTTTGGGAAACACTTGCATAAACTGACCTCGGTGACCGGATGTTCTTGCCCTCCGCACTTAAGATCAAACCCGTGGGGTTTACTGTCCACGCCATAGTCACCACCTCGGACCTGGAGCTCAGCCCGTCAGGGGTGGACTTCGGCTACTGCACCATCTACGAGGCCGTCAGGACCCAAGTCAGCCTCTGCAACCACTCCCTCCTGCCCCAGGAGTTTGGGTTCGTCGGGCTCCCCAAGGTGACTCGTGTGGTCAGAGCGGGAGGTTTGGGGCGTGGGCTGCTGCCCAGGGTCCAGGCGCCTGAGCCATTCCCGGACTCCACACGCACCTCCAGGCACCTCGGCCAGGGCGTCTCTGTGGCCGTCCCTCTCCCCATGCCCGCGGCCCCATCCCCACCTCACCCTGCCTCTCTCGCCCTCTGTCTGCCCGCTGCGCCCTCAGCATCCAGAGTCCCCTCGCCGCCCTTCCTTCCGGGACTCTTGCCTGCCTGGCCCTGCAGGGCGGCCAAGACGAGGCCCAGGCCTGGCTGTCCTCACTCCTCTGGGGCCACGCCACCCAGGACCCCGCTGCCCACTCACATATATGTGGACACAGTCACACACACAGACACACACACGTGTACATATGCCTGCAGACACATACACACACTCATATCCACATGTGCTCACATGCATGCAGATGCACACACATATACACACTCACATACACACAAGTGCTCACATGCAGGCAGACATGCACGCACACCACCCTCTCACACACACTCGTCTGCACACATGATCACATACACAGGGGCTCACACCATGTAGCACACTTACATGCATCTTACATCCATGTAGCCACACACATTCACACTCGCTCACACACTGCTACACCCCGGCCACACGCATGTCCATGCCGGCTCCCTGTGGCCCTCCCAGCAGGTCACTGAGTTTTCGCTTTGGCATCCATGGTCTTCCGTTTGCCAGTTTGTGGACATCCAGCCCAGTGACGGGTTCGGGACCATCCTGCCGCTGGAAACTCTGCAGCTCGATGTAATCTTTCAGCCCACCAAGGCCAAGGAGTACAACTTCGAGCTCGTCTGCAAGTCAGAGATTAACCGGTGAGCTTGGCAGGACGGGGCGCATGGAGGGCCCTGGCAGCCAGCTTGGGAGGAGCCGCCCCTGGCCGTCCAGGCTGACCACAGGGCTGGGCAGCAGTGCCGGCCTCAGGAAGCTTAGACCCAGGTCCGTACGCCTGGGATCCAAGCTGCCTTGCAGGCGTGTGTGCTGTGCACATGTGTGAGTGCACCTGTGGGCGTGTGTGAGTGTGCAGCGCACCCCCTGGGCACGAGCCCCGCTTGCCCTCATGCACCGTGTGATGGGCCAGTCTCTGGACCTCCCTGGCCTCCGTGTCTACCCTGAGAACTGGGGCTAAGAAGGCGCTGGGGAGGGAGAAATGGACTGGACAGGGAGGGGGTCTGGCACGAGGGCCGGCTCTTGTTGCTACTTGGGATCATCAGCCTCTGGTGAGGAACGTGGTGGGCCTCCCGCCCCCGTGGGACCAGCCCTGCTGCCCCTCTCCTTCCCTTCCTCTCCAGTCCCCACCCACATTCCAGCCCGAGCTGCTGTCTGGTCCTGGCTGGGGGCCTGGGCAGCCCTGGGTAAGGTCGGGCTGGCGCCCTCCTCCAGCCGGGCACGTGGCCGTGGCGGGACAGGCGGGCCCAGGATCTGACACACCTGAGGGAAAGCAGGAAAGGCTTCACGGTCGTGATCTTTGGGAGCGAAGTGCAGAGTCAGAACCCGCGGAGGAAGCCAGGCGCCAGCCTCTGCCGCCCCACTGCGTCCCGCTGCCCGCCCCTCGCCTCGGACTTAGGGACCCGTCCGTGGGCTGGGCCCCTCTGGACTTGTTCACAGCTCTCTCGGCCTCTGGAAGACAAACCCCAGGGAGAGAGGGGCCTGTGGTAGGAGCTCCATAGATGTTTGCTGATTGAATGTGCGTTTAGTGTTTCTTCAAGAACCATCTACGTATAAATTGAAACTGCCAAAAACTCAGCCAGGAACCGTCTTGGGGAGGCTAGGAAAGCTCAAGCTGTGAGACCTCAGGGATTAAAGAGCGCATGCGGAGCCCAGAGGAGATAGATAGATAAATAAATAAATATTTAGGCAAAAAAATTTTTTAAACATGACAGAAAAGGAAACAAAAATGGGCTATATATATATATATATATATATATTTTTTTTTTTTTTTTTTTTTTTCCCTAGGAAGTCTTTATTTTTCTGCCAGGCAGAAGGGAAGGCACAGCAGGCTAGCGCCTCAAGAACAGTGTCGTGTCCCCCCCACCCCACCCCCGCCTTCTCAAAACAGTCACAGCTGGCATCAGGCAGCCCCGTAACTGGGTCTTTTTGTCTCTGGAATATTGGCCTGCGACCTTTTTTCTGAAATGCAAATGCTACAAGGGGTGATTTGCTACAAAGGAGTGCAGGATGTAATTCACATAGTGTTATAGAGTAATAGGTTAGCTTTGTGAAGTACAAATCTAGTTACAGACAGACACTACAGATTAGTAACAGTTAAAAAAAAAAAAAAAACTAGGAGTGATTAACTCTTTCAGGCCAGTTTATGTTTCTTCTCTAGCCTGTTCACCGCTCCCTTTATTTTCCTTGTTCTCGGGAGAGGGAAAACTTCATTTCTATGTTTGCTGCAGACTAAGTCCCCACTGCTAGTTCATTCCCAGGGATGACAGCCTGTCTTCTGTAAGGATGACAGCCTGTCTTCTGTAGCTTCTTCAGGCTGGCAAGGGGCTCGTAGACCCTACTTAGTTGGGGTCATGGAGCTCTCGCCCTGTCCAATTAAGGGCCCCAGGGTGACTTCTGCTGTTGTTTTGGCAGGATCTGTTCTGAGAAATGGCTGGAATCTTTGCATCATCATTATCTTGATGTAAACCTATTGTAATCTGATAAGGGTCCTTCCATCCAGTTTGGAGATAGTCCTTTAAATTATGTCTTTTCCATATGTATAATTATGTATAATGCCCTGGTTGTAGGTCGTGGGGCATCTAATCAGATCTAGGTGAATTCCTCCCTTTTCAAGTTCCCGAAAATACCTTGAGATTTCTGTACCTGTTAGTGAGGTAGCCTTCCTAATTTATCTGATAAAGCTGCTGGGCACCCAAGAGTTTCCAGTCTCGTAGGTGCTGACGGGTGCGTCGCGACTTCCGTATGCCCTCTTTCTGGTCCTCCAATATTTAATGTTTTCTCGGAGTGGAAGTCCAGGCCGGCACGGGCAAGAGAAGAGAAGGTGTCCTCAAGGCAAAAGAAACCTCGGCAGCTGCTAGGTCAGCCTCTCCCCCGTTCTCCACCGCAGCCTCGGAGTTCCGCAGCCGAGTCGGAGGGCTGGGTGTGATCAGGCACAGCCCTGCGGCAGGGAGTCCGTGGCGATTTGGACTCAGAGATATCCTCCAACCCTCCGCTCTCCTGAAGGAGGCTGGCATGGAGAGAGATTCCTGAGCTTCCCATCAAGCCAAGGGGCCCTGTGGGGCCCAATAAATATATTTTTAAATGCAAAAAAAATTTTTTTAAGTTTAAAAGCTTCCCAAAATGAAAGATGCAGATGGCTTCACTGATGAGTTCTTCGAAACATTTAAAGAAAAAATGATGCCAATTTTACACAAATCTTCCAGAGAACAGGAGATGATGGGAAATCTTGCTGCCCTCAGCCCAGTGCTGCTGCTGCTGCTGCTGATGTTAATGATGATGATGATGAAGATAATGATGATGATGGAGATGGAAGTGGTGATGACAGCGATGTTGATAATGATGATGATGGTGATGGTGATGGTGATGGTGACGATGATGATGGTGGTGACGGTGATGATGGTGATGGTGACGATGATGATGATGGGGATGAAGGTGATGATGGGGATGACATTCCGGAGGTCAGCCACACCCCCAGAGCAGGGCTGATTGTCCCCTTGGCCTGGCCCCTGTGACGGGCACCAGCTGCCTGTGTGACCAGATACAAGAAGCTGGAGGCTCGCACGCAGCTAAGCAGGGAGGCCAGGCATGTTGCATGTCTGCCTCTGAGGTCAGGAGAACGTTCCCCACACGCTGATGGATTCATCTCACCTCGGTGGTTTCTGAGGGGGAGAGAAACATGTATAGCGTGCACGGAGATAAAAGCATTTTCTCAGCAAACGTGGCACTGGGTGTCCTGGGTGAACCCGCTGCCTGCAGGTCACAGCAGCTGCCTGGGCCTGGGTGACGAGACCTGACGGTCTTTCCCTGCAGCAAAGTGGAGCAGGACCCGAGAGAGCCCCGGGGGGCTCCTCAGAGGGACATCGGAATACGCACGGTCACAAGAATGGAAAGGAAGGGGCTGGAGGGGACGTGGGTGGGCCCCCCACCCCCAGTGCCCAGGTCAACGGAGCAAGGCCACAGGCCGCGTCCCTCACAGGCACTTGAACCAGCCGGGAAACAGCTCCATCACCTTCCTGAAGTGACTCTAAGCAGCTCTTACTTTTTTTTTTTTTTTTTTTTTTTTTTTTTTTTGTGGTACGCGGGCCTCTCACTGTTGTGGCCTCTCCCGTTGCGGAGCACAGGCTCCGGATGCACAGGCTCAGCAGCCATGGCTCACGGGCCCAGCCGCTCCGCGGTATATGGGATCCTCCCAGACCGGGGCACGAACCCGTATCCCCTGCATCGGCAGGCGGACTCTCAACCACTGCGCCACGAGGGAGGCCCTCTCTTACTTTTTATATGTAATGATTATCACATTCCATACATTTGTGTTTTTTTAACTAATTAATTTCTAACAATAACCTCAATGACATCTCCACCCAGAAGGAATTCTTTTAACATTTAGAGCCTGTGGTCACAGGACACAAAAATATACATTGAAATATTTCAACCTATGAACACATTTTTGTTACGGACAAGTATGACAGGGCCATCGACATCACCTCATAAAGCATTAAAACATATGTAATTAGGATAAAATCCAATGGCACGAGTACAATGGAAATAGGAGTTCAAAGAAACATGGAATGTAAATTTTCCACTGGTTAAAATCCCAAATATATGTTCTTTTTTTTTAAAACCGGATGCTGGCAAGAATCAATTCACGGGGTCTCCCTGGTGGCGTAGTGGTTGGGAATCCGCCTGCCAATGCAGGGGACACGGGTTCAAGCCCTGGTCCTAGAAGATCCCACATGCCGCGGAGTAACTAAGCCCGTGCGCCACAGCTGCTGAGCCTGTGCTCTAGAGCCCGTGCTCTGCAACAAGAGAAGCCACCACAGTGAGAAGCCCATGCACCACAACTGAAGAGTAGCCCCCGCTCGCCGAAAGTAGAGAAAGCTGCATGCAGCAACGAAGACCCAACGCAGCCAAAAAAAAAAAAAGAATCAATTCACTATGGTATATAGATTCCCATGTTTATATTTAAAGAGTAATTTATCAGGTTTTTAAAAACATTTATTTATTTGGCTGTGCCGGGTCTTAGCTGCGGCATGCAGGATCTTTAGTTGCAACATGTGGGATCTAGTTCCCTGACCAGGGATCAAACCCAGGCCCCCTGCATTGGGAGTGCAGAGTCTTAACCACTGGGCCACCAGGGAAGTCCCCTATCAGTTTTATTTTTTAAATGTCAGTGAATATTTAAGGAAATAAGCCAGAAATTACCTGCTTTGCAACTGTTTAAACTTGTGATTAAAATTTTATCTAATTAAAATGTGCACAGGGGCACAAAGTATTTTCAAAATTTACTAAAATTTTGAGCTGAGCTGCCCACGCTGTCATTTCTAGGTGCTTCAAGCTGACGTGCCGGGCTGTGGTTGTCCACCCGCTCCTGGAGCTGTCCCACTACCAGGTCAAGTTTGCAGCCACCTCCTTGTACGACACGTCGGTGGCCACCCTGTATGTCATCAACTCCCGCCTGAGCGTGAACCCGCCGACGCCCTCGGTACCCCGCATCGGCTTGGAGGACGCATCCCCCGTGGGGCCCACATCTTTCGAGTTCCTGCTGCCCCCAGACTCCCCCATCACTATCTCACCCTCGGTGGGCACCGTGTGGCCAGGAAAGGTGGGTGTGGGCCCCACGGGTGGGCTGGGGCGGGGCCAGCCCAGGGGGCCGGTCTCTACTCTCCCTGGACCGCAACGATTCAACCAGACAGCAGACGTGGAGATCAACCTGGATGCTTATCAGACCCAAGCAGGCCACGGTGCCCTCCGCCCAGCCCAACTTGGCCCCAGAGGTGGGGCACCCACGGGCAGCTGACCCCACAGGCCCCTGGCTGGAGGATCCAGCAGCTCAGGCTGAGGGAGGGTGTGCAGCCCTTGCATCTCACAGCAGATGGGCACAGAGGCCACACAGCACCTGGACACCAGGAGCACAGGGTGCCTGTCCACTGGCTGATTGGCGAAAGGTTTCCCCACCACTGCTTTTGCTGATAAAGCAGAAAGAGCCTGGGCCTGGAGGCAGAGGCTCCCTGGGGCCATCACAGCCTCTCTGAGCTGAATTCCTTACCTTCAAGGGTCAGGGGTGACAGCCACTGTGAAGGGACTCAGTGGGGAGGGGCACATGCAGGTCCTGGACGCTGGCAGCATTTCAGTAAGTGAGTATTGAAATGCATTTTATTAAACTTAGCAAATTCAGCTTAAGTCATGGTTCTCCTCTCCAAGGGGGTTACTGCAGCCGTTACCCACCCCTGCTCCCTTGCTGCGCTGAGCACGGGGCAGGCCGTGGTGAGTGAACCCCCTTTGGGACCCGGGGCCGTCCCAGGGGGTGGATTGCAAGGTGGACGTGCTTCAGAAAGGGTGACAGGTGAGGGTGCAGGGACTCACCCCCAAGTCTCAGTGGCTGAACACAAACGTCCCCTTCTCACTCATGCCCCGTGGGCAGTGGGCTGGTCCATCACAGGACACACACCCCCCCGCATGGTGAGAGGGGCTTGGTGATCATGTCTGCAGCCACCCCAACTTCCAGGGACAGAGGTCAGGAAGGACCTTCCAGAAGGGCTCGTCTAAGCTGAGACCCCAAAGAAGAGATGGGGTATCACCCCAGGATGTCCAAGAGCATGACCAGGGGATCCCGGTGGCGGCGGCAGCAGGGTGCTGGGGGGCACCCACAGGGGCCCCTCTGCCCTCCGGCCTCTCTCTCCACAGAGGTGCCTGGTCCGGGTGGCCTTCCGGCCCGTGCTGCCCAGCGAGCTGATCCACCAGGAAGCCTTACAGGCCCTGACCAAGGAAGCTGAGGCCAAATTGGTACATGGTTGGGGGGGGCGGAGCCTGGGGGTGTGCTGCCCACTGTGCACCAGGCTGCTGCACAAAGCCTTGAGAACAAACCCCACCGGCCTTGAGGCTGGGGGGCCAGGGGGTCAGGAGCCCTGGGCAGACTTTTCTGGAGCCTTGTGTGTGTGGAACTGTTTCAAGAGGTTAACACTTTTTCTTGGCAAGGCTCCTCCCTCCCCTCTTGAAAGCATCACTAGGCGAGGTGGATCCCCAGACGGTGGTCCCAGGAGGGTGGGCTGGGCCCCTCTGCACTGGTTAGCAAGGGGCTTGCCCTTACAATGGAGGGGGAACAGATGAACCTCAAAGGGGCCTGTGAATCCTAGCAAGTTCAGGCCTGGAGAGGCAGCCACCACCAGGCTCCTGCCGGGAAAGGATGTCCAACAGAGCTGGGCAGTCACAGCCCAGGGCCTGCCTGCTGCTGCCATGGGGACGCAGAGAGCCCCGTGACTCCCCACGGCCTCTGGGTCCTGATCTTGAGCACCCGTGCTGTCATAGCAAGCGCAGGAGCAGGGGCAGGGCCTGCAGCCTGCCGGCAGGGCAGTGAGGCTGGGGGCAGGGCACAGGGACCAGGACCCCCAGTTCGGCCAGCCCTCCGCCCTGCCCCACCCCGGGCCTCGGTCTCCCCGATGGTAAAGACAGACATTGGGGTCTCCGCACCTGCCGATGGTGTCCCCCAGGGAGCTGCTTGGAGTCTGGGCCCCTGGGCTCCTGCCCTGGGCGGTCTGCCGGGAGCAGAGTCCCCGGGGCAGCCCCACAGTTGGCC
This sequence comes from Hyperoodon ampullatus, assembly GCF_949752795.1. Taxonomy (NCBI): domain Eukaryota; kingdom Metazoa; phylum Chordata; class Mammalia; order Artiodactyla; family Ziphiidae; genus Hyperoodon; species Hyperoodon ampullatus. The sequence continues at coordinate 873,517 of NC_136915.1, read as the reverse complement.
TCCCACCTCGCAGTCCCAAAAGGACACGGCCACCCAGAGGAAGGACCAGCGGAGACAGTCCTTCTCCATGCTGCGGCTGCAGAACCGAGACCGGCTGTTCCAGGCCTCTGCCTCCCAGACCCTGGAGCTGCAGAAAGAGGACCTCATGCCCAGGTGGGCCCGTGAGAAGGCTGCCCCCCACAGAGACTTCCTCCACCTGGAGCTGAGCTGTTTTGAGCCTTGTGACTGGAAGGCCGGGGTGGGGCTGGCTTCAGGTACAGCTGGAACCAGGAGCTGCCTTGAGTCCCCTCAGGCTCTGCCTTCCTGGGCACCTGCTCACCTCCTTCCCCTGGGGCCCTAGGGCCCAGGGTCCCTGTGAACAACCTCAGGCCAGGGGCTGGGGAGATGCTGAACCCCTGACTCCCATGTTCCCAGCTCAGCAACCCCAGCCTCCCCAGTTACCAAACGAGCTCCAGAGAACTCCAATGGGCTTGAGCCACTTGCCAGCCCTGGACCCTTGCCTGTGGCTCCAGGAACATGGCTCTCTGGTTAGGTGCCTGACCAGACCCTAGGGGAGGGGGGAGGCCGCCACAGCAACCAGGGAAGGGGTGAGAAAACCAGCTGGTCAGACAAAACTGGGACAGCCACAGCCTGGGCCACAACATGGCCCCCCAAGGCTGCCACCCCATACCCTCTGGCCCAGGGCCCCGGGGAGCAGGCATGGCCTTATGGACCCCTCCATGGAAGGCAGTGCGGGGCCCCTTGGGCCGCTGGGGGCAGCCTAGGGACAGGGGTGTGAGAGCACCTTGCCGGTTCCACTGCAGCTCCCAGGAGTACCAGGCTGCGCGGGCCACCCTGACCAGATCTTTCCAGGGGAAGTTTGACAAGTTCGTGGTCCCCTGTGTTGTTGCCAGTGGTGACACCAAAGACAGGAAGGGGACGGAACCCCTGCGCTTCAGGTGCGGTGCTCTGGGCAGGGTGGGGCGTGGTCGGCCAAGAAGTCACTGTGCCTGCTCTGCAACCCCCCAGATCTGGGCGGGGCCAGCATGGGGTCAGGCTGAGAGGGCGGGGCATGCGGCGCCCACTCGGCCCTCAGCAGCAACCTGCCATCTCAGCCCCCACAACACCGTGTACCTGGAGCTGTGGTGTCCAGCGGTAGCACCATCCGTTGTGGTGACGTCCGACAAAGGCAAGACCACCGCTGACTTCGGCGACATCGCTGTAGGTGTGTTCTGATCGGGCCCAGCCCCCCACGGCCAGCCCCCACCCATAGGGACCCAGGCACCCCGTTGCCGCCTGGGCTCCCATGCCCCACCCCCGGGCCCGGGCAGTGACCCGGCTCCCCCATTTCAGGACAACGCGGCATAAAGAAGGTCTCCATCCAGAACATCTCCCCCGAGGGTCTCGACGTATCCTTGTCCACACCTGGCCCAGGCGGCCTGCTGCAGGGGGACGAGGGCGTCTGGTGAAGGGCTGCGGCCCCGTGCTTGTCACCCGTCCTTGACACTGGGCCGTCAGCTGGAGTACTCCGTGCTGAACCCCAGCGGCCCCTTTGTCCTGCTGAAACCCGTCAGCAAGCTGGCGTCTGGAGAGACCCGGGCCCTGCAGCTGTCCTTCTCCCCCCGTGAGAGCGTCCTGGTGAGTCCTAGGCCCACCCTGAGCCGGGCTGCAGCCCTGGGGCTCCACGGCCCCTTTCTCCACTCTGCACACCCGCCAAGTGCCCAGGCCCGGGGAGCCGCTGGCCCTCCGGGGCCCTGGCCTCGCTGGAAGGAGGAGAAGGCCAGGGAGCTCCAAGCCATCTTAGGTCCCGACGCCCCGACCCAGCTGCTCCGAGACGGAGCCCCCACACCTGCCTCTGACACGTGTCTGCTCCACGCTAAGGAACGTGGTCTCCCCAGGCCCAGGAAATGCTGGAGGTCATCACCAAGAGAGGCACGCTCTCCCTGGCCCTCGTGGGCACAGGCGTGGCGTCCGTGACCACGTGCTCCATTGAAGGAGGCGTCCTCAATATGGGCTACGCGATGGCCGGGGAATCCACCTCCGCGGGCTTCAAGGTGGGGACATGGCGCCTGCCCCGCCTCCTGGGAGGGGTCGTGCCCCAGGAAGGGGTCAGCCCTGCCTTGGTCAGGGAGCCAGTGAGGGTGCAGGCCGCTCCCACCCCACCACCCGGCAGCGGTCACCTCCACGGCCCTCTCTAGCAGGAGAAGCTGAGGGTGCACACCCTCGTGCCCCACCTCCCTGGTGCCTCTGCTGCCCGGGCCTCCTGCCTCACGGCCTTTGCGTGGGCTGCCCCACCTGGGCTCGGGGGGCACTCAGCTCAGGCACAGCCCAGGGCAGGGGCCGTGTGGGCTCCCCAGCCGGGGCAGGAAGGCACGCCTGGCTCTTACTGCTTCCCCAGTGTCTGAGGGACATGCCAACCTTAGGGTGAAGCCACCCACAGGACACCTGCTTCCTTGCCCGGTTTAGTCCAGGTGCTGACAGCAGAGCCCGGGCCAGGGATTCCAGGAAATGTTTTATGGGGGGATGGGGTGCTCTCAGGGGAAGAGGGTGAGGGCGGAGAAGAACCCCGGGCAGGGATGCTGGTCCGGCCGAAGGCCAGCCTGAGCCTGACTGCCCAGGGTGTGGCCCAGCGGCAGCGCAGGGAGCTGAGACCTGGTTGCAGCAGCCTGTCCATCGGTTGGCCAGTCCAGCTGGTCCAGTGACTGAGCCCTGCTCCTTGCAGCTGCAGAACAATTCCCCGCTGCCCATCAAGTTCTCCGTGCAGCTGGACAGCCTCTCCACTAGGAGCGGAGACCAGCACGGGCTGCCGCAGTTCCTGGCCTCCCCGGCCCAGAGGACGGAAGTCGTGGGTGAGCTTGGCCGGCTGGGGTGGTGACCGCTGCTGGCGGGGGACTGTGTGGGGCGTGGGGGCACGGGGTTGGGGGGTGCTGGGCGCTGCAGGGGGAGCCGGACCTGCCAGGCCGCCCTGCCCCCAGGCACTCAGAACTACAGCGGCCAGAGCGTGTTCAGCGTGGTCCCGGTGCAGGGCGTTATGGAGCCGGGCAGGGCGCAGGACTTCACCGTGACCTTCAGCCCGGACCATGAGAGCCTGTACTTCTCTGACCGGCTTCAGGTCGTGCTCTTCGAAAAGGTGCAGCTCCAGGAGCCCAGCCTGGACCCCTGCTCCTGGCCCAACCCGCCCGCATCCGCGTGTCTGAGGCCCTCGCCCTCCCCCGAACAGCCCCACATTGGAGGCCTGTTGCCTGGGGGCTCTGCATCAGGTTGGGGGTCATGAGGTGGGGAGACCAGAGTCCCGGGTCCCACAGGCCTGCACCCCAGCACTGCCCACTCCCGGAGCCCCATTCGCAGGGTCGCGGACCGAGTCTGCTGTGCTCCTGCCCCCAGAAAATCTCCCACCAGATCCTCCTGAAGGGCGCGGCCCGCGAGCACATGATGTTTGTGGAGGGCGGAGACCCCCTGGATGTGCCTGTGGAGTCCCTGACCGTGATCCCTGCCTTCCACCCCGAGCGCAGACAGGGTGAGCCCTCTGAAGTCCTGGGAGCCCCAGTAGGGGCGGGGCGGCAGTAGGAGGACCCGTCCTGCTCTGACCGCACCCTTGGCCCTGGGGGCCTGCATGTAGGGCCGGCATTCCTGGCCCATCCCCCAAAGCCAGCTAGCCTCGCCCAGCCCCGCCCACTATCCTTGCCTGACCCAGCTCCCCCACTCTCTTGGTGGTACCCCCACTGCCCTGAGCCCCCAGCCAGGCCCTCCCTCTCCAGAAGCTGAGGAGCTGAAGCCCATCCTGGTAACCCTGGTCTATGTCCAGTTGGACACGGACACGCCGGCCCCACCTGCCACCCGAGAACTGCAGGTGGGCTGCATCCGGACCACCCAGCTGTCCCCAAAGAAGGTGACCACAGCACTTCCCTGGCCTGCCTGGCACCTCTGCATCCACCACTGCCTGGGCAACCCAGGCCCCTCCTGGCCTTGCCCCCCGATAGGTGTGGGGTGTGCAGCCTGCTGGTCAGGGCTGAGAGGGCAGGTGCTGGGCTCCCTCATCCCCAGTCCCGCTGCCTCCCGGGAGCTGTGCCCGCCTACCTGCTGACAGCACCAATGCCTGCAGACTGTCGAGTTCAGCCTGGACAGCATCGCGTCCCTGCAGCACAAGGGCTTCACCATCGAGCCCTCCAAGGGCTTTGTGGAGCGCGGCCAGACCAAGACCATCAGCATCTCCTGGATGCCACCCATCGACTTTGATGTAGGTGCCTTGGACGGCGGCCAGGGAGCCTTCGAAAGCCACAGGCTGGGCAGGATGACAGCCCTGCCCCCACCCAGGGAGGGGACTGCAGGGGGGCCCTGGGCGGGTGAGGTGGGCAGCGCCACGGCCAGAAAACATCTGTCCGCTGTGCCAGCTGACTGAGGGTCCCCCTCCTTCCCCGCCTCTCCCCTTCCAGCCGGACCACCCACTCATGGTGTCAGCCCTGCTGCAGCTCAGGGGGGACGTGAAGGAGACCTACAAGGTCCTCTTAGTAGCACAGGTGGTGACCGGCCCCTGAGGCCACAGGAGTCTCTCCACGGAGCCCCCTCGCATCTTCCTGCCACATTCAAAGCCCTCCCCTGGTCTGTGGAACCAGCAGAGCCACCCAGGGGCCTGGGACCTGGACATCCCTGCTGGGCAGCTTCAAAAGGTTGGCCCCCTGCATGGCCCCATGGCCGGGGCACCCCAGCTCCACAGGCATGGCCACCTCCCACTGCCCTGTCTCAAGTGAGTCCGGGGCCAAGAGCTCCTGTCCCAGCCCCACACTCAGAACTGGCAATGAGGCCAGTCCTGACCACAACCTGCTCCCAGCCTGAGCCCCTCGGAGCCCCCAGTCCCACCAGCACCCGCCCAGCCTTTCAAGGTCCTGGTGGGGGGAAGAGCTGCGCCCGCCGACCTGTCAATAAACCCTGTGTAAACCTGTGCATCCAGGCCTGCAGTGTGGGCCGCGGTGAGCCCTGCGGTGAGCTGTGAAGGAGAGATGGGGACAGAGGCCCAGGGGGGCAGCCCCTGCCCCCACCCTCCCTCACAAGTCAGTCCATAAAACAGTGAACTCGGCCTGGAAGACTGAGCCCTGGGGGAACAGCTGTGTGTGTGGGGGGGGGTGGCTTGCTGCGGGGCTGGAGTTGAGCCCAGCCCACACCCAGAGAGGCCGGCGGGGAGGGAGGGGGCCAGCAGGCTCCAAAGCCCAGGCGGCCCCTCAGGCCCCCCTGCTCCTCCCAAGTTCCAGGGTCCCTGATGCCCCCAAGCGAGGAGCGAGGAGCAAATGTCGGGGACACGCCCTCACTGTGAGCTCCCTCACAGCCCAGCCAGGGTCCGGGGACACCCAGCCCAGGAGTTGGATTTTCCGCTTTTCTGAAGTGAGTCCGGGCTCAGCCTTCTGGGTCCTGACCAGCTCTTCAAGGGAGAAGCCCCCCAACTCCCAGCCCATGTGACCCTGTTGGGAGCTCAGAATAGTGCCTGCACCCAGCCCCTGCCTTCTGGAGAGTGGCAGGTTAGACACTGTCCCCACAGAGCCCACCCATCCGGGCCCCCTGTGTACACCGCAGCCCGCCCACACCACCCCCGTGCCTGCCCCCAGGCGAACACTCGCAGCCTTCCCTGGCAGGAGTGGAGGGCAAGGTGCATCCTGGGAATTTCCTGGGCACAGGCGTCAGGACACCAGCCTGGAGCCCTCACCCCACTTCCTCGGTGCCCTTGGTGCCTGGAAGTCTGCCATCTCCCTAACCTTGGGCCAGTGACGGTGGCCACAGAGCAGCATTTTGCAGGACTTCAGTCTGGTGGGCAGACCCAGGTCCTTTCCTAACCCTCACAGGGGCTGCTCTCTCACTAGGTGAGAACAGAAGCCAGGGTCCTGCAGCCCAGGCCAGGCCCCAGAAGGAGGTCCTCCCTGGAGAGCACGACCCCTGCCTCCCCCTCGGGCTGGCCCACGGGAGGGGCAGGCCACTCTCCTCTAAGCCCTGGCCTGGCTCTCAGGGTTTAGAGCCAGCGGGCCCTGGTCCTCGCTGCCCACGGCCCTGCCTGCACTCCTGCCTGCTGGCTGGACCAGTGCCCATCCTCCTCCTTCCCACTCCTGAGCCGGGCCTCCAAAGCAGAGTGGAGGCAGAGGGTGTCCAGGAGCCAAGCTCAGCCAGCCTGGCTGGAGCAGGGTGGGCAGGAGGGGCCCTGGGGGCCATGGTACAGCCTGGAGGTGCTGGACAGCTGCAGGACAGAGGCAGGACAGAGATCATGGAGCAGGTACCTGGCAGATCCAGGCATGAGAGAGCCAAGCCGAGGAGGCCCTGCCCTCAAGGAGCTGCAGTCACTTCCCCTCCAGTGGGGAGATGCTTGTGGAGTACGTCCTGAGTGCAATGAAGAAAAACACGGCAGGGTAGCTTCTCCTCCCACCCTCCCCAGATAAGGCACACCACCCTGCACCTTGCCGTGCTGACCACCTCCCTTAGCCTGAGCGCCGGATGGCGGAGCGGAAGGCAGAGGGCAGCGAGCGCCCGCAGCGAGCGTGCACACTAAATGTAGTTGAACAGCGCGCTAGGAACGCCCCAGCGTCTTGACTGCTGCAACCCTTACCTTGAGCACGGGGGTGAGTGCGAGGCGTGGCCACGTGTGTCCTGGCCACCACCCTCCGAGGCCACACCCTGTGCAGACCGGGCCACAGCTGTTCAGGGTGCGCTCCGGTCCACCCCAAGCCCGACTGCAAGAAGCCAACGGGGCGAGACCGCCCCCCACCCCGCGATCCTAGGCTGAGGAAACACAGACAAGACGGACCTGCTGGGAGGGCCAAAAGGTGGGGCTTGTGGGCGGGGCTTGTGTGGGCGGGGCCCTGGAGCGGGGGAATCTAGGGCCTGCCCAGAGCCTGCGGGGTCGGGGCCGCTAAAGGGCGCGGCTAACCTTGGGCGGAGGGTAGGGGCGAGGCACATGGGCGAGGCCACAGGGCGAGCCCTCCAATGGACGCGGTCTCGGGGGGCGGGGTTTGAGCTGGGAGCGGCCTAGGGGCGGGGCCTCCATAAGGCCTCGAGGCTAGTGGGTTCGCGCTTCCTGTCGGCGCTGAGCATGTTCGCTGGCACCTTAGGTGACCGCGGGCTCCTGCTACTGCCGCCGCTCCTGCCGCTGCCGCAGGTGGGTCGCGCGGCGGTCGGCTCGTGCACCGCGGGGCGGGTCTGCGCTCGGCGCGCCCTGGCCCGGGCTCACCCCTGTCCCCACAGGTGGCGCTGGGCTTCGCGGAAGGCAGCTGCGACCCCTCGGATCAGTAAGTGGGGGGGGGGGGGGGGAGGGAGGGAGCTGGGGCCTGGCCCCACCCTGGGGGAGACTCGGGCGGGGCGGTCGGCCGGGCCCTGCCTCGCCTGCTCCAGGTGCCCCCGTCCCCGCAGGTGCCCGCCCCAGGCCCGCTGGACCAGCCTGTGGCACGTGGGGTAAGTGGAGGCCGCGGCGCGCAGCCGGGTGCGACGGTTCTCCCCCGGGCCAGGCCCACCAGAACCCCACCCCGCCTGGTTCCACGGCCGAGGAGTCGCCAGCACTGTTCCCCTCCTGGGCCGCTGGCGGGAAGGCGCTGGGGCCCTCAGAGCCTGGCATGCCGACCCCTGCCTCCTCCCCCAGCACCAGGGGCGACCTCCTGCGTGGGTCCTGCCTGAGTCTCCCATGGCTAGGGACACCCCCGGGGCCCTTGGCAGGACTTCCCTTGGAGCCTGCTTGCCCACCTCCCACTCCCTCGCTCCCCGCCCCTGTGGGAGGCCCCTGTGAACATGGTCATTGGTCTGGGCACAGGACTGTGCAGTCGGTCTGGGACAGCGTGTCCTGGGAGTAAGCCCAAGGCCAGTTGTGGGCAGCCCTGGAGAGACAGCCAGGGCAGGCCAACAGCAGGAGGCCAGCAGCAGGAGGCCAGGCCGGGCCGGGAGGAGGTCTGCGGCCTGGAGAGAGAGTCCCTGGTTGTCTTTTACCCTATCCATCGCCTTGTCTTGGGCAACCGAGCTGTGACTGCCCCCAGGGAGCAGGCGGCCAGCGGCCGGGGGTCGGTCCAGTGGCAGATCTCGCTCCCCCTAACCAGGCTTCTCCTGCTCGCTGTCCTCCTGCTGCTGCTGTGTGGGGCCACGGCCAGCTGTGTCCGGTTCTGTTGTCTCCGGAAGCGGGCACACGCCCAGCCACACCTGCCATCAGCACCTGAGCCCTGCGACCTGACAGCCATCCCCGCGGACAGCGACAGCCCCATGCACAGCACTGTGTCATGTGAGTGCCGGCAGACCTCGCCTGGCGGCCCACCTGCCTGAAGGGGCGGCAGGGGACTGGTGAGGGCCAGAGCCACCCGTCCCCACAAACCCATTCTGGTTCCCTGCAGCCTACAGCTCTGTGCAGTACCCGCTGGGCATGCGGCTGCCCCTGCCCTTTGGGGAGCTGGACCTCGACTCTGTGACCCCTCCTGCCTACAGCCTGTATGCCCCTGAGCTGCCGCCCTCCTACGATGAGGCCGTCAAGATGGCTAAAACCAGACAGGAAGAGCCACCCCCCTCCCAGTAGCCCAGCCCCCTCCCTGAGGCCTCATGCCTAGAGACCCCTCCAGGGCCCCAGGAGTGGGGCCGCAATGCCCAACACCCCTGGCTGTAGCCCTGGTGCCCCCCGGAGGGGGCAGGAAAGCTCTCCTGAGCCTCCCGATGCCACCGGCCACTCTGTGCTCACAGGGGACTGTGCAAGGGCACCCCAGCCCACCCTCACCATCCTTCCCTCCCGGGAAGGCCAGCCGTCCGGCACATTGCTGCAGCCCTGGCCTCGTTGCTATGTAACGCTGGGCATCTGAGCCAGCCAGCCCTGTGTTGGCCACACACACACACACACACACACACACACACACACACACACACACGCTGCTACGTTCAGCCCTGGCCCCTGGCCCAGGCCCAGCAGGCCCTCAGCCCAGATGAGGCCCCACAGACCGAAGCCTCAGGGCTCAGGGCCTGCCGTGATGTCTACAGCTTTTTGGAGAGAGAGTGAATAAAGTTTCTATCTAAGTGATCTCCATATGGAGGAAAGAGCTCCGGGAGGGGCCCTCGGGCAGCCGCCTCCCAGGGCAGGCAGGCAGTGTGAGTACGTGGTCCTCAACCTATGCCCAGCCTGGCCTTCCGGCTGGTGTCCGGAGCCCAGAGCTGGGCTGTAGGCAGTGTCAGGTGTCCCACAGAAGTGATGGCCCAAGTGTGATGAGCAGCTCAGGAGAACCCTCTCCCTCCTCCAGACCCGCAGCTTTGCAGCCCCTTTTTCCAGCCTGGGGACAGTGAAGCACACACGAGTCTGGCTGGAGCGTTTATTGGCCACGGAGCTGGCGTGGGGTGGATGACAGGGTGGGCAGCAGGGTGATGGCAGCAGGCAGCGGGCTTCCCACGGCCGCAGTGGCTGCTCCTACTGGACCAGCTTGAAGGACTCCCCAGTCATCATGGCCACGAACTCTGAGAGCAGAGGGACAAGTCAGCAGCCTGGCCCGACCCGGCCGCGGGGCTCCCGGATCCCATCCCCCACTCACCCTCGTAGTCGATGGTCCCGTCCCCGTTCTTGTCGGCTTCCTTCATCATGTGCTCGGCCTCCAGCTCGCTGAGGGGCTCGCCCGCATTCATGAGCACGTACCTGCAGGAGCCTGCCCTGAGCGGCAGCCAGCGGGCCCTGCCCCCGCCCCCGCGCCCGCGCCCGCGCCCGGCTCGGGCCCTACTTGAGCGTGTCCCAGTCGATGTAGCCCTTGCTCTCCTTGTCGAAGATACGGAAGGCCGCCCTGAGCTCGCTCTCCTGGTTCTGGGCCTTCTCCCAGTACACCCCCATCAGCGCCAGGAAGCTGTCGCAGTTGAAGAACCCTTTCTCTGCAGGGAGCAAGCGGCGGGCGCCCGAGTGAGGGCGGCGAGCCCCTCCCCACTCACACCCCGGTGGCGCCCCCCAACCCCCGCTGCCCCTGGCGGCCTCACTGTCTCTGTCCACGTCCTTGGCCATGGAGGCCAGCTCGCTCTTGGTGGGGTTGATACCCAGCAGGCTCATGAGGCGCTCCAGCTCGTCCGTCTTCACCGCCCCGTTGCCCTCCTCGTCAAACATCTCAAAGACCCCCTTGTACTCCTCGATCTGCTCCGCCGTCAGGCGCTCCGTCTGTGGGGACACAGGCTCAGGCTCACCAGGGGCCCCTCCACCCCTCAGTCCGGGGGAGGCTGGAAGCCCCAGCCCAGAGCAGGCCTGAGGCCAGGCCGCACAGGGATGGGTCTTGAGGGGAGAGCAGGGCTCCGTGAGGCCACTCAGAGGGGACGGCGCTCGAGGCAGGGGCAGGCCAGCCACGTGAGAGTGCAGTAGGGGCAGCACTGGACAGCCAGTGAGGCCGGGCGAGGGACACCATGGACCAACAGGGGAGGAGCCTGATCTGGGGGCCAGGGTGAAGGCCCCAGCCTGTTCTGGCATCCCAGAGGGATAGTCCAGGGCCGGGCCACCCCGCCTGCCACCGCCCCGGCCGCTTTCCGAAAGGGCTGCTCCGGCCTGGCCCCCAGAGCAAGGGCGGCACCGGTGGCTGGCAGGGCGCAGCCTCGGGCCCCCCAGTCCGCGCTCTCCACCCAGCCTCATTGGACGTCTTCCTCAGGTCCCCAGAGACGCTCCCACCTTTGGTCACGGCCCCAGCCTGATCCCCGTGTGCGTAGAGGCCTGCCTGTTGTCCTCTCTCCCCCAGGCGCTGCCTCCAACTCCCTCTGGACCGCCCAGCCCAGTCCATGGGGGGCTCTGCCGGGCGCCGGGAGCAGCCTTACCATGTCTGTGGCCGGCTGAGGGGACACTGCACGGTGGCACTGGAGCTGCTTTGGGCAGAATACAAGGGGCAGAGGGGGCGGCTGAGTTTTAGCGGGCCCAGCTGCCCGGGGTCCCTGGGGTCCAGATTCCAAGAGCCTTTTATGGCCAGGAGATCCTGTCAGCCCTATTTTGGGACAGGTTGGCCCTTCCCCACGTGGCCCTTCCTGGCCTGAGCAGCCCCTCACCCCAGAGGTCCCTCTCTGACCCTGGGTCCCAGCCAAGGCCCCCCTGGGCCACGGCAAGGATGGACATCGTGGGCCGGGGCAGGAGAGGGGCTGTTCCCTTCTCCGCAGTGAGCCCCTTCCCCCCCCACTGTGCAGCGGGAGGCCCCACGGGCTGTCATCACTTCTTGGTGAGGGTTCTTGTTGACGGCCCTCCCTGGCCAGGTGTCGCCCTCACGTCCCCAAGGACCCAGGGCCCAGCATGGTGTCAGCACTTTGCAGACACCCTCTAAAGACAGATTCAATAAACAAATGCACTGGGGTCCCCCTCTGGCCACCCTGTGCAGAAGGGGCTGGGGGTCCACAGTCCCAGGAGAAGACAGCTGGCCACGAGCTAGGGGCGAGAGGATGCGGAGCAGACGGGACCCGGGGGCCGGACTGGCCATGGGGAGGCCAAGCCAGATGTCCTCTGGGCGGTCAGGGGCTATTCTCAGGGAAACCTGACCCCCTTCCACTCAGAAGAGCAAAGCTGGCTCCCGAGGGAACCCCGTGGCCTGGCTGTTTAGTAACAAGACGCCACAGCAGCACACACACCCCTGCCTATGTGCGCTCAGGCGGCTCTGGCTTCCGACCCTGGGCCCAGGTCCCTGTGCTCCTGTCCGGGCAGTGACCTGCTGGCCTGGCCACGGCACTCGGAGGTCTGTGATTACAAGCTGGGGCTGAGGGGGTTCCTCCCATCCCCCCTCCAGCTCCTGCCCCCAGCGATGGTCACAGACAGGCCCCCACTAGTTCCCTTCACCCCCGTGCATGGCCCCCAGGGTCACGCACGCTGACACACATCTGCCTCGGCCCCATGGCCACCTGACGAATCTAGCAGGCGAGGTATGCCCTGTACCCCACCGGCCTGGCTGGCCCTCCGCCTGCCAGAATATGGAAGCCACAGGGACATTTCCTGCTGAGGCCGCAAGATTTGTGCTGACGGGGACAAAATGGCTCCAGCGGGCACCGGGCCAGCGGCCCCAGGCCAGGATGGAAGAAGAAACCGGCTCTGGGTGCCCTACCTTTGTCCTGGCTGCTCCGGGCCGTGGCTTCAGGCTTTGTGACGGTGAGAAAAGACTTTCCCACCCCTTCCCTCAAAAATCCCCAGACTGGGGCTTCCCTGGTGGCGCAGTGGTTGAGAGTCCGCCTGCCGATGCAGCGGACACGGGTTCGTGCCCCGGTCCAGGAGGATCCCACATGCCGCAGAGCAGCTGGGCCCGTGAGCCATGGCCGCTGAGCCTGCGCGTCTGGAGCCTGTGCTCCACAACAGGAGAGGCCACAACAGTGAGAAGCCCGCGTACAGAAAAAAAAAAAAAAAAAAATCTCCAGACCATTTCAAGGAAACTAGTCACATCTATACACCTGGACCACAGCTGGAGAAGAAGAAGGCTGGTGGGGGCTGCCGCACGACGGCAGTGGGGCAGGGGGTGTGGGGAGGGCAAGGGCCTGCGGAGAAGGAGGGTGTGAGGTTCAGTTTTGCATCCCGTTGGCCAGGCTACAAGCCCAGGTGTTTGCCCAAACACTAGTCTAGGTGTTGCTGTGAAGGTGTGTTTTTTCATATATGTATTGATTACAGTGGTGAAATTAGCATAAAATATTACTCAGAAAAGGGAACTAACATATACTGAACATCTGTTATGAACCACAGTCTTTTCGTTTGGTCTTTTTTGTATTGTTTGTGGTACAAAGCACAAAACATAAAATTAACCATCTTAACCATTTTTAAGTGTGCAGTTCAGTAGCGTAAACTATACGGGCCTTGTTAGGCAGTAGATCTCCTGAACTTTCCGTCTTCCCAAACCGAAACTCTGTCCCCACTAAACACTCACTCCCCAGCCCGACACCCACCCTCCTGCTTTTCTGTCTACGGATCTGACTCCCCTAGGGACCTCGTATGAGTGGCATCAGACGGTATTTGTCCTTTCGTGTGTGGCTTATTTCACTCAGCATCATGTCCTCTAGGTGCATCCATGTTTTAGCAGGTGTCAGAATTTCTTTCTTAAGGATGAATACTATTTCATTGGATGAATAGACCACGTTTTGTTTATCCGTCAATCTATGGACATTTTGGTTGCTTCCACCCCTTGGCTACTGTGAATAATGCTGCAGTGAACGTGGGGGTCATGAAGGGTTTTTTCCATGTGATTAACATGGAAATCTGTAGATTTGAGTAAAGCAGATGACCCTGATAACATGGGTGGGTCTCATCCGAAGAGTGGAAGGCCTTAAGAGAAAAGCCTGAGGTCGCCAGGAAGAAGGAATCCTGCTGTACACCACCTCTGGCCCTGAGCTGCAGCCTCAGCTCCTCCCTGGGTCTCCAGCTGCTGGACAAGCCACAACAACATGAGCCAGTTCCTTAAAATAAGTCAGTCTCCCTCCCTCCCGCTCTCTCCCATTGGTCTGTTTCTCTGCAGAGCCCTAATCAGGTCAGAGGGTGACCAAGGGCGGGGACCCAGGAAGGCCAGAGCAGTGTGCTCCCAGCACCTGGGCATCTGTGCACAGGCCCCCAGGGCCGCCCTACCCCATGGCAGGGCACTCGGTGTGTTCTCCAGGCGGATCTGGACGGAACCATGGGCTCCCCTAAGAGAACGGCTGAAACTTGCAGACTGAAACCCCAGGCCGGGGGGAGGGGAAAGTCCGTGTGCGCAGCAGGGAGGCCCGAGCCCCTCCCTCAGCGCCCCCTCCCCTCGCACAGCGCAGACCAGTCATCCCCTCCCGGAGAAGAGAAGAGACCCACAGACACTGCCACTGGGGGTCCCCAGTAAGAAGACGTTGCAAGCCCCACACCTCTGGGGGCGCCTCAGGTGCAGACCTAGCTCACCGACCACTGTGGCCCCATGTGGGACACTCTGAAGGGTGCTCATTCCGGAGCCTGTTGGCTGGCCCGAGGCTTCCTGCAGGACAGCTGGACTTTACCCCTAGCCCATGGCCTGTACCCCACACCCCACCTCGGGGGCTGCTTCCAGACAACCCAGGGTGCAACCAGGTGGGCTTTGGAGATGGGTCCCTCGCTGCCCAGATGCCACAAGGAGCCAGGCATGGGGATTGTCCCTGCGGTGGGTCACACTGGCAGGGGATGAGAGGCCCAGTGGCTGCTTCCCACACATGTGCTCCACACAAAGTCACCAAGGTGGAGGGTGGGTCAGGAGTGGGGACTTGAAAGCCGGGGTGAGCGTGAGCGTGGGTGTGAGCGTGGGTGTGGGTGTGGGTGTGACTGTGGATGTGGGTGTGAGAGTGGGCGTGGGTGTGAGCGTGGGTGTGGGCCTGATCGTGGGTGTGGGTGTGAGTGCAGGTGTGAATGTGAGTGTAGGTGTGGGTGTCAGCATGGGTGTGGGTGTGGACATTGGTGTGAGTGTGAACATGGGTGTGAGCGTGAACTTGGGTGAGCATGGGTGTGGGTGTGAGCTTGCATGTGGGTGTGAACATGGGTGTGACCGTGGGAGTGGGTGTGAGTGTGAGTGTGAACGCCAGGTGTTATTGTGCTGAGCGCTGGGTCTCTGATTGCCTACAGGTCTCTGCTCCCCCAGTCAGTGGAGGGCAGAGAACCGCAGTCCCAAGCCCAGGACTTGAGTGTCAGAGTGGCTGACCTTCAATGACACCTGCTGCCCATCAAAGTCGAGCCCTGGTGGGACAGCAGGGGCCTTGACATGTGCGCGGGATATCCGGGTGGGTGACACCACCTCCTCTGGAATTCTGGCCTTCAGGTCCTGCTCGGCTCTCTCTGTGAAGGGCTGGGCCCAGAACTGCCACCCCAGGGGAGCACAGTGCACAGGCCACACCCCAACTGGAGTCAACATTTGTCCCCCTCAGGGCCCCCTCCCGCCGTGGCCACTAGGCTGACAACACAGGTAAGCTGCAGCTGACCCAGCTGAGAATAAGCTGGGCCTGACATGGGTGGACAGAGGCACCTGGTGGCAGTGCTGGCAGGAATCAAGCGAGCATGGCTGGGCCGGGCGCTCCCTCGAGGGGTTGGAGCATAGCGGGGCGGGTGGGGTGTGGGTAGGCACGGAGCTTCTCAGACCCCTCCCTTCTTTCTGCAGCCTCCGCCTGAGGTCCACTCGGCCAGCTGGGGCAGCCACGTGGGGGCTGGCACCTGGGCCCTGCCGCAGCCCACCAGCCTCCTCGCTTGCGGGTGACAGGGCTGCACCGTGACACAGTCTTCCCAGGCCCCGGTGGACTGAGCCGCCTGCCCAAAGGCCCCTGCCCAGCTCTGGGACTGCCCCCTTCTGTCCCACCTGACTTCCTGTGCCCACGGAAAGGCTGTGTGCCCCCATCTTGAGCCATTGTCACAGGGCCTGCTTGGGGGCAGCTCAGCCTGGACAAGGGGTGTCAAAGAAACCCAAATCCTGGACCACCAACCGTGGAAGAGGGGAGGGATGCAAGTGTAAGATCCGGTAGTGTTCAGGAAATGGCCAGGGCTAGTGACTGAGATTAAAATGTAATGTGGGGACTTCCCTGGTGGCGTGGTGGTTAAGAATCCACCTGCCAATGCAGGGGACACGGGTTCGAGCCCTGATCTGGGGAAGATCCCACATGCCGCAGAGCAACTAAGCCCATGTGCTACAACTACTGAGCCCGCATGCTGCAACTACTGAAGCCTGAGCGCCTAGAGCCCGAGCTCCTCAACAAGAGAAGCCACCGCAGTGAGAAGCCTGCGCACCGCAAAGAAGAGTCGCCCCCGCTCGCCGCACCTAGAGAAAGCCCATGCACAGCAACGAAGACCAAACACAGCCACAAATAAATAACTAAATAAATTTATTTTTAAAAAAAACTAATGTGAAACTGTTAAGATAACCACTAAAAGACTAGAAATAGGTTGTATAACTTCCACATCTATGGAAGGAAAAAAGACTAAAGAAAACGTAATGAACCTAATAGAATATAGGAAGGGAGAAGGAAGCATAAGAAAGGCAGCATAGGGGGGCATTCCCTGGAGGTCCAGTGGTTAAGACTCTGTGCTCTCACTGCCAAGGGCATGGGTTCAATCCCTGGTCAGGGAACTAAGGTCCAGCAAGCTGCACGGTGCAGCCAAAAATTAAAAATAAAAATAAAAAATAAAATAAAGTCAGCATAACTAGGAAGCAGAAAGTAACATAATAAAGGTAAACCGGGACTTCCCTGGTGGTGCAGTGACTAAGACTCCACGCTCCCAATGCAGGGGGCCCTGGTTGGATCCCTGGTCAGGGAACTAGATCCCACATGCATGCTGCAACTAAGAAGTCCACATGCCGCAACTAAGGAGCCCACATGCCGCAACTAAGGAGCCCACATGCCGCAACTAAGGAGCAGGTGAGCTGCAACTAAGGAGCAAAGATCCAGTGCCACCAAATAAATAAATAAATTGTTTGTTAACTAAAAAAAAATAAAGGTAAGCCCAGGTAAGGGGAGGAGGAATTGGAGGAAGGCAGTCAAAGGGTAGAAACTTCCAGTTATAAGAAAAATAAGTACTATGGCTGTAATGCACAACATGATAAATGTAATTAACACTGTATGGTATATATGAACGTCGTTAAAGAGGGTAAATCCTGAGTTCCCATCACAAGGAAAAAATTTTTTTCTATTTCTTTAATTTTGTACCTATATGAGATGATGGATGTTCACCAAACTTATTGTGGTTCATGTTCATGATGTATGTACGTCAAGTCATTATGCTGTACACCTTAAACTTGTACAGTGCTGTATGTGAGTTATACCTCAATAAAATTAGAAGAATAAAGAAGGTAAACACAGCCACCTGACAGAGTTTCCAGGGACCAAATCTGGAACAATGTGAGAAAGAAAATAAGTCGTATTGGGTTATAGCCAAAATATAAGGTAAATATCATTGTGCATTAAAGCACACCATCAACAGAGAGAAAAGGCAACCCACAGGATGGGAGAAGATATTTGCAAATCTTATATCTGATAAGGGATTAATACCCAGAAAATGTAAAGAACTCCTACAAATCAACACCAAAAATAAACAACCTAGGGCTTCCCTGGTGGCGCAGTGGTTGAGAATCTGCCTGCCAATGCAGGGGACACGGGTCGAGCCCTGGTCTGGGAAGATCCCACATGCCGCAGAGCAACTAGGCCCGTGAGCCACAACTACTGAGCCCGCGCGTCTGGAGCCTGTGCTCCGCAACGAGAGAAGCCGCTATAGTGAGAGGCCCGCTCACTGCGATGAAGAGTGGCCCCCGTTTGCCCCAACTAGAGAAAGCCCTCGCACAGAAATGCAGACCCAACACAGCCAAAAATTAATTAATTAAAAAAATAAATAAATAAACAACCTAATTCAAAAACTGGGCAAAGAACTTGATAGACCTTTCTCCAAAGAAGACACACACATGGCCAACAAGCACATGACAAGATGCTCAGCATCACTGACCATGGAATGCAAATCAACAGCACAGTGAGACACCACCTCACACCCATCAGGACGGCCACCATCAAAAAACAGAAAACAAGAAGTGCTGGTGAGTGCTCACTTCAGCAGCACAGATACTAAAATTGGAACAATACAGAGAAAATTAACATGGCCCCTGTGCAAGGATGACACACAAATTTGTGAAGCATTCCATATTTTAAAAAATCAAGTGTTGGTGAGGATGTGGAGAAATTGGAACCCTTGTGCACTGTTGGTGGGAATGTAGACTGGTGGAAGACAATACAGAGGTTCCTAGAAAAAGTAGGCATAGAGTTACCATGGGACCCAGCAATTGCAGTTCTGGGCCTATTCCCCAAAGAATCGAAAACAGGTCCTCAAACACGTATTCGCATACCCGTGTTCATAGCAGTGTTATTCACAGGAGTTAAAAAGTAGGAAACAACCCCAAATGTCGGTCAATGGATAGTTGGATAAACAAAACGTGGTGTATGTGTGTGTGTGTGTGTGTGTGTCTGTGTGCGTGTGTATATATATATATATATATATATGTCATATATATATGTCATCATATATATATATGATGGTTAATATATGTGTCCACTTGGCTAGGCTAAGGGCACCCAGATAGCTGGGTGTGACTGGGATAGTATGTCTGGAGGAGACTGGTGTTGAATCTGAACACAAGTAACAAAGATTGCCCTCCCCAATGCAGGTGGGCATCATCCAATCTGTTGAGGGCCCAGGTAGGACAAAAAGGCAGAGGACAAGCTAATTGTCTCTTTGCCTGATCTGGGACACTCATCCTTTCCTACCCTCGGACATCAGCGCTCCTGGTTCTCGGCCTTCAGCCTCAGGCTGAATTACAGCCCTGGCTTCCTGGGCCTGCAGCTTGCAGATGGCAGACCTTCGCCTCCTTCAGAATCACATGTCAATTTCTATAATAAACATCCCCATCTTGGGCTTCCCTGGTGGCGCAGTGGTTGAGAGTCCACCTGCCGATGCAGGGGACATGGGTTCGTGCCCCGGTCCAGGAAGATCCCACGTGCTGCAGAGCGGCTGGGCCCATGAGCCATGGCCGCTGAACCTGCGCGTCCGGAGCCTGTGCTCCGCAACGGGAGAGGCCACAGCAGTGAGAGGCCTGCGTACCGCAAAAAAAACAAAAAACAAACAAAAAAAACAACTCCCCATCTTATACCTCAATAAATAAATAAATAAATAATTAAAATCTCATCTCTGTATATTTTACATATATATTTTTAAAATTTTATTTATTTTTGGGTCTTCGTTGCTGTGCGCGGGCTTTCTCTAGTTGCAGCGAGCAGGAGCTACTCTTCATTGCGGTGTGCGGGCTTCTCATTGCGGTGGCTTCTCTTGTTGCAGAGCACAGGCTCTAGGCGTGCGGGCTTCAGTAGTTGTGGCTTCCAGGCTCTAGAGTGCAGGCTCAGTAGTTGTGGCTCACGGGTTCTAGAGCGCAGGCTCAGTAGTTGTGGCGCACGGGCTTAGTTGCTCTGTGGTAGGTGGGACCTTCCTGGACCAGGGATTGAACCCATGTCCCCTGCATTGGCAGGCGGATTCTTAACCACTGTGCCACCAGGGAAGCCCTACATATATTTTTTATATTATATATATAATTGATTTCTCTGGAGAACCCTAATACAATATACAATAGAATTATTATTATTCAGCCTTAAAAAGGAAGGAAATTCTAACACCTAATACAACATGGATGAGCCTTGAGGACATCGTGCTCAGTGAAATAAGCCAGTTATAAAAAGACAAATACTGAATGATTCCATTTATATACCATCCCTAAAGTAGTCAAATTAATAGAGACAGAAAGTAGAATGGCTGTTGCCAGGGGCTGGGGTAGGGGGTGGGGAGTTAGTGTTTCATGGGGACAGAGTTTCAGTTTTACAAGGTGAGAAAGTTCTGGAGGCAGATAGTAGTGATGGTTGCACAACGATGTGAATGTGCTTAATGTCACTGAGCTGTGCACTTAAAACAATTAAAATGGTAAATTTTATGTTATGTGTATAACCACAATAAAAATAAATATGTATCCATGAGTCCATACTGATACAAGCGACAGAATAAATAAATAAATGGAAGAGTCAAATATTCCATACAGAAGAATTCCAAATAATTTATGTAGATGTTCTACCCTCAAGGAAGGGAGCACAACCCTCCACTTCTTAATTGTGGTTGGCCAATACTGACTTCCTTCCAATGAGCAGAGAATGGAAAGGCTCACCGCCCAGTGATCAGGGCCAGGGCCACAGTGGTGAGCCATGTTGAGGGCATTCACCCTTGACACTTGCAACGAGAAGGGCACTGTACCCCTCTGAAACCCACAACCCCACCAGACAAATCCCAACAGAGGAACAGGCTACAGGATGTCCTGACCAGCACTCAAAACCATCAAGGTCACCGAAGACAAGGAAAGTCTGAGAAACTGCCACAGCCAGGAGGCGCCCAGGAAGAACAACTAAATTTACTGTGGGATCCTGGAACAGAAAGAGGATGTTAGGTAAAAACTAAGTAGATCTGAATAGAGTGTGGACTGTAGTTAATAATGTGTCAATATTGGGTTATTAATTGTAGCAAGTGTACTGTACTAATGTAGTTCCTCATAATAGAGGAAATCGACCGTGAAGTGAAGTGCATGGGAACTCTCCGGAAGTCTCAGCAATTTCTCTGAAAATCTACAGCGATTCTAAAAATAAAGTTTATTTTAAAAAAGAAATCCAGGGCTTCCCTGGTGGCGCAGTGGTTGAGAGTCCGCCTGCCGATGCAGTGGACACGGGTTCGTGCCCCGGTCCGGGAAGATCCCACATGCCGCGGAGCGGCTAGGCCCGTGAGCCATGGCCGCTGAGCCTGCGTGTCCGGAGCCTGTGCTCTGCAACGGGAGGGGTCAAAAAAAAAAAAAGAAATCCAGGGACTTCCCTGGCGGTCCATTGGTTAACACTCCGCGCCTCCAATGCAGGGGGACTGGGTTCCCTGGTCAGGGAACTGGACCCCACATGCTGCAACTAAGACCCAGCGCAGCCTAAATAAATAAATAAATAAATATTTTTTAAAAAAGAAGAAATCCAAATACCAGTAATCGAAATAATGCCATTTAAAACAATCGCCACTTTAAAAGCGATTGAATTGCCTAAATGGATAAAAACAAAGTCCAGATGCTCCCTGTCCACAGACACAGCCTACAGAAAGGCTGGCCCTCCCGGCCCCCAGAGCCCCTCCGCCGGGCGCGTCCCGGGAGCCCCGCCCCACTGCGCCCAGCGCTCTCTGGGTCTGGGGTAGCAGCCTCAGAACATCCTTTTCTAGCAACCCTGCATTGCTCTAAAAATAGATCATTTATTGATCCACAAAGAAATCTCAACACTAAAGATCAGCCTCAAACTGACCACCTTCTCCAACTACCGAGATTTCGATTAATTTCGAAATCAAGAGCAGAGGAAACAACTAAGAACTGAAAAGGGTAGTTTCCGCGAAGAGCCGGCGGGGTGTACTGCGAGTTACCAGCCCTGAAAACCATGGACTGTTTTAGCAAAATCACAAGCCTGTCTGGGAACAGGTCGCCGTGGCCCTCCGGGGTGTTCGTGGGGAGTGCCAGCCCGCCAGCCCACCCGGGTGGGCGGAGTCCGGAGCTGAGCCTCTCAAGCCCCGACCCAGTTCCCGACGCTCGGCCCCGCCCCTGGCCAGCCACTAGGCCCCGCCCCTGCCTTTCTCCAGGCCCCGCCCCCTACAATTGCCCCCGCCCCTTCACCGTCACCTAGCTCTGCCCTCGGCCCCGCCCCATCCCCGGCCCGGAAGCACCGCTTCGGGCGGCCACTCCGCGCGTGTGCACCAGGCGGCGCTCGCGGGCCGCGCGGAGCTCAGACGGGGATCGCTGCTGGGCGGGCACCAGCGTTTGAGGGCGGCCCTCCTGGGCTTGGAGCTGGGCAGGGTCGTCTTCCCAAGCCTCCTGCCCGGCCACTCTCCATCCCTCCTTTCAAAACCCTGCCCTCGAAGCCTCACTCTTGGGTTCCCTCAATTGTTAGCACAAAAATAGGCATAAGTATTCATTTCATTCACCTGTAAGGCGGCGAAGGGCCAGCTTGCCGCGGGGTAGGGGGGGAGGGGAGCGGGCGGGAGGGTGCCGACCGGGAAAAGTGGAGCCACCGCTCGCCTTGGGCCGCCGACCCCTGACCGAGGGTTCAGACCCCCGGAGAAGCACCCCCGTCCCCAGGCAGCCTTTTGCACCAGGCAGACCCCCACCCCGCCTTTACACCAGGGCAGGTGTGGGCCCTGAACCTCGTCGTCCTGAGACCCTGGCCAGCCGTGCTCAGGAGCTCGGGCCCACTGCTCTGCTGCCGTGTGACCCAGCGTGAGCCCTGCTCTGCCAGGCCCCAGGCTGACCCTGGCATCCCTGAACCCCCTGCTTCCTTGCAGGGCTTAGGGGCTCCTCCTTCCTTGTCCTCTTCAGTCTTGTTTGAATGTGACACCAGCAAGGTCATTTTGTCCAAAAGCTAAAAGAAGTTTTGAAAATGAAGCAAGAGCCTCAGGCCTCTCTGGTTCCAGTGGGCCCAGCGGCCAGAGGGCGGCAGGAGCCTGGAGGTCTGTCCTGCACCAAGGAGACAGACTGGAGGAGGTGAGCCCGCCCCTGGCTGGCCTCTCCGCAGAGCCTGGCCTTGGGGGCAGCACCCATGGGCCTCGCACAGGGCCGTTTTGGGGTGGGGCAGGGGCGGGGCACAGGGCCGTTTTGGGGTGGGGCAGGGGCGGGGCACGTATGGTCCTGGCCTCAGCAGTGCCCACAGTGGTGCCCAGTGAGGTTGACCCACGGCACCTCATACTCGCAGACTCTGTGGGGGCTTCCTTCCCATGATCTGTCTCAAAGGTCTGGACACCTCAGTGCCCAGGGGCTGCTGGAGCAACAATAGGACAGGACAGACAGGCCCTTAGAAGTCTGATTCTCAGGCTGAGCCACCCCCCAGGAACCCCAGGGCAGGTCTGGGCATGAGCACGGGGCATCTGCCCAGGGGAATGTATCGGGGCCCAGCGGGGCCTAGACGGACGTCACAGCGAGAGCTCCAGGGCCCCAGCTCCAGGCAGCACCCCTCCACGTGCCCAGCCAGGCCTGCTGGTTTCCAAAACACCCAGCGCCTGCCGGCCTGGCCGCCCCAGGAGGGACAGCTGGGGGCCAACATATGCTCCGTGCTTGGCCTGCACCCCTGCTGCCTGGGGTCCCAGCGCACCACTTCCTCTTCCCCCTCCTTGAGCCCCCAGCCTGCGGGCCTCCAAGACCACCCCCTGGGACTCCACCGGCTCCAGGCCCGCTGGCCTCATACCTGCCTCTCATCGCCCCTTCCAGGCACCACTTGCATCACCTCCCAGGTGGCTGGTGGGCTGGGCCTCAGGGACAGGATTCTTCACAAACAGCCCTCAGGCAGGGCCCCTCCCCAGGGGAGGAGAGCTGCATCCTCAGGATCCAGGTCCCATGGCTGAGGACTGCAGGACTGAGACGCCGGGGGCCTGGAGGTGAGGTGCTGCAGGGGCCGCGGGGGCCTGGGTGGCCCTGCAGAGGGTGCATGCCATCCCCCCACCCTGTGCCTGCCCCTGGGCGCGGGCAGTGGTGCCCAGCCTGAGTGTAAGCACAGGACCCAGTGACCTCCCCCCTTGCCGTCCCTGCTGGCCCAGCCCACACCGAGTTGCCCCCACAGACTCCCGGGGGCCCACCACCACTTCAGAAGTCAGCCTGGGGGCTCTGGGTGCTGGGGATGCCCCTGGGTCTTAGCAAGCTGTTCCCTGGCAGTTCCGTCGGCCTGACAGGCTGGACTCATGCCTGGGGCAAGGGGCAGCTGGCCCGGGCGAAGCCAGACTCTGTGGGAAGTAGGATGGGAGAGGGAGGAAGGGGAGACCGGGTGAGGGGTGGGCCCCCCTCCAGGCTCAACAGTGTCCCCAGGTGCCCAGTGGGAGTAAGGGGGCCTCCAGGGAACCAGAGCCCTGCCCGTTCTGATGACTGCTGGCTGTGCTGCCTTTCCTCCCGCCAGCTCCAGGCTCTGCTCTGGCTGAGGAGGGCTCTCTGCTGCCCCGGCAAAACCAGTAAATAAGAATGTGCTGTCAAGAAGTGGAAGAGAGGGCGGGGGTGGGGGGCAGCGCCAGGAAGGGCCCCCATCCTTCTGAGGCGCCCCCAGGCCCAGCAGTCGAGGCCTCCCCCTTCACTGTAGCCCTCTTCTGCCTCCTGGCTGTGTTCGCATGTACCATCCCCCAGGCCACCTCTGGGACCCTGTAGGTGCCTGGGTCCCCGCCTGGGACCCCACCCCATGCTGGTCCCTGCCACCCTGGCCACACAAACCTGTTGTCTGCAAAGTTCCCGCCTCTATCTGGGGTTCTCCTGCCGCTCTCTCCTCACCCCCTTCCCCAGTGGGGGGACATTGGCAGCCCTGGACATCCTCAGCTACCCATGCTCCCCCATGGCCCCTCACTGGCCCATGGCTCTCCACGCCCATTGCAGGCCTGCTTCTCAGCCAACATCTACAAGCATCTTGGGTTAGAAAGGTCCAGGACACAGCACATTCTCCCCCTACCCCACCGGAACTGCCCTCCCCAGCTGCCCCTCCCGTCCTCCCGGCTTGCCTGCAGTTCAGCTGTGTGGACAGACACCCTGATGTCACCCTTGACTCCTCTGTGCCTTCTGCCCTGAACCACCACAAGCCCCATCACTCCAGATACCTGGCCCTGTCCAGCCTGCCAGCACTGCACTGCCCTCCACAGGCTCACCCGCCCTCAGGCAACCAGAGGGGGTCTCACCCCTGCTCAGACCCCCCAGTGGTCCCCATCACCTCCCAACAGGACCTGCCCTCCTCACTGCCACAGGACCTGAGCAGGCTAACCACTGCCCAGAGCAGAAGGACTGAGCCACCACCACGGTCTCCTCTCAGAACTTACATTTTTAAGAAGTAGCTGATAAATGCCAATGGCCTTTTTTTTTTTGCCATTGAGGAAAATTCATTCCTCAAATTCATATGGAATTGCAACTGACTCTGAATAGCCAAAACGATCTTAAAAAATAAGACCAGAGTCAGAGGACTCAAACTTCCCAATTTAAAACTTATTACAAAGTTACAGTGATCAAAACAGTGTGGTACTGGTATAAAAACAGACATGCACCAATGGAATAGAATAGAGAGCTCAGAAATAAACCCTCACACTTATGGTCAGATGATTTTCAACAAGGGTGTCAAGACCATGCGGTGGGGAAAGGACAGCTTTTCAACAAGTGGTGCTGGGAAAACTGGATATTCACATGAAAAAGAATGAATTTGAACCCCCTACCTCACACCATATACAAATATCAACTCAAAATGGATAAGACCTAAATTTAAAGGTTAAACCTATAAAACTCTTAGAAGAAATCATAGGAATAAATCTTCAATAACTTAGATTTGGCAATAGCTTTTTATTTTTTATTTTTTGTTTTGGTTTTTGGTTTGGGGGGGTGGGGGTTTTTTTGCATTTAAAAAAAAATTATTTATTTATTTTTGGCTGTACTGGGTCCTCACCACCGCGCATGGGCCCTCTCCAGCCCCGTTGAGCGGGAGCCACTCCTCGCAGCGGCGCACAGGCTTCTCAGGGCAGTGGCCACTCCTGCCGTGGAGCACGGGCTCCAGGCGCATGGGCTCAGCAGCCGTGGCACGCGGGCTCCAGAACGCAGGCCCAGCAGCATGTGGGATCCTCCCGGACCAGGGCCCAAACCCACATCCCTGCACCAGCAGGTGGACTCCCAACCACTGCACCACCAGGGAAACCCTAGCTTTTTAGATAAAATATCAAAAACACAAGCAACAAAGAAGCAAAAAAGGAAAAAGAAATAAATTGGACTTCACCAAAATTAAAAACTTCTGTGCATCAAAGGGCACTAACAACAGAGTGAAAAAACACCTGACAGAATGGGAGAAAATATTTGCAAAATTACATATCTGATAAGTGTCTCATGTCCAGATTATATAGAGAACTCTTACAACCCAAAAACCACCACCACAACAACAAAAAACAAGTTCAAAAAAGGGCAAAGGACTTGAATAGACATTTCTCCAAAGAAGACATACACACGGCCAGTTAGCACAAGAAGAGATGCTCGGGAGGGGATATGGGGATATATGTATACGTATAGCTGATTCACTTTGTTATACAGCAGCAACTAACACAACAGTGTAAAGCAATTATACTCCAATAAAGATGGTAAAAATAATAATAATAAAAATTAAAAAAAGAGATGCTCAATATCCCTAGTCACCAGGGAAATGCAAATCAAACCACAATGAGATACCACTTCACACCCACTAGAATGGCTAGAATCAAAAAGGCAGATAGTAACAAGTCTTGGTGTGGGTATGGAGCTATTGGAGCCCTTGAGCACTGCCGGTGGGAATGTAAAATAGCTCAGCTGCTGTGGAAAGCAGTTTGGTAGTTCTTCAGGTTAAATACAGAGTTACTGTATGACCCTGCAATCCCACTCCCAGGTAAATACCCAGAAGAATTGAAAACAGGTGTTCAAACAAAAATGTGTACATGAATGTTCACAGCAGCACTATTCACAATAGCCAAAAGGAGAAACAGCCCGAATGTCCATCAATGGATGAGTGGATAAACAAAGGGTGGTGTATACACACAATGGACTATTCCGCCATAAAAAGGAACGAAGCGCTGACACCTGCTACAACATGGATGAGCCTTGAGAACGCGATGCTCAGTGAGAGAAACCGGACACAGAAGGACACGTGCTGTATGATTCTGCTTGGACGAAGTACATACAACAGGTAAATCCATGGAGATAAAAAGCAGATTCGTGGTTGCTGGGGGCTGAGGGGAGGGAATGGGGAGTGACTGCTTAATGGGGGTGGGGTTTCCTTTTGAGGTGAGGAAAATGCTCTGGAGCTGGATGCAGGTGGCGGCTGCACAGTGAGGTGAACGTACTAAATGCCACTGAACTGTGGACTTCAAAAGGGTTTAGTGGTAAATTTCACATTAGGTGTGTTCTACCAAGATTCAAAACCAAAAGTAGTTCATGAGGCAGAACCCTATCTGGGGGGACCTTTGAGTCCTTGGGAGTTCTTGAGGCGTCTCCCTTCTGACAGGGGAATGTGGGCTGCCCTGCGCAGAAGGACTTCCTGGTGGAGGCCCCACGGGCCAAGCTGAGCGGGGGCCCGGGTGGGGACCCTGGCCCTCTGGTCGTGGGACTGAGTCCCTGCCCCCTCGCAGGGAGGGGCAGCATGGTGGGGTCTTTTTTTGGAAAGGACAGTCCTCCAGGGCGGGACTTGAGAAGAGACCACAGAGCAGTCGGGACAGGGCGCAGGCCCAGAGGAAAAGGCCCTTCCTGGCAGGCACCCGGGACAAGGCTCTGTCACCGTGTCAACCCCTGGGCCGCCTGCCTGGCAGATGTGATGTGGCACTTTGCGACATGATATGGCAGGTAACATGGCATGGCAGATGTGTGGCATGATGTGGCATGGTACCCAGTCCGTGGTCACAGGGTGACCGCCCAGGGTGGCTCTGGGACCCTGTGGCCTTGAGGATGTGCATCCCTTCCCCTCTGCTCAGTTGCTGCCCGCCTGCTGGAAGTGGCCCTGCATAGCATCTTCGTACAACATGACCTCAGGCCAGCGTCTTGGGGTGAGAGGGCTGTGCCCAAGCACGGGGCCCAGGCTCTGGGGCCGTCTCTGGGCTGCCCCTCATGTGGCTGGACAGGGCGGTGAGCTCAGGAAGGCTTCGAGGGCTGCAGGCACCCCCGGGGCTGGACCGGCCACCCTCCTGCCTGCTGGTAACACAGGTGCAAGCTGGTTACCTGGCAGGTGCTGGTGGAGCTGGGTCCCAGGGTACCTTCTGTGGGGAGAGGAATCCCCAGAACAGCTGGGTGCTCTCCCCAGGCAGGGCGCGGGCAGAGGCGAGGGGACCTGGAGACCAGGGCGGCCCTGGCAGCCGCCTCCCTCCTCCCCCGGAAAGGCCCCTCTGGCCACCACCCCATCAGCCCCTGCTCCTGTCTGCGGCGGGAACTAGGGGCCGGGCAGTGTGCAGGCTGCCCCCGCTCTGGGGACCATCAAGGTTGGGCTCCGGCCAGGATGGGGGCAGAAGCCTCGGTCACCCTGCACGGGCCTGCGGCCACCAAGCCAGTGTGCCACCCGGGTGTGCTGCTAAGCAGCTAGGAGCTTGTCCCATCTTCCGGGCCCCAGAGATGCTTCCCTGAGCCCGCCCAGGCCTCTAGATGGTACCTGAGGACAGGAGGCTTGGCCAGGCTGGGGAGGAGGAGGGGGGGCCCCAGAAGGGGTCTGGGGGCTCAGAGCCCCTAGGCCTCTCTGGGGCAGTGGCTACCTCTGGACCGGGCCTCCTCACCACCCCTAGGTCCCTCGGCATGCAGCGGGCTCCCAGTTGCAGACCCCTCCCACTCTGGGCACTGAGGCCTCCCTGGCCCCTCATCTCTCTGGTGCCTGCCTGAGCTGCCCTCTCGTCTGTGTGCGGGTGTCAGGGCCCGGGTGTGCCCCGCTCCGACCCTCGGGCTCTCCCGGGGTCTTGGCGTCTCTGCATCACGCCCCCTCTCCTTCGGGTCTCAGCACTCCCAGCCCCAGCCCAGGATGCGCCTAGGGCGTTTCTGGCAGCTGAGCTCCAGGGCTGGGCTGGTGACTGCCCGGCCTTCTGCAGGCTGCTGGGGGAAGCGCCAGCATAGAACAATCGCAGCCTCTCTGCCAAGGGCGCCGCCCAGGCCCGGAGAGGAAATGGGGCTGGGGGCAGGGCCGGGCGGGAGCGCTGGCCGCCCCGTGGGGCACCCTCCATGCCTGCCTGGGAGTCCCTGGAGGCTGCAGTGGGGGCGGGGGCGGGGCAGAGCGGGGAGGCAAGGGTTGCCCAGCCTCATCCCTCCAGGCCCTGCCCCAGCATCCGGTTTCAGGATGGAGCAGGCCAGAGGCTGGGGCTGCCTGGCCTCAGCCGGGAGGAGCCGGAACCTGGGCCTTGTGGGCCTTGAACCCGACAGCCAGCAGTGGCTCGGTGTCTGAGTGTCTCAGTTGTTGCCCAAATCCTGCTGCTTTTCCTCTGTGTTTTCCCCCTGCCCAGCAGCCCTCCTCCTCCTGGTGACAGCTTCACCTTTGCTCCGGGCGCACTGCGTGTTGTCCCAACAGAGCCAGTGGTCCTTCCATCCCTTGCCTCCAGGGCCACGTGAAATCTGAGTGAGGCCTTCCAGAGCCTTACTTGGGTCCACACACTGCATCCCAGAATATCTGGAGCACTGTAGCTGCTTAGCTGGGGTGGTGGGAAGGCAGCCCCAGCAGGCACTTCCCCACCAGGCAGGAGGCACCACTGGGGAGCCAGAGCCCACTGGGAGCCTCGCTGGATCCAGCTGAGCCTGAAACCCAGTGTCTGAGCCAGTCAAGTGCCTCTTTTCAGATAAGCTATTTAAGCTTCTGCCTCTTGCTACCCTGAGGCCGGGTGATCCAACCCGGGAGTGTCTGTTACATGTTGTGTGTATATCTGTGGTGCACGCGTTTCTGGGGGGATGTGTGGGGATTACCCCTCCTCACTCATGGTTGCATCTTGCTTCCTTAGAGAGGTCTGTGTTTTCAACCAAAGATGTCTCACTCCACGAATGACACTGAAAAACCCCTCGTTAGGTTTGCTGTGGCCCCAGAGCCATCCATGGAGCCAGGCTTTCCTGCCCCAGGTTCTGCAGCGAGACCGACCTGATGCAGCTGCCCTGAGGAACGTCCCCCAGGAAGGCAGCGAGGGCGTTTGCTGGAGCTGATGCTCGGAGCTGCCGTCAGCCCCCCAGGACAGCTCCCTCTGGGAGTGGCAAGGGGGCCACCTGGGTCTTCCCGCCGGTGTCGGCCCCTGAGGTGTGTCTGCCCCTGAGGGGCAGCTGCGCAGCCGAGAGCAGGCCTCCCACCCCCATGCGGGCACCCCCCCCACCCCAGGTGGCACTTCCTGATTCCCCACCGACCCCCACGTTTTGGTGCCCCTCACGAGGGATATCTGGTTTACGAGCAAAGGTGGGTGACAAGGAGGGTCACAGGCTTGGAGGTCAGGTCTCGAGAGGCATGGTGGGGGCTCGAGGCCAAGGGACGAGTCATGGGAGAGGGAGGGGGAGGGGCTGCTTCCACTGCCCAGGAGAAGGGGCCCAGAGGTCCCTCAAGGGCTGCCGGCGGCGAGGGGCCAACAGCCAGCACCTCCCCAGGGCCGGGGAGGTGCACTCTGCCCCCCATACCAGCTTCCTGGGCTGCGATGCCCGCGACCTGGTCGGCCACTTCCACCTTGGGCCTGGACCCTCCCCTAGGCCCTCTGGCACCCACGCCGCAGCTCGCTCCCTCTCTGCCTGCCATGGGGGGTCTGCTTGACTGTCCCCTTCACACTGCCCACCCTGCTCTCCCCACGCCCCCCAGCAGACCTGCCCCCCGTCAGGGCGGAGGTGGGCTCAGGGACCTGGGCCACCCTGGCACCCAGTGGGCGCACCCCTCAGTAAGTTCAGCGGAGAGAAGCAGGAGCCGCCTCCCGGTCTGACCCCATTCGGTCAGCAGCCCCGTCTCTGCCCGCCGGCCCGCAGGAACTAATCAGGCCTCTTCTGGATTACCTACATTCCGCCCCTCCCCCTCGTCCTCTGTCCTCTGGGGCGCGGAGGCGGGTCAGGCCCGCAGCTCACTTATGCGAGGAGAAGCAGAAAGCGCTCTGCGGGCCAAGGCGGACCCCGCGGGAGCCGCCCCCTGCAGCCCTGGACCCTCAAAGCCAGGCTCGGAGCGGGGTCCCCAGGAGCGGCCCGGTCTCATGCGCGGATTGTTTGAATAATTGAGATTTTAAAAGACCTACTTTCCTGTCAGACCGTTTCCTGCTAGAGAGCAGATGGGGCTGGGGCATCTGAATTATGCATTCGTGCTCCCCAGGTTTTTAGCGAAACTGGGCTCTGAGCCAGGCACTGGGGCCCAGCTGGCCTGGCCCTCGCCGGATGCACTGAATGGGTGTGGCCGTGGACTCAGGACCACAGGCTGGTCTCTAAGCCAGTTATCCAGAGAGGGAGGGAGTGTTGCCGGGAAGTCAGGGGAAGCCTGGGTTCCTGGCCAGGCATGAGCTCTCCATGAAGGGGCCCTGGTTTAAGCCCCACCGAGGAGGGCCTGAGTGGCGGGCAGGTGGGGGCCAAAAACCACAGGAGGCCTGGGCAGAAGGGATGGAGGGTGGGACAGGGAGGGCAGGGTCCCTGGAGTGTCCTTCAGACCCCTAAGGTCTCAAAGGCCCTGGCTAGAAGCTAGAAGCTCCTGTAGGCTCCTGAGAGCTGACCAAGGCCCAGGGTATGTGTGTTCAAGGCCGAAGGGCCCTGCTGCCTGGGGACCCTGAGGCCTCTGTGCATCAGATGGGGACGATGGGGATGAGGCCCTAGGCCGTGCAGGGAAGCTGGGAATGAGGGCCCAGCGTCCACTGTTCCCTCCCCCCTGCCTTCCCCTCAACTTTGCCCCTCACACCCTGTCCATGAACACATAAACAGTATTCAGACCCCAGCCACAGGGCAAGTTCCAGGGAAGGACCTGCCGTACCCTGCAGACCTACAGATTAGCCAGGGGCAACAGGGCTGCACCCCAAAACCTCAGACAGCTAGGGCAGGCACTGGCTTGGTGTCCTCATGTGTGGCCTTGCCCTGTGGCCCTGATGTAATGGAGGATGGGCCCAACCAGGCCGATGGTGGCCTGTGGTACAGGGAAGCCCTGGGCCAGCCCTGCCAGCCCTCCTGCTGCTCTTAGGTGGGCATGCAGGGACCCAGGATGACAGGATGGGGGTTCTGAGGGTCCCCCAGGTCTCCTGCCATCCGCACAGCAGCACAGAGTGGGCTGCATAGAGACCACTCACCCCACTGCTCGCTTCCCTCACCTTTCCTGCTTCCCCCCACCCCCGTCCCCCCACCCCTTTCTCCTCCCCCTTTTCCTTTCCTCCTTGTCCTCCTCCCCCTCCTCATCTCTATTTTCCCAAGTCCTGGACTTAGGTGGGCATAGAGTTAGGATGGCATCAGACCTACTGGATTCTGAGGGATGCCTCTCTCTGACCCCAAGTCTGGGGCCTTGGGACCCACCGGCCAAGGCTGTGCCATGGCTTGCGGGATCTCAGTTCCCGGACCAGGGATCGAACCTGGGCCCTTGGCAGTGAAGGCGCCGAGTCCCAACCACTGGACCACCAGGGAATTTTTTTTTCCCACCTCCTCTTGAGCACTGGGCAGTGCTGCTGTCTTGTCCCCCCGCCCTTGTCCTGGACACAGTGACCACTGTGCTCTGACTCTCCCCGCTCCCCCGCCCGGCCCCCCCCACTCGGAACACAGAGCGTTGCCTGCTCATAAACATTCCTTGAGGACCCACTGTGCACCTCACGCCCTTGTTGGCGGGTGGAGCAGTGGGCAAGGGCGTCCAGTCCGGCCTTCAGCAGCAGAGCGGAGCAAGGAGCGAGCAGCCTGGTGTGACCCACGTGAGGTCACAGGAGCCAGAGCAGCACTGGGGGGCCAAGGCGGGCTGGGGGAGACCCTCCCGGGCAGACGGAGCCACAAGGGACAAAGGCCAGAGGGTGGGACGCAGTGACTGAGCGTTTAAGGAGCAGAGAGGAGCCAGATGCCGGGCAGTGAGGAGGACAGAGCAGAGGGACCAGGCGGTGGACGCTCCCGATGGTTTTAAGCAGAGGAGATACAGCTGGCACTCTGTCCCCACTCGGCTGAGCAGGGTGGACGTCTCTGCTGCAGTCAGCGCCCAGGCGAGGTGATGGTGAGCATGGGAGATTGGTTACAGACGGGGTGGTGGTGGTGGTGTGTGTACACAAACACGTATGCTTGTACTGTATATGTTCCTTAGCTCTGTCCACTGACCGGGACTAGAAGCAATGACACTCCAGTAGCAGCAAGCACAGCTTGAGCCTGGATCCTGTCTTCTAAATACCATGCCCCACCGAAAGGAAACAGGGCTCCTTGGAGAAATGGTTGAGTTCAGGGCGGGGCAGGGATTTCTTGTGCCAGGGATTGAGGAAGGGCACAAGAAATGGTGGGGACATGTTTGTGCAGGAAGGACCCGCGGGAGGGGGAGGGACAGGGAGCACAGCCCTAGCGTGGGTGGGAAGGCATGGGCTCCATGCTGGGGTCCAGGGCCACCCTAGACAGACAGCACACAGGCATACAGACAAATTGGCTGCAGCTGCGAATCAGGCTGGGGGGGTGACAGGGCCCCTTGAGGTTTAAGGGGACAGCTGCATTGCTGGGTGTGTCCTCCTGCTTCCTTCAGCCAAGCTGTACAGGCCTGGAGGAGGGGTCCTGGATTTGGTCTGGAAAGGGCAGCATAGGGAGGGCTGGGGGCAGGAGGCTGAGCTGGCTGGAAAGGGGTGATGAGGGTTGGAGACCGCAGGCTCTTGCGGTGAAGAAGTCCACGGGGTGGGGAGTCGTCGGAACTGGGGAGGCACAAGTCAGATGGAGAGGTGGGAGTTGGTGGGCCTAGGGCTCCATCCATGGACATCCAGGAGGTTTCTGAGGACACTGGAAGCTACAGGCTGCTCACAGCTGACCCATCTCTCCACCTCCTTCCCCTCCCCCACTAGGGGGTCTTCGATTCTCAGCTGCCCGGCTGACTCAGCTGCATTTGCAAGGGTGGTCTATCTGTCCCTCCTGACACTCTTTCCCGTGGTCACACCTCCCTGCTCAGGTGACCATTCCTGACTGGAGGGCCTTGACCATCGAGGCCACACTGCCCATACCTACCCAGCTCACACGAGCCCCACGGGCACCTCCGAGGACGGGCCCTGACCCCGGACTGCAGGGCGTCTGTTCCGCGGGCAGGCGGAAGCCGTGAGTCCCTGAGGCCGACCTGGTCCACCGTGGGTGTGGATCAGCCTGCGCTGGCATATGCATGTGTGTGTGCGGGGTGCAGAATGCAGATGTGGGGCGCAGAGTGCGTTACGGGGCGCGTGTGCTGGGCGCATGTTCGGGGTGCAGAGAGCCTTTGCCGGGCACCGGGTCCGGTGGCAGGCTCCCACCCTGCGGCCTCTACCCACGTCCACCTGGCTGGGAACCAAGCGGGTCGGCAGCAGGCAGACCCGCGCCAGCGCAGGGCCCCGCGGGCCAGCCCCTGAGGCGCGGAGCCCGGCGCGGACGAGAGGCAGGGCAGCCTTGTAGGCTCCCGGAGCGGGTCCCCGAGGGCGCGGTGCTGCCCCTTTAAGCGGCTCGCGTACGCGCGCGGGGCTGGCGCAGGGCCGAAGCGCGCGCGCGCGCTCCGGGGACTCGGTTGAGCGGTGCGTGCGCGCGCGGCGTGCGCGGTGACGCGACCGTGGGGTTTCCCGAGGCTGCGGGCAGGGGCCGCCGCGCCCATCCCGATGGCTGGAGGCGTCTGAGGGGCGGACGGAGGCGGCGGCGGCGGCGGCGGGAGCGGGCGCGGGCGCGGGAGTGGAGCAGCCGCCGCGGGACCGACAGACCGAGCCTCGCCGGCGCACCTGCCCGCAGCGCCCGCGGAGCGGCCCGAGCGCGACCATCTCCCGGAGCGGCGGCCGAGGCGGCTGAGGCGGCGGGGAGCGGGCGCGGCAGGCGGGACGCGGTGTCGAGGTGAGCGCGGCGGCCGCGGTCCCGACCGCAGCCCAGACCCCCAGCCCCGACCCTCACCCCCGCCCCTCCCCCGCCCCTCCCCATCGCCCCCAGTCGCCCGCCCCGCCCCCACCCTCCCCGCCCCCACCCGGCCTCCGGGTCTTGCCTTCCTGCCCCGCCCGGGTGGGGTCCGCGGGGCGGGGGCGGCGGGGACCCCGCGGCCTTCGGCCGGGACCGAGACCGAAGTCCCGGGCTCGGGCCTGGATTGGGTCTCCGGGGTCTGGAGTCCAGGTCCGGGGCTCTGGTCTGGGGTACCGGGTGCAGGCCTGCGGTCCGGGTCCTGGGGTCCGCGGTGGGGGCGGGGCCGGAGGCTCCGGGGTTTGGGGTCCGGGTCCGGCGCCCCGCGTCTGGGAGGTGGCCCGGAGGAGGGGCGCCGGGCGGGCCAGGGAACAAAGGCGGCCGCGGCCCTGCCCCGCGGCGGGCGGTGGGCGCCGTCCTTGGCCGCGGGAGGACGAGCTGCGGGAAAAGCGGCCTTTCGGCTGCTCGCGGGGAGGCTGGCGTCGCCGCGGCGGAGAAATGAGGAAGCGGCGCCGAGGGCGCGCGGGGCGGACAAAGCGCCCGGCGAGCGCGAGCCCCGGCCCCGCGGTCGCCGCCGGGCCCGAGCGGGGCCGTCCGAAGCCCCGGTGCGGGTGCGCAGCCTGCGGGCGGTGGCCGGGCTCCCGCGCCCCGTGCCGAATGAATGGCCCCCGGCGGGCCCGGCAAGATGGCGCGTCCGCCGCGCGGCCTTTGTCAGCCGCCGCCCGCGCCGCGGGGCTCCGGGGGCGCCGCCCGGGGGCGGGGGCGCGGCAGGGGGCGGCGGGCGAGGGTCGGTGTCGCCCTCGGCCTCGGCCGGGTGGAGGGTGCTGGAAATTTCACCCAGGGATCGCTGAGCCATCGGACTTTGTAAAATCCTCCTGTATTTTCCTTGCGAGTTGATGCTTGACTCAAGTGGTGTTTAAACATCTCTGAAGTCCTTTAAATTACCTCGTTGGCATACCCAAGTAGGTTTACCTACTTAATTCCTCTTCATGGAACCTTTTTAGTTAGGATTGTGAGTCTCACTGACTGAAGGAGAACAGCGATGTAGGGGTGTTTATTTTGGGAAAGGAAGTTGGTGGACATTTACAGTTAAAGAGTACGTTACTGAGTTTGTGCATAAATGATGTAAAAGTCGTAATCTGTAGTTCTGGTTTGGGGAGTATTAGAGCCCTTTTTTTTTTATATTTTCATTTTGTTACCTGTTTGGTAACACAGTGATCTCCAATAACGTTTAATGAGTAAGCAGTTGCTTATGAAATTATTAAGAAAATATTTAGATATTTTTCATAGTTAGCAAATAAGTGGAAGTATTAGCTTTGTGAGAAGTTCCCTTCCCTTCAGCCCCAGATACTGGATAAGGTCTAAAATCCATTGTTATCGATAAGATTTCTACCTGAGTTCTTTGTTTTCTAATTTGAAGCTCTAGTCTTTTTGGGGTGGAGGGGGTTCGTATTTCAAAGAAAGATTTCAGTTTGCGTTCTATTAAGATAGATAGGGCCTGTTCTGGATTCTTCCGGAAGGTATATATTGCAAAAAGAAAACGAACAGGCAGTTCCTTTTTTGCTTCCTTACTAATATGGGTGTGTGGCTGGGGATAGGGCTGGTGCCACCAACATGGAAACAGGTCTTAGAATCTCCAGACGGCAGAACTGGGTGGTAGCTTTTGGCTCGATTTAACTTTCTGACAGTTAGAGCTGTCAGAAATGGAGTGCAACTGGAAGGGTCAGAGGCCGACCTGGCAGGATCCCGTCGGGGAAGATTTCCGGCTGCTGTAAGGCTGGACTGCAGGGCCTCTCTCCTCCCGAGACTCCCTCTGTTATACGCCTCTGATTTCACAGGCATTGTAAGTGCCGCAGTGTTGTGTTTTCTTAGAAGGTGAGAGTTGAGGAAAGCGAAGTTAAGTTTTTTTATTGTACCTGTGGCTCGCTCCCAATTCTCCCTGCTTGGGCAGCTGGGAGAAATGGTCTCATCTTCTGTGGAAATGGTCAAGAGTGTGCTTATAGAGAATATTGTTCAGCTATGCAGTTTTGATTCAGAGTTGACACTTTCTTAAATGAACATGCCCATCAGACAAGAATATTCCTTTAGTATGATATCTGAGTTTACGACAGAGCTGTATTTACGTCATCAGGCATGTACTAAGCAGAATGTTCTTTAATGGTACCTTAATAAAGATTTCTCTTTGTTTGATGTCTTGAGTTACTTCTGTTTCAGGGGGAGTTGAAGTAAATTTCCTCAGATTTCATTTTAATCTTAGAAGAGATTTGAAAGGCTGCCAAAAGGCTGTCAAATCTTTTCCATGCTTAGTGGCTTTGATTTCAGAGCTTGGAACACCTAGGTCTTATATTGACCACATGAGAAGTGCACAGATTTTATGAGGAGTTAATTTATTTCTCAAAGTTTTGTTTCTGTTAACCTTTTATTTTGCTAAAATTTTCTGTGTCTGTTATCCTTTAGTTTGGTTGGAAAAGTTGTATTTCTACAATTAGCTTTGAGAAGGGTCTTCAGGACAGCTGTAGACTTACCTACCATCAGTTGCCTTTTTAGCCAGTACTTTAATAAATAACATTTTATTGCAGACGTGCAGTACTGGCATCAATTATAGTTTCTTCATTGGATTGCTGTTTTCTCTACCCAAAAGGTTTGGCTCATGTTGGCTTCTAAATGGGATTAAGTTCTTACTGTCTAGAGACTTTGGCTTTGGCATTAGTGGATTGGTAATAGATATTCTCAATTTTGTTATCTGGGCTTGACCATATGGCGTGCCATATTATTTTAAAACCCTTATTTAGGATGAGTCTAATAAGGCATTGAGCAAAAAGTTTTAGGATTTTTTTAACCCTGGTATAAATTCTGATCTCTCAGGTTTGCATTTCTAGATAAGAGTGGTTGGAGAATTTATGAAGCAGGTAGTTCAGTTGAGTGTTTGGTTTAGTGAACATAGAATGAGGGGATAAAAACAAATTTAAACTGGGATCAGAGAAATAATTTATAAAACCGAATGTGTAACATTACTGGAAGGAAGAAACAGTCCAAATTTTTATGGAGAGTGTGGCTGTGTTTTGAGTAATGCAACATTACACTGACTCTTCTGGAAAATGAAGAGTTCCACTTCTTTTTAGAGCTGTGAGTTTTGTTCCACAACTCTCATTTAAGAAAAACAGGCGATCTGTAGACACTTGATTTGACCCGTGGATTAGAGGAATGCTAAAAGCTTTTGAAACCTTTTAGCCCTCTTGTTCTTGTTGCAGTGCCTACCATTAGGTGCCACAGTAATTGATGGAAATTCCTACTGACTTCCAATGATAGAAAAGCTTCCCATTTTATAGTACAGTATTGCTTTCTTTGAGAAACTTGAGTATTCCCTTATTTGACTTACTAAGTTAAAATTCTGGGGGAAAAGCCATTTTTAAAAAGTTAATGATTAAAAGACCAAGTCAAGACTATCAAAAGTAATAATTCTGGGGCTTCCCTGGTGGCGCAGTGGTTGAGAGTCCGCCTGCCGATTCAGGGGACACGGGTTCGTGCCCCGGTCCGGGAGGATCCCACATGCCGCGGAGCGGCTGGGCCCGTGGGCCGTGGCCGCTGGGCCGGCGCGTCCAGAGCCTGTGCTCCACAGCGGTGAGAGGCCCGCGTACCGCAAAAAAACAAACAAACAAAAAAGTAATAATTCTGAAGAGATTATTCAGTTGCATCCATGTTGCCATTGATAAAAGGTTATGATTGAATAATTAGTTGCCCCAGGCGCTTTTTTTTGGTGGTGGTGGTGGGGGGCTTGCGGGATCTTAGTTCCCTGATCAGGGACTGAATTTGGGCCCACGGCAGTGAAAGCAGAGTCCTAACCACTGGACTGCCAGGGCATTCCTGGTCCAGGCTTAATTACTTTATCAAGGAGGGAAAGGCTGTCAGGACTAGAATACTAAGGGGATTGAATATATTCTTGTTTACTTGTGGGTAATTGTGTGTTTATACGTGTCTGCGTGTCTTCTGACTCAGTCCTGTGGCAATTGTAAAATACATTCCCCACGCGGATTACAAGTTCTCTTGACTACCTTCAAGTGTTGTAGTTGGTAAAGCTTTAAAAAATTAGGGACACTTTCTAATTAGACAAGAGAGTGTTAAAGCTTCTACAACAGGTTTCCAAAAAAAAAAATTGTCCTAGGAACTTTAAGATAATTCCTGAACTGCTGGGAGGGAAAGAAATTCACTCTTTTCTTAAAGGACTGAGACTGCCTGAGTTAGAACCCAGTTGTGTAACTGAACTTGCTGGTGTGGATGTGGGTTTGACTTCTCTGTGTCTGTTTCCGCATGTGTAAAACAGGCACACTAGAACCTCCTTCCTAGGGTGGTTGTGAGGATTGAGTGAGTTAGCATACGTGTGAAGCACTTGGAACAGTTCCTGGCCGCAGTGCTCTGTTAGAGGATCACCGTTTCTATTGCTTATGGCCTTGCTTTGTAGCAGTTGTTTTTTTTTTTTTTTTTTTTTTTTTTTTGGCACACGCGGCATGAAGGATCGTAGTTCCCTGACCAGGGATTGAAAACGCTCTCTGAGGAGTCTTAACCACTGGACCACCAGGGAAGTCCCTGTGACAGTCTTTTAAACTATGATAATGGTAGATTATAGAGAATTTAGGAAGATTCTTAACCACTGTGCACCACCAGGGAAGCCCCCATCACTTTAATTTACTACCTTACTTTCTCCCAAGTCATCTCTGACATTCTTTCTTTTCTCAAAAAGCCTTTTTTTTTTCTTAATTAAAATATAGTTGAGGGCTTCCCTGGTGCACAGTGGTTAAGAATCTTCCTGCTAATGCAGGGAACGTGGGTTTGAGCCCTGGTCTGGGAAGATCCCACATGCTGCGGAGCAACTAAACCCGTGTGCCACAGCTACTGAGCCTGCGCTCTAGAGCCCGCGAGCCACAACTGTTGAGCCCATGAGCCACAACTACTGAAGCCCGCGCACCTAGAGCCTATGCTCTGCAACAAGAGAAGCCACCCCAATGAAAAGCCTGCGCACTGCAACGAAGAGTAGCCCCCGCTCGCCGCAACTAGAGAAAGCCCACATGCAGCAATGAAGACCCAACGCAGCTAAAAACAAATAAAAAAAATAAAATAAATTTATTAAAAAATATAGTTGATGTACAGTATTATGTTAGTTTCAGGTGTACTACGTAGGGCTTTGACATTTGCATACATTATGAAATGATCACCATGATAAGTCTAGTAATTCTCTGTCCCCATTCAAAGTTATTATAATATTATTGACCGTATTTCTTTCTTTTTTTTTTTTTTTTTCTCCTGACCTCGCCACGAGGCTTGCGGGATCTTAGTTCCCTGACCACGGATCAAAACTGGTCCCCCTGCAGTGGAAGCATGGAGTCTTAACCGCTGGACTGTCAGGGAATTCCCCCTATTGACCATATTTCTTATGCTGTGTGTTATATCTCTGCGACTTATTTATTTATTTATCTTATTTTTAAAATAAATATTTTATTTATTTATTTTTGGCTAGGTTGGGTCTTTGCTGTGCGGGCTTTCTCTCTAGTTGCGGCAAGCGGGGGCTGCTCTTCGTTGCAGTGCGTGGGCTTCTCATTGCGGTGGCTGCTCTTGTGACGGAGCACGGGCTCTAGGCGCGCAGGCCTCAGTAGTTGTGGCATGCGGCTTCAGTAGTTGTGGCGCACGGGTTTAGTTGCTCTAGGGCATGTGGGATCTTCTTGGACCAGGGATCAAACAGGCGACCCCTGCATTGGCAGGCGGATTCTTAACCACTGCGCCACCAGGGAAGTCCCCTTATTTATTATATAACGAGGTTTGTACCTCTTAATCCCCTTCACCTGTTTTGTCCTCCTGCCCCTTTCTGGCTACCACCAGTTCTCTGAGTCTCATGAATAGCTATGAGTCTGTTTTCATTTTGTTCAAAAGGCTTTACCTTTATAGGACAGTTTTGATCCTATAATTCATTTTGAAACTGGTGAAATGATTCTTTATTTTTTAAAGCTCTCACTTCCACCTCCCTTTATGATGCTGAATTATTTTGGATTTCACAAAACATTCTTTGGCATCCCTTAATTTGCCAGCTAGTGACAATGAAATATTTTTCATACATTCTCAAAAGTATTATAACCAGAAATTTGTTTAACAAATGCTCATTCAGCATCTTCTCTGCTAGGTGCTGAGTCTATAAATTATAGAATGGGTGTGGCCCAGGACCTTATGTTATAGTTTAACAGGGAGGCTGACAAGCAGTTTATGTACAAATGTGAAAAACAAGGATGGTGGATCATAGGGGCAGCTAATCTAGAGTTTAGTGATGGCTTCCTAGGGAAAATGGTTTTTTTTTGGGGGGGGTGTCTTACATTCCTTTATTATATATACGCAGATCTGTTTTATGTACAATACTTGGTTCTGTCAAGTAATCTTACCAAGGTATTCTACTGGTAATCTTCCCCAAAATGGATTCAGGAAAATTAGATAATTGTGCACTTCATTACTACCCAAACGAGGGACTTCATTATTGCTTTTAGTTTTGGGGCCACACGAAGAGTTCGAAATAGACTTGGACTGGGTTAAGGCAATAAACGTGAGCTGAAAGAAAACACAGGATTCAGAACAATTAATTAGACTGTGTATTTTGCTTGCATTAGAGTCACAATGTGAACAGCATACGTTATGCACATCTCATAGCTCTTTTGTTTCAGTGCAAGGGCTTCTGAACACCTCCGTGTGCGTGACTGCTGGTGGCGGGGGAGGGAGGGAAGCAGCCTGTGTGACCTGTGGGAGACTTCCCCGAGGGCTCATTTCTTCTCAGCCTCTCCTTTCTTGGGTTCTTGTTTCAGTTTGTAATCAGCCAGGGTGACCTTGATGGCATCTTTGGCTAATATCATGGAGCAGTACAGTGTCACAGGGGGAAGGCAGAGCTCCTTGGTGATATCAGTGTTTTTTGTTTGTTTAAATGATTTAAAATTTTTTTAATATTATTTACTTATTTGGCTGCGCTTGGTCTTAGTTGCGGCATGCGGGATCTAGTTCCCTGACCAGGGATCAGACTCAGGCTCCCTGCACTGGGAGTGTGGAGTCCTAGCTGCTGGACCCCCAGGGAAGCCGCCGTGTTTTTCCTTTTTTAATATAAATTTACTTATTTTTAATTTATTTAATTTTGGCTGTGTTGGTTCTTCATTGCTGCGCGCGGGCTTTCTCTAGTTGCGGTGAGCGGGGGCTATTCTTTGTTGCGGTGCGCGGGCTTCTCGTTGGCGGTGGCTTCTCTCGTTGTGGAGCATGGGCTCTAGGCGCATGGGCTTCAGTAGTTGTGGCACGCGGGCTCAGTAGTTGTGGCTCACGGGCTCTAGAGCGCAGGCTCAGTAGTTGCAGTGTACGGGGTTAGTTGCTCCGTGGCATGTGGGATCTTCCCGGAAAAGGGCTCGAACCTGTGTCCACTGCATTGGCAGGCAGATTGTCAACCCGCTGCGCCACCAGGGAAGCCCCGCCCCCTGTGTTTTTGATGGTCGTGGCTTCCTCCACTGTCTTCCCCTTTACCCACTTGCTGGCTGACGAGCTCGAGGCAATGGCAGAACCACAGCCAAGTGTTTTAAACCTGCCGTTGACCATCTTCCTCTTTTCATCCACTTGAATCTGTAATTTCATTACATCACTGCACGCTGGAGCCCCACCAGTCTGGTTCCCACATTTTTAGGTGTTTTGTCAAGGAACCCCACTTTTTGGGGGTTTTCATAATGATCAACAACCTTGTGGTGGAGCCAAGCCAGAGCTGGCAGGCGGGTGGCAGGCGCGGGGCTGGAGCAGCAGGGCCGCCACTGTCTTGCAGGCTTGCTGGAAAATGTTTGAGACTGAAAGGGTTCTCCAGTTGGAGGCTGCCTGGCTTGTGGAGGGGAAGGAAAGAGTGTTCCAGGCTGAGGAGATGGTTGTGTGTGTTTTTCATGCAACCAGTTGGCTTCCTTCACCGTCTCCAGCACGTATAGCAGTGTAGTGCAAGATAGGTGCTCAGTAATTACTTATCGAATGAAAGAGAGCATGGGTTGTCTAGGGACAGAAGTTCCAAAGGGCTGGAGAGTGGTGAGAAATGGACACTGAGAGGTCAGAGCCTTGGTAAAGAATTTGCACTTTTACGTCGAGGGCTCTAGGAAGCCCTCAAAGGGTAAGGAGATGTACCTGATCAGGAACATCACTTGGTCTTGAACTTGGAGCGTGCTCAGAGGAAGGAGGAAGACGGGTCAGATTCCAGATGGGATGCTGTAGAGAGGAAGGGGGTCTGGGCCAGGGTAGAAAAGCTGGTAACTGGTGACTGAGATGCTTAGGTGACTGCGTGGAAGGTCAGAAGGGAGTGAGCAAGTACAGGTGTCTCTCCTGGAAGTCCGGGTGGCTGTTCTGCATTTACTGAAATGAGCAGTGGTTTGATGGGAAGACAGTGAGTGAGTCTTTGCACCTTGGGTTTGGGGACCCCAGGAGGCGTTCCCACATTCTGCATTGGAGCACACCAGCCTTTACACTTTTACTCCTTCTTGCAAAGCTCTTCTCCTGGAGGTCTGTTTGGACCGTCCGCTCCTTTCATTCAGATCTTTGTTCTGATGTCCCCTTCTTAGAGGGTGGTCTCCGCTCTCATTAATCTCTGTCTTCCCTTGCTCTGTCTTCCTAGCCTCTAGGTTGATCTGCCCACTAGTTGTAAGCTCCATGAAGACAAGCACTTTGGTTCACTACAGTATTACCAGTCTCTGAAACACTCTGAAGTGTTTGTCCAATTGTAGACTTTTGTACACGTGAATGTGGAGCTCTAGAGGAGTGGTCTGGATGAGTTATTAGTATTTAGTTGGTGGTTGAAGTCTTGGGTTTCACCATCACTTAGAGCGAGGGGTCTCGAGTACAGTCTGTAGACTCTGGGGCTCATTAGGTCCAGGCTGCTGTCATGATCATATTAAGATGTCATTTGACTTTCACTGTGTTGACATTCCCACTGATGGTACGAAGCAGTGCTGGGTGACACTGCTGGTTCTGTAGCAGAAATCAAAGCCGTGTTACCAAGCCAGTTATAGCAGTGATTGTAGTCATAGTATTCTTCACTGCTATGAATTTGTGGTTTAAAAAAGAAAAATCCAGTTTAGTCTAATGCCCTTGATGAAGCAATCAAAATTAATTTTGTTAAACTTCAACCTGAGTATCCATCTTTTTACTGGCCTATGTGACAAAATGGGAAGTTGGCATAAAGCACTGACGCACCTTAGCAGGTGAGAGCGGTCTTCTGGACAAGCAACCCTGCGATCGCTTGAGTTGAAAGAACAGCTGACAAAAAATGATGGCTGTTTAGACAGGGGAATTTGGCAGATATTTTCATAAAAACGAACGAAGTGAACCAGATACTTCAAGGAAAATAACTGACAGTATTGTTGGCAGTGATAAAATTTGAGCTTTCAAATGGAAATTTGAATTTTGGAAAACTTGATTCTGCTACCATGAGCTTGACAGCTTCCCAGTACTTAAAGACTTTTTTTTTGCAAGATAGGAGGTGATGCTAACGAAATGTTTCTTTTTTTAATGTTATATAATAAAACGTGTCAACATTTGGAAGATCTGCTTAACTCAGTGAGCTGATATTTTCCAAATGGCCTGTGCTTGATGCTACTAACTCACAGATGGGTAGAAGATCCATTCAAAGCACAAGAATGGAGTGAAGCCCCTGGTGTTTGATGTAACAGTATGAAAAGTTAATTGACATAGTTTCAGATTCCACATCAGAACTACCCTTTTTTTATATATAAATTTATTTATTTTTGGCTGCATTGGGTCTTCTTTGCTGTGCACGGGCTTTTCTCTAGTTGCGGCGAGCGGGGGCTGCTCGTTGGCAGTGCGCAGGCCTCTCATTGAGGTGGCTTCTCTTGCTGCGGAGCATGGGCTCTAGGCACGCAGGCTTCAGTAGTTGTGGCTCACGGGCTTAGTTGCTCTGTGGCATGTGGGATCTTCCTGGACCAGGGCTTGAACCCGTATCCCCTGCATTGGCAGGCAGATAACCTCTGCGCCACCAGGGAAGCCCAGAACGACCCTTTAAGAAACTTACCACTTGTCAAGTTTTGATGTAGTATCAAAAAAGACTGTCTATATTTATTTGAAAAGGCTGTTACAGTACTCCTCTCTTTTCTTTTTTATAAATTT
Source organism: Hyperoodon ampullatus (assembly GCF_949752795.1). Classification (NCBI taxonomy): domain Eukaryota; kingdom Metazoa; phylum Chordata; class Mammalia; order Artiodactyla; family Ziphiidae; genus Hyperoodon; species Hyperoodon ampullatus. The sequence goes on along the minus strand of NC_136915.1, from coordinate 829,385 downwards.
ATTTATTTTTTTTGCTGCGTTGTGTCTTCGTTTCTGCGCACAGACTTTCTCTAGTTGCTGAGCGGGGGCTACTCTTCGTTGTGGTGCGCGGGCTTCTCATTGCAGTGGCTTCTCTTTGTTTCGGAGCACGGGCTGTAGGTGCCCGGGCTCAGTAGTTGTGGCTCATGGGATTAATTTCTCTGCGGCATGTCGGATCTTCCCAAACCAGGGCTTGAACCCGTGTCCCCTGCGCTGGTAGGTGGATTCTTAACCACTGCGCCACCAGGGAAGCCCTACTCCTCCCTTTTCCAACTACGTATCTGTGAGGCTGAATTGTCCTCATCTCCTTCAACCAAAACAAGATATTGTACTAGGTTGAGTGCAGAAGCAGATGTGAGAATCTAGCTCTCTCTACTTGAGGCAGGCATTAAAGAGGTGTGCTAAAATGTATAATATTGCTGCTCTTCTCACTAAGTTATTTTTCTAGTTATTTCTTTTTTTTAAATTAAAAATATATATATTTATTTATTTATTTGGCTGTGCTGGGTTTTAGTTGTGGTACACGGGATCTTTGTTGTGGCATGCAGGCTCTTAGTTGTGGAATGCGGGATCTAGTTCTCTGACCAGGGATCGAACCCAGGCCCCCTGCATTGGGAGCGCAGAGTCTTAGGCACTGGACCACCAGGGAAGTCCCTCTAGTTATTTTTTGTAAAAATATTATTTATGGTAATATGTAATAGGCTTATTAAACATTTTTTTAAAGTCTCTGCTTTAGTTTCTAATGTAGTAAATATCCATTGATATAACCCACATAAACAAAAGCCCCTGGGATCCTCAGTAATTAAGAGTGTAAGGGAAGCCTGAGACCAAGCCTCTGAGCAGCAGTGATTTGGAGAGCAGTGCGGTGGTTAAACTGGCCGGGGCACGTCAAGGGCTTTAGCCCCAGGTGCCTGCAGGGACCAGAGAGGTCCTCCGCTGGAGACAGGTAACCTGTCCTGATGTGTCGTTATAGGTGTAGAACTGTGCCTTTTCCTGGGGAGAACCACCACCCAGAGATTCTCTAAAGGTTGAAGACCCTTTGGTGTAGCTTGGGTGTTGAGGGATGGCAGAGGAAAAGCAGCTTGTAGGAGTGGTCAGAAGTTGGAAGAACATCAGAGCAGAGTCAGTGCTTAAGAGAATCTCTGAGAGGGAAGGGAATGGTCAAAGGCAGATTTGGTTGGGATTCAGTGGTCAGGACTCCCCAGGGCCGATGAGTGGCAGTGGGTTGTGGGGAGGCTCTGAAGGAAAAGAGTGGAGAGGCATGTGGGATTGAGGGAGGGCTCTGTTCCCGCCTTCTTTTTTTTGTTTGTTTGTGGCCGTCCTGCACGGCATGTGGTTTCTTAGTTCCCCCAACCAGGTTCGAACCTGTGCCCCCTGCAGTGGAAGCGCAGAATCTTAACCGCTGGACCTCTAGGGAAGTCCCTGTTCTGCCTTTATTTTATTTTATTTATTTATTTTAAAAATAAAATTTATTTATTTATTTTTGGCTGCGTTGGGTCTTCGTTGGTGCGTGCAGGCTTTTCTCTAGTTGCGGCGAGCGTGAGCTGCTCTTCGTTACGGTGCCGCGGGCTTCTCATTGTGATGGCTTCTCTTGTTGCGGAGCACGGGCTCTAGGTGCGTGGGCTTCAGTAGTTGTGGCACACAGGCTCAGTAGTTGTGGTTCACGGGCTCTAGAGCGCAGGCTCAGTAGTTGTGGCGCACGGGCTTAGTTGCTCCGCGGCATATGGGATCTTCCTGGACCAGGGCTGGAACCCCTGTCCCCTGCATTGGCAGGAGGATTCTTAACTACTGCGTCACCAGGGAAGTCCCCTGCCTTGATTTTAGTTGGAGTAGCTTGAGCATTGTCAGGTGCTGAGAGGAAGGAGCACCTGTAAACAAGGGGAGGGAGAGTGTCAGTGAAATGCACATTCAAGGCTGAGCAGTACCAGCCGGCAGCTGGTGATGGGGCAGTGATGAGAGACGCCCACCCCCCTCTGGTGAGAGGAACGTCATCTGTCCGATGGCGGGTGGAAAAGGTTGTGCTGAAAGAGAGATCAGGGCAGGGCCATAGAGATGGCTGATTTCATTTTAAAAGGGTGGTGGAAACACCTGAACTCGAGAGCAAGGGGAGGTGAGGGGATGAGGCCGGCAGATGCCTGGGCAGAGGGAGAAGCCCCGAGACAGGACCGGCCGAGGAACTGAAATAAGAGGGCTTGGGAATTGGAGGACGGCATAGAAGGACCGTGGCCCTTCCGTCTTCCACCTGCAGTTCTCTTGGCAGTAGATGAACTTTCATTTTGCAGATGACCCCAGTGCTGTCAGCTCGGCCTTATTAGGTGCCTACTATGCTAGCTAGGCACCATGCTAAGAACTTGACGGTATTACTGTTTGATCGTCTAATCAGCTCTGAGCCAGATCCTGTGAATAGCCCCATTTCATAGGTGGCTAAACCTATGGGGAGATTAGGTAATTGGCCAGAGTCACAGCCAGGAATCTGTGGAACTCATGTTTGAACGTCAGTTGTTTGCCTCTAGAGCCCGTGCTCTTAATTATTACCCCATGGACCATCTAGTTTGAGCTCCTCTCCCCGACTCTTTCATCTCAGAGGACTTCTGTGTCTGCATCCGCCTCCTTCATATATTATTAAAGGGAAGATTCTTCCACTTGAGAACATACTCACCAACAGTTTTATCTTTAGTTTCTTCTTCAGGGGCTCCTTCTAGTCTGTCTTCAAACGTGACTAATAAGTCTTATGTAACTTAATCTCCCAGTTAATCTTGGTATCCTTTTGAGCCACTATTCTTATTTTTCTCCGTTTAAAATTAAACTCCCTGGACAGGAGATCTGTCTTCACTGCCTCAGTTCCTCCATCTGTCCTGTCCTCATTCTTTTTTTTTTTTTTTTTTTTAATATTTATTTATTTATTTTTGGCTGCATCAGTCTTAGTTGTGGCGTGTGGGCTCTTCGTTTTGGTGCGGGCTTAGTTGTCCCGCAGCGTGTGGGATCTCAGTTCCCCGACCAGGGTTCGAACCTGCGTCCCCTGCATTGAAAGGTGGATTCTTAACTGCTGGACCACAGGGAAGTCCCCCTGTCCTTATTCTTTGAGGGCCTTGTTCCTGTTCCTCCTAAGTTATCACTGTTATTGTTTTCATAAAGATGTCCTTTTCAGTAAGTCCATTTTACTGTCCCCAGTTTTTATCTTTAACTTTTGTACTTTAATAATAAAAGTGTTTGTTTATTGTACAAAATTAGGATTATAAAAATGAAGGGGAGAGGACTTCTCTGGTGGTCCAGTGGTTAAGAATCCGCCTTCCAGTGCAGGGGACATGGGTTCGATCCCTGGTTGGTGAGTGAAGATCCCACATGCTGCAGGGCAGCTAAGCCTACGAGCTACAACTACTGAGCCTGCGTGCCCTAGAGCCTGCGTGCCCTAGAGCCTGCGTGCTGCAACTAACGAGCCCACATTCTGCAACTGCTGAAGCCCATGCGCTCTAGGGCCCGCGTGCTGCAACTGCTGAGCCCGTGAGCCACACTTGCTGAGCCCATGTGCCACAACTACTGAAGCCCGCGTGCCTAGAACCCGTGGTCCGCAACAAAAGAAGCCACCACTTGCTGCAACTAGAGAAAGCCCGCGTGCAGCAACGAAGACCCAATGCAGCCAAAAAAAACAAAAACAAAAAAATAAAAATGAGGGGTAAAGTCTATAATTTACTTATCTGGAAATAACCTATAATATTATGTTGTTGTATTTTCATTTAGTTTTGTTGCTCATGCACATGTATTCAGAGATTCCTCCACCCCCCCAGATTAGAGATCACACTGTATGTGTAGATTTTTAAATTCTACTTTTTCTACTTTGTTACACATTATGTTTACATCTTTGAAAACATGACCAGTAACTACATAACAGTTGATGGTGTTCCTTCCTGCATGGCTTCTCCGTGCCCATGTGCTGGACGTCCTGGCTCTGCAGTCTGAGCTTTGAGGCTGTGAGCAAGTTGTGTAACTCTTCTCTCAGTTTTCCTGTCTCCTGGGCTGGTGGTGAGGATGAAACGAGATGGTGCAAATGGAACACTTACCCCCGTGCTTAGAGTGGCGCAAGCACTGACGTATTTGCTTCCGTTACCACCCCTGCCTGTGACCTTTGCCTCCTTTGCCTTCCTCCTTTCCTCACACGCTTCTCCAAGCCGATCCCTGCTCTTCATTTCTGTCTTTGTGGTTGCTCTCTCACTTAAGGTTTTCAGGGGTTCATCTGTGTGGCCCTTAAATGTTACTCTTAGTTTCCTGGGGCTGCAGTAACAAATTACCACAAAAGGAGTGGCTAAAACAGCAGAAATTTATTCTCTCATAATTCTGGAGGCTGGAAGTCTAAAATCAAGGTTTTGACAGGGCAGCTCCCTCTGATACCTCTTTCTGGCTTCGGGTAGTTGCTGGCAATCCGGTTTCTGCCTGTTTCATGTGGCCTTCTCTCTGTGTCTGTCTCTGCTCTTATAAGAACACCAGTCATTGGATGAGGGCCTAATCCATTGTGACCTCATTTTGAGTTAAAACTAATTATACCTGCAAAGACCTTTTTTCCAAATAAAGTCACATTTACAGGTTCCAGGTGACAAGAATATTCGAGGGACACTTTTCAACCCACTACAGTTACCTAGAGCTTCCTCCTGGGCCCTGTTTTCGTTGTGTTCCTAGCTCCCTGTCTCCCATGTCTTTACCTTCTTTTCATGGCCGAGCTTGTAAAAGGAAGTCTCAGTTGCAGGTTGAAGGAAACAATAGAGAGAACTTAGGTAGAAAAGGAAAATATCTGATGAGGATTCTGGATGTCTCACAGAACCAAAGCTCAGGCATAGAGCTGGGCTTTTTGGGTCAGCGTGGGGTCAGAGGATGGAGAAACCCTTCAGGAGTCTCTGCCCATCTCATTTCCATTCTCCTTGTCTGTAAGTGCCTCGATGTTTCTGCTTGCAAAGTAAAAAAGCTCCCTGAAATGGTCATTTTTCTCTGTTCTCATCATATTTTGCCTCTTGGCATTGAACTCACTTGACCACCACCTCTTTGAAACACACTCTTCTCTTAGTTCCTGGTTCTCCTTCTGCCGCTTTGTCCTTTTTGGTTTCCTTCCAAGGTTCCTCTTTTGCCTGCCCTGCCTGCCTTCAGTTGTCTGGTGTTTCTCCATCTTGAGTCCAGGATTCTCTCTGTTCTTGGGCTCTCCTTAGGTGATCGTGGCTGTTCCCATCTGCTCTTGTCTGTTTTAAATGCTGTTTACTGATAGTTTTGAAGACTCAAATTTATATCTCTACTGCAGCCTTTCTGATCTCCAGACTCGTCTATCTTCGTGTCCACCTGACATCTCCTTCCTTTTGCAGTTTTCACTGATGAGTCCTTGATCCTTTAGGTCTCAGCCTGAGTGTCACCTCAAAGAGGCTTTTTCTGGCCACCACTGTTGCTCTTGATCACGTTGATTGACCACAGTTACTGCTTCATGGTGTTCCCCTCAAATTGTGTTTGCAGAGTTGTGAGGCTGTGTCTCTCACTCTCCCAACTAGCACAGGCTGGAAGTAGAGGGCATGCCAGTTGGGCTCCTCATGTGGGCAGGGTTAGTTCTTGAACCTGACTGAGTCAGACCCCCTGAAAGTGTCTGTCGGTTCATCTGTAAGCCTGAGACTCAGGTGGTTTAGAGGAATGTCCCAAGCGAACGTGATACACAGTTAGGTTTGGGGCGGTTTGGGGACAGTGGCCTGTGAAACCACTTAACGAGGGCTTAACGTCTAGGTGGTTTTCCGGAGAATGGATAGGAGGGTTATTGGAAAGGCTTGAGATTGCTTAACCACTGTTGGGGTGTGGGTTTGGGGATGGCTGCCGTAGACCCAGAGAGATGAGAAGGGAAGAGGGCAGGGAGCTTTTCCTGGGAATCGATGCCCTCAGAGCAGGGAGAATCTCAGTGCCTAACACTGATTGGCAAGGCATTTAAAATGTGCTTTTTGAATCAGTAACACACCATCATGTCCTCTTTACATTTTCTTAAAATATGGGAACTGACCGCACACATTTCCCATAATTTAAAACTTGACATATTCAGGAAAATGCTAAGCTGCTGAGTAGTGTGCTACACTTTAGCTATGAAAGAAGAGCTTTAAAACAGCAGCTCTTCTAGTTTAAACGTTTGTTCACAGATTTAGATAATGCTAGCTTAAAAAAAGAAAACGTTCTGAAATTGTTGGGCTCTGTCTTCCTGGGTCTGTGGAGCCCACTCAGCAGCTAGCCACTCAGCAGCTAGGGTTTGAGTGTCTCGGGGGCCAGGACAGGCCCAGTGCTGGAAGGACCCTCTAGGCAATTTTTGTTTTTTGCAGCTGTCTTTTTTCTTTTGTGGAAACAGAAGAATGACATCCTTGAGGGTAATTTTTGCAGGAATAGGTTATAATAGCAATAGAGGCTATTGCTAATGTCCATTCCACTAACTGACCTTTGGGTACCAGTGAGGAGGGAAAGGACATATGGATCAACCCAGATCAGATGTGAAGGAGGAGACAGCACAAAGAACGCCCCCCAAAGCAGTGGCTCCTTCCTTCCGTCGTGGAAGTGCCAAGCCCCTGGGAGGCGCAGGCAGCATTCTCCCCTTGCTTTTGGTCTCCATTGTTGCTTGTCTGCAGACATCTGTAGTTAGTCGTCACAATGTGTGGTGTGCTACAGGGATGCTGCTTAACAGCCAAGGGTGAGCCAGCCCAAGACATCACCGGTCCAAGGCTGAGAGCTCTGACTTAAACTAACATGCATCCTGCAGTTAAACAAACGTGCGCATGGCCTTGCATCAGTTACCTGTTGGTGCATAACAAACTGCCCCCCAAACGTAACGAGTTCCAGCAGTAACTGTGTGTTCACCATTGGGAGTTGGGCTCTGTTGGGGGGGTGGGCTCTGCCCACTAATGCGTCTGCAGTCCGTTGGCCCTTCTGGGAAGGCCTTGCCTGCGTGGACTTCTCGCCAGGCTGCACCTCTGTTCTCCATGTGACCTCTCCAGCAGGCCAGCTCAGGCCTCTCAGGGTAGCCGAGTGGTAAGAGGGCGGGAGCAGAAGTTGCTAGGCTTCTTGAGGCCATACGTAGAAGTCACACAGTGTCACCTTTGTTACATTCTGTTGGTCAGAGCAAGTTATGAGGCCTAGTCCAGACTGGAAGTGTAGAGAAATAGTGAACCTGGTTCTTACAGGAGGAGCTGCAAAGAATCTGTGGCCATTTCTTAAATCTCTCAAGACCTCTCTGTAACATGACATTTAGAATTGCCTGCTTTAGGATGTCCAGTTAATACTAAGATTTCTGTGGGATGGATTCCAGAAGTGAACTGCTTAAAGGCATCAATTTATTTAACAGACATTTGCCATGTACTTACTTCTAGCAAGACACTGTGATTGGTGATGTGCAAGTACTGGGAAATAGCTTCTAGTCTTTTCTTCTTTTGGGGAAGACTGTGAACTAGCGAATAAGCAAGTTTCAGACCTGTGGTGAGTGCTGCAAGATCCAGAGTGGAGAGAGGGCCCTTGGCTTTAGGTTACTTGGGGAAGGCCGTTCTGAGCAGCTGGCACCTGAAGGAGGAGAAGCCAGGTAGGAGCGTAGCCTGGTCACTTCACGTGCAGAGAAGAGCAACTGCAAAGGCCCTGAGGGTGGGGAGAGGCCAGCGCGGCTGAAGCTTTGTGCCCCGGGAGCAAGGCGGTGGAAGTCAGTGTCGGAGAGGAAGCTGGCCTTGGCCTCCTGGCCCAGTTTGCCAGGACAGTGTCAGCTTCACCCGGTGAGCCGGGATTCTGTGAGGGGAGTGCCCTCTTTGACTATTAGACGTGCCCTGGTGGACAGTGCATTTTATGGTCACTCTGATGTGGAAGAAAGTTTGGGTCTTTCCCTCGGTGCGGTGGACGCCACTGCACAGTTCTAAGCAGGAAGTGACCAGATGTGAATTCTAAAAGGTTGTTCAGTTGCCGAAGGAAGAATGGATTGTTGGGGTGAAAATAGAAACAAAGATCATTTAAAGGATACTGTTGATGAGAGACGATGTGGTTTGGCTAAGGATGGGGGCTGAGGAAATGGGAGTAAGTGGACAGACTCATATCTGCTCTGGAGGTTGAGCCAGCCACGGTGCTGATGATCTAGGACGATTCTTTTTTTTATTTTGGCTGTGCCTGGCAGCATGTGGGATCTTAGTTCCCCAGCCAGGGATCGAACCTGTGCCCCATGCAATGGCAGCACAGAGCCCTTAGCCAGTGGACCACCAGGGAATTCCCCTAGGACAGTTCTTAGGTGGTTGCTTTGCAAACTTAGGGGCCGATGATGGTCGGGCACTGAGATGAGGCCAGATGGGTGGCTCAGGTTTGTTGACTGTCCAGTGGGGACGAGAGAGCTATCCTTGGAACATTTGAAGTTAAAAATGGACATAGAAAACCAAGTGCAAGTGTTGGCTCGTAAGTATGTTGGCCTGGAGTTCAGTGTGGAAGTCATAGGTAATAATTTCAGTTCTTGTGAATGATGCTCTCACCTGCGCCTGGGAGGTAGGGAGAGGAGGCAGCGGGATGCCCAGCCAGTGAGGGAAGGAGAGGGCAGCCCTTCCTCAGTCAGGAGGGTGGGGACCCCCGCATAGAGTGCTGTTGAGGGGTCAGGTGAAAGGGGTCCCTCAGATTTAGGGACTGTAGGTGCTGGGTGGTGGGCAGTGAAAGATTGCGGGGAGTTAAAACATGGGAGTTGAGGAAGGGGAGACCACCTGTGTAGATGTGGCTTCAGGAAGTTTTGCTGTGGGAGGAGGGGGGCAAGGAAAGGGCTCTGTAGTTGGTGGGTGATGTGGGGAACCGTGGAGTGGTCTGTTTTTAAATAGGGAGCTCCTAAACCCGGGTGTTTATTTGGGTGCATCCAGAACTCGGACTGTGTGAATGAATCCCCTGGGATCTTATTAGCTGCAGATCCTAATTCAGTCTGCGGCCAAGTGAGTGAGCTTTCCTAACAAGCTCCCAGGTGCCTCTGGCGTTGCTGGTCCCTGGACCACACACGGAGAAGCAAGCACAATTGATGTTGTTAGAAACTAGCTGGTAGAGGGAATTGATGCAGTAACAGAAGGCTAAACGCCTTAAGAAAAGCTGGGGGGGGGGGGCGGCGGTTCTTATCTGTCTCATCACTGGTGCCAGCTGTTTGTATTGGCCTGTCATTTCAGCTGGTCTCATGGCTTCAAAGTTTGTCCTAATGGGTATGCTACTCCCTCCAGCCGAGCAAGTTAGCTGTGACATGGGATGTGTGATAGACCTATTTTCATTAACTCTTTTTTTTTAAACGTTTTGATTGGTGTATAATTGCTTTACAATGGTGTGTTAGTTTCTGCTTTATAACAAAGTGAATCAGCTATACATATACATATATCCTCATGTCTCCTCCCTCTCGTTAACTCTTGTGAGGTTAAACAGCAGTTTTAATTAGCATAGAATTTAATTTGTTTTATGTCAGAAAAATGGGTTGAACTAATTAGCTTTTAGCAAACAATACCTTACTGTCATTTCAGCAACTCTCCTATACATAACAGGCTGCATAAAGTGCCTGCTAAATGAGCTCAGAATTTTAAGGTTTGGAAGAGACAAAATGAGATCAAGAAAGATGGCTTTGATTGGGAGCGGGAGGGATTAAATTTCAAACAAAACAAAAGATTGTTTTTTCATCCAAGACGTGTAACGAGGGCTTCCCTGGTGGCGCAGTGGTTGAGTCCGCCTGCCGGTGCAGGGGACACGGGTTCGTGCCCCGGACAGGGAGGATCCCACATGCCGCGGAGCGGCTGGGCCCGTGAGCATTGGCCACTGAGCCTGCGCGTCCGGAGCCTGTGCTCCGCAACGGGAGAGGCCACAACGGTGAGAGGCCTGTGTACCGCAAAAGAAAAAAAAAAGACATGTAACGAAGCCGCATTACAAGTGGGTGCAGGCTAACGTAGGTGTTCCCTGATAAATGGAATATAAGTAGCTCTGAAGCTTTTTACATACTGGCCTGTTATAAACTTTGGGGTGTTCTTGGGGAGAGAGTTTGAGGGTAACTGGGGCATCTGGCAGGAGAGGCTGAGAGGAGGAGCCAGGCACTTGGTGAATAATGGTGATTGGACAGGCAGGTTTCTCTCACTGCCACCCCCTTGTCTTTCCTGCGTATTATTCCTGTGGCTGAGCTGGCTGAGATTCCGGGGCAAGGAAGCAGGGACCTCCGAAGGCTCCAGCTCCAGGTGCACCTGTGCTGCTGCTCCTGCCCTCCTGTGCCCTCATCCTACCTCAGAGACACCAGGGGAGAAAGACCAGGGCCACAACCCATGCCTGCAGTTAAGCTCTTTGTCCTGAATGCTTGGGTGAAATAAACTTTACGGTTGCTTTAGATTGAGAGTCTGTTTTTAGTGTTATTGCGGAGGTCAGTAATTTGAGCCATGCTAAGGTAATGAATGGTCAGAAAAGTCAAAGAGCAGAGGTTCGTGACAAGAACCATGGGTCTTACAGAAGCTTTTTTTTTGTAAATAACTTACTCCTTTATGGAAACTAACTTTAGAAATAATTATTTTGAGTTCTTAGGCAAATTGACCAAGGTCATTTTTTTAATGATTGTTAGGCCTAAAGCTCTTCTCTCTTTTCATAAAGAGAAAAACATGTTTAAGTCAGCTATAAGACCTAACTTAGGTGCATTATTGAAGAGATAAAAGAGAATTTGAATAGACCTGAACACAGAATTTGAATGCAGTTCTTCTGTATGCACATGCTGGGATATTTTTAAATTGTCATCTAATTTGGACAAATAAATATTTGAGAAGAATCGGTTCTATAAAAGAAAGATGAGGGGAAAGTGTTCTATTAGATATAAACAGGAAAGTTCTATAAAGCATAGGTAGGTAGAACAAAGTAGTCTAGATAATGATCTATAAATTTATGGGAATTTACTTCTTGATTAGTGTAGCATTTTATTTTTTTATTATTATTATTTTTAATTTATTTATTTTGTTTATTTTTGGCTGTGTTGGGTCTTCGTTGCTGCGCACAGGCTTTCTCTAGTTGCGGCGAGCAGGGGCTACTCTTTGTTGAGGTGCACGGACTTCTCATTGCGGTGGCTTCTCTTGTAGAGCACGGGCTCTAGGTCCGTGGGCTTAAGTAGTTGCAGCATGTGGGCTCAGTAGCTCTGACGCATGGGCTTAGTTGCTCTGCGGCATGTGAGAGCTTCCCGGACCAGGGCCCGAACCCGTGTCCCCTGCATTGGTAGGCGGATTCTCAACCACTGCACCACCACCAGGGAAGCCCCTAGTGTAGCATTTTAAATCAGTTGGGAATGGGTGGTTTGTAATGTAACAGATGTTGGATCAACTGGCAGTCTTTTGGAAAAAATTAAGTGGACAACTCTACATTCCACAACACATAGAGATTCTGGCTGGATTAAAGACTTAAATGTAAAAATTAAAACATGGAAATATTAGAAAAATATTGTGAGAAATATTTTTTAACCTTTGAGGTGGGGTGTTTGGGGAAAGGGTTTCTTAGCATGACACTAAGGTCATAAGCCATAAAAAGATTATCTGTTTGAATACTCAGAACATACCTACAGCAAAAGATACCTGATAGAGGAATTTTGTTTTTTTGACCTCGCCAACATGACATTTAGGATCTTAGCTCCCTGACCAGGGATCAAACCTGCACCCCCTGCAGTGGAATCAGGGCATCTTAACCACTGGACCACCAGGGAAGTCCTGATGATAGGGAACTTTGAACTGTAGTTCAAAGACAAGCAAGTTGGAGAAAATATTAGATATGCGTATATATATATATGTATATATAAAAGATAAGAGGTTAATATCTTTAGTATAAAAGGACATTTCCAAACTAAATCGTTCAGCAAGTTTATTTTTAGAAATTTATTCATGGAGGAAAAAAGTAAGAGAATCCTTGTTACAACATTCGTTATAAAAACAAAATAGTAAAAACAGGGCTTCCCTGGTGGCGCAGTGGTTGAGAGTCCGCCTGCCGATGCAGGGGACGCGGTTTCGTGCCCCGGCCCGGGAAGATCCCACGTGCCGCGGAGCGGATGGGCCCGTGAGCCATGGCTGCTGAGCCTGCGCGTCCGGAGCCTGTGCTCCGCAACAGGAGAGGCCACAACAGTGAGAGAGGCCCGCGTACCGCAAAAAAAAAAAAAAAAAAAAAGAAACCTTCACCTAGAATTTTTGGTAAGAAAGCAAAAAATTGTCGGTAGTTACTAGAATATAAGTTCCATGAGGGCAGAGATCTTTTTTTTTTAATACACGTAGGTAGTTTTTATTTAAATATAAATGGCATTATACTTTATGTACTTTTTTGTTTTTTTTGGCTGTACGCGGGCCTCTCACTGTTGTGGCCTCTCCCGTTGCGGAGCACAGGCTCCGGACGCGCAGGCTCAGCGGCCATGGCTCACGGGCCCAGCCGCTCCGCGGCACGTGGGATCTTCCCGGACTGAGGCACGAACCCGTGTCCCCTGCATCGGCAGGCGGACTCTCAACCACTGCGCCACCAGGGAAGCCCTACTTTATGTACTTTTATGTACCTTAACGTATTTTGAGTATATTTCCAGAGGGCAAAAAGATCTTTATCTTTTTTATTCCCTAATATCTCCTCAAACAGTGCCTGGAATGTAGTACATCTCAAAAAATATTTGTGGAATGAACCAGTGGATGAATCTAAATGCCCATCAGTGGGAATTTATTAAATTAAGGTACATGCAGAATACTGCGAAGCTGTTAAAAAAATTTAAGGTAGCCCTATTTCATTGTCCTGAGGAGATGACCACAGTGCAACAGATAAAGTCTGGAAGAAATATACACCCCTGGGCATCCCTGTGAAACAGATGTTATTTCTTGGGGGTAGATGGGGACAAGGAACATGCTGTACAGTAAGATAATGTTTTATCTGTATTTTTTGTGGAAATATACCAAGATCATTATAATTAGGAAAAAGGTATTTTCATTTTGGAAGAAATGTTAAAGCAAATTATTTATATTTGAAAGTTTTAGAAGCTCTCTCAAAGTTAGCATGACTGAAATGAGAATATTACAGAAATTTCATAGTTTTAGTTTGTTTGCCTTTAGTTTTTTCATTGAGGTATAATTGACTAAGTTTGCCTTTGAAGTAAAAGAGTTTTATTGGTGCTGTAGTCTGCTCTTTTGTAGCTTTTTGGGGGGCAGGGTGGCACACCGCGCAGCTTGCAGGATCTTAGTTCCCCACCAGCGATTGAATCCTGAGCCACGGCAGTGAGAGTGTGAAGTCCTAACCACTGGACCGCCAGGGAAGTCCCTTGTAGCATCTTATATTCCTGTTTTCTTCTGTATCCTTTCACTGGTTTTTGTGTAAGAATGGATGCTGTGGATCCTGTTACTATTGACATAACAACTACAGTCTATTGGTTTTTAATAACAGCACTTTTCAGTAATGTTAGATAGTAACACTCTCCAGGAAATCTGCATGGGCCACAGAGACCGAGTGAAGTGTAGTTGGTCAGGTTCCCTATAGCTGTATCGACTTTAAGTCACGTGAAAGAAGAAAGAGACACAACGGGCACCTGTAATGAGCCTCCAGGACTCAGTGGGGACTGTCAGCTGAAATGGAGCCTCCTGGCTAATAGTGTAAATTGTAAGAGGTAGAATTCTACTTTAGGTGGACATTTGTGGGGGGAAAATCTTTTGTATAATGGGTTTTTCACAGTTAATTGGCAAGATTACATAGTTTGATTTAAAGACTCAAAAGCTCATTTCCTGGAGTGCAGGAGTGCCAGGTGTCTCGGAAGTGTACGTGCACTCTTCAGACCAGCAGAAGCTGCCGCAGAGCAGTTAGGGGCATACTTGGTAGGCAGGGGAGGCCGGCTTGTAATAATATTGGGGGTCAGGTGTTGGTCTGAGACTGAGATTTACAGGCTGTTTTCCCAGATAGTAGTTGCCAGGCACCGTCCTATGAGCCAGAGGTTGGCAAACTATGGCCTGCTGTCTCTTTGTGTGTGTTCCACGAGCTAAGAATGGTTTTCACCTTTTTAAATGGTTGAAAAATCAAAAGGAGACTATTTGTGGCATGGAAAGGTGAAACGAAATTCAAGTTGTGTCCGTAGACATTTTTATTGGAGGGCCCACGTCTGTTCTTCTGCATGTCATCTGTGGCTGATTTTGTGATGGCAGAATCCACACTGGAATCGAGAGCGTGTGCTGTCTGGGCCTCTGCAGAAAACCATTGCCACCCCTGCTCCGAGCTCTTGGCCAGCGTGGCATCCTCCGCCCCCTCACCAGCAGAGCAGCAGGCCTGAGGGTTCAGCAGTTTACCTGAGGTCACAGAGCTGGACCCAAACACACCTTTCTGATCCCAGGTCCTTTGGTTTTAACTGCTGTGCAACACGGCCTCCACAGAAAAAATGTTCTGTGTTTGGTTTCCTTTACAATTTTCTGTTGACAATTATGTGCTAACATATACTAAGCTAATGGGACATTCTATACACACGAAGAATAGATAGGTTTTCTAAGTTTTTCCACATTAAATTTCCTTTGGAATCTTAACTGTCATGCTTGAAATTTGAATGTCCATGTACTAGAAGTACTTGGCAAGGAGAATTCCTCTGTGGAAGTTGTGCTGATGAGGGTCTAAAAATAAGTTCTTTGAGGGTAAGGAGTAGGTTCTTTGGGTTTATTTTTAAATTCTCTTGTAGTTAACAGGATAGCGATGTGTGAAAGATATCGGGACTTAAGCACTATGGATCTAGTCATAAAAAAGGCATTTAGGGGCTTCCCTGGTGGCGCAGTGGTTGAGAGTCCTCCTGCTGATGCAGGGGACACGGGTTCGTGCCCCGGTCCGGGAAGATCCCACATGCCACGGAGCGGCTAGGCCCGTGAGCCATGGCCGCTGAGCCTGTGCGTCCGGAGCCTGTGCTCCGCAATGGGAGAAGCCACAACAGTGAGAGACCCGCGTACCGCAAAAAAAAAAAAAAAGCCTTTAGGTCTCATCAGTAGGCATTTCAGTAAAGATTTTAGTTAAATCTGAAAAGTGTCCATAGTATGTTTGCTCCAGTGGCCAGCAGCCCCCCCGCCTGGAGGCCTGGCTTTGAGGTGCTGCGGGGACGAGGGGTCCCAGCAGTCACCCGGCAGAGGACGCGCTCCTCACTGCCAGCCGGGCTGTGTGAGCACCAGGCTGCTTTCCCAGTGCACACGCTAGTGTATTGAAAAACAAATGTGAATGTCTCGTGAAGTAGAATGCAAAGTTTACATCAGTTTTCCCACATTACCGCTAAATACTTCAGTGCGTGTATTTTGGGAACACAGACATATTTTTATATAACCACAGTTCAGCTATTAAAATCAGTAAGTTTAACACTGATACTGATCTATTTTCTATTCCACGTTTCATCGATTGTCCCTATACTGATTTCACAGCTGTTCCTCCCGGTCCCGATCCAGTCAGTCGGGAAACACACGTTGTGTTGTATTTAGAAGTCGTGTCTGTTCTTTCATCTGGAACAGCCTGTCTTTGTTGTTCTTGCCCTTAACATTTTAAAGAGTGCAGGCCGGTTGTCTTGGAGAATGGCCCTCACTTTGGGTCTGTCTGGGCTTCCTCGTGGTTAGATTCAGGTTCTTTGGGGCAGAATACCACAGAAATGTTGTGTCCTGGGCCTTCTCTGGTGAGTGTTTCCGATGCTCTCCGTGCCACTTGGAGGGTCTGCCCCGAACGCCGTCTCCTGGTCCCTCGGCTCCCGGCTTCAGCCTCCCTCTCCCCACAGGGATGGAAGGTCTACACGAGCACCTGTTCTCAAGGCTGCATTGCACATCCTACTTGCCCTGGGAAAGTGCCTTGCAGTAATCAGTTACTGAGTTCCTCTCGGGTTTTGTTGGGGGAACACAAAGATTAGGAAGTCAGATCTTGATGAATTCCTATTCTTGATGAATTCATAGTTACTGTCCAGTTTTACAGCCCGTACCTAAAGCAGGGGAGCCGAGAGGTAGGTGAGGCTCTCTGGGTGGAGGTGGTGGGTTTGTGAGGCAGCCCCTCCCCGCTTCTCTGCCTCCCCCTCCACTCCCTCTGAGGCCCAGACTTGAACCTTCATGCAAAGTTTCCCAAATTCATGGCACCATTAGTGTCCCTAGGATTTTCACAGTGCCCCAGGCTAAAATAAATACCTAAAAGTTCCCTTTATTGAGTTTTTAGGTCCAATCAATTTAAGTATGTATGTCCTAAGAATTTAGTACCCATTTGAAAAAGTAATACCCCCAAATTGAGGGAAACTTTTTTTTTTTAATTAATTTTATTTATTTTTTTGGCTGCGTTGGGTCTTCGTTGCTGTGCTCAGGCTTTCTCTAGCTGTGGTGAGCCGAGCGGAGCTACTCTTCGTTGCTGTGCACAGGCTCTAGAGCGCGGCCTTCAGTAGTTGTGCACGGCCTTAGCTGCTCCACAGCATGTGGGATCTTCCGGGACCAGGGCTTGAACCCGTGTCCCCTGCAATGACAGACAGATTCTTAACCACTGCACCACCGGGGAAGTCCCTATTTTATTCTTAACTAAACCACTGTCGTTAACTAATGGACAGTATAGCTTCTCAAACTTCAGAATCTGACTGGACACGGCTGTCTTCCTTTGATTCTTGTGCAGTGCTTCTGGCTGTTTTATCGAAGCAACCACTGAAAACCCAGCTTTGTGAGGATGTGACGTCATCGGAAAGGATGCAGCGCCATCTGCTGTTGGAACTGTGAACCGTCTGGAGCTAGCCACTTCCACGGTGTCTGTCACCTGTGAAGTTTCTCTGTGCTTGTCACAACTTAAAATTATCTTAAAACCTGGGAGTTCGCTGCATCTTTCCACGCAGTTTTGGAGCTGGGGTTTTAATGGCTGCCTGAACTAGGCCCTGCAGCCTTTGGGGGTTGGGGGTTTCCAGGAGAAGGGGCTTGCCCACCGGAGATACCAGGGTGAGGGCGGAAGGTGGGATCTTTCCCTATGCAGGAATCAAAGTTAAGTCACTCTGGGGCTCTCTGTCCCCAGAGGGGAAGTTGGAGGACCCACAGGAAAACCAGTGTTGTCGACTAAAGGGGCCTTGCCGGCATTGATAATGTGCCTTTTTTTGAAAAATGAAATTTATCATCTAAGGAACTTATAAATGGACTTTTAGAAGGTAGCCTGTAATTTTTCTTGACAGGTGTGAGAAATGAACTGAAAACATAAATGATTTATCAAAATAACAAGTGACTGTCTTTGTTAGATGTCCTCTGATTTTGGCCATAGCCCTTTCTCCTGTTTTTGACACAATAAGTTGATAAGACAGTGGGCAAAGTCATGAGTACTTATAAAAAATATTAAAGAGGTTTTGCTGATTTTTTTTTTTTTTTTTTAGGGCCACATGTCTGTTGACCATAGGTCTTTGGGAACTGGATTATCACTTGCTCTATATATTTCGGTTCCTGTGTGATACTTTAGGACTTCTCTTTGCCAAGTAGTTACATAGTGCCAGAGTGAAGAGATAAGTGCTTACATAACTTAAAGGGAGTTTGTTACTATATTAAAGACACCAGTCAGTTTTTGGCCTATCTGTGTTCTCTTCTAGGGACCCCATCGGTAGTCCCTGTGGCAGGGGCAGCCATCCCCTCCTGTGCCACAGAGACACAGCTGACACTGGGCAGTGGAATTACAGTCAGTTTTGGACCGTGCACGAGTTAAGAGAGAGGGTGAAGGACAGAAAGTACACCTAGCAAAACAGAAGGGTCACCAAGAGCTGGCCAGACGGGGCTCTGGTTCCTGTTTTTCCTTGCTTGTTTCCAGTCCCACACCCCCTGGAGCCTGCTGTGCTTCCTGGCCTTGGGACCTGTCAGGTCTGTCTCCAGTTCCCGGTGGGAATTTTCTCTTCTTGGCAGACAGAAGAGCCTTGAGTTAAACTTTTTTTGGGGGGTTGAGGGTAGGGGGAGATGGAGTCGTTTAATTTTTCATATCTAGAATTAACCATTTCCCAAAAGATACAGTTCTTAATAATAAGTCAAATTTCTTTCTTCCTTTAAGGTTTTTCATTGGCAAATGGGACAGGTAATTGGACAATGTATTTATTTATCCAGTGAAAATATGTAAATGATTAAAAGTCAGAATATGCTGTCCATGTAACCTGGTTTTGTTGAATGTCTTCATGGTGTCATTGTTTTCCCGGGTACTTCCCTCAGAAGGTTCAACAGTACGTGACCTTTTTCCTCTTCTTTCTGAATTAACGTTATTTTGGGCTTTAAAAGAAAGATCAACTGTTGTCAGAATTAACATTCTTTTTTTTTTTTGGCGGTACACAGGCCTCTCACTGTCGTGGCCTCACCCGTTTTGGAGCGCAGGCTCAGCGGCCATGGCTCACGGGCCCAGCCGCTCCGTGGCATGTGGGATCTTCCCGGACCGGGGCACGAACCCGTGTCCCCTGCATCGGCAGGCAGACTCTCAACCACTGCGCCACCAGGGAAGCCCCAGAATTTACATTCTTGATCGTCCCATGCATCACCAAGTTTTTAATTACATTAGGTATAATTGGGAGGAGGAAATACCCTTCATGAAAGAAAAAACTGAATAAATATTTGGAAGCCCCTTTACGCCAGACTCTAGGCACCAAGAATAGGGTGAAGAGTCCGGTGGCTGTGGCCCTGCCCCGGGCTCTGCACGTGCGGATGCTCCTCCTCTCAGGTCTCTGCGATTCCATGTCCTCACTTAACTCCCTTCGGGTCAGGAGCTCACACTGTCCAGTTCTGTGGGAAGATCTGCTACCCACTCTTCCATCACGGCCAAGGAAATGACAGCTTTCGTCCAAGGGGTGCTTTCCTTACCCTGGACTTAAACACAGTGACCTAGTGTTTATTATTCCTACCGTGCGGTGTTATTTATGTCATTTACTTTTTTAAAAAATTAATTAATTAATTAATTTTTGGCTGCGTTGGGTCTTCACTGCTGTGCACGGGCTTTCTCTAGTTGCGGCGAGTGAGGGCTACTCTTCTTTGCGGTGTGCGGGCTTCTCATTGCGGTGGCTTCTCTTGTTGTGGAGCTCGGGCTTCCGTATTTGTGGCTCGTGGGGCTCTAGAGCACAGGCTCAGTAGTTGTGGCGCATGGGCTTAGTTGCTCCGCGGCATGTGGGATCTTCCCAGACCAGGGCTTGAACCCGTGTCCCCTGCATTGGCAGGCAGATTCTTAACCACTGCGCCACCAGGGAAGTCCTGTCATTTACTTTTTTTTTTTTAATTTTTTTAATTTAATTTAATTTATTTTTTTATACAGCAGGCTCTTATTAGTCATCAATTTTATACACATCAGTGTATACATGTCAATCCCAATCACCAGCACACCACCATCCCCACCCCACCTGCGGCTCTCCTCCCTTGGTGTCTATACGTTTGTTCTCTACATCTGTGTCTCAACTTCTGCCCTGCAAACTGGTTCATCTGTACCATTTTTCTAGGTTCCACATACATGCGTTAATATACGATATTTGTTTTTCTCTTTCTGACTTACTTCACTCTGTATGACAGTCTCTAGATCCATCCATGTCTCAAGAAATGACTCAATTTCGTTCCTTTTTATGGCTGAGTAATATTCCATTGTATATACATACCATGACTTCTTTATCCATTCGTCTGTTGATGGGAATTTAGGTTGCTTCCATGACCTGGCTATTGTAAATAGTGCTGCAGTGAACATTGCAGTGCCTGTGTCTTTTTGAATTATGGTTTTCTCTGGGTATATGCCCAGTAGTGGGATTGCTGGGTCATACGGTAATTCTATTTTTAGTTTTTTAAGGAACCTCCTTACTGTTCTCCATAGTGGCTGTATCAATTTACATGCCCATCAACAGTGCAAGAGGGTTCCCTTTTCTCCACACCCTCTTCAGCATTTGTTGTTTGTAGATTTTCTGATGATGCCTATTCTAACTGGTGTGAGGTGATACCTCATTGTAGTTTTGATTTTCATTTCTCTAATAATTAGTGATGTTGAGCAGCTTTTCATGTGCTTCTTGGCCATCTGTATGTCTTCTTTGGAGGAATGTCTATTTATGTATTCTGCCCATTTTTGGATTGGGTTGTTTGTTTCTTTAATATTGAGCTGCATGAGCTGTTTATATATTTTGGAGATTAATCTTTTGTCCGTTGATTTGTATGCAAATATTTTCTCCCATTCTGAGGGTTGTGTTTTCATCTTGTTTATGGTTTCCTTTGCTGTGCAAAAGCTTTTAAGTCTCATTAGGTCCCATTTGTTTATTTTTGTTTTTATTCCCATTACTCCAGGAGGCGGATCAAAAAAGATCCTGCTGTGATTTATGTCAAAGAGTGTTCTTCCTATGTTTTCCTCTAAGGGTTTTATAGTGCTCAGTCTTACATTTAGGTCTCTAATCCATTTTGAGTTTATTTTTGTGTATGGTGTTAGGGAGTGTTCTAATTCCATTCTTTTACATGTAGCTGTCCAGTTTTCCCAGCACCACTTATTGAAGGGACTGTCTTTTCTCCATTGTATATCCTTGCCTCCTTTGTCATAGATTAGTTGACCATAGGTGTGTGGGTTTATCTCTGGGCTTTCTATCTTGTTCATTGATCTATGTTTCTGTTTTTGTGCCAGGGCTATATTATCTTGATTACTGTAGCTTTGTAGTAAAGTCTGAAGTCAGGGAGTCTGATTCCTCCAGCTCCGTTTTTTTCCCTCAAGACTGCTTTGGCTATTCGGGGTCTTTTGTGTCTCCATACAAATTTTAAGATTATTTGTTCTAGTTCTGTAAAAAATGCCATTGGTAGTTTGATAGGGATTGCATTGAATCTGTAGATTGCTTTGGGTAGTATAGTCATTTTCACACTATTGATTCTTCCAATCCAAGAACATGGTATATCTCTCCATCTGTTGGTATCATCTTTAATTTCTTTCATCAGTGTCTTATAGTTTTCTGCATACAGGTCTTTTGTCTCCCTAGGTAGGTTTATTCCTAGGTATTTTATTCTTTTTGTTGCAATGGTAAATGGGAGTGTTTCCTTAATTTCTCTTTCAGATTTTTCATCATTAGTGTACAGGAATGGAAGAGATTTCTGTGCATTAATTTTGTATCCTGCAACTTTACCAAATTCCTTGCTTAGCTCTAGTAGTTTTCTGGTGGCATTTTTAGGATTCTCTATGTATAGTATCATGTCATTTGCAAACAGTGACAGTTTTACTTCTTCTTTTCCAATCTGTATTCCTTTTATTTCTTTTTCTTCTCTGATTGCCGTGGCTAGGACTTCCAAAACTACGTTGAATAATAGTGGCGAGAGTGGACATCCTTGTCTTGTTCCTGATCAGAGGAAATGCTTTCAGTTTTTCACCATTGAGAATGATGTTTGCTGTGGGTTTGTCGTATATGGCCTTTATTATGTTGAGGTAGGTTCCCTCTGTGCCCACTTTCTGGAGAGTTTTTATCATAAATGGGTGTTGAATTTTGTCAAAAGCTTTTTCTGCATCTATTGAGATGATCATATGGTTTTTATTCTTCAGTTTGTTAATATGCTGTATCACATCGATTGATTTGTGTATATTGAAGAATCCTTGCATCCCTGGGATAAATCCCACTTGATCATGGTGTATGATCCTTTAATGTGTTGTTGGATTCTGTTTGCTAATGTTTTGTTGAGGATTTTTGCATCTATATTCATCAGTGATATTGGTCTGTAATTTTCTTTTTTTGTAGTATCTTTGTCTGGTTTTGGTATCAGGGTGATGGTGGCCTCGTAGAATGAGTTTGGGAGTTTTCCTTCCTCTGCAGTTTTTTGGAAGAGTTTGAGAAGGATGGGTGTTAGCTCTTCTCTAAATGTTTGATAGCATTCACCTGTGAAGCCATCTGGTCCTGGACTTCTGTTTGTTGGAAGATTTTTAATCACAGTTTCAATTTCATTACTTGTGATTGGCCTGTTCATATTTTCTGTTTCTTCCTGGTTCAGTCTTGGAAGGTTATACCTTTGTAAGAATTTGTCCATTTCTTCCAGGTTGTCCATTTTATTGGCATAGAGTTGCTTGTAGTAGTCTCTTAGGATGCTTTGTATTTCTGCGGTGTCTGTTGTAACTTCTCCTTTTTCGTTTCTAATTTTATTGATTTGAGTCCTCTCCCTCTTTTTCTTGATGAGTCTGGCTAATGGTTTATCAATTTTGTTTATCTTCTCAAAGAACCAGCTTTTAGTTTTATTGATCTTTGCTATTGTTTTCTTTGTTTCTGTTTCATTTATTTCTGCTCTGATCTTTATGATTTCTTTCCTTCTGCTAACTTTGGGTTTTGTTTGTTCTTTCTCTAGTTCCTTTAGGTGTAACCTTAGATTGTTTATTTGAGTTTTTTCTTATTTCTTGAGGTAGGCTTGTATAGCTATAAACTTCCCTCTTAGAACTGCTTTTGCTGCATCCCATAGGTCTTGGGTCGTCATGTTTTCATTGTCATTTGTCTCTAGGTATTTTTTGATTTCCTCTTTGATTTCTTCAGTGATCTCTTGGTTATTTAGTAATGTATTGTTTAGCCTCCATGTGTTTGTGTTTTTTACATTTTTTTCCCTGTAATTCATTTCTAATCCCATAGCGTTGTGGTCAGAAAAGATGCTTGATATGATTTCAATTTTCTTAAATTTACTGAGACTTGATTTGTGACCCAAGATGTGATCTATCCTGCAGAAGAATGTTCCATGCACACTTGAGAAGAACGTGTAATCTGCTGTTTTTGGATGGAATGTCCTTTAAATATCAAATAAATCTTTCTGGTCTATTGTATCATATAAAGCTTGTGTTTCCTTATTAATTTTGTTTGGATGACCTGTCCATTGGTGTAAGTGAGGTGTTAAAGTCCCCCACTATTATTGTGTTACTGTTGATTTCCTATTTCATAGCTGTTAGCAGTTGCCTTATGTATTGAGGTGCTCCTATGTTGGGTGCATATATATATATATGTTTTTTTTGTGTGTGTGTGTGTGTGTGTGGTACACGGGCCTCTCCCATTGCGGAGCACAGGCTCCGGACGCGCAGGCTCAGTGGCCATGGCTCACGGGCCCAGCCGCTCCGCGGCATGTGGGATCCTCCCTGACCGGGGCACAAACCCGTGTCCCCTGCATCAGCAGGCGGACTCTCAACCACTGCGCCACCAGGGAAGCCCCTGGGTGCATATATATTTATAATTGTTATATCTTCTTGGATTGATCTCTTGATCATTATGTAGTGTTCTTCCTTGTCTCTTGTAACATTCTTTATTTTAAAGTCTATTTTATCTGATATGAGTACTGCTACTCCAGCTTTCTTTTGATTTCCATTTGCATGGAATATCTTTTTCCGTCCCCTCACTTTTCAGTCTGTATGTGTCCCTAGTTCTGTCGTGGTTCTCTTTTAGACAGCATATATCTGGGTCTTGTTTTTGTATCCATTCAGCAAGCCTGTGTCTTTTGGTTGGAGCATTTAATCCATTCACATTTAAGGTAATTATCGATATGTATGTTCGTATTACCATTTTCTTAATTTTGGGGGGTTTGTTTTTGTAGGTCCTTTTCTTCTCTTGTGTTTCCCACTTAGAGAAGTTCCTTTAGCATTTGTTGTAGAGCTGGTTTGGTGGTACTGAATTCTCTTAGCTTTTGCTTGTCTATAAAGCTTTTGATTTCTCCATGAATCTGAATGAGATCCTTGCTGGGTAGAGTAATCTTGGTTGTAGGTTCTTCCCTTTCATCACTTTAAATATATCATGCCACTACCTTCTGGCTTGTAGAGTTTCTGCTGAGAAATCAGCTGTTAACTTATGGGGGTTCCTTTGTATGTTATTTGTCATTTTTCCCTTGCTGCTTTCAATAATTTTTATTTGTTTTTAATTTTTGCCAATTTGATTACTATGTGTCTTGTGTGTTTCTCCTTGGGTTTGTCCTGTATGGGACTTGCTGTGCTTCCTGGACTTGGGTGGCTGTTTCCTTTCCCATGTTGGAAGTTTTCGACTATAATCTCTTCAAATATTTTCTCTGGTCCTTTCTCTCCCTGTTCTCCTTCTGGGACCACTATAATGCAAATGTTGTTGCGTTTAATGTTGTCCCAGAGGTCTCTTAGGCTGTCTTCATTTCTTTTCATTCTTTTTTCTTTATTCTGTTCTGCAGCAGTGATTCCACCATTCTGTCTTCCAGGTCACTTATCCATTCTTCTGCCTCAGTTATTCTGCTATTGATTCCTCTAGTGTAGTTTTCGTTTCAGTTATTGTATTGTTCATCTCTGTTTGTTTGTTCTTTAATTCTTCTAGGTCTTTGTTAAAGATTTCTTGCATCTTCTCGACCTTTGCCTCCATTCTTTTTCCGAGGTCCTGGATCATGTTCACTCTCATTATTCTGAATTCTTTTTCTGGAAGATTGCCTATCTCCACTTCATGTAGTTGTTTTTCTGGGGTTTTATCTTGTTCCTTCATCTGGTACATAGCCCTCTGCCTTTTCATCTTGTCTATCTTTCTGTGAATGTGGTTTTCGTTCCACAGGCTGCAGGATTGTAGTTGTTCTTCTTTCTGCTGTCTGCCCTCTGGTGGATGAGGCTATCTAAGAGGCTTGTGTAAGTTTCCTGATGGGAGGGACTGGTAGTGGCTAGAGCTGAAGGTTGCTTTGGTGGGCAGAGCTCAGTAAAACTTTAATCCACTTGACTGTTTATGGGTGGGGCTGGGTTCCCTCCCTGTTGGTTGTTTGGCCTGAGGCGAACCAACACTGGAGCCTACCAGGCTCTTTGGTGGGGCTAATAACAGACTCTGGGAGGGCTCACGCCAAGGAGTACTTCCCAGAACTTCTGCTGCCAGTGTCCTTGTCCCCACAGTGAGCCACAGCCATCCCCCGCCTCTGCAGGAGACCCTCCAACACTAGCAGGTAGGTCTGGTTCAGTCTCCTCTGGGGTCACTGCTCCTTCCCCTGGGTCCCCATGCGCACACTACTTTGTGTGTGCCCTCCAAGAGTGGAGTCTCTGTTTCCCCCAGTCCTGTCGAAGTCCTGCAGTCAGTTCCCACTAGGCTTCAAAGTCTGATTCTCTAGGAATTCCTCCTCCCGTTGCCGGACCCCCAGGTTGGGAAGCCTGACGTGGGGCTCAGAACCTTCACTCCAGTGGGTGGACATCTGTGGTATAAGTGTTCTCCAGTCTGTGAGTCACCCACCCAGCGGTTATGGGATTTGATTTTTACTGTGATTGCGCCCCTCCTACCGTCTCACTGTGGCTTCTCCTTTGTCTTTGGATGTGGGGTATCTTTTTTGGTGAGTTCCAGTGTCTTCCTGTCAATGATTGTCCAGCAGCTAGTGGTGATTCTGGTGTTCTCGCGAGAGGGAGTGAGAGCACGTCCTTCTGCTCTGCCATCTTGGTTCCTCTCTCCCATTTACTTTTTAATCATTGCTAATTAATGAACAACTTGGATGGAACTTTGGTTATAATAACCAAAGCTTGGTTATAAGCTTATAAGCTTGGTTTTCTTGTATTCAGTAAGCTGATTCTTTGATCAAGGAATTTTATCTTGAGCATTCACTTGCTTAAAGCTTAACTAGGAAGGAAAGTCTGGGACCAAAATGATACATATAGATCCTCCTTCAAACAGATTTTTGTTTATTTATTTTTCTTTTTGGCTGCATTGGGTCTTCGTTGCTGCGTGTGGGCTTTTTCTAGTTGTGTTGAGTGGGGGCCATTCATTGCTGTGGTGCGGTGGCTTCTCTTGTTGTGCAGCACGGGCTCTAGGTGCACGGGCTTCAGTAGTTGTGGCACGTGGGCTCAGTAGTTGTGGCTCACAGGCTCTAGAGCACAGGCTCAGTAGTTGTGGCGCACGGGCTTAGTTGCTCCATGGCATGTGGGATCTTCCCAGACCAGGGATCGAACCCGTGTCCCCTGCATTGGCAGGCGGATTCCTAGCCACTGCACCACCAGGGAAGTCCTCCAAACAGATTTTTGATGCCCGTTTCTTTGTTGTGTTTCTGCTTCTTTACTGTGGTCCCCCTTCTCACCCCTTTTTTGATGACTGGGCTTTTTTGTACCAAAAAGGTTTCCTTTAAGAGAGGGATAGCAATTGGAGTAAAAATCCAGGAATGGAGAAAACAAAGTTAATTTGGCAACTCCTGTCACATCCAGAGAGAGATAAGACGTGGCTGCGTTTATCAGTGTTTAGTTTAAGCAGGTGAGGAACTTGAGTGGCAAGGACAAGTCAGTGTGTGGAGCCCCTGCTTCAGTGCCTGGCACGAGACAGGCGTGATGGGTGCATGAGTGAAGGCTCACAGACGGGAGCCCAGGTATCAAGACCATTTACTGTCAAATGTTTTATAAACAATTTAAAACGTTCATCCTATTTTAGTGCTGTTGTATAGCATGGCTATGTGTTTTCAAACTGGAAGTACTGGCATACTTGGGGATACTGCCGGTTCGGTTCTGCTACCACAGTTAAGCGAGTATTGCAATAAAACAAATCACATGACTTTTTTGGTGGTTTCCCAGTGCGTATAAAAGTTGTGTTTACACTATATTGTAGTCTGCTAAGTGTGCAATAGCATTATGTCTAAAAAATCATACAGACCTTAAATTGAAGGTACCTTATTGCTAAAGAGTGCTAATCATTGTTGGATCCTTCAGTGAGTTATAATAGTAACATTAGGTAGTAACACCGTAACAAATATAATAATAATTAACAAGTTTGAAATATTTCAGGAATTACCAGAATGGGACGTAGAGACACAAAGTGAGTAAATGCTGTTGGAAAAACGGCGCTGATGGACTTGCTCAACACGGGGCTGTCACAACTCTTCAGTTTGTAAAAAACGCAGTATCTCTGAAGTGCAGTAAAACAAAGTATGCCTGTAAATATTCCTGCTTGGCTTTAGTCTGGCCTAAACTGGTGTATGGCACAGGAACAGGTTCACGAAATGCTTTTCTAACAGAGACCACATAATAAACACAGACCTCAGCTGAGCTTCACAGTGAAGAGCACTGCCGGATTCCGAATGGTCTGAAGACACAGAGTGTCTGTGGTTCTTGCTTCTTTCCCGTTCCCATCATAAATCACAGACGCTTTAGAGTATGAGTGACAGAGACACTTCAATTCAGAGTGCCTTCTGTTTTGCAGTTTTTACAGGAAATACAATGCTCATGTCTTCAGCTGGTAAGTTTTGGAAGCATGTCCTTTTTCTTGACTGGGGGGAAATATATTACTTTTTAAAAGTTGTCTCTAACTCTTCAAGGCAAGAATACATCAATGTTTCTCGGATTTCTCTGTAAGGGACTGGTGGTCAGGATCTTGGTCCACATCTGGCAGAGAGCCCCAAGTTCACCCGCAGCATTTGTGTACGTGTATTAGGCCATCCTCAGACTCGATGAATCAGAATCCTGGGGGAGGGTGCCTGGAAGTATGCTGGGTAAGGTACAAGGGCTTTAGACTAGGCCAGGCTCAAAAAGTTGGATTTTCTTGTGTAGGAGGAGCACGTGAAGACTGGAGCCAGATGTCAAGAGCTGCCCTTCAGAAAGATAAATCGGGCAGTGAGTGGTGTATAGGGTGGCTGGAGAGGGAAAGAGGTGACTGGGGAAGCAAGTTAATAGCAGGGTAGGCAAAGGCCCGGACAGTGGGCGTGGAGTCCAGGGGGCGAGACGGGGGGATGGGTAGGATTGAGTGGCAGCTTGGGGGGAGGGGGTTTTCTGTGCCGGAAGTGGGCGGTGAATCCACCGTCAGTGGGTTTGGAAAGGAAAGCCTGTTACTGTGATAGGGGATTGAGCCCTTAGAGCACTGCGCTGCCAGGATTCTAGGGATCGGGCTGCCGTCAGGAAAGGGCGTAGCAAGGAGATGGGGGGCAGCAAAAGAATGGTGTCCCCTCACCCGGCGTTGGAGGAGGAGGAGGGGATTGGCACGTCAGGTGTTGCTCATCCAGTCAGGTAAGGGGACTCAGGGTCTGTTGCTGCCATCCCCCAGGTGGGAGGCAGAGGGTGTGTAACTGGAGGCTAAGGGTTCGGGCTTGGAAGATAAGACAGGTGGGAATTTGTGGGTCCTCTCGCAGAGACTGTTGGTGAAGCCCTATACTGAGGAGGTCACGGACTTATTTGCAAGCACTTAGGGAATGGATGCTTGGTGCTGGCATAGGTACGATATACAGGTAGCTTTAGTAGAGTTATTTGGTTGCAAGAAACCAACCAACTGAAGCTCTAGATTAAGAAAAAACAAGAAGATGTAGAGACGTGGTTGGACCTAGAGACTGTCATGCAGAGTGAAGTAAGTCCGAAAGAGAAAAACAAATACCGTATATTAACGCATATATGTGGAATCTAGAAAAATGGTGCAGACGAACCGGTTTGCAAGGCAGAAATAGAGACACAGATGTAGAGAACAAACATATGGATACCGAGGGGGGAAAGCGGGGTGGTGGTGGTGGTGGGATGAATTGGGAGATTGGGATTGACATGTATACACCAATATGTATAAAATGGATAACTAATAAGAACCTGCTGTATAAAAAAATAAAATTCAAATATTAAAAAAAAAGAAAAAACAAGAATTAATGATAAGACTGGAATGCAGAGGCCCTGGGGAGGGATGGGAACAGTGGGGAGTGTGCCCCTCTTGGGCATCTGTGCTGCTCTTCTTTCTGCTGCTCCGTCTACGCTGTGGAGGGTGGCCTGCCACAGCTCTCCAGTTCATGTCCCACTTCCAGACCCAGAGAGCCCCCTGCACTCTCAGTCTCAGTTTCCACATTATTGGGGGATACAGTTTGTTTGGTCTGACTTGAGCTGGGTACCTGTCCTTGGTGTGGTCAGCTCTGACTGGGGTGAGTGGGAGCCAGGGGACCATCCCAAGACCAGGGTTTGGAGGAGGACCAATGGGGGCAGCTCTTAGAAGAGGTGGTCTGTGAGGTGACAGACCCCTCCGCTCCAAAGCAAAGTGTCCAAAGCAGCAATGAAGGCAAGGCACAATCCCTGCTTACAGCCTAGTAGGATGGGAACATGGCAGTGGGTCAGAGAACAGGAGGGAGGCTGGTTAGTTGGGGAGAGGGCCAGTCAGGAAGGTTTAATAAAGCTCTGTCTCTAAGGTTGAGTGCTGTTTCCTGGCAGAGGGGAAGAGAGGCCAAAGGACATTCTGAGCAAAGGGACAAATTTAGTTTCTGTATCTGATTTTCTTTCTTTTTAAAAAATGTACACCGACTTATTATTTTAAAATGACAGTAAGTTTAGTGCCCACTAAGCCCCTGGGCTTGAGTCCCTTCACTGGGTGTAATGCTAACTGTGCCTCTTGCTCTTTGTTCAACTTTGAGTTAGTTACGACCTTTCTCTGCCTGAGCTATCTTTTCTGTAATTTTACAGAATTGAAATGACAAGGAATGATGATAACAGTATGTACTCGCTGGGTTATTGAGGAGTTAATCATATGATGTGTATAAAGCACTTAGCAGCATAGCATTCGGCATGTAGTGAGTACCTGATACAGTTTAGGGTTGGTTAGCAATAATTTGACCTATGTCTTTTTTCCAGCTACATGTTTAAAATCTAGTTTGGGGTCTCAGGCTCGATCAGTTTAGCTGTCCGTAACGTGGTGGGTACACTCCTAAGGCTTGCTCCTTAAGTTGCTGTGGGCCTTAGAAGAGCAGTAGGCACAGTGCTCAGAGTAGCGCCTGTTAACACACGTGAGTGCCATGTGGGTCAGACCTTCTGGGATGGTCACTGTATCGGAATATCATTACTGTATCAAAGAGTGCATTAACCACCGAATCTAAGGTCCAGAAAAGAAAGAGAAGGAAATCATGTCTCCTCTGGATCTCCTGAGTTCCAGATGTGATGTCTTCCTCGTTTCTTCCCCTTTTGGGGGAAAATATCCTTTAGTAGCTTCCTAGACTTTGTATGTCTTTATTCTGACCTTAGGATTGATAATTTTGAGTATACAGTTCTTGCTTGGAATTAGTTCAGGACATTCCTCTGTTTTCTCCCAGTTTCCAGTGTTGCTGTTGGGAATTCAGAGCTGTTGATTCTTGATCCTTTGTATGCCACCAATTTTTTCCATCTGGAAGGATCTTACTTTTAAGATCCTTTTTAGGATCTTAGTTTTGCTTCTGGAGTTCTGAAACATGTAGCTTGATTTTAGTGTCTCTTCAGTCATTGTGCTGGGCGCTTGGCACATCGTTTCAGTCTGGACATATAGGCAGCCCTGGGAGGAGACTGGCAGTGTCATGGTTGTGCCTCCTGTTTCTGTATTGGATTTACAGTGCTCTGAGCGTATTGCTGCTTCTATCCATTTTCCCATATTGATGTATCCCTGGCTGTATTTCCATACTTCTTTCCCCCAAAACATGCCAAATGTTTAGCAGTTACTACTGTGCTTGATAGTAAAGTAAGTTTTTTATTGCAAAATTTGAGCTATTCTCCTAGGCAAACCAAAGTTGGGGAAAAAGTTGGAGCTTTTTTTTTTTAAATTTAATTTTATATTTTTATACAGCAGGTTCTTATTAGTTATCCATTTTATACATATTAGTGTATACATGTCAATCCCAATCTCCCAATTCATCCCACCACCACCACCCCCGCCACTTTCCCCCGTGATGTCCGTACGTTTGTTCTCTACATCTGTGTCTCAACTTCTGCCCTGCAAACCGGTTCATCTGTACCATTTTTCTAGGTGCCACATATATGCGTTAATATACGATATTTGTTTTACTCTTTCTGACTTACTTCACTCTGTATGACAGTCTGTAGATCCATCCACGTCTCTGCAAATGACCCAATTTCGTTCCTTTTTATGTTTGAGTAATATTCCATTGTATATATGTACCATATCTTCTTTATCCATTCCTCTGTTCATGGACATTTAGGTTTCTTCCATGACCTGGCTATTGTAAATAGTGCTGCAATGAATATTGGGGTGCATGTGTCTTTTTTTCTTTTTAATAAATTTATTTATTTTATTTATTCATTTTTGGCTGTGTTGGGTCTTTGTTGCTGCGCGCGGGCTTTCTCTAGTTGCTGCGAGCAGGGGCTTCTCTTCATTGCAGTGTGCTGGCTTCTCATCGCAGTGGCTTCTCTCGTTGTGGAGCACGAGCTCTAGGGACGTGGGCTTCAGTAGTTGTGGCGCACGGGCTTAGTTGCTCTGCGGCATCTGGGGTCTTCCTGGACCAGGGATCGAACCCGTGTCCCCTGCGTTGGCAGGTGGATTCTCAACCACTGTGCCACCAGGGAAGCCCTGCATGTGTCTTTTTGAATTATGGTTTTCTCTGGGTATATGCCCAGTGTTGGGATTGCTAGGTCATGTAGTAATTTTGTTTTTACTTTTTTAAGGAACCTCCATACTGTTCTCCATAGTGGCTGTATCAATTTACATTCCCAGTTGGAACTCTTTGCAAGTCATGTCGCATAGTTAACCACCCTCCTGCAAAAAACAAGTAGTTTCCCTCATAACTTTTCCCCCAAAGATTTACTGTCTCATATGGAAACCACGGTGAAGTGTGTGTTTTTTTTTAAGCTTTTAATGAACACAAGAGAATACAGGATAATTTAAAAAACAATTGAGGGCTTCCCTGGTGGCGCAGTGGTTGAGGGTCCGCCTGCCGGTGTGGGGGACACGGGTCCATGACCCGGTCCGGGAGGATCCCACATGCCGCGGAGCGGCTGGGCCCGTGAGCCATGGCCGCTGAGCCTGTGCGTCTGTAGCCTGTGCTCCACAACGGGAGAGGCCACAACAGTGAGAGGCCCATGTACCGCAAAAAAAAAAAAAAAAAAAAGACTCCACCTGCCAATGTAGGGGACACGGGTTAGAGCCCTGGCTTGGGAAAGACCCCACATACCGCGGAGCAACTAAGCCCGTGCACCACAACTACTGAGCCTGCGCTCTAGAGCCTGCGAGGCACAGCTACTGAAGCCCATGTGCCTAGAGCCTGTGCTCTGCAACAAGAGAAGCCACTGCAATGGGAAGCCCATGCACCGCAACGAAGAGTAGCCCCTGCTCGCCGCAACTAGAGAAAGCCCACATGCAGCAATGAAGACCAAACACAGCCAAAAATAAACTAACTAATTAAAAAAAAAACTGAGCATGGTTAGAAACTTATTATTCAGCAGCTAGGGTTAGCCCAAAGTGCTTTAGGCAGGAACATCACAGGTGTCCCTGCGCCTCCCCTGCCCCTGGTGCACCTCCTGCAGAGCTGGTGCCCAACCTGTGGTGGTGGGAACTGCAACCCCAGTGTGTTCTTTCACTTTCACAGTGCATGAGAAGGAGGTGGTGCAGACATGAGGTTCTTGATGTGTCACTGTATGAAATCACTGTGTGGTATGATGCCGGGAATGTGGCTGGCAGTGTTCTACAGGCAAGTCCAACCTGTGTACAGAACATCCAACGTAGCACCTGAAGATACTCATTAAGGAACCTCTGGACACACGAGTGGAAGCCAGGCAGAGCCCCAGCCTCCTAGGAAATGGGGTTAATGGAACCTTTGTGGCTGTGGGGCAAAGACTGTGTGTACCGTGTGAGGCAGAACGTTAACTTTGGGGGAGTCCTTATATATTCTATCGCAGCATGTTGGGGGGGTTTTTGGGGTTTTTTTCAGTTTAGCAAACACCCACCTTTCTGCCAAAATAAAGTTGAAGGCTCATCCTCAAACTGAGGCAGCCTGCACATTTGTTTTCATCTTCACGTGAATCTGAATTTTGAGCAGAAGTTGGATGACTTGCTTTTCTCCCTCACTTCCGGCTTGCACCGGGTTTCAGAGGGGTATATTTCTTCTTTGGCCAGTAATTTTTTTTTTTTTTTTTTTTTTTGCGGTACGCGGGCCTCTCACTGTTGTGGCCTCTCCCGTTGCGGAGCACAGGCTCCGGACGCGCAGGCCCAGCGGCCACGGCTCACGGGCCCAGCCTCTCCGCGGCATGTGGGATCCTCCCGGACCGGGGCACGAACCCGCGTCCCCTGCACCGGCAGGCGGACTCTCAACCACTGCGCCACCAGGGAAGCCCTTGGCCAGTAATTTTTGAGAACAGTATTCTAGTGTCGTGAAGGTGAAGGCAGTTTACTGTTGAAGAAATTTGAAGGCTGTGGCGTGCTGAGGATTACAAAACCTGTGTGCAACTCAGCTGAAGATGAGCTTGACTTGACTTTCCCTACTGATGGCCCCACAGAAGAAGGGGTGTCCCGTCCGTAGGCATAGATACTGTTTACTTTGGTTTCTGTTGCTTTTCTCTGGTGCACAGTGAAAAATTATATGTGATACACAGAAAGTGATCTGTTGTTAAGAGATAAAGGAATCAATGGAAGCCAGACTTGAGGACGACCCAGCAGTTGGAGCTGTCAGGGACTAGACAGTAGCTGTGATTGCAGTGGAGTTAGAGAACAGTAACAGAACGCTGTCTGCGAAGTCCCCAGGTAGTTGAAAATTAAAGATGACATCATAAGGGAAACCTGAAAATTTTAATTTGAATGAAAGTGAAAACAAAACATATCAACATTTGTGGGGCATAGTGAAAGCAGTGCTTATAGGGAAATCTGTAGAATTAAATGCTTACTGCAGAAAACAGAAAAGGTCTCACCAATCTAAGCTTCTACCTTAAGAAACTAAAAGAAGAGCACATTGATTTCAAAACAAGCACAAGGAAGAAAATAATGACAGAGCAGAATTTTGTGAAACTGAAAGCAGAAATACAGTAGGAAAAATCAGTGAAACTGAAAATTGGTCCTTTGGAAAAATCATTGATACACCTCTAGCCAGCCTGAGAAAAATAACACTTAAAACACTGTTAGGGCTTCCCTGGTGGCGCAGTGGTTGAGAGTCCGCCTGCCGATGCAGGGGATACGGGTTCGTGCCCCGGTCTGGGAAGATCCCACATGCCGCGGAGCGGCTGGGCCCGTGAGCCATGGCCGCTGAGCCTGCGCGTCCGGAGCCTGTGCTCTGCAACGGGAGTGGCCACAACAGTGAGAGGCCCGCATACCGCAAAAAAAAAAAAAAAAAAAAAAACACTGTTAAAATGAATAAAAATTAATTAAATATGAAAAATTAAAAGTTAAATGTTAATTCATCTTTTTTTAAAAGTACACTCTTAAAAATCAAAATGCATTGATTGAGTCATTAAATCTTGAGGTTGTACCAAGTTTTCCAGCTACTAAAGCTTTTTCTTACTGTATTGGTCAGTGGAAAAGTCAAAATAATAGTTATAAAATAAGTTATTTTCTCTGACTTTATCTTCAAGTCATCCCATCTTTCATTTGATCACTGCAAGGGCATATTTTTAAATCTATATTTGCCTTTTGTTGGCCATAGTATTTCCCTTCCCCAGCTTTTAATTTTGAATAACTTTTGAAGCTACAGAAAGTTGAAAGAATAGGTCAGTGAACATTCTGTACCTTTCACCAAGTTTCGGTAATTTGTAACATTCTCTCTCTCTCTGCTTTTTTGGTGAACCATTTGATTGTTGTGTCATGATACTTTATTCTTTACAACTCCAGCCGGTCCCAAGAACAAAGATGTTCTTTTACATATCCACAGTAGCTTCATGATACCCCAAATCTTAACATTGATTCACTAATGCGTAATCCAAGTCCACATTTAGATTTCTTCAGTTTTCTTCAGAATGTCTTCATGCCCTTTATTCAAATTCAGGGTTTAATCAAGTTCATGAGTTGCACATTTTGTTATCTTGTCTCCTGAGGGTCACTACATCTTGAGCAGTCTTCCCACCTTTTTTTTTTTTTTTTAAGATGTTGGGGGTAGGAGTTTATTAATTAATTTATTTATTTTTGCCGTGTTGGGTCTTTGTTTCTGTGCGAGGCCTTTCTCTAGTTGTGGCAAGTGGGGGTCACTCTTCATCGCGGTGCACGGGCCTCTCACTATCGCGGCCTCTCTTGTTGCGGAGCACAGGCTCTAGACGCGCAGGCTCAGTAGTTGCGGCTCACGGACCCAATTGCTCCGCGGCATGTGGAATCCTCCCAGACCAGGGCTCGAACCTGTGTCCCCTGTATTAGCAGGCAAATTCTCAACCACTGCGCCACCAGGGAAGCCCTCTTCCCCCCTTTTTTCTGTCGTTAATGTTGACAGTTTTGAAGAGTTCAGGTCAATTAATTGTAATATCTCACATTCTGGATTTTTATAAATTATTTCCTCATGATTGGATACAGGCAAAATACTTTTGACAAAAATGCCCCATAGGTGACCTGTACTTCTCATTTTATCATATCATGAGATCCCTAATCTTGGTTTGTTCCATTATTGGTAATACTACATTTAATCACTTGATTAAGGTGATGACACCAGATTTCTTTTCTTTTCTTTCTATCTATCTATCTGTCTATCTATTTATTTATTTTTGGCTGTGTTGGGTCTTCATTGCTGCGCGCGGGCTTTCTCTAGTTGCAGCGAGCAGGGGCTACTCTTCGTTGCGGTGCGCGGGCTTCTCATTGCAGTGGCTTCTCTTGTTGCAGAGCATGGGCTCTAGGCGGGCGGGCTTCAGTAGTTGTGGCTCGCAGGCTCTAGAGTGCAGGCTCAGTAGTTGTGGCTCACGGGCTTAGTTGCTCTGCGGCATGTGGGACCTTTCCCGGACCAGGGATTGAACACGTGTCCCCTGCGTTGACAGGCGGATTCTTAACTACTGCGCCACCAGGGAAGTTCCCAGATTTCTTAATTGTAATAACTTATCCTTTTTACAGTGAAGAAATAATCTGTGAGTGATAGTTTTAGTCCTTGTGACTTCCTTGTAACTTCACCCACTTTCACCCACTGATTTCAGCACCCCCAGGTGGGTGGTCTTTGCCTGCATCTGCGGCTACTCCAGAGCCCTAAACCTGTCATTCCTTCTATATTTGTTTGTAGAAAAGCTTTTAAAGAAAAGCTTCACCTTTCTTGTTTCTTTCTGTTTTATTTATTATTCTAGTGTTATTGTGTACTTGTGTGTTCATTTTTTTTCCAGTAATATATATTCTGTTATAATTATTATTCCTGTTTTTTTTTTTTTCTTTTTGCGATATGCTGGCCTCTCACTGTTGTGGCCTCTCCCATTGCGGAGCGCAGGCTCAGCGGCCATGGCTCACGGGCCCAGCCGCTCCGCGGCATGTGGGATCTTCCCGGACCGGGGCACGAACCCGTGTCCCCTGCATCGGCATGCAGACTCTCAACCACGGTGCCACCAGGGAAGCCCTAATTATTATTCCTTTTTACCCTCAGATTTATTCCTCAATTTGGCTAGGGGACCTCCTTCACATTATCATTTCATATTCTGCCTCTTCAGGACAGGTTTGTACTAGAGAATTATTCAGAACTGAGAAGTTTACTTTGTCTCTTACAAGCCCCCAGTCCTTTATGCAAAACTCTTAGGACTGGATGTGTTCTAGAATTCAGCCTTTTTCAGGGTTTAGAAAGATGAAGTGGTGTGTATATCACACATGCACAGTACCCCCAGCAAGACTTATAATCAGACACCTTAAAGCTTGTGCTAAAATGTATGACTGTTCACACTGAACAGGATAAAGGCTAATTAATGCCCTTATGTCTGTTCTGGCCGGGTTTAGGATCTCAGAATTATAAATAAGTAGCAGGGCACATGTGTGGGGTTATGTGGATATAGAAGGAATCATTCCCAACAGGTGTACCTTTGCTTGATTTGAAATTTTAATGACCCCAGTAAAGGAATTCTCTAGGTATATCTCAAGAGGACTCAGTTTTTAGATTTTGAAAAATGTTGGAATAACAGTGCTCATACAAATGCTAGTATTTGATACTTAAAATCTCATGATACTAGCTTATGTGTGTACAAAGAAGTTCATCACAGAGAGATTTAATGTTGTTAAGCAACTGTGCTGAATCAAAACATAGGCTCAGTTGATCTTATCAGGAGCCTTAAAGTGCGTAATCTTTGACATATAATAATTCCATCTTTTAAAATCTTCTCTAAGGACATTAGCCTAATAAAATCCTGGGGACATGGCTTCCCTGGTGGCGCAGTGGTTAAGAATTCCCTTGCCAACTCAGGGGACATGTGTTCGATCCCCGGTCCGGGAAAGATCCCACATGCCGTGGAGCAATTTAGCCCGTGCACCACAACAGCAGAGCCCGCGTGCCATAACTACTGAAGACCGTGCGCCTAGCCAGGGTCGGGTCAGCTGCACACCTGCTTCAGCACTCTGCTCTCTGAACCTCGGGGTCCTGGCCTGTGTGTGCATTTCCAGGACTGTGCCCGTACCACACAGTTCTGTGTTCAACTAGCCCTTTCCTTTTAACCGAAGGACGTTGGTGTACAATATTACGTTAGTTTCAGGTGCAGTACGTAGTGGTGTGACGCTTGCGTACGTTATGAGATGATCCCCACGATAAGTCTAGTAACCCTCTGTCCCCATACAAAAGCTATCACGATGTTACTGACCATATTCCTTATGCTGTACATTACATGCCATGTCTTATTTTATAACTGGATGTCTGTAGAAAGTAGCCCTTCTCGACTTGTATTAGTTTAGTTTGTATTGGTACAGTCCCTCTCTCTTTTTTTCTCTCTGTACCTCATAGGATAATTTTTCATGCTTTCTCCACTAGACTGTAAGACCCATGTAGGTGGCTCACATACCTGGTTGTTGACATGTGTTTTCAACATTAGCATACTATCTCACATTATAGGCATGGAAATAGTTGTTGAGTGATGGATGTTCAAGGGATTTGACCCATACATCACTTAAAATTAAGCCAAGGTATTGGGTAGACTTCAAAGACTAGTGTTTGAGGTGCAGCCAGAGGCAGCCTGAAGGCAGTACTGGGCAGGGAAGGTGTGGTGTGCGGCTCTCTGGTCCCTCTGTGAGGGAGTGGTCTGGAAGCTTTGTGCTGCACGGGTTTGCATAGGCAGACCGTGTACAGAGGATAAGAGGGAGGGATGCAGGGCTCATGTCCTCCTTCCAGGAGGCTGCCCCCGGCCAAAGGAAGGTGGTCTGACAGCAGTGTCGGGGTGGGCGAGGCGTTGTTTACTTGGAGCATTAAAAGTGTGTGGTTTGCTCATAAAGATCATGATAGAGCTGTTGTTACTCTGTTAAATCTATGATTTGAATTTTATTTCACATATTTAAAATTTGACTAAAAATTGGTCTATAAACGGTTGTACCTTTTTCTTGAATTTTATGTTTGTATCTTCCTCCAACTTCTCTTTCTAACTGGGTCTCTTTCTAAGAACATTAAATAGAGAAAAATTCAGCATGTACTTATGCCACCCCTTACTTCGACTCTGTAGCAGCACGTCTCGTGGCTGGGCTTCAGAGTAACCGTGGAGCGTCCTCCCTGCCAGCCTGCTGCCTGAGAACCATCTTTTCTCCTGACTGTCTGGCCATGCGCTGCCCGCCCCCCCCACCCCCACCGTGGGCCCTGGAAACCCATCAGCCAGGCTCATCAGTCTAGTGTGCTCAGCCCTTAGGGGTCTAAAGGTGGGACTCACTTGCCACTGTACCGTTTGCCTTTAGTAGGTGTGGTAGCTTTGTAAAATGTAGCCTTTGGTTTTTTTTGTTTTTTTTTTGCGGTACGCGGGCCTCCCACTGCTGCGGCCTCTCCCGTTGCGGGGCACAGGCTCCGGACGCGCAGGCCCAGCGGCCATGGCTCACGGGCCCAGCCGCTCCGCGGTATGCGGGATCCTCCCGGACCGGGGCACGAACCCGTGTCCCCTGCATTGGCAGGCGGTCTCTCAACCACTGTGCCACCAGGGAAGCCCTAGCCTTTGGTTTTTTAAATCCCTGGTTTTCTGATTTTCTGTAAAAGTGGTACCCCTAGTTTAGGATCACATGAATGTGTGCTGCTGTCTAAGACAATGGTCTTGTTCTCTATGCTGGGTTCTGTGGGCTGGGCAGTCAGAAAAAGACCCCCACTTGGGTCTTATTTTTAGCCAGAAATGAGTCCAGGCAGCTGTCCATGTGAATCAGGGGGAGGTGGTTTGGTGGTGCTCTCAGCATCCTCTGTGAGCTGGAGGGTCAGTGCTCTCTGGGAGTTAGCTCCCTGTCTTCTCTGCCAAAGAATAGAGAGCTTTAACTTTGTTTTATGCCTTGAGCCACAAGGCAATGTAGGCCTTTGAATTAGAGCAAACGATGATACATTTTTCTATTTTACTTTCTTCTGTCTGTCTCTTGATGTGGAAAATATGTGAAAGGACTTACATTTGGAGATTGTGGTGATTGTGACAGTTACCTTAAAGGAGTGGCTCTCACCTGGGACTAGTGTTGCTCTCCCCGTGGGACATCTAGTGGTGTCTGGAAATTTGGGGTTGTCACAGCTGGGGAAGGGGACACTGAGGCCGGCCAGCTGCTGAATATCCTACAGAAGACGGGACGGCCCCCACCACAGAGAACAAGCCACTCTAAAATGTCAGTTGTGGGGCTTCCCTGGTGGCGCAGTGGTTAAGAATCTGCCTGCCGATGCAGGGGACACGGGTTCGAGCCCTGGTCTGGGAAGATCCCACATGCTGCAGAGCAACTAAGCCCATGCGCCACAACTACTGAGCCTGAGCTCTAGAGCCCGCGAGCCACAACTATGGAAGCCCGCTTGCCACAGCTACTGCAGCCCGTGCACCTAGAGCCCGTGCTCCACAACAAGAGAAGCCACCGCAGTGAGAAGCCCGCGCACCGCAACAAAGAGTAGCCCCCGCTCGCCGCAACTAGAGAAAGCCCGTGCGCAGCAACGAAGACCCAGTGCAGCCGAAAATAATAAATAAGTAAAATAAATAAAATAATAAATGTAAAAAAACCCGTCAGTTGTGCCAAGGTTGAGATCCCCCGGCTTTCGCTTTGATGGCTTCATGAAGCCTTGGGTGTGCACTCCTGGGAGCTCAGCTCAGAAGGTTCATGGGGGCGAGAGCCGTAGTTTGCCCCTGTCTCCAACTTCTTCCCACACCCACTGGTTTGGTTTGGTTTTTTCAAGTACCTTTAACAGCACTTATTCTTCCCCCATCCCGAGGTAAAATTCATATAACAAAACCATTTTAAAGTGAACAATTAAGTGGCATTTTAATAATTCACGGTGTTGTGCAGCCACTACCTCTACCTAATTCCAGAACATTTTTGTCACCCCAGAAGGATCCCTGTATCCGTCGAGCAGTTGTCCATTGCACACAGAGCCCCTGGCAGCTACTGCATTCTGCCTCTGTGGATTTGCGTGTTCTGGATATTTCACATAAACAGAATCATACAATATGTGACCTTCTGTGTCTGGCTTCTTCACGTAGTGTAGTGTAATGTTTTCAGGGACCATCCATGTTGTACGTGTATCAGTACTTCATTCCTTTTTATGGATGAATAAGATTCCATCGTGTGGGTGTACCACGTTTTGTTTATCCATTCATCTGTTGATGGACGTTTGGGCTGTTGCCACCTTTCGGCTGTTGTGAATAGTGCTTCTGTGAACATATGTGTACATGTATTGAATACCTGTTTTCAGTTCTTTTGTTCTTTTGGATGTATACCTACAAGTAGAATTGCTGGGTTGTATGGTGATTCTGTGTTTAACTTTTTGAGGAACCACCACACTGTTTTCTTCCATGCCCACTTTTACTGCCAGAAAAGTACGTGCTTGCTTATAACATAAGCAGCATTCGAGCATAATTCGAAAACAAAACTATTTTGTTAGAAATAAATGCCTTAGAATTCATAGTTCAACTGGGGGACGTCAGCTTGTTGATGCCTCTCCTGTCCCCCAGGTTAGAGGCATGCACTGAGTTTGTAAACATAGTAGAGAATTGATCAATAGGCAAGAGGTAACCTGTGAAATGTCCAAAAGCGGCCTTTTCACAGAGTATTTTGGAGAGATTACCAGAACATCTTTAAGTGTATTGAAACTTGGTTTCTGGGAAAGAACAAGCAGGTATTTCAGAAGAAATCTAGAAGTAAATATTTTTTCGCACTGCCTGCAGTGTGATGAGAGGCAAGTCCAGAGGCTTGTTGCTGTGTCTGCTGCTCTGGCCTCCTGGACACCCAGGGCCACATCTTTGGGCGGCACCGCAGCAGCTGGACTGGGCCAGAGGGATGGGCTGGAGATGTGCCCAGGTTGACTTGCCTGCACTTAGGGAACAGTCAGCCCGTGGCTTCTTTGACATTCACGTGAGATCCTCTGCGGTCCAGACGGGAAAGTCTGGGGAAGATTACTCTTAGAAGCCTCTTGAATTGCAGTGTTTTTTTCTGTTGCTGTTACTATAATTGTTGTAGTAACAGGATTCTAAACGCCCCTTCCCCCTGATGCTTTTCAGTTTAATTCAAGATATTTTCCCTGAGGCATTTCTAAGGATTTTTCTTTTTTTTTTTTTTTTTAAGAAATTGAGATCAGATTTCTTTTCCACAATGAAAAACTTACCACTAAGTTAATGCAAAGTACTAATAAGTAAAGTGATTTGGGGGCAAGAAATGGTGATGGGGAAGGGGCGGAATTATGTGCTTCTTAAAATGTATGGAATATTGTGCCTCACAACCTGAATCAATGCAAATACAGCCTTTTCTCTGTTGCAGACAGTTTTACATGTTTTGGAGACCAGACCAGAAGCACTTCTGAATTAAGGTAACTTTGACGTAATTGATTCTTACCAGTTTTTAAAGTACAATATTTAAATTTGTTCAGGGTTTTTTTTTTTTTTTTTTTTTTTAACAAGTACCCTAGGGAACAAGGAAGTTTAAGAACCATTGCTGTAAAAGACCACTTGGTACTGCAGTAGGTAAATAACTCAGTTCACCTAGATTCTGTCTTAGGACAGACCATCCGTGACAGTACTAATAAAATGAGCACGAAATTGATTTCATCATCTATATTGGAGACATAATTTGTACTGCAGGACATTCTGTATACTTTTTTTTTTTTTTTTTTTTTGCGGTACGCGGGCCTCTCACTGTTGTGGCCTCTCCCGCTGTGGAGCACAGGCTCCGGACACGTAGGCTCAGTGGCCATGACTCACGGGCCCAGCCGTTCCGTGGCACGTGGGATCCTCCCGGACCGGGGCACGAACCCATGTCCCCTGCATCGGCAGGCGGACTCTCAACCACTGCGCCACCAGGGAAGCCCCAGGGTTTCTTTTTTTTAAGAACCTGGTTTTTGTTACAGTTTTGCCCATCTCTCATTTTTAAGCCCAAAGTTGTTTTCAAACAAATTGATCCAGAGAAGGGTTTTCTCTTCAAAGTCTTCATCCAGTGTTCAGCATGAAGGGTTAAGGTCCCAGAGATGATAGTCCACATTCTGGACAAGACCAGTATTTCTCCAACTTCTTTCAGTAGAAAACAGAAGAGCCCCTTTTGCAAATCAAATCTTGGTTGGAATACCAGCAGATCATACAGATAAAGGTGAGGCCACACAATTCAGAAAAAAATTCCAATATGTTTGTATGAAATGGGGGCAATAAATGTGTCACAGTGTTGGTGGTGAATCTGGGCAAGGGTATCCAGTTCTTTGTATTATTCTTGCAACTCTTTGTAAGTTGAAATTATTTATTTGTTTATTTATTTTATTTTTTATATTTATTTATTTATTAAAATTTTATTTATTTTTTGGCTGCGTTGGGTCTTCATTGCTGGGCCCGGGCTTTCTCTAGTTGCAGCGAGCAGGGGCTACTCTTTGTTGTGGTGCATGGGCTGCTTATTGCGGTGGCTTCTCTTGTTGCAGAGCACAGCCTCTAGGCACGTGGGCTCAATAGTTGTAGCTCGTGGGCTAGAGAGCACAGGCTCAGTAGTTGTGGCACATGGGCTTAGTTGCTCCGTGGCATGTGGGATCTTCCCGGACCAGGGCTTGAACCCATGTCCCCTGCATTGACAGGCGGCTTCCTAACCACTGTGCCACCAGGGAAGTCCCTGAAATAATTTTAAATTGAAAAACAAAACTAAAACGAGAGAATTAGGTGCTTGAAC
This sequence comes from Hyperoodon ampullatus, assembly GCF_949752795.1. Classification (NCBI taxonomy): domain Eukaryota; kingdom Metazoa; phylum Chordata; class Mammalia; order Artiodactyla; family Ziphiidae; genus Hyperoodon; species Hyperoodon ampullatus. Next base: position 786,619 of record NC_136915.1, on the reverse strand, counting down.
AGTTGGGTATCCATATGTAAAAGGTGAACTTGACTCCATAGACAAAAATTAACTCAAAATGAATCAGACACAACCTAACACTAGAAAACATCTAAAAGAAAACAAAATCGTTGAGACTTTGGGTTAGGCAAGGATTTCTTAATGATATCAAAGACACAGTTCATTAAAGAGAACATTTATAAATTGGACTTCATCAAATTTAAAAATATCTCATCCTTCAAAGACACTGTTAAGAGAATGAAAAGACAAGCCACAGACTGGCAGAAAATACTAGCAGATCACATGTCTTCTAGGTAACTTATGTCTAGAATAAGTAAAGAACTCTTAAATTCAATATTAAGAAAACAACCACCTGAAAAAAAAGCAAGTGATTTGAACAGAGACTTCACCAGAGAATATAGAGAGATGGCAGATGAGCACGTGAAGAATCATTAGCCGTCAGGGAAATGCAAATTAAAACCACAACGAGGGGACTTCCCTGGCCGTCCAGTGGTTAAGACCTCGCCTTTCAATGCAGGGAGTGTGGGTTCGATCCCTGGTTGGGAAGCTAAGATCCCACATGCCTTGTGGCCAAAAAACCAAAACAGAAGCAATATTGTAACAAAATTCAGTAACGACTTTAAAAATAGTCCATGTCAAGGGGCTTCTCTGGTGGCTCAGTGGTTGGGAGTCTGCCTGCCAGTGCAGGGGACACGGGTTTGAGCCCTGGTCCGGGAGGATCCCACATGCCGCGGAGCAACTAAGCCCGTGTGCCACAGCTACTGAAGCCCGCACGCCTAGAGCCCGTGCTCCCAACGGGAGAGGCCACCACAGTGAGAAGCCTGCACACCACAGCAGAGAGTGGCCCCCGCTCGCCGCAACCAGAGAGGGGCCCGCGTGCAGCAACAAAGACCCAATGCAGCCAAAAATAAAACAAATAAATTTATTTTAAAAAACCCCACAACGAGACACCACTAACCACCTATTACAGTGGCTAAAATGGAAAAGACTGACCATACCATGTGCTGCCGAGGGTGTGCAGGCGCTGGACTCATGCACTGATGGTGGGCATGAAAAATGGTGCAACTGTGTTGAAAACAGTTCAGCAGTTTCTTAATAGGTTAAACGTATGCTTGCTGGGTATGATCCAGCCTTTCCACTCCTAGGTGTTTACCCAAGAGAAACGAGGGCAGACGTCCATGTAAGGACATGCAACAGCATGGATGCATCTCAAAGTAACCATGCTGAGGGAGCGAAGCCAGACCACAGAAAAGTACATACTGTATGATTCCACGTATATAAAACTCTAGAAGATGCAAACTTACGTGTAGTGACAGAAAGCAGATTCGTGGTTGCCTGGGCGTCGGGGGTGGGGTTACAGAGGGACACAAGGAGACTTTTGGGGGTGTAGATGTGTCCATTACCTTAACTGAGGTGGCAGTTTCATAGGTGTATAATATGTCAGAGTGTATCAAATTGTAATTGTTTATTGTGTTATTTACCTTCAGTAAACATATTTTTTAAGCTAAATGAGCAGTTAGCATAGGAGCAGGCCCTGCCACTACCTGCTGATCCCCTGTATCACCCTGGTGGCTGCTGCCGCCCATATTGTACGTTTGTGCGGAGGGCCTATTCCACTGACTGGGTCGGAAGAGTGACAGGTGAGGGAGAAGTTTTCTGTTACTTAAATCATTTCAAGTGGAAAATCCTATTACTGCTTTTGTAACAAGTACGATTTAGTGAGCATTTGCTGTGGTTCAGTCAGGTTTTAAGGACCTTATGTGGATTCTCATTGAGTCCTCCTAGCATGTGAGGTGGGTAGTGTAACTGTTTCCACTTTCAGACCAAAATTCAGAGGCAGAGAGAGGTCATCAACTCGGTGGAGGCCACCTGGTACTGAGTGGGGTCTGGAAGTCAGAAGTGCGGCCCGCAGCCAGTGCAGCCGCATTGCCTCTGCCAGCAGGAAGTGAGTGTGAAAGCAAAGATTACGTCTGCATACTGGAGTGCAAGTGGCACGGCTGAAAGCAGAGTCTCCCCCAAACTTGAGGGTTACAGCCTCTCAGAGGTGCCTCTGTCGTGTGCAGTTGATGTCCAGTCCCTGCCACTTTTCCCAGTTAGACCTCCCTTCTAGGTGTGTGCCATTCACTTCTCGGATAGCATCCATTATGTATGAAGTTTGGCTCTGAAATCCTTCAAGGGGGACTTCCTGTGTGGCCTCAACGGGTTTGAAGGGGTACGTACTAGGCTCTTTGTTCAACCTGGAAAGCAAGGTCAGCTGTAGAGGGAGAACAGGATGGAAGAACAGATGGGTTTTTGTAGTGCATCAGACAGAAGGATTCAGGAGAAAGGGTCACTGGCCGTTTCCTGTGACTGACTCCAGAGGGAAAGGCGACCTGGGTGAGGGTAACTCACACCTGCTGTCCAGCACTGGCTCAGCCCTGTCTTCCCATCCCTCTCCCTGAGCTGCCACTTGCGAAGGACCTCACACCTCCCACTGTGATTTCTGCTGTCACTCCTAATTGCCAGCATCCGGTAGGTGAGTGAGCTGATCTGTAAGGTGACGTAGGGGAGGTGATACTGGAGTCAGGGAAGACCACCTCATCTCGCTCAGTGTCTGAGCTGGGAAACAGGTTAGTTCCATGTGGGGAGAGCCTAGTTCCTGTTCTTTTAGGAGGATACTGAAGTGGGTCGGACAGCCTCTAGTTGGGTGCCTGCTGTGTGAGTGAAGAGATGAGAAGGGCCCAGTGCTGTGCTGGCCACTACAATAGCTGGTGGCCACTAGCCACATGTGACTGGTGAGCACTGGAAATGAGGCTCGCCCAAATTGAACTATAAATACACCCTGCACTTGAAAAATTTAGTGTGGACTTCCCTGGCGGTCCAGTGGTTAGGACTCCCAACTCAGGGAGCACAGGTTCGATCCCTGGTCAGGGAAGATTCTGCATGCCGCATGGCTCCACCAAAAAAACAAAACAAGGAAAACTTAGTGTGACAAATGAGTGCAAAATAGCCTACTTACAATTGTTCTATATCGATTACATGATGAAATAAAGTTTTTGGTTGGATTAAATAAATATATTGTTAAAATTAATGTAACCATGTTTCTTTTTACCTTTTTAATATGGCTGATGGAAAATTAAGGATTCCACATGTGGCTCCCGTTGTACTTGTATCGGACAGCGCCTGCTTAGAGCGATGAGCTGATTGGAGGAGATGGGTAGGAGCTGAGATGAGTCAGGCACTGGGTCCTATGAGCCTGGGGCCTGGAGGTGACACCTGGCAACTCATAAACCTGAATCGTAGCTCACCTGAACTAATGGCATTCAATTTTCGAACTAATGGTCAAAGCAGTTTTAATTTTTTTTAATTGAAATACAGTTGATTTACAATGTTATGTTAGTTTCTGGTGTACAGCAAGTGATTCAGTTATATATACATATTCGTTTTCATATTCTTTTCCATTATGGTTTATTACAGAATATAGTTCCCTGTGCTATACAGTAGGTCTTTGTTGTTCACCTGTTGTATATATAGTAGTTTGCATCTGCTAATCCCAGACTCCTAATATATCCCTCCTCATCCCCTTTCCCCTTTGGTAACCATAAGTTTCTTTTCTATGTCTGTGAGCCTGTTTCTGTTTCATACATAAACTCATTCGTGTCATAGTTTAGATTCCACATATAAGTGATATCATATGATACTTGTCTTTCTCTGTCTGACTTCACTTAGTATGATAATCTCTGGGTCCATCCATGTTGCTGCAAATGGCATTATTTCGTTCTTTTTCATGGCTGAGCAGTATTCCATTGTATATATGTACCACATCTTCTTTATCCATTCCTAAGTGTTCCTAAGCAACACTTAGGTTGCTTTCGTGTCTTGGCTGTTGTGAAGAGTGCTGCTGTGAATGTTGAGGTGCGTGTATCTTTTCGAATTAAGAGTTTTCTCCGGATACATGCCCAGGGGTGGGATTGCTGGATCGTACGGCAACTCTAGTTTTAGTTTTGTAAGGAACCTCCTCCATACTGTTTTCCATAGTGACTGCACCAATTTACATTAAAAAAGTTTGTTTTGGTGGGGAGAGCAGTTTTAAGATGCTGCCTCTAGAAGTGGGGAACCTAAGACTCTTGCCCCTGATGGGATACGTCCATTAGGAAGAAAGCAGTGCTCCCCCGCCGGGGGCAGAAGGCCATGGCCAGGTGTTGACGTCCATTGCGTCGTTGTCAGAGAGCTTGTCCTCCTGGAATGGCGTGTGGGAGCAGGTGATTATGGGGGTGAAATTTCTTTCTGTCGTCCCTTGACCATTTCTAGCCGGTTAGGGATTGCTTAGGGGGCCTGCATGGTTAACTCTGGAGGTGGCCTGAATCGGAACCATGGCCAGTGCCGTTTGTGACCGTGAACCTCGGGTAGGTCGTGACTCCTTTTCCTGCTGTTTACTGTGTGGACAATCGGTTGAACCTCCTCCTAGGGGGTGGTGAGGACACATGTGACATTACACGGCAAGGGGTCCTAAGTCAGCTGTGACCTCAGAGTAGATTGTGAATCACCTTTTACATGATTTTGAAGCAGTCAGGAATCCAAGTGGTGAGACCCTATAGACTTTTCCGAGCCGGCTTGTGAGGTTGGCCTTGTCTGTCGTCCGTTTAGACTCTGGTCTCGGGGGATGGAGCCACAGCGTGTTCTGTCCACAGCACATGCTTGGTAGACAGGGGTGAGGAAGACAAATAAGGGGTTTGTAGAGCGAAACCAAGAGCACTGCTGATAAAGGGAGAATGGCCCCAGTTCCCGGACTCGGCCTGGGTGCCGCGCCTGGTCAGAATGCAGACAGGCCGCCCCGTTTTCCGCAGCAGAACCGCTCAGCAGAGATGTTGGGTGTCGAAGAATCACAGAGCTGTTTTGCAAAAGTCAAGACATATTCAGAAGAAATTAATATACTTTGATGAGTATGAGTCATGCTTTTACCTTCTGTAACTTCTGTGGGGAGATGCTAGCTGTAGGCTGTCTGAATTGACGGTTTTGAGAGGAGCAGTTTAGGGCAGCTCTGCTCACCTAGAACAAGACCTCGGCTCCCTGGGCTGTCGCTTAGGACATCTCTCCCACTGTCAGCAAGGGTGTAGTTATGCGTCCCGTCCGTAGGGGTTTCTCTCTCGTGGCCCACTTTTCACATCACGGACAAACCTTGGCTGCTGCCTTCAGGTGGGAAGACAGAATCCTACAGCCTCGAAGGAAGCACGGGAGCCTGAGCTGCGCCTGGCTCGTGGTGGAGGAGACGCAGAGACGCGGCAGGGGCTGCGTGTTGGGGCGAGGCTGGGAGATGCTGGGACTTGGGGGGGTGCGGAAAGCACATTCCTGCCGCCCCTAGGCAGGTGCCAGCCAGCAGAGGTGGGCCCTGGGCAGCACGCAGCTGGGCAGCAGGTGGTCTCTGCCTTCCCTGAGCCCCCGCCCGCCCCCCGCAGCACTGCCCGCTCGGGCTCCCTTGGGTCCCACTGTCCGTGCTGCCAGGGCCCCTGGGTCTTCTAGGCCTGCTCCGGTACTTTGTTAGCTAGAAATGTGAGGTGGACTGAGATTCACGTTCCCTTCTAGTTCAAGAATTTTTCTTAACAGGCACAAAATAGTATTTGTATGATAGCTTAAATAAAATAAGTCTGGGTTTTAAATTATTCAGCACAATAACAGTATGTTTGCAACTTTGCTTTCAGTAACATACTTCTTATCAGATGCTTTAATGTGTTCTGAAATGTAAATTCTTTTTTTATATATATTTATCTAATTATTATTTATTTTTGGCTGTGTTGGGGCTTTGTTGTTGCGCGCGGGCTTTCTCTAGTTGCGGCGAGCAGGGGCTACTCTTCGTTGCGGTGCGCGGGCTTCTCTTGTTGCAGAGCATAGGCTCTAGGTGCGCGGGCCTCAGTAGTTGCGGCACACAGGCTCTAGAGTGCAGGCTCAGTAGTTGTGGCACACGGGCTCTAGAGTGCAGGCTCAGTAGTTGTGGCACACGGGCTCAGTTGCTCCGCGGCATGTGGTATCTTCCTGGACCAGGGCTTGGAACCCATGTCCTCTGCATTGGCAGTTGGATTCTTAACCACTGCACCACCAGGGAAGTCCTGAAGTGCAAATTCTTTATAGTAATTTTCAAATGTGACATTGAATAACAACCATAAATAGTTTGCATATGATGGTAAAGCTAAGTAGTGCCTTCTGAATGATGGGTTTAGATGAACAGAAGGTGGAATTTGCGGCTATTGATATTGCTACCTGCTTGATGAGGCACATCTCTGTGGAGGGAGGATGGAGCTGGCTTACAAAAACTATGTTTTTTACTTTTTGTGCTCTCTGCAATCTGTCCATGGGGCAGTTTCCTGTTGTTCTCAGGTACATGGTTGATTTTTTGTTTTTTGTTTTTTGTTTTGCGGTACGCGGGCCTCTCACTGTTGTGGCCTCTCCCATTGTGGAGCACAGGCTCCGGACGCGCAGGCTCAGGAGCCATGGCTCATGGACCCAGCTGCTCTGCGGCATGTGGGATCCTCCTGGACCGGGGCACGAACCTGTGTCCCCTGCATCGGCAGGCGGACTCTCAACCACTGTGCCACTAGGGAAGCCCCAACATGGTTGATTTTTAAAATTTTATTTTTGGGGCTGCGCCTTGCATCTTGGAGGATTTTAGTTCCCCGACCAGGGATCATACCCGAGCCCAGCAGTGAAAGTGCCAAGTCCTAACCACTGGACCACTGGGGAAGTCCCATACATATTTGATTTTTTGTTAGGCAGTAAATCCCTTTGGATGCATTTAACCCTATTATGACGCCACTCACTCAAGGACTGGCTTTGGGTCTTGGGAAATGAGGAAAGCATGTGCTAGAGTGGTGGTGTTGGAACCATTCACAGGGCATCAGACCAGACATCAGCATGGTACCATCTTGGGGGCTTTTCCACTGCCGTGATGTCTGGGTTTAGCATGGATTTCCTAGAATGACACGTGGGTTCCCAGAAATTCAGTTTGCGTGTATGTGGCGTTTGACTGTCAGTGACTTTATGAAGTTATGTGTAGGTTCTGTTGTGATTTGAAAAGTACAAGAACCTTTATTTTCAAAAGGTAGTAAACGGAAGTGAGACTCTTCTTCCCTCTTATAGAACCTCAGCTGGGGCCCTCGTGGTGATCAGACCTTTGTAAGGCTAATAAGTAAATTCACTTTATGTATAGATTATATCTTGTATCTTTTTTATTTCTATTTACACAACTAATGTACGATCGTTGTATACATTTAGTTCTGGTAAGAATGATTACATTTTCTACATTGTCCTAGTGCTTTGGGGATATGCTTCAATTGGAGTTAAACAGTAATTTAGAAGAAGAGTATACTGCATTGTCCATAAATGTAAAATGTGAAAAGTAAAAGTGTCTTATGTGTGTATTATCAGTAAACACTTAACTGAGGGGCTGTGAGTTTTCTTTTAAAATTTGCATCAGAAAATTGAGAAACAGGAAAATCTTGTGAGGTATCTTAGATGTTGGGGACAGACTATTTAAATCATTGCATTCTAGTAAAATGTAACACACACATGTCAGTTTTAAAATAACGTGTAAAAATTTGCTGGATACTTTAATCCAGAGCCAGATGGGAATTTTGTGTGTAATTAGGTTTCCTCTCTTAGTCTCCATTACCAGCTGGTCACCCATATCAAAAACTAGTTATGGTTTACTTTGTACTGAATGTTCTGGTATCTGCTACTTCTTAGAAGCTGATATAATGTTTCATCAAAACTTAATTTTTTGTCACTTTTGAGACATACCAGCCTCCATGGTCAACCATTCAGTTGTTCAGACAAATTTGAGAATTTTGGGGATTGACTCTTTCTCACAGACAACCAGCTAACGTGGCAACGTGATCCATGTCAAAATACAACACGATCTGCTTGTGAGATCCCTGTGCTCCTATATTTTTGAAACTAAGAGATATATAACAGATTTCATACATACTTGTAATGTAGTCAAACAATACCAAGAAGTAATGACTTCTAAAAAATTTATTGAGAATGTTCAAACATAGATTACAGGCAGAATATTAGGAAATCATCCAGCTGTAACAGAATTCTGCTAGTTTTGTTTAGTCTCCTTTCTTCCTATCAGAGTGTTTTAAACGAAGTCCCCAAATCATATCATTTCACTCATAAGTAAGAAGCGTTTCTCACGGTTAAGGACTTCAGTTTCATTATGGCACCGAATGAAAGAGCAGCAGCCCCTTGTCAGCAGATACCCGGACGATATTCAGGTTTTCCTGGTGTTCTCTGTACATTTGGATTTTAAATCAAGATTCAAGGTATCTAACATTTAAACAGAAACTATTCTAATGGAAAATTGAAATACATAATAAGTTAACAGTATAAGGAACTCCATCACCAAACTAAAGCAATTACCACCTCACGACCAAACTTGTTCTTCTGTGCTCTCCCCCGTTTCCCTGCTCGGTTGTTTTACAGCGAATTTCAGACACGTCATTTTATTCTTAAATCTGTCAGGGTATAGCTTCCCACGCCAGGGAAGCCTGCGGGTGTCGTGTGGTGGAGTTGTCCCGCGCTCTGGGGATTTGCCTCACTGCTCGGGTTTTGTTAAAGCAGCTGTGACCCAGGAAGGGTCCATCACCCTTTGGACTTGTGCTGTCTTGATTTTGGAGATTAACTTGGATTTGGGAATGGAAGAAAAACCAGAAAAGCTGGTGAAATTGATTCAGATCCCTCACGCAAACTCCCCTCTCTCAGAATGCTCTTTTGTCTGGAGGTGAGGTGCGGTACTGGTACTCGTGTGGCTGGGCAGGTTGGCAGACTCCTGCCCCCGTGGCGCGGGGTGCTCGGCGGGGCTGTTGTTGCCCCAGGACGTTGAGCGCAGCACGGGCACCGGTGGCTGGCGTCCCGGGCTGCCTTCCTGTGGGTCGCGAACCCGCGTGTGCGTGGCGGCCGTTCTGTGGGGGGTGCACTTCGTAGTCTGATCACTGATCACACAGAAAGGCTTACAGAGCCCTTTACAGTTGTCTTGTTAGTTTTCTTCTCGGCCCTGCGGTGTTGGTGCTGTTGTTCCTGTGGTGCAGTCAGCAGACCAGAGTGGAAAGTGAGCGGGTGAAAGTCACATTCCTTGTGTGTCGCAAACCAGAACTTGAAATTATATTTTGATGCAGTCACTCCATTTTGTCCTTAATATCAGCTCGTATCATTGTTAGTGACTGGGTAATAACTGGGGCGCTGGCGGCCCTTGAGGTGTCCTTCCTAGACTTTACAGGGGTCTTGATTAGAGGGGCGTGGTGCTGCATTCACCGTGAAGTACATTATATCACAAATGTGAAATATTTAAATTAAAAATTATGTTAACACTTTAACTTACAGAGATACTGGGTATAACCTAAAGTAGGGGCAGATCACTTCACATACTTGCTTTTAAGATACTTAAATTTCTGTGGAAAGTATTTCCAAAACAAGCTCTAAATAAAAGCTGGTGGCAGATGTGGGTCATAAAGAACAGAAGTGAGACTCTCAGCAGGTCCTGTCTTAGTGGATTAGACTGGTCAGTGCGCTGAGTCAGCATGGCCAGTGCTTAGCCGTGACTTTGGCCCGGGAGGAGAGAAGGAGCCCAGGCCACGTAAACCTGATGGTGGGCTTCTCAGAGGCTCTGGGGGACTAAGGATAGTGAAGAGAACAGCAAAAGCAGTTACGTGTAAGTAAGACCTTTAAAATGTACATTCATTTTTTGTGATCAAAGAAATATAAACTGCATGTCCAGTATTTGGAAAATGAAGAGAAAAATATGACCAATAATTCTAACAAAAATGCTGTCTTATTACATGTGTTTTTAAATTAGGTATGTTTTTGGCCTTCTTAAATAGCTAAAATTATTACACACAAATTTATTTTTCATTTAGCAAATAATGAGCATTTTTCTAGGTTTTTTTTTTTTTTTTTTTTTTTTTTTTTTTTTGTGGTACGCGGGCCTCTCACCGTTGTGGCCTCTCCCGTTGCGGAGCACAGGCTCCGGACGCGCAGGCTCAGCGGCCATGGCTCACGGGCCCAGTCGCTCCGCGGCATGTGGGATTTCCCCGGACTGGGGCACGAACCCGTGTCCCCTGCATCGGCAGGCGGACTCTCAACCACTGCGCCACCAGGGAAGCCCTAGGTTTTTATACTATCTCCCTTATTGTTCCTAGTGATATGTAATAGTTCACCCAGTAAACGGTTAACATTTACTAGCTTTTTTTTTTAACTGAAAAGTATGGTGGAAGAATTGTGAATGCTTCTTGGTTCAACGGCCCAGATAACCAGTTAACTTTTTTGAAAAAAACTTTTTTTTTTTGAAAACAAAAATTATGAAGACATAATTTGTCTTTTTTCCTTATATATATATGATAATGTGAAAAATCAGAGCTGCCCCTATTCCTGTGTATTTCCCCCCAAAATAGCCATTAACGTTTTCTTGTGTATATAGAAAAAAGATTGCTTACATTAGCATAGATGTTTATTCTTTTTATATGCACAGAAGGAGAAATATCATCATTTATATATTTTTCTGTACCTTGTCTCTTTCATTTGCTGTTATCTTCACAGAAGAGCATTTGGGACGAACTTTTAGTTTGTGGGAATTAGGAATTTTTTGCTTCCCGTCAGTCCCGCTCTGTATCTGAGTGTTCAGGCTCCTTGCTATCCGTGGGTTGCCAACTTCTCTTTGGGGGAGTGTTGACTGCTTGGCCTTGTGTAATGGTGGTGTTGCCCGGTCCCTTCACACTCATCCTGTGAGGCCAGTTCAGTGCCCGTTAGCTCAAGGCGCGGGAGGCTGTCCATCGTGGATGTGTGTGTGCCCCACAGAGGAGGTCCTGGACTGTGCCACGTCAGAGCAAACCCCAGTGCCCAGAGGGTGACGGGGAGAGGTGAGCATGCTGGAGTGTCCCTCCATCGGTGAGAGGCCATCTGCAGATAACTTCTTTTCCAGATTGGATTTTTAAAAATACACCTTCAACATGTAGAATAAAGAACGTAGTTGAAAAAAATTTTTAAATGCCTACCAGCAGGTTTCTCTTTCTGACCAGACTGTAGAGATCAAAAAGGGCCTTTCAGGACACTTATTTTTATTCGTAGTAGAGATATGAATACCCTTTTCTTTAAAAATTCACGGATACGAATTTTGAGTCTCCTAATTGAGACTTGAATGTGGACACTGATCGTAGAGAGAGCTGTAATCAAAAGGCAGTATTAATAATTCATGTTATTTAATGATGAAAGAGAAGTAGATCTGGTTTTGTTCTCTTTGCTTGTGACTGAAGATTAAAGTCAGCAAGTATTGGTATTATTGCTTCTGAAATTTTGAGAGATAACTGAATTGGAGCTTCTCATTTTAAAGATAGTTAAATTTTCAATAAATTAATTTCTCTAATTTAAAGCAATACAGCTGGGTGATTATCATGTATTGATATATATTTTATAATATGTAAAAATAAGAGCATCTAATTAAATGAAATATTTAATTTTAATATCTCAGGAGCTATTCCATCTAATACTGGGATTTGGGTCTTTACCTAAAGACCACCTAGCATCTCTGAAAGTTCTTTCTGTTTATCTCGATCCTAGGAGTTTGTGGGTTTTGTCCTTACTTTAAAAGCTAGCTTAGCTTTGTTAGTGTTTAAATTAGGATCAGAATACATGGTTTGCTGACTAAAACTAACCATTTAATTCAGTGTACCTTATGACAGCATTAGCTGTTAGTTTTCTTCACGTTGATTTTGGAAGGATTGAATGAAGTAGCTTCTCCACAGACTAAGAACAATTCTTTAACGTGGGGGTGGGGAGTGTTAACTGGGATAAAACTGCCCCCAGCTCTGCCGGATTGTCCTTATAGTATAATTTGATCACGTGTGAAATGCACGTGCGCTGCAGCAGGCCGCCAGGGTTGGCGGGGAGGATGCAGGGCCATCCATAAGCTCAGGAAACGCGTCGGCACAGCTTTCTGTTTTAAAATTATTTCGTGTTCTCTTGGCACTGTTATTATTTCATACATTAATATTCATCAGCTGCAGTCCTCAGAGTTTGATACATGAACACGAGAGAGAGAATTGGCCCGGTTATCACATAGGGTAACTCCAGCCATGCTCCCTTTGTCCAGGGAGGCGCCGGCGAGTCTGCGTGGGCGAAGCTTGCCCGGGCTTACAACACCCACTTGAAGTAATGCCTCTAGGAACAGTGGCGGCACTGTGCTTGCCTTCCCGGACCGCTGGAGTGGCAGACCCTGCCTTTGTCCTCTTGAGATGCCTCAGCTCCGCATCATGGCCCCACCCCATTAGGCCTTTCCTGGTAGTTGTGCAGACAGACTTTCATTTAGGGTCAGCCCAAGGGACTTGATGCCTCTAGAAGCCCAGCACTTCCCCTTCTGCTTCCTGCCCGGCCCGCCCCGGCAGCTAATGGCGTTTTGTGGCTGTGAATAGTCGTGGGCTGGTGGGTGCAGGTGAGGGCAGGAGCCAGGAACTTAACACATACTTTTTAAAGATGCTTTTTATTGGGAAAGGTATTTTTGTTTTCTCAATAAGTATTCTGTAATATAGACCATGTAACAATTATTTTGAATGCTTTTGTACAGAAAAAGAAAGTTTATCTAGACGGGGAACTAACAACTATGTTTCTTGGGTCATCCAGATTATTTCCCCCAGATGTGTTTCCATTTTAAGAAAATAAATAATTACTGTTAATTAAATATCTGGTGTACATTATAATAACCCTGTGACTTTCACACAAAATCTGTGATGGAAGAATTCTCCCCTCTGTGTTTGGATAGGAAATTGAGGCCCTTGCATAAGCTGTGTTTGCATGTGGGAGCTAATTGTATTCTTAAGTGATTAAAAGATGTTGGTAATTGTATCTTCCGCTTTGTGATAGGTTGGTCATAGTTAGGATTGACCTAACAGCTATGTTCTTGGTCAGAAATGCAACCCCCAGTTGCGACATTCCCTTGGGGAGATAAGTCTCTTGTTTAATAGGATACTTGTGTTTTGACCCTGATTTCAGGAGTCCTGTCTGACGAGCCTGAGGGTGGGGCAGGGTCAACAGCAGGCAGCAGGGCTGCTGGTACTGAGCCTACTTCGCCCTGTACCCATAAGGACTGCGGTGTCGTCTCTGAGTACCCTGGGATCCCAGAGCCCATTTTGGTGGGAGAGTAAGTTGTCCTGAATCAGAGACCTGTTGGACACCAAACTGAGTCTTTTTAGAATAGCTGTGTGGGACCTCCCTGGTGGCGCAGTGGTTAAGAATCCATCTGCCAATGCAGGGGACACGGGTTCGAGCCCTGGTCCGGGAAGATCCCACATGCTGCGGAGCACCTGCACCCGTGCACCACAGCTACTGAGCCTGCGCTCTAGAGCCCGTGTGCCGCAACTCCCGAAGCCCACGTGCCTAGAGCCCGTGCTCCGTAACGAGAAGCCACTGCAACGAGAAGCCCGCGCACTGCAACGAAGAGTAGCCCGCGCTCGCTGCAACTAGAGAAAGCCCGCGTGTAGCAATGAAGACCCAATGCAGCCAAAAAAAAAAAAAATTAGAATCACCATGTGAACATTCTCATGTCTTCTGGGCAGTCATGGGTTCAAGATCATTGACACGGCTTTGAGGTGCTGGGTTGCCAGGTTGCCGCTGTACTCTATTTCCTGAACTAACTACCCCAGGGTTTTCATGTGAGAGCTTTTCTGAACGTCAGTCTTAGGTTCTTGAGTTTATAGTGAGACCCAAAACCTTCGTGAAACCTGCTTCCAAACAGATTTTTCTTTCTTCAGCCCACCACCACCTTTTGAATAGTCTGTTAGACGTTGTCATTGAACAAAGCTTGTGTATAATAGTAATTATACTTCATTAACACAGCCCTTGTAGGCATTTTATACCTTCTTATGAATGCTAAAGAAAGGTGCTCTGATTTGTAATGAAACCATAGCTCTCAAAATTTCAATCTCCTTCTCTCACCTGCTTCATTAAATTACTCAGTCATTGTTTATTAATTTTTTGTGCTTTTCTCTTTCAGATCTAAGATTCTTTGAGGTGGCTTTGAAGAGCACTAAGATTAGAAGATGAGCGAACTTGACCAGTTACGGCAGGAGGCCGAACAGCTTAAAAACCAGATTAGAGTACGTAGCTATGTGTGCTCAGTTTTGTTAATCATTTGGATTTCAGATGCAAAGTTACCATTTTAAGGAAAGATGGGTTACAGAATACAGACTATTCATTGTTTTGGATTGAAATTGAATCTTAAGTGGCCCAGGATGTAGAAATTACAGATCCAGGGCTTCCCTGGTGGCGCAGTGGTTGAGAGTCCACCTGCCGATGCAGGGGACACGGGTTCGTGCCCCGGTCCGGGAAGATCCCACGTGCCGCAGAGCGGCTAGGCCCGTGAGCCATGGCCGCTGAGCCTGCGCATACGGAGCTTGTGCTCCACAGCGGGAGAGGCCACAACAGTGAGAGGCCCGCGTACCGCCAAAAAAAAAAAAAAAAAAAAAAAAAGAAATTACAGATCCAGGTATTTGGCCTAGTACATTATTTTCAGGATTTTGTTTTCTTTCTCTCTTTCTTTCTTTTTTTAAACATCATTATTGGAGTATAATTGCCTTACAATGTTTTGTTAGTTTCTGCTAGGATTTTGTTTTCTAGCATATTTTCACTTCACTATACAGCAAATGTTTCCACAGAATTTATAGACATCTTTTTGTACCTTTTTTCTTGACTTTGGGAATTAGCTTTGTGACATTCTTTTGGTCACTGTATGGAGTGTGGTATTCACTTCCCCCACTGTGACTGCTAAGTTGAGGGCAGGAAACTTGTTTAAAAATAAGAGTATTAACAACAATAATAAAAAGTATTTTAAGTGCGTGTGATTTGTTCTTAATTTTGAAAAAAGGTGTTTCCTAGGGATGGTTATGGCTGTTAGAGCACTAACATCTATCTTCAAATAGATGCTCCGTTCAAATAGAGCATCTCTTTGAAGATAAAAACAGCCAGGTATCATTCAGCTGTCCTGTAGAAAGTAGGATAGTTGCAGAGTTCTCAAGCCTTACCATCCAATCTGTCACTGATGTTTATAATGGTGCACCACAGAACCCATGAACTTTTAAAAGGGGATGCATACTAGGTCCAACTATAAGGATGGAGCCTAATTATTTCCTTTTAAAAGACAAATTATATGTTCAGAAAGCCTAGTGGTAATTGGAAAGAAAGATCAGCATCATTTTAGCCGACGTTTTCTTGAAGTTGAGAAAAGATAATGGAATTATCTGAGATCTACCATCAAAGAGGAAACAAAATATCCTTTTACTGTAAGAATTTCAAATCTTAACATTTAAGAGATACGATATAGCTCAATAAAAATAAGGAAGAGTTAGTATTTTTTTTGTTGTTGTTGTTGTTGTTGTTTTGCAGTATGCGGGCCTCTCACTGTTGTGGCCTCTCCCGTTGCGGAGCACAGGCTCTGGACGCACAGGCTCCGGACGCGCAGGCTCAGTGGCCATGGCTCACGGGCCCAGCCGCTCCGCGGCATGTGGGATCTTCCCTGACCAGGGCACGAACCCATGTCCCCTGCATCGGCAGGCGGACTCTCAACCACTGAGCCACCAGGGAAGCCCATGAAGAGTTAGTATTTTTAATGGTTTGCTCTGATCAGATTTGTTTAATACGTCCAGCCACACTCCAGAATATAGAAATCAGAATTTTGTTTTTCTAGCAACAATAAGTTGTTGTTTATAAGTTGTTCATAAATAGTGGGTTCAGATCTATTCGTAGCAAATAAGAGAGTTCATATGGCATAGGTAAAAAAAAGAAAAAAAATCCAAATTTGGTGGAAAAAAATAAAGGCTGAAAGTCAGTGTTGCATCTCTCCCTCCCATTTTTTAGACCCGTTTTCTGTAAGCACACACAGCCCTCCTCTTAGGGGACAGAGCTGTCGTGTGAGCCACATGTGGAGTTTAAAACTGTAAAAAGAAACTGGTAGAATTAATTTTTAACAACTGTATCTAAACCAATGTATCTAAAAGATCACCATTTTGATCTATAATTAATAAATACATTTACTTTTTACACTCTTTTTTGGTACTGAGTCTTGCCAGTTCAGGGTCTCTTACATGAAATGGCTTCAGCGTGCACCCGCGGCATCTCCCGTGGTGCCTGCTCCACGCGGACCATCCCCAGGAGAGTGGACGAGCTGCACAGCCATCTCCATACCCATCTGCACAAGCTTTGCCTCTGAGGCTGTGCTGGTTTCTTTGCACAGTATAGGGTCGACAAAGCTGTTTGAGTCCATTACATTAAATGGGAACGGAGGACTTTCGTTAACAAAGGAAAAAAAACGCCCTTTTCCCCGATTACCCAAGGAACACATGCTTGTTAAAGAACGTAGGGCACAGCAAATCAAACAGGAGATGGTAGATGATTCTGAGAGGGGTCTCTTGCTTTATTAGATTGGTCTTTAAGCTGAAAGACCCCAGAGAGACCGTGTCATCTTACTTTTGGTCATGTTTATGAGGAAACACGGGCTCTCAACACGGGATGCAGATTGAAATATGGCATGTCTTAAACACATGGGCTACCAATGGAGGAAGGGGAACTCCACGACATGTACAGGTGCAAATTTTTTTCAAAGTGACTGTGCCGACCCTGCAAGTGAACAAGATGGGCCGAGTGACGCATACGGGCGCTTGTCTCCAGCGACAGCAGAGCCGGGGTGGTCAGTGCGGCCCTAGTGGGATGGGCCTGGCCGCGTGCTGCCCTGTGCTGGACTGACATCCAGCCAGGAGAAGACCTGACTGGCTGTGGGTCTGTATGTGCTCCTCTGGGTGAGGGGCAGGAAGGCGACCCGCTGTCTTCAGTGACTCTTCTCAGCACAGACAGTACAGGAGCCTTGGCTAAAGAATAAGCCATTGTGAACGTATCACCAGGCCGTTAAATTGGAATTTAATCTAAAAAATGTTGATGATTTCTGTCTTTATTAAGCAGTTACAGAGATGGTTTCCATTAGAAGACTTCTTCCTGCAGGGTTGGAAGTTGAAGATTGAATTGCTCTGAGGATGCTGTACTCATTTACATTGAGCACTTGTTGGCTAAAATGAAGACTGAATTAGAGTTCCCCGTGTTTAGTGTTTAAAATGGTTTTTCTGTCTGTTCTCTGTGGTGTCACTGCAGTCTGCTCTGGACATTACGAAATCCATTTTAATCTCTGGACACTAACCAGAATGAAGCCACTTAAGTCCCATGGTTTACTTTTTCCATTTAAAAAATTCTTGTTAGGGACCTCCCTGGCAGTCCAGTGGTTAGGACTTGGCGCTTTCACTGCAGTGGCCCAGGTTCAATCCCTGGTCGGGGAACTAAGATCCTGCAAGCCATGTGGTGCAGCCAAAAAACAAATTTAAAATTCTTGTTATTCTTTTTTAAAATTGAAAGCTGTGTATAATATCAGTAAGAATGGTACTCAGGGCTTCCCTGGTGGCACAGTGGTTAAGAATCCACCTGCCAATGCAGGGGACACAGGTTCAACCCCTGGTCTGGGAAGATGCCACACTCCGTGGAGCAACTAAGCCCATGCACTACAACTACTGAGCCCACGTGCCACAACTACTGAGCCCTGTGCCGCAACTATT
Source organism: Hyperoodon ampullatus (assembly GCF_949752795.1). NCBI lineage: Eukaryota > Metazoa > Chordata > Mammalia > Artiodactyla > Ziphiidae > Hyperoodon > Hyperoodon ampullatus. Next base: position 769,010 of record NC_136915.1, on the reverse strand, counting down.
GAGCACATGTGCCACAACTACTGAGCCCGTGTGCCACAACTACTGAAGCCCATGTGCCTAGAGCCTCTGCTCCACAACGAGAAGCCACCGCAATGAGAAGCCCGCGCACTGCAACAGAGTAGCCCCTGCTCGCCGCAACTAGAGAAAGGCTGCGTGCAGCAACGAAGACCCAACACAGCCAAAAAATAGATAAATAAATAAATAACAAATTTTTAAAATGGTACTCAGAAATAAATATTGAACTCTGTGAGTAACTGATAGAGTCCCTGATGGAAAACCTGCTGCTCTGTGTCTCCCCTCCTCTTGGTCTTGACCCCAAGTTTAGGTGCTGGCACAGAAATACCTGATTATATAATTTTTGTGTTTTAACTAAATAAGCAGATTTAACTAAGCAGAACGGCTTCTGATAGGATAGTTTGAGTTGAATTTGGAATCTAGCTATTTGGTCCCTCTATAATCACCATCTTGTTGAATATACTCCCTGTGCTGGGCTGGTGAGTATTAGCACCAGCTTCGTGAAGCAGAAATAATTAGCAGTGAGGCCGTTTGCCCTGGAGGGGTCCCCGGGCCCTCCCACACGAGTGCTCACATGCGTGTCAGTGAGAGCAGGTGGTCAGATGACACAGTGGCAACGTTTCTATTAGAAATTGTCATAATTTCCTTTGAAATTATTCCTACACAAAAAAAGGTTTTAGGCCCCATCCCTACATTCAAATTTTGACCCTCTTAAAGCTGTTGTCTCATTTTCCCTCAGAATGTATGGCTTTCTATTTGTAAAAATATATACGCTGGGGCTTCTCTGGTGGTGCAGTGGATGAGAATCTGCCTGCCAATGCAGGGGACACAGGTTCGATCCCTGGTTCTGGAAGATCCCACATGTCGCGGAGCAACTAAGCCCGTGCGCCACAACTACTGAAGCCCACGCGCCACAACTACTGAAACCCACGTGCCACAACTACTGAAGCCTGCACGCCTAGAGCCCACGCTCTGTGACAAGAGCAGCCACCACAGTGAGAAGAAGCCTGCGCACTGCAACGAAGAGTTGCCCGTATGCAGCCATGAAGACCCAACACAGCCAGAAAATATGTCTCTATATATATGTATATATATACACACACACACTAATTTTGAGATGTCAAGATTTTTTTTCTAGTAACTTGGATCACTTAGGAACAATGAGAACATTTTAATTAGCTTGAGTAACATCCCTTTGTAGTTCTCATCTGCTTCACAAGGTCATTTTATAGATAAGAAAACAGGTAACGGGCTGCCAACAGCCAGAGAGTCTTAACCTGAATTTGGTTGTTTTGACCCCACATCCTTTGCTCTTTTGTGTAGAGGTTAGCTTCAGGGATTGTTTGGCTTGGAAACAAGAGTCTTAGTTAACACACTCTAGAAGAAAAGTTCTCTGGGCTGGCCAGTCAGTGCTTTTTAGATGTTGTTTCTGTGGGCCCCACGGCTCCTGGGCTGGTAGAAGGAGCGAGACGCACGTGCAGTTCTGTGGGAAGGTGCCGGAGTCTCGCAGGCAGGAGAGGAGGCTCTGGGGGAGCGGGGGCGCTGCGCATTAGACGGGGTAGTCTGCAGGCCAGGCACGCACTTGGGTGTTGTTGGTTCTCTGTTGAGTGTGCTCGGGACCGTGGGTGCGGGGCTGGGCGGGGGGGCGGCGAAGGAAGGGGTCTGAGCTCTCCCACCCTGGTGGAGGCTCTCCGGGACTGCAGTGCCAGCACCTTGGAGTGACTATCTGAAACAGCACTAATTCCCTCTTTATCATTGTCTTTCCCTAGGATGCTAGAAAAGCGTGTGCAGATGCAACTCTCTCCCAGGTAAGAGCAGTTTGTGCAGAGTCGCTGGCCTGGCCTGGAGGTTGGTGCTTGTGGCGCCTCCACTGGGGATCTCTAGAGGGAGAGCTCTGATTCTCTCCTGTGCACAGTGAGGGTGTGGGGCACTGCTCCAAGGGTTCTGCGCAGGCCCTTACCACGCTAGGCGAGGCCGTGGTGTGTCGCAGATGACAAATAATGTCTCTCGAGCCTTCTTGCGGAGGTTGGAGTTGTAAATGTTATTGCAGTCTTGATACAGCTATTTCAGAGTTCCTCTCCCTAGCAAAATCTGCCTCAGAACTTCGATTTCTAAAGTCCGGTTTGGCAGATTCTCAAAAAGTTAAAACATTAGTCATGACCCAGCAGTTCCACTCCTAGATGCACGCCCAGAGGAGCTGAGAGCTGACGCTCAAACAAGCCCGTGTATGCGCATGCTCACGTCGTCTCGGTTCCCAGCAGCCAGAGCAGAAAGCAGATATCCGCAGATGGAGGAGCGCAGGGACAAAGTGTGGCCTGTCCACGCGGTGGGACGTTACTCAGCCATAGAAGGGATGAATCTCGAGACATGGCGCTCAGTGAAAGAAGGTCACATGTTGTGTGATTCCATGCATATGAAATGTGCAGACAGGTCACCCTGTAGAGACAGAAGATAGGTTCATGGTTGCCCGGGGTTGGGGAGGAGGCTGTAGTGAGCAGCCACTTAATGAATGTGGGGTTTCCTCTGGGGGCGATGAGAGTGTCTTAGGAGGCAGCTGCGTGGCTATGCTAGATAGGACATACTCTCAGATGGTGCATTTCACCTCATTGAAAAACAATATTTTTGTCCAAAGAATTGAACAGAAATTTGAAAGAAAAATTATATTCCTACTTCTGTTGAGTATGATTTTTTTACATCGTCTTAGCGCTTTAGGAGATGTTATTTAATTGGGGTTAAACAATAAGTTAAAGAAAAATTAGACTGCATAGAATAACCTGCATTTGAATCTCAAATGCACTTTGGACTGTACGTGTTTTTAAAACCCATTATCGTGATACACTTGTATTCCATTTGTCAACCCAGAATCATTAACGTCAGGTTTTTGTATGTTGGAGTGAACAGCAGGTTTGCATGTATAGTTTTGTGCCCTAAGCTACAGAGTACAGAGGAGATTCCATCGTTGTCGAGCTCAGCGCACAGCCTGGTCGCTGGACAGTCTGTAAGGCTGGGGCCCAGTGTTCGATTGTGATGTAGGCTGATGAGGCTGTAATTCGGAGGAAACTCGTGAGGGCCTGATGGAGGCAGGAGGAGCTGGGCCGGGTGGCCAGCTAGGGAGACAGCAGAGCCCGGAGGGGAGGAGGCTCTGGGCCAGCCCCAGGCCTGCTACGCACGGGGGGAGGGGACGGGGGTCCTGGAGAACAGGTAGAGTAGCAGACTTCTGAGAACTGGGAGAGGGAAGGTGGGTGCCCTGGGAAACAGGAGAAATCACGGAGCGAGGCCTGGCGGACTGGAAGGAGCGGGGCAGGCACAGCCGTGGCCAGGGCGCCGGGGCCAGTGAGCGGGCTGGGCATGGGGCAGAGGAAACCTTGCGGGGAGAGCACGCGTCCCGCGATGTTAATTTGCAGTAACTTTTATTTTTAAGATCACAAACAACGTCGACCCAGTGGGAAGAATCCAGATGCGTACCAGGAGAACGCTGAGGGGGCACTTGGCCAAAATCTACGCCATGCACTGGGGCACGGATTCCAGGTGTGTGGGGCTTGGGCACACGTAGCGCTTGACACGTGCACGGAGGAGAAAATAACCTGAACTCATTGGCTGTGACTTGTAAAGAAAAAATTAGGCATTTGCGTCAGATGTGCGAGCAGCCAGGCGCCCGAGCTCCATCTGTGTCCCTGCCTGCCTCCCCGCCTGCCTTGGCCGGCCGGCCGCACCCAGTCAGCTCCTCACCGCCCTCCCTTTGCCTTTGTCCTCCCAGCTCCGTGGCTCGGCGCCCATGCCACCTTGGGGAGGTGGCCTGTCCTCTGTGCCATGGCTCCTCCTCTTTGCAGCCTGTTCCTCGTGGCCTCTCGGCCACACCCTCTCCTGGTTTCGGTGCCCCGGCTCAGGGATCAGAAGCCGCTTCCTGCGGTGTCCGAGTCCGGAGGGTTAGAACAGCGACTCATGTCCCAAGGTTCCTGCGTGAGTCTGAGCTGGTCGTTGCTGCCGTCACCGCCTCTCCCCCGCCTGTCTGCCCCACCGCCCTTTTCTCTGGCCTCTCATTCCTTCTACCTTGAATTCTGCCCCGTGTTCAGACCTCTTTCTAGGTTCTTCATCTCCGTTGCCCTCCCGGTCCCTCCTACCCTTGCCCTTAACCTGCAGCAGCATTGAAATGAAATCCATTCAGCTCTTTTCTGTTCCTGTTTTAGAGGCTGCTGGGAAGTCTTTCTCCACTTTTCCACCCAAGTAATTACATAAAATGCTGTGTGACTTTGTGACTGTAACATGTTCTTTCAAATAGCTAACATGATATTTTAGATGCCTTTCTTAGAGTAGCATTTTTCATGTTTAATTATCAGAGAAGAATTGTCTGCTTGGTGGTTTTTTTCTTTGTTCATGAAATTGCCTGCTTTAGAGTGTCAACAGCTACAGAACAAAAGAGTCTATTTTTAGTTTTTTCTGTAGACTATCCCATATAATTCCAAATGCAAATGAGAGCTAACTTAGATCATTTTAATGATGGCAGTAATCAGAAAGAATAAAAATGGAAAAAGAAAGAAAAATGCCCTTACTAGTCAATCCACCTTAGAATTTATTGTCAAAAGTAGATGGTAACCAAACAATATCTTACCTTTGGGTCTTTCCTCCCATCTGTGGGAACATCAGTGTCCTGATTAGACAGGACGTTGGATGGATAGTGATGTGTCACTTGTGCCCTGAGAGGTGACCAAGAGCTGTGTTCAAGGAACTAAGGCAGGTGTGTGGCCAGAGCTGTGGTGATGTGGAGAGGGGCTCAGGGGAGGCCGGGGGCCGGCAGCACCAGATCTCACAGGCGTCCCGATCACCGCTGCCAGGCTTTGCATGCCCTCTGGTTCCAACACAAATTCTGCCTCAAGAGCCCTGTGGTCGAAGGAACGAATGCAAAGGCAGGAATAAACAGCACTGCGTTCCGGGTCGTGGTCACCCCTGAGAGAAGGGTGACGTGGGAGACCCAGGAGATGCTGCTGGGTGTTGCATGGGTCTTGTTCTCTTTCTCGGACAGCGTCGTGGGTACATGGGCATTTGTTTTAAAGCTGCTCTTCAAACGACAGTTATTTTTATAATGCCCTTATATGAGAGCTGTGTTTTACAATCATAAACAAGGAAAACAAAAAATGATACCAAAGAGGACCTTTGCTATCCAGACCCCTTCAGAGATTTTTTTTTTTTTTTTTTGTACATAGCCGTGTTTTCTGGAGGTAAAATAGGTAAAATTTTGCCTCTTTAAAGTCCAAAGAAAGTTTATTTTTATTTTGGATGTACATTTTGTTTAAGGCATCTTCATAAACAAAGGTTATTGTACAACCTTTTTTCATGATTCAAGACTATATTTTGGGAATGCCACTTATTTGATCATGTTTGTATAATTCATGGATACTCTCAAACTATTGCACTGATTAGCAGTTTTCTTTTAAAACTATAGAAGATGCCCCCAGTGAGGTTTGTGTATGTGCATGTGTCAGTACATACTATGTATGCATTTATAATATGCTTATCAACACGTTGTAATTTTTTTATACTTAAAGTCTACTTTTTATAACATTTGAGAGTCTCAGTCACATGAATTAATGCTAAACTTCCCCCCATTTTTAATTAATTAATTTATTTATTTTTGGCTGGGTTTTCGTTGCTACGCGCGGGCTTTCTCTAGTTGCAGCGAGCGGGGGCTGCTCTTTGTTGTGGTGCGCGGGCTTCTCATTGCGTTGGCTTCTCTTGTTGCAGAGCACGGGCTCTAGAGCACAGGCTCAGTAGTTGTGGTGCACGCGCTTAGTTGCTCCACGGCATGTGGGATCTTCCTGGACCAGGGCTTGAACCTGTGTCCCCTGCATTGGCAGGTGGATTCTTAACCACTGTGCCACCAGGGAAGCCCTATCTCCCCTTTTTGAAGTCTGCTGAAGTGTTATAACTGAGAGTGAAATGCTGCTAACCCAGCGAGGCTTGAGAGTCCTCCCTCCTCAGAGTAAATGAAGGGCCTGAGGCCTTTGGATCTGGACCTCTATCTACTTAACCCCTGTTTTCAGTGTCTTGGAGCCCTGGGCATCCTCCTGGCTCTTGCCTCTGTTCTGGCTGGGTGGCATCTCGGGGGAACTGAGAGCTCTAGGAGACAGAAGGAACCAGGTCCCAAGCGGTCGTCCTACTGGGGATTAAGAGGTGTGTCTTTTCTCACCTTCTGGAGGATCAGGGGCTGCTTAATGTCTCTCTAACCCTGGGGCACGTCAGCACATAGTAAGCTTTCCAACCAGGAGGCCTTTCTAGAGGTGACCCTCCTGGAGGACGAGCTTCTTTACGTCAGCTCTGATGTTCATCCAAAGCCTGTGCTTAGAGGAGCCTGGCGGAAATCGAGCCGCAGAGCGACCCTGGTTCCGATTACACGGGGTCTTTCAAGTGCCTGATATGTTTATAACTGCACCTCGATGCAGGGATTTACTTTAAGAAATTGCATCCAAAGAATAATAGGATTGGAGCCTGCACGTAGTTCAGTTCCGGGATAAGTTTTTCATGCAGTGCTGAACACGTATTTATTCCCTGCCAGACTCATTGCTGGCTCCCTGAGAAGGGTGTGCATCAGAGCGTAGAGTTGGATGAAAAGGACCAGTTGTCAGAGGGATTCGAGTGATTTTACCTCCAGGTTTTGACCAGTTCAGGAAGCCAAGTATATTGCAGCTGAAATGGTTGAGACCTGTGTTTTGATAAAATATCTAAAACTGAAAATCCTTCTCCTTATTTACCATGCTGACACGTATCTCTGCATGGGATTATGGAGAGAGCCTTCTTGCCATTCCTCGAAAACAGCACAGTCTGTAGAACAGAGTTCCTTAGGATATCTTATGAGTAGCGGTGGTTCCCTGAATTTACTCTCACTTGAAATTCCTTTGCCCATTAGTCATGTTTTCCTTTTGCAGTTTCTGTCTTCTTTCTGCAAATACAGACAGAGCACCTTTTCAAGACACAGATCCCAAACGGCACAGTTGACCAAAGCAAAAAAATAGTTATGAAAAATATTCACGATAGTTAAGTAGTCTCTTCTGTGAGACCAGGCACAGCTGTGCTTTAGGTTTTGTCCTCTGTCTGCAAAGCAGGTGGAGTGGGAGCGCCTCCTTAACGTTTGTGAGGACCTTGCAGTCCCATTTTGGCTCAGTCTGGGAAATTTTCATGTATTTTTGGTGAGAAATGTCTCATAAATTTTGAATATCTAAAAATTTATTAGTCCTTTATATTTAGGCTTTCTACGTGTCAGAATGGAACAGAAAATTATATACTAAATATTTCCTACCACCTTTGACTCATGAAAGAAAGATATGTAGGTCTCACATCTGATTTATGGTGAACAGAAAACCAACAGAAGCAGTTCTAGGCAACCAGCTTGTCTCATCTGACGAGCCGAGGGACTGTGGCCAGGTCTTCACCTGAAGACAAGCATGATTGAACCTGAGCTGTTATTGCTGGGAATATTTTCTTTTCATGCTTTCAAAGTTGGTCTAAGAACTAGAACCTTTTTGGGGGGGGGGTGCTTATAAATAAGTGCACTTTGTCAGCAAATATAATATTGAAGTGCGTTAGTCATCACTAAAGTTTAGTCTTCATTTGTTGTCTTTGGGTGACTTCCCTTGTTGGTGTGGTACTGATGGTTTGCTTTTTTCTTTTTCCTCCAGGCTTCTAGTTAGTGCCTCACAGGATGGTAAGCTTATCATCTGGGATAGCTACACCACGAACAAGGTAGGTACTGCAAACCCTTCCCTGAAAAGCAGCCCGGGAAAGGCGGGTGTTTAAACTCTGGGTTCACTTACGTAAAATGTATAACAGGAGAGGGTGGGGGAGCACAGTGAGTTCGCTTTTGTGTAAAGTCGTATGGGTCAGGTAGAAGCCCAATCACATGGCTGGCACGTGTCACTGGTGCTGCTGGGCCAGCATGGTGTTGCTGTGATGTGTCGTCTCTTTACAGAGCAGGTTCGGGGAGCCTCCTTCAAGTTTCTAGGGAACTGGAGTCCAATTTTAGCTCAGTCTGGGAAATCTCATGCTTTATTTAAAAATACAGAAATACAGCTTTCCATTTAGTTAACTAGTTTTTACAAGAAATAATCTGAAAGAGTTTATACTATGAAGTATAAATTAAATTGTTTTAAAAATTCAATCCAGGGTTGTATCATATTGAATGAAAAAAGTACTATCCTTGGTCTAAATGTGTGTAACAGACAAAATTCAGTTTTATTTTACTGGAGGATACCACATGTGTATAACAGAATCCAGTACTTATAACAAATCTATCTCAAACACAGGGAGGTGTGTGGTAGGATTAATTACAGTAATTTCTAGTTTGATTACTTCACTAAAACTGCTTTATTTTCTAAGTGAATTTTATAGCCATTTTGACAAGCCAGTGAAATGTTTTCCTTTTAATATGTAATTGTGATTCAGAGGCTATGTTGCTGTTACTTAAGTGTCTACCTAACTGTAAGTTATGGCTTTATTAAAACTCTACATTTGGGAGTTCCCTGGTAGTCCAGTGGTTAGGACTCCGTGTTTTCACTGCTGAGGACCTGGGTTCACTCCCTGGTTGGAAAACTAAGATCCCACAAGCTACATGGTGTAGCCTAAATAAATAAATAAAACTATATTAGATTGGTGTGAAGCACTGCATTTCTAATTAAATTATTACTTTATTTGACTGCCCACACATATAAAATATTTTCAAAATAATTTTGGCCACTGTTTTGCTGTGCAGTGAAAGTTGAAGACTAGAAGCAGGATCGTAAGTGTCAGTAGTCAATGTTTCTGACCTGGAGCGTGCTTGCATCACGTGTGTTCTGTCCTTTAGGTTCATGCCATCCCTCTGCGTTCCTCGTGGGTCATGACATGTGCATATGCCCCTTCTGGCAACTATGTGGCCTGCGGTGGCCTGGATAACATTTGCTCCATTTACAATCTGAAAACTCGTGAAGGGAATGTACGTGTGAGTCGTGAACTGGCTGGACATACAGGTACATGTTCTCATCAGTAACCTCAAAGTTTATACGCTGTGTGCCTCGCATGAGTTACATGCTATGGACACTCACCTCTTCTCAATAATTACTTAATGAGATTGGCTACAGCAATGGCCAGATATACTCTGAAAATGAAATCAAACACAGGCCTTGACATTCCTTTACCAGTAAGAAGCCTTTGGCTATAAGTCGCTGTAGTGGCCCGTTGTCAAGGATCTTGGGAACGCAGGTGGCTCCGTAGCAGAGGACGCAGTTCGAGGTGTTACTCCTTCTGAACCTCCTTCCATCCTGAGCGCCTTTCCAGAAGGGTTTCCTAATGCAGACATGCACGAGCGTGCACGTGTCTCCCTGTGCGCACACACGTACTTATCCACACACCGAGACGCCCTCACTGATCTCTTAGTGTCCTTCGTAGTGACTGCGTTCTTGGTGCACAGGAAGCGGAACAAGAGTCCTTCAGGCTGAGCGCTTTTGAACGCAGCCAGCTCGAAGCGTTGGGTGGTGTGTTATTTTGGCTTCTGTTTGCTTTGGGGTTGCTTCCTTCTTAACTTTCTATCTTCTTAAAGTAGAGACTTAGATCTTCCTACTTTTTCAAATATAAATTATCCTCTAAGCTACAAATTACCCTCTAAGCATGGCTTTAGCTGTATTATCATTCAGTGGGAAATATTTTTAATACCCTTTTGATAACTTGTTATTGGTTTCTAATCAAACGCCATTATGTTCAGAGAAGATGTTCTGTACCAGTTCCGTTTTTCACATTTACGGAGATTTGCTTCCAGTGGAGCGGGTGGTCTGAGGATGACACGCCACACGCGCTTGGGAGTCCAGGCTGTGGGGCAGGTTCTCAGCGTGTTCATCAAAGCAGGACTTTGACACTGTTCACATATTCTCTGTCTTTAGTTTATTTCTGTCAGTTGCTGAGGCAGGGATGGATTCATGTATTTCTCCCTTCATTCTGGGAATTTTTGCCCTATGTATCTTGAGCTCTGTTAGTAGAAGGTATGTTCATGACTGTCGTATGTTCCTGAAGAAGTGACCCTCTTTCTCAGAACCTTCTTTGTTGGAAAGTCGGCTTTATCTGATGTTAACGTAGCTGCTCCAGCCTTCTTAGTCCGACTGTTTGCATGGTGTATTTTTTTTTTTTTTTTTTTTTTTTTTTTTTTTTTTTTTGTGGTACGCGGGCCTCTCACTGTTGTGGCCTCTCCTGCTGAGGAGCACAGGCTCCGGACGCACAGGCCCAGCGGCCATGGCTCACGGGCCCAGCCGCTCCGCGGCATGTGGGATCCTCCCGGACCGGGGCACGAACCCGCGTCCCCTGCATCGGCAGGCGGACTCTCAACCACTGCACCACCAGGGAAGCCCTGCATGGTGTATTTTTTCCCATCCACTTAACTGTATTTATAAACAGAGTCCCTTAGAGACAGCACACAGTTGGTTCTTTCTTTTTATCCACTCTAAGTGTTTCTGCCTTTCAAATAGTATGGGGTTCATTTCTGTTGCATGCAGTGTGGGTGCAGTGGGATTTGGCTCTCTCACTTTGTGGTGTGCTCTCCTTTGCTGCCTTCTTTTGGGTTACTTGATTTTTTAGAGTTCTATTTTAGTTTTATCTGTTGGCTTTTCTGGTTACCTCCAAAAAAGGGTTATGTAGGGATTGCAGTGTACATTCATAATTTTTCATGGTGCACTCAGTTATATTGTATCCATTTATATGAAATACAAGAATCTTGTGGCCATAAATGCCCGTTTTCTGCCCTTCCTCATTCTTTATGAAGTTTTCGTAGGTGTTGCATCTCCATGTGTTATAAATTTTTTTCCTTTAAATGTTCTTAGCCACTTGAAGAAGCCACTTTGAATCGCCTTTTACATTTACTCAAACCTTCACCATCGGCAGCGCTAGTCATTCCTCCTGAAGACGTGAGGTTTTTTCGGGTTCCCTTCGGCCTGATGAACTTGCTTTACCGTTTCTTACCGTTAGTGCAGGTCTCCTAGCAGTGAATTCTGTCTGTTTTCATTTATCTGAAAATGTTGATTATCCTTCATTCTTGAAGAAGTTTTTGCTGGATACATTTAATTCTGGGTTGGTATTATTTTCTTTTAGCACTTTAAAGATTTTTCTTTGTTTTTTAACAGTTTGTGATGTGCCTTGGAGTGACTTTCTTTGTTTATCGTGCTTGAGCACCTTGAGTTTGTAAAGTTTTGTCTTTCACTAGATTTGGGAAATACTAGAAATCCATTTTCTGTTCTTTGTTCTCTGTCTCTTTGTCCTCCAGTGGGTGCATGTTCACATCGTCTCTTAGGTTCCTGCGGTTCTGTTCCTGTTTATTCCATCTCCTGCTTCTCCAGAGCTGTCCTCCAGTACACGTGACTTCTGTCACCTCCAGTGTGGGGTTAAGACTACCCAGCAAGCCATATGTGCCAGATGTTCTATTTTTCAGTTCTAGAATTCGTTTGCTTTTTTAAAAAAATAGTTCTTATTTTTCTGCCGACGTTTCCTTTCTATTTATTATGAGCATATTTAGGATCCTTGGGCATAGTTCCAAGAGCTGGCTTTAAAATTCTTACCTGCCAGTTCTAGCAACTAATCCCTTGAGGTTTGGTCTTGGTGGCTCTTTTCTCTTGAATATGGGTGAGATTTTCCTGCTTCTTGGTACATCTAGTGATTTTGACTTGTGTCCTGGGCTTTGTGCAGACTCTGTTCCCCTGAAGCCCTGCCATTTGGTTCCGTTGGGAGCAGCCACACAGCCGTGTGGGAGCAGCTGTCTTGCCTGTGTGGTTCAGACAGATGTTGGGGCAGTAGGCGTGTGATTTTTAGGGCCTTCTGTGGCTTTCTCCTTTCTAGGTTTCCTTCTTTCACTTTCCAGTTGTGGTTGACCAGAACCCTATTTACTGGCTGTTCAAGAAGGTTGGGCCATAGATCTGTATCTGAGGTGTGGCTGCAAAGAGGAGGCCTGCCCTCAGGCACAGGGCAGACAAGCTTGTTGAGAAACAAGCTCACCCAGTGCCTTTCTCTTCTTCCAAGTTCAGGCTCCCCTTCAGTTTGTCTGCTTCTGCTTCCAGTGCTTTCAGGTTTTTGTCTTTATATTTGTCCAGAGCTTGTGGTGGTTTCTGTGGGAAGGTTGCTCCTGGGGGTGGGAACCCCCCTTCTCGGAACCCAGCCTAAGCTGCCTGCCCCATCCTTGTAAACTGGGGGTTCTGTCCAGTGAGCACCCTTCCTAAACCACTTTGCTTATAGCGTTGATGAACTCACAGCACATTGAAAAACACATTCTTATTGTTTATCGATCCCTTATTATCAGATTCAGTGTATGGACTTCCATTTTTAATTAAATCTTTTTAATTTTTTAACACTTTATTTGCTGAAACAAAGAAATAAAACTAGTATTAGAATGTTTTAGAAATTTTATTTCCTTCATGTATCATGAAATTATACTTCTTTGGGAGTTGAGTGGTAGGGTTTTTCTAAACGTTTGGCCTCTTAAGAGTGTTTGTGACTTTCTTCAGACATGATACATAATTCAGCTTCAAATCAATAAAGGTTAAAACTTGATAAATTCAAATAGCCTCACTTTAGTCGGGGGGTAAAGGTGTGAACGGTTAGTGGGTTCAACAGATTGGAGGATGTGCGGTCTGTATCTTGTCTCAGTCCTTCTAAGCCTCCATCTGATGACGTTACTGCTCATCACTCAGGCACCTCTCTCTGGCCTGAGCCTTAAGTTGAGAGCTCTTTGTTGAGCTGTGGTTGGGACATTTTGTCGTAGAGTCTTAGACGCTCAGTTGCGCGGAAAACCCATCCTGGTGCTCTTGTCAGCAGTCTCCCTGAGTCCCAGATGGTGTCTGATGGAGTGAGGGCAGGAGTCGAGCCTCTGCGCACGGTTTCAGGAGAGAGGCTCTTGGTGGTCAGTTTTGTGTTCCTATTGTTTCCAGAAGATACAAGGGCCCATATGGAGCAAACAGAAGCTTCCTTCTCTAGAGTTGGCCACCCAGGCTTTGGAAACGCTAGCAATACTTGAGAGAACAAACATCAGATGACGTTCTGTCTTCTGGTGTTTTGCCTTTAAGTTTCTATCTTAAGGAGTAAAGGATGCCCTCTGGAAATGGTTAATGGAATGAATTCACAATGATTTATCATTGTTGCGGTTACGGTGAATATATTACGTATAGAATAAAACTTGCCGCGTGCTCTCTTGGTGAAAATACTAATACAAAGGCGTTAGATTGTATATTTGAGAAATTAGTAATTCCCTAAAAGCTCATTTTCCTTTCCTAACCCTCCCATTGCAGTGCAGACACATTTACCCTTTCTGAGATCACCATGGTCAAGAATTTAGCCAGAGGTTTCCTGGGGGTGACATGACTGCCTTGTACTCTTGCCAGAGGCCCTTGCGGTGGCTAAAATTTCATTTTCCAGGGATGACTTGTCCATGCTGCCCGGGGCTTGAATGCACGTGAAAGCACAGTGGACGGGCCCCCTGACCTGTTAGTTGCTTCTTTCCTGACAGGCGCCAGCAGGCCCCACTCTGGGAGGAAAGACGTGTCCCACAGTTCTGCTCCAGGCCACACTGTGCTGCTCTCCAGCACCCTGTTCTGTGGCAGTTAGTTAACGTGACAGCAGTTTTGGGCTGTCTGTGGTCGCAGTCTGGGAAACTCAGATCCCACTGCTCACTTCCTGACCTCACGGACTGCGCCGCCGGCTCAGCTACCCTCTGGGCGTCCCCCAGCCGGCTCAGCTACCCTCTGGGCGTCCCCCAGCCGGCTCAGCTACCCTCTGGGCGTCCCCCAGCCGGCTCAGCCTCCCAGCAGCAAGAGCGCCCCCTCTCCCAGGCTGGCCACGGGTCCTGGCTGTGCCTGCATTCGGCCTGAGAGGATGCGTGAACCTCCAGGTGGACGGATGCACCCGGCCTGCTGCTGGGTGCTTGTCCTTTGGCATCAGCAGTTTCTGGGTTTGTCTCTTTGGGGTGGCGTTTCCTCACTCGCAGGCCTTCTTGTTGTTGCTTCGTTATCTCTCTTTCGTCTTCACGGAGCTGCTCAGAGAATGCACCCTCTGCTCCCGGTCTCTGCTCCCCTGTGCACCTCCGAGTGGGTCGGCTTTCCCTCCCCGCCCAGCCAGCTGCCCCTGCCTCCCCCAGGTGCCGGCTGGGCTAAGACTGCCAGCGTGATTCACCATAGAAAGTTGGGAAAGTAACATTTCTTCTTCTGTGTTTTCAACTTCTAATCCCATCCAGAACTGCAGTGTTGTCCTGCAGAGTTGGAGAGGGTTCCGTTGTAAGGTGCGCTGATTTGTCCCTGTCGTCGGTCATTGCAGCAGTTCCCAGCTTGTCACTAGTGCGCGTGTTGTGGCTGTAAATACTGTTCTTGCAGAGAAGTGACTTCTCGGGCCATAACCGTGTTCTTGGGGTGAGTTCCCTTGGCTGAGCTGTTTGGTCCGGGGCAGCACTCGCAGTGGCTCACGTGTCTGTGCACGTTGGTCTTCGGTTTTGCCGTCTGGGTCAGCTACCCTCTGGATGAGGAGGTGAGTTTGCCTGCCTCTCTGGACCGGGTTCCCGTTCAGCGACGCACTGTCATGAGACCGCCCCCCCTCCCTCCCACGGGTCCTTGACCTGAGCACCTGCCCTGCCTCACTGCAAGCCTCCTCCCCTCTGGGCTGCTGCCAGCTCGTCCCCGCGCCAGGCTGTCCCCAGCGCGCCTGTGTCCCGCTGCCACTTGTCTCCGTGAGGCCTGGCACCTCCACACTTGGTGCCCACTTTTGTCAGGGTCTGTTCTCCCTGCCCCTCTGGAGGCCTTCGTAAGGCAGCAGCGCCACTGGGCCAGCCACCCTTCTGCTGAGGACACACACACACTCACACAGCCCCTTCAGGGAATTTGCTCGCTCTCATATAGGCAAAGACAGTAACTGCCACCGTTCACTGAGAACTTAAATGTTCAGACAGCTCTTTTCCTCCCAGTAATTCTCCGGAATGATCCCAGTTCCTCTGGGAGGCCTGGGGCTCGTGAGCCAGCTCACGGGAACATGCACTGCAGGTTAGCAGCTGCGCTGAGAATCGGGCCTACTCTGAAGCCACGGCCCGCCTCCCAGCCAGAACGACCCCGCAGGCTTCCCCGGAGCCCGGGTGCCCCTTGATGGTCCCCGTGCACACGGGGCGTCACTGGCCTCCTGGGACGCTGGGCTTGTGGGGTCGGCTGCCGAGCCTGCCAGCTGGGCGGTCTGGTGTTCATGGTTGGTGAGTTCCCGTCTCAGGGCTGTTGAGCCTTGATGCTCAGTACTTGTTTGTTAACCTAATTTAAAAGCTGGTTCTGGGACTTCCCTGGTGGTCCAGTGGTTAAGACTCCGTGCTCCCAGTGCAGGGGGCCTGGGTTTGACCCCTGGTCAGGGAACTGGATCCTGCGTGCCGCAACTAAGACTCGGCACAGCCAAATAAATAAATGTGAAAAGAAAAGCTGGTTCCCACCTTTTCTTTCTGGGAGGAAAAAAGATTTTTGTAAAAAATATAATATCCACCTGGTTATTGTCTTTTTCCCTCAATGTACAAAATACAGAGACCAAAAAAGTGAGTTATGAGCCAGCAGCTCTGACTTTGTCTAATGAAAAGTAGTATTTGGATAGGGTTGACCCTTGAACAGCACAGGTTTGAACTGTAGTGGTGCACTTACACCTGAGGTTTTTCTCCAAATACAGCACACAGGAGCCCAAGTGGGCAGCGTCCCCAAGGAGACCGAGGAACCGCTGTCAACGAGGGCCAACTCCAAGTTTTGTGCAGATTTTCAGCCTCAAGGAGGCTGGCACCCCTGGCCCCCATGTTGTTCGGGGTCAACTGTGTATATTTTGAAAGCTCAAACTACAGGAAGTTAGAAAACGAACACCAAAGCCACCCCAGTGTTCTCCACACGCAGTCTCTTAGGTCCCTGAGACGCCCTCGCCCCAGGACCAGGCGGGGCTCCGTGTGTGTGTGTGTGCGCGTGTGCGCGCGTGCGCGTGCCTGTGTGCGTGCGCGCTGCCCCACCCCCCTCTTCATCTGCATGTGTCTTGGAGTCTTAACAGCATTTGTGATCCCCAGGGACCGTGTGTGGTTTTGTAGATTTGGTCATTTCCCACAGCCTGCCTGGCTCCTGAGGGTCAGCCAGCTGACGTGTGCTGACCATCTGAGGCCCTGAAGAGGCCAAAGCAGGTTGCTAGTGCTCTAGAGCCGAGGCTGTAGCCGGCAGCCTCTGGTCCTTGGGGCGGGAAGCTCGTGGACTCCCTGGGGCTGGACCACCGCCTGCACGAGGTGGGACAGAGGTCATCATGGAGGTGTTTCTTTGTGCTGTTGACCTAGGAGTGCCCCTGTCTGGCCCTGTGTGAGACCAGCTGGTGCTGGGGTCTCCACGATGCTCCTCCCTGTCTGCTGGGATCCCAAGTCAGACAGGCTAGTGCTGTGATGGCGGGTGTGAGGGTCCCAGGGCTGGTTCCCGGAAGGCTGGCTTGAGCGAGGGTGAGAGTGTGGCAGGAAGTAAGTGCTGTTCTCGGAGCGGAACTTGGGCTGAGACTCAGCGGGAAGAGAGCCCCTCGGGGCGGCTGAGGGCGCCCGTGTGGTCCCTGGTGTCCTGTGGACGTGACGTGGCCTCCAGGGAGCACTTGACCACAGGTTCTTGTCTAGGCACGTAGTTGCTATTTTGAAATTGTTCTCTCTCTCTGTTTTTTCTATGGGAGACAGTACAGTAATATGTTAGATAAGTGCTTTATTTTCCCAATATCCTTATACTTTCCACATCAGCAGCCTTCAGTGGGCCTTCTCTTTGTATTTTGTCTTTGATCTTACTGATTCACACAGCGTCACACGTGGCT
The DNA here is from genome assembly GCF_949752795.1 of Hyperoodon ampullatus. Taxonomy (NCBI): domain Eukaryota; kingdom Metazoa; phylum Chordata; class Mammalia; order Artiodactyla; family Ziphiidae; genus Hyperoodon; species Hyperoodon ampullatus. Next base: position 752,174 of record NC_136915.1, on the reverse strand, counting down.
CTGGTGTGGCCTGGGAAGACCTGGCAGGCATGCTTCCCTCTGGCAACAGCCCGGCCTGCTGGGGGCAGGGGCTGCTCGGCCACCATCCCCTGGGCCTTCCGGGGGCAGGTGTGCTTACCTTGCACGTGCAGTTCTCGGGGTCACTTACACTAGGACAAAAGCAGCGCTTGTCCCGTAGAAAACAAATCCACCCCCCACACCCATCCTCATCTCTGGCTCTGGCTGGCCCCTGCAGACCCTCCATCCCTGCTCCTCCCGATGTGTCCAAAAGGGCAGCAGGGGCGGACGGGTGCGCTTGCCTCCCGAGCCTCTCGGGGCGCCGTGCTCACTCGGAGTCCAGTCCTCTGGGCCTGGGGCTGCACCAGCCTGTCCGGGCTCTGACTCTTGCCCGGCAGTGCGTGTTGTCTGTGCTGCTTTCTTCCTCTTTGCAGCACACACGGCAGGGGCCGAGGGTGGTGGACGAGGTATTTGTCTCCCCTTGCTGTGGACCTTCCCGCCATAGTTGTTCTGCCAACGTGTTTTTCCACTTATAAGATCATAGAGTCAGGGGCTCGAAGGCTGGGGCCATCATGTGTGTCTGTTTTCCAGGTTACCTGTCCTGCTGCCGTTTTCTGGATGACAATCAGATTGTTACCAGCTCTGGAGACACCACCTGGTGAGTACTTGAGCGCCAGACCTGTCTTAATGCTGCTTGCCTTGGCCCGTAGCTCAAGACGCAGGGGAGTTCTCAGGCCATTTTAACTGGAAATGGCCAGGAGGCTTCAGACACAGGTGGCAGTGAGTGACGGGTGGCTTCATGGTGCTCTGTGCAGATTTTAAAGCTCAGAGTTCCATCTTGAACAGCAAAGAACTGATTTTGAAACTACAGTTTTGCATGAAATGCCTGCTTTTCTTTTCTCCCTCTGCATATTTTACCTTTCCAGGCTACCTTTAGTAGTGCTTGGGGGAGTGGGTGTGCTTTAGCCCCTCGCTTAGGTGAGCACTGCCCATTGTGGACTCTTAAGCACAGCTTTAAAAAGTTTGTCACTTGTCACGATTTCACGTGAATTATTTCAAACGAATTAATTGTTAGAGTTTCACCTTACTCTAGGATAGACCACGTGAACCTCTTTAAATGTTTTCACTCGAAGCACCAAAGCATATCCTTTTAAATCTTTAGATAGTTGAGTCATTTTGGGCTTACACTCTCCTTGTGGGTTATTCTGGCCCTTTGAGGCACGTGGTGGTCAGGAGCCAGCGGGCCACGCAGGGGGCAGGGGGTGCCCCGGCTGGGTCCTGTGTCACAAGGTGTCCGTTTTCTGCATGTCCATAGGTTCACCAAAGAGTTACAACCCTTCTGGACTGTCAGTTGGGGAACAATTTCTGTATTAGAAGATATCTTTGAAAGCTTTTTCATTCATGAGGGATGTTTTTCAGACCCTGGGAATGTCTTGCTTCCTTCTGTCATCCCTCAGGCCCTAGCAAGGGGCCCTGCACGCTTGGATTTGGGTGGTTGGGCTGAGCCAGGTTTTCTGCGAGGCTTACGGGAAATGAGCAGCTTCCGGTGGCGTTGCTTCTGTGGGTGAAGCACAGAAACAGCACACGCTGTCCTCGCGGCACTGCTGTGTCTCACCTTTGACTGCCCTCCACGTAGCCACCCGAGCTGACGGCTGTGGGCCCGAGCGTAGCTCTTCCGCCGCTGAGTGACCCCAGTTAAGGGCCGTCGTCTCCTCATCCCAGCCCGTGGGGCCCTGGAGGGCGTGGAGCAGGCAGCAGCAGAGAGCGCGTTCTCTGTGCAGCCTGGGATGGCAGCCGGGAGCTTCCTGCTGCCCCTCGTTGAGCCCGCGCAGGGACCGCATGCATCCCTCCTTGAAAGGGACTCGGGCTCCCTCTTGGACATCACAGTCAGCACAAAGCCCGTGGGCATGTGCTCATCTGCATTGTGTTTGTTCATTTGCTTTGTAACAAGCCCTGCTCAACAAAGTCGGATTACAGGTTTTAGATCCGTCTTAGGTGCAGACGTTGACTGCAGTCCTGGGGGTTGGAAGGGCCGAGTGTCACAGGACGGGCCTCCTGAGCACATGGGGTGACCGCTGTCATTGCTCTGCTACAGTGCCCTGTGGGACATCGAGACCGGCCAGCAGACGACCACGTTCACCGGACACACCGGCGATGTCATGAGCCTTTCGCTCGCTCCGGACACCAGACTGTTTGTCTCTGGTGCTTGCGACGCTTCGGCCAAACTCTGGGACGTGCGAGAAGGGATGTGCCGGCAGACCTTCACCGGCCACGAGTCCGACATCAACGCCATCTGTGTGAGTTGGGGTCCAAGGTGCGGGTCGGGGCCCTTCGCCGGCCATGAGCAAGTTAGAGTCCTTCTCTGGAGCCACGGGCTGCATCGTCAGATTTGAAAACGTTTTCAGGATTAGATGGTCTCTCTTCTCTATGCAGATACAGTCAAATTGAAAAAAACTCCCTTTGGGAGACTCAGCTGTGACTTGATCTGTCCTTGCTGAGGCCTGGCGTATCTCCCGGTCTGGGGGTGACCAGTGACTGTATCACACAGCTTCCCCCATCAGGGGACAGGCAGCGCCGCAGCTGAGCCCGTTGGCCCAGCTCTGCGGGGGCACGCAGGGCGCGGCGGTGGAGGGAGCCTGCCCTTGTCCCCGGCACCCTGATGGTGGGCCCAGTCTCGCGAGGAGCCATCCTCCTCGGGTTCAGCCTGGCTGCCAGCAGCCTGCAGGGAGCCCAGCCTGTCAGTGGTGGCCACGCTCCTGCTCCCTTGGGAGGGCGAATGGGGAGGGGAAGCCAGCTCTTTGGGGAGGGCGAGCACGTCGCGCCACCCCCGTGCGGGGCCCACAGTCGCTCTGCTGTCGGGCAGTTTATGTTTGCAGTATTTCTTTCTGTGCATTTGCAAATCATCTTGGTTTGCTTTCTCTCTCCAGTTCTTTCCCAACGGCAATGCGTTTGCCACTGGCTCGGACGATGCTACCTGCAGGCTGTTCGACCTCCGTGCGGATCAGGAGCTCATGACTTATTCCCATGACAACATCATCTGTGGGATCACCTCCGTCTCCTTCTCCAAGAGCGGGCGCCTCCTCCTCGCAGGGTACGACGACTTCAACTGCAACGTCTGGGACGCCCTCAAGGCCGACAGGGCAGGTAGGCAGCTGCTGCGCCTCGCCGGCTCACCAGCACAGACGGACCGCACGCGAGCTGAGATGTGTAGGCCCGGCAGGGGGACGGGAGGCAGGCCAGTGGCGGCGGGCTATCGGCCCTGTGCGGCACGCAGTGGGCAGCAATGGGCCAGCCGTTTGGTCTTCACAGCCCCCCTCCCGTCGGGCATGTTGGAAGCACAGACTGGAGCTCACACGTGAAAGGCAGGCGAGAGCTGTGTCATTCACAAGTGTATTAAAACGCAGGTTGTGCAAAAGAAGAGCACTTGCAGTGTTGAAGACGGGGGTTCAGGCACATGAATCGATGCTCATGGAGTCTTCAGTGCCAGAGGGGGTGGGGAAGGGAGCGTGGCTCCGAGCCCGTGGCCTCCCACTCTGGGTGGATCTGCTTCCCGCTCTGCATTGAGCCCCTCTTGCCTCTCTTGCTCCCCCACGTGCCCCCAGCGCCCGCGGCCTCTGCCCCGACAGTGCCTGCTGACACTCAGAGGAGTGCAGGAGGCGCGTGGGGGTGCTCTGAGATGTGGCTCAGATTCCTCTGGAAAAATGTGGAACTGTCTGGCTGATGACTGCTGAGTGTCGACAGGAGGCCCTGTCTTGGGGGGCGGGGTTCGCTCTGTGGTATCCCAAAGGCCCCTCCCTCAGCGTCCGTCACCAGCCTTGTGTGTTCTGTGCTCTGCGCCAGGCCCTGGGCATCACGAACAAATGAAGAACAGCCTGCAGCCTTCACTCCCGTGCTGTATATTTGCTGTGCTTTCTGTTGCTTCTTTTAAATAAATTGATTGATTGATTGATTGATTTATATTTTCGGCTGCATTGGGTCTTTGTTGCTGCGCACGGGCTTTCTCTAGTTGCGGCGAGCGGGGCCTGCTCTTCGTTGCAGTGCGCGGGCTTCTCACTGCGGTGGCTTCTCTTGTTGTGGAGCACGGGCTCTAGGCGCCCGGGCTTCAGTAGTTGTGGCGCATGGGCTCTAGAGTCCAGGCTCAGTAGTTGTGGCACACGGACTTAGTTGCTCCACGGCATGCGGGATCTTCTCGGACCAGGGCTCGAACCCGTGTCCCCTGCATTGGCAGGAGAATTCTTAACCACTGCGCCACCAGGGAAGCCCCCTGTTCCATTTTTTATTTAAGCTTCTTTCCGTCGGGAGCGCTCAGGAGTCGGTGCCGGAGGCCCTAGGTTGTTGAGTGTGTGTGTTAGTGCCTTTCAGTTGTGTATGTTCCTTGTTGTCCTGCTGTTACCCATGTGTCTTGATAACAGACACGTTGCCAGGTTCTCCAGTGTGTTTTCCTTCTCTGTGAATCCCTCCCGCGGCCGTGGGCACGTCCACCATGGGAGAGGAGCGTGCCGACCCTTCCTCGCCTTGGACAAGAGTGGGCGTGAGCTTCAGTTTAGTTTCCACTTGACCAGGCTTCCTCTCCTTCCTGGTGTCCTTTCCTCACCACTGAGGCCTGGCAGGGACTGAACCTTGGGGGCTTCTGGGTCTGCTTCAGGGAGTGGCTGGATCCGGGGGTGACCGTGCTGTCATCTGCTCCCAGGGGTCTTGGCTGGGCACGACAACCGCGTCAGCTGCCTGGGGGTGACTGACGACGGGATGGCCGTGGCAACAGGGTCCTGGGACAGCTTCCTCAAGATCTGGAACTAACACCAACAGGTAAGGAGCTGCCCCGTGCCCTCCCTACTTGGAGCTCTACGCATGAAATTGTGGGTCGGGGTTTCTAAGATTAATTTGGATGTAGTTGATCTGGACTTGTGGGCAGGTGAGCATTGGTGTCAGCTTGGAGCACTTCCATCATACTGACTGTGCACCTGCACCAGGGTGTTCCGTTTCTCTTCATGTTTCTCTAAACTCTGTTTAAAGCAGCAGGTGGACGCCGCTGTGACTGGAAGACCATTCCAACCTTGGAGCGTTACAGTGATAGCATTTCCAATCCACCCCTACTAACGCGGACGCCCTGCACCCCTCAGAACTTCAAAAGGGCAAGACCTTTTCCCTTCACTTATTGCTGAAACCAAGAGCACAATTCCCATTACGAGAAGAATCTCTGTGCTGTAAACTAAAACAAATCGTGCATTCCTTCCGGGACCATTGTCTTTGTTTTTCTTTCTTTTTTTTTTTTTTCTTTTTGTCTTGAATAAGTTTAAAAGGAAATACTATAATAAAAATGTTAACCAGAAGGTAAACTTGAGTGTAATTGTAAGACAGACACACTTTTTTACTAGTTTCTTTGAATTCTAGATCAGTGATCCTGTTTTGTGATGTTCATGGAATACAAGTTGAGGACTTCATCTTGTAATTGATTCTAAGTTTCAGTTTGTGTTTGTAACAGGATTTTGCAGACATTCATATTTCCTTCTTAAAATAGATTCCTTTCTGTTCAGTAGTTAAACAGAGAAAGAGGGTCTAGTGCAGCCTCTCTGGAATTGTTAATGATGTAAATTTAGCCCCTAGTTTTTTTACTTTTCGTCTCGTGTCACATGATCGTTGTGTGCACACACGGCATAGAAGGATGATGCTGAGAAGTCAAGGAACGGAGCGCGCGCCGTGGACGAACAGTGAACCCCAGTGAGGCACCTTTGCTCCCAACCCACCCTCTCTGCCTTCTCAGTTCAGTTTTTAATCTCACCCTGGGTCTCCTTGTGAAGTTGGAGGGAAGTTTATACAACAGCAACAGCGCGACACTACCCTGTGCCCCACCCTGACCGTCAGGAGCCTCTGTTCTCAAGCGAGGTGCCCGTCCTGTGCTTGGATAGTCAGTCAGTTATTTGTGTATGAAACAATGTACAAATCAATGTTTTGAAAATAATGATCTCAAACTTTCTAAGTTAAATTTTAAAAAATTTGATCGTTTGCCATATCGGGTGGGTTTACTCTTAGAATCGCATGCTGTAGAAATGCTCAAAAGTGCATATAGGACTCCGTCCTTAGATGTTCTCTTTCTTTTCAGAAATAACCTCTTTAACGCTGTAACCATTGCTCCTCTGTGCACACGCGTCGCATCGGAAGCCGCGCAGTCAGCGGCGCTACACACTCACCTAGCGGGATATTCACTGGTTTCTTTCTTCCTCTAAAAACAAGTCCTGTTCCAAACGATTGCTGTTGGCATTGGGGGGTGGGGCGGGGTGGTACAGGGAATGGAGACCCCGGCCTCCCTTTGTGGATTCCTCACAGCCCGGCTCTCCCGTGGAACCAGCCTTTTGCACCGAGGCAGACCATTTTTCTAACACGCAGACGTCCCTGGTTTTGTGCGCGTCCAGTGTGGAGCAGTGGCGTTGGGACGGCGCAGGCCTCCTCCCCGCACCAAGCACTCCCGTAGAGGCAGCAGCGGCTTCTCCATCCTGTGTTTGCACCATCCTGTGTGCCCTGTGCCCTGGACCCGCAGAGAGTGGGACAAGCAGCCCCCACCCCGCCCCCACCCCCCTCGGCGCCCCTGTAGAGCTCTCTGCGCTGTCCCTCACCTTTTGTATTTAATTTTAAAGTCAGTGTACTGCAAGGAAGCTGGATGCGAGATAGACCCTGTATTCACTGCACTGTTATTTAAGCTGTAATAAAGCGGTTTGACATGAGGGATGTGGGCGTGGCTGCTCATCTGTGGGGCCGTTTCGGTGTCGGGGGGGCAGCTGCCCTCCCCTGGCTGCCCCCCTCTTCTGCTTTGTCCACGTGCTTTGTCCCCCTCACAGAGAGTCCGTGAAAGGAAGGAGCGGCCGGTCCTCAGATGGGCCTGCAGAGCAGCAGCATCCCACCAGCCCTGGCCCCCCGTCACCACCCAGGCCGTGGTCCTCTCGTCCCCCGGCAGCGGGAGTCTCCCGAGTCGCTGTCCTACCTTCCTCTCCTCTTCTGAGCCTCGGCCCCTACTGGTGGCCCTCCTTAAGATACTAAGGATGTTACTCCAGAGACATACTTCCCTTCAGATGATAGAACAGTTTTCATCTGTGTCCGAATGAAAAGACCTGCATCTTGCAAGAAAAAATGAGCATCTGCCCCACACCCATGAGAAGCAAACACTTCATTGCATGTCAGTGAGGAAGCCTCTCACTCCACCGCTTCCCTGGACCCCAGCCCTGCCTTCTGTGCCTTCGTGCTAAAGGACACAATTTTCTTTTAGTCCAAAGTATTCTGTGTAAGGTTACGAAAGGTAACTTGGTAATTCCCACGGGTCAGATTCATAAGTAAGTGAAGACTGCTCTCAGTGGGAAGTACTCCCTCCTGAAGCTCCCTTTTCCAATTGTCAGGAAGACACAGGCAGTCGGTCCTCCTGGCCTGGCCCGTGGGGAGGGGTGGGTGGGACTGGCGTGATTGCAGGGGTCTCTCCTACAAGGACCGTGGGCGCGGTTTCCCGGTGGTTGACAGCCTGAACAGTGGGTTCGCCCGGTTCCAACCTCCTCCCCCGCGTCTCTGGAATAAATCTGCTCGTTGCATGTTTTAACACTGCCAGCTGTCTCAAAATGCCAGAGAGCATCCAAGGTGCTCCCTGGGCTGGCAGCCTGAGTCCTTGGGAGGGAGGGTCTCCTGGGGTCAGGAAGCAAGCCTTTATCCTGGCACAGGGACACATCTGCTGTCAGCTACCCTTAGAGGGGCACGGGGTGGGCACAGGAGCCTCAGCAAGGGCTGGCTAGACTGGGTGCCCTCTGAGCCGGGGCCAGGGGAGCTGAGACTCAGCCCCTCTGCTGGCCTCGAGGCCGCCGTCCCACCTTCTCAGCAAAGCGGTCACTGAAAATAGGTGTCCGGGGGCACCAAGAGGACAGCCAGGCGGTGGTGCGAAGCGAAGCGCGTTCCGCACTGCGCTGCCCAGCGTGAGCCTTGGATTTCACGCTTGAGGCCCGGGACACCTCAGCCTCCTGGGCCTGGATGCACCTGGGAAGTGATGGTCTCCTTGCCCCACCCTCCTCCAGGGTGCCTGCGCTTCCACCTTCCTTCCTCCGGCCTCCGCCCCTAGTGTCTGAGGTAGCAGCTGGCTCTGGTGAGCACACCTGTTGCAGGTGCGATGTCCACGCTCCAGCCAGACCCTCGGCAGCTGGACATGAACTGGGGCCTTGCAGGGAGCTCTAGGGTCACCTGCACCCCGATGTCGGGTCTCATCGCCTCTTCCAGCACCCAGCGTTCACGTCCACTCGAGGTGTCCACCCCACCCGGCACCAGCACCCATGATGCTGACCCTTCATGCGGAGCGCACAGCGGGGTCCTCGGTGCCCCCCTGCCCACCCCAGCGGTTCTTCTTCCTCCTGATGTGTGAGAGCAGGAAAAGGCCACCCCACCCGCACCACTCTGCTTGTCTCCCCCCACCCCACCATTCCCCACTCCTGGAGTTCGGCCAAATTCTGCCTCTTCACGTCCTCCCTGTGTGATCTGGGGCCAGTTACTTGGCCTCTCTGTGCCCCTGATTCCCCGTGTGAAAACTGCAACAAGAGCACCTGCTCCTAGACACTGTGTGAGAGTTTGGCGAGTCCCACGTCTGTGAGGTGCTAGAGCAGGGAGGGGCTGCTCACGACTTCGCTCTCAGAAACCACCCCCCTCCGCCCCCTGCCCAGGCTCGCGCCGCCCGCCCGGTTCCCTCGGCCTAGGTACCCTCTGGCAGCGCTCTTCCTGGGTTTCAGCAGGCCGCGCCCCCGCCCGAACACCTGGAGGGTTTGTTCCCTGCAGTATTGTGCGCCTGGCACTTAGTGGCCCGGCAGGAAGAGGGGCTGCCCGACCCCAAAGTCAGCCCAACCAGGAGACCTCCAAGTCCGTGATTCCGGACACTGGCCCCTGGGGAGGGCTGGGAAAAGTGGGACAGGAGGGGCCGGACTTGTCCAGGGCATGCTGGCTGGAGGCCGGAACTGGGGAAGGTGGCCTCTGGAGAGCCTGAGACACTCCCTGTCCACAGGGAGCCTCGGTGCCTCCCGGCCACACCTGTCACCCAGGCCCCTGGACACTTCCTTTTTTGGGTGCTGGGAAGCCTCCCTCTACCCCGTTCCCCTCCAGCAGGCACAGCTGAGGCCTACTTCCCCAAGAGCTGGGAGCAGAACCCCAAAGAGCAGCACCCTTTCCACACCCTGCACCCCAAATCCAAGGGCGCCCCCCTGCCTGAATGAGGCCAGCTTTGGAGAGGCAGCCCTATCCACTGCACCCTCTATGGTCCCCCATCTTTCAACCCTCAGAAGAGTAGGAGCCCAGGTTTTGGGGGGTCTAAAGCTTAAACAGTAGGGGAACCATGTTTAAGAAAAAGAACATACCAAAGAAAGAAGATACCAGAGAAACATACCAAATTAAGAGAGTCCTGCACCTCTGGCACTGGGAAAGGTTACACCTCTGGCCCTTCCTGAACACAGACCCTCTGAAGCAGACCCGGCATCGTCTGCCCAGCCCACTGCCCACGTTGGCCTGACTGGCACCCCTCCCCCACCCCCACGCCCGCCTGCGTCCCTGCTGCTGACCCCTCCCTGTCCCCACCGCTGCCCGGCTCATTCCAGCTCAGCCTTGGCCCTCAGCCCAAGCAACATCTCCTCTAGGAATCTTCCGGAGGTCCTAAAGTGCCCCTCCCAGCACTGGCCTTCTGGATTGCGGGGTGTGAGTGGGAGGCTCCGGAATCCCCAGGGTGGGCCCAGGGCCTGCTGGGAGATTGCACAACAGGCTCCGATGAAGGAAGCCACAGCCCCCGTTTTCTCATTTCTGAAATGGGGAAGTGCTCCTGCCCAAGGTTTCTGCCTGAGGTCCAGAATGGACAGACTGCCATGATTAGACACACACCTGCACAAGTTCCTTTTAGAAAGGGCACAGGAAGGGTGCCTGCTGTGTGACCTTGGCTAGTTACCAGGCCGGAGCTGCCTTCTCTGCAGACTGTCCGTGCCCTAGAAGGTTCTTGGGAGGCCTGGCCAAGCATTAGTATTATTATGTTAATGATCATATCCAAAAACATAGCTCAAAAGGCTTTTCTCTTCTGTGGGTGTGGCTGGGGGGTCACTTTGGGGAAGCGGTTGGGTTTACAAAATAACCAGATGGGGAAGTTACGGAGCTTGAGAAATCCCCCCAAACTCCCGCCATCCTTGCCCCCCTTTCCACTCACCCTTGATAACCCCGTGGCCCAGTGGTCCCAGGACAGCAGTGACAGATGTCCTTTGCTGTGCCCAGCTGTGTTCCAGGTCTCTCAACACAGGGCAAGGAGTCCCGGCCAGAGAAGACTGTCAGCGGCAGGTATGGGGGTGGAGAAACCTAGAGACCAGGCTGCTGCAGAGGGCTCCGGTCCACACATGGCCTGAGCCAGGCGCTCTGTGTCCGGGAGACCCTGGTGTAGAGAAGGAACAGTAGCTGGCAGCCTACCGGGCTCATCCACAGTGGCCCTGCGTCAGCTTATTCACAGACGCATCCCAGGAGCTAGGCACACCGTTGCGACACTTGACTCAATGCCGTGGTGGTGGGTAACGCGTCAATTCAGCACGCCTTGGGGGAACCCACCGTGCCTGGACATGGGGGCGCGGGGGCGCAGCTCCCCCTTGGCCCCCTTCCTCCCTCCTCTCCGGGCCCTCCAGTGAGGGGGTGGGGGGAGGGAGGGAGAACAGTGTTGGCAAGTCACCCTCGAGGGGTCCCACTTGAGACGCCCGGCCCAGGGCCCCTCAGGTCCAGGTGGTGTGCAAGGACCCGCCGGGCTGCTTGGGGTGGGCGAGGCCCACGAGGGCAGGGGCCGGGCCGGGGCCGGGCCGGGGCCAGGCCGCTCCCTCCAGCTGTGCCGGCAGCCGAGGGGCGCAATTCTGTCGCAGCTGCTCACACCGAGTTTTGGTTCCGAAAACACTTTCCCTGGTAGTTACGGAGCCCGCGGCGGGCGCTGTCACCACTGGCGGAGGCCGCAGCCAGCCAACCTGACCCGCAGGGTAGAGGAGCGATGGCGGATGGGGGCGGGGCGGGGCCCGGGTCCAGCGAACGTGCTTGGAACACAGCGTGGTGAGTGGGGACCAGGGGTCCTCCTGGGGCCGGCGCTCCTCCCCACCCGGCGGCCCCCAGCCCGGCGCCCTTCCTTGCCCCCGCGCCCCACCCCCCAGGCCTCCACTCCGCCCCCAGTCCCGCCCCTAGTCCCGGCCCGGCGTCCGTGCGGGCCGCCCCACACGCGCGGGGCGGGGCGGTGGCGGAGCGCTTGCGTAGGGCTCCGGAGGCGCATGCGCGCGGCAGGCGGGGGGGCGCGCGTGCGCACTGGCGGCGTGGAGGCATTGATGCTAGGCGGGCCGGCGCCGCGGGCCGGGTGGCCGTGGGGTAGGGGGTGGCCATGGGGCAGGGGGCGGCCGCGGCGCCGGGGACCGGCTAGCGACTGCGAGCGGCGGCGGGGCGGCGGGACCCGCGTGCTCGGCCCGGCGAGCGAACGGTGAGTGCGCGGCCCCTCGGCCCGGCCCGCCGCCCGCGGTCGTGGGGTCGTGGGGTCGTGGGGGCGCGGCGGGGGTCGCGGGGACGGGGGCTGCCTTGCCTACCGTGGGGTGTGGAGCGGGGAGGCGCTGGCCGGCCGCTCCCTGCCCCGGGCGCTCGCGCAGGTGTCCGGGCGGCCGGACCTCGACCCCCGCGTCCGCGCTGTGGGGCGGCTTGGCGGGTCCGGCCCTCACGCGGAGCGGTCAGTTAGGGGTCCGCGTCGCGTTATTTATCCTCGGAAGGCGCGTTTGCGCTCCGAGCCCAGCGCCCACCCGACGACCCCGGAACCCCTGGTCACTGCCTCCCCGTCCGGCGCGCTCTGGTCCTCGTGGGAGCCGCCTCGCCACCGTGTGCCGGGCCTGAGTCGGGTGGTCCTCACTTCCAGCTGGACGACGCGCTCTGCTCCGGCCGTGACCTTTGCTCTGCCGCGGGGACCCGCGGACCCGGACAGGCAGGTGCGGTAGCGCGGACGCCGGCCTCGGGCTTCAGGTGCTCCCGGGCCTGCCGTGCAGGTGGGCGTGGGGTGGGCTCGGCGACGGCGCCCCGGGAGATCGCTGGGCGCTGGAGAGGAGGCCCCAGTAACCCGCAGGACGAAGGGGCGGGCGGTTCTTTACCGGGGGTGCTGCCCTTGTTACCAGGTTCGGCTGCTTGCCGCTCGAAAGCAGATTCTCGAGAGATAGATGTTGGTAGGTAAGGAAAGGTTGCTTTATTTCGGAGGGCAGCAAAGGGGGAGGGGGGCGGGGAGGGCGGATGCCTGTCCAAGGGCCTCCTCCCCGCCCAAAAAGGGGGCAAGAGCTTTTATAGACAGAGGGAGGCGGCTACATGCAGAAACAATGCAGTCAGCTCTGACGGTCATCTTGAAGCTGGTCATCGGTGGTCTGACCAGCGTCATCTCGATGTTTTAGGTAGAGTTACTCTTCAGTTCCAGGGTCGGTTTGTTGCCATTTCCTTGAGGCCAGTGCCTGGTCCTCATGTAGTTCACTTCTTCCACCTGGTGGGGTTTCAGTGTCTACAAGACGGGCCCCAGGGGAGGGCTCCGAATATTCCCTATGGCCCTTAAGGAGGAACAGAGGTCCTTGAATTTGCCTAATGACTGCACTGTTATTATTTGGTCTCCTTGGACTGTTTTCCTCTGTTTCTGTATTTTCTCGCTTCTCTGATGAAACCTATTCTTTGGCTCAAGGTTTTCCACAGACAAAAGGCGGGCTGAGGACACGGAGGGGCGGGGCGGGGCGGGGGGTTGGGAAAGGACCATCGCGTGCTGCTCCGTTTCAGTCCCCCTTTCCTTTGGTACTCCTCAGTCTTGGGGAGGGCCGGGTACGGAACAGGAAGGGGGATAAGGTTTTGGGTAGAGAGGTTAGTTGGCAGGGGAGCTCGGGTTTAGTTCCATTTCTGTTTCAGTTTTCCCCAAGTGTTTGAGGGAATTGGGCAATGACCTCTCAGCTACTTCTTGCTGAAGTGGGGCATAGTTCTGCCTAATTTGGGGAATGGACACAGAATTGGAAATAACTTCAAGCTCTGTGCTTACCATCAATATTTTGTATTATGAGAACATTACCTCTCTCCTTGATGACTTTGTCATAGTACCTGGACAAGCATTTGAAAATTGGTAGACATTTTACAATGAAGATAATAATCAAAATGCATCTTCGGGGCTTCCCTGGTGGCGCAGTGGTTGGGAGTCCGCCTGCCGATGCAGGGGACACGGGTTCGTGCCCGGTCCGGGAAGATCCCACATGCCGCGGAGCGGCTGGGCCCGTGAGCCATGGCCGCTGGGCCTGCGCGTCTGGAGCCTGTGCTCCGCAACGGGAGAGGCCACAACAGTGAGAGGCCCGCGTACAGCCAAAAAAAAAAAAAAAAAAAAGCATCTTCGTATTAGTCTCTGAATGTATTGTTTCTTAATGGTTAAAGCAGATGTACAGTGTATGTTTAATAGGCCATAAACAGGCTGTTTTGGTTAGCCTAAAGTTCACATGAAATCCTGTGTAAGCCAGAATGACTTCCCCATACCTCAGTATGTGAAAATTTCCTCCATCATTTTCCCCTTTTAATTGTAACTCTTTCCATAGAAAGCATTGATAGTCAATATATTTTTCCAACGTAGCCAGAGTGGCTCAGATGCCTGCTCTGGGTCCATTCATGTCCCTCGGTGCTAGGCCTCTTTTTGTTTATATATTTGCCTAGTTGTCCACGTTGGGGGAAAACGAATCCGATATCATGAACAGGCTCAGAGGTATGTTAATCGGGAAACACTTTATAGGCCATACATCTTATCATTTATATCCAGTTCTCACACAAACATTGTACATGTGCCTTAAACAGTAAACTTAGAGCCAGCATACACAGCATGAGTAGTTATGCTCTGTGACAACTTCACTGGACAATTTTTTCCATCCTGAACATCGGAGTCAAAAGTATGGTTAGAAACAAAACATAGCTTTCCATCAGAATTTTTTAATTTCTTACTCAGTTCAACAGTAAGGTCTGAAAGTTATCAAATGTTTTCCATATAATTTAACATACCAAATAATCCTAATTAGTTTAGAAAAAATATTTTTCTCTTAACAGAGAGAGAAAACAAAATTTAGTCTTGTGTCAGTTTACTGTTAATAACAAAATTCATTTACTTAATTAAATTTAGTCTAATCTTAATCCTAACAACATACAAAATTCTTTTCTCCAAGTTACTTTTTTTTTTTTTTTCTTTTTTTGCGGTACGCGGGCCTCTCACTGTTGTGGCCTCTCCCGTTGCGGAGCACAGGCTCCGGACACGCAGGCTCAGTGGCCGTGGCTCACGGGCCCAGCCGCTCCGTGGCATGTGGGATCTTCCCGGACCGGGGCATGAACCTGTGTCCCCTGCATAGGCAGGCGGACTCTCAACCACTGCACCACCAGGGAAGCCCTCAAAGTTACTTTTTCATAAACATTTTATCACTTTTTGGATCCATACAAATTTGTCCTTTTTTTCCCATCCAACCAACTGTAAGACAAAATTATTGCCATCATTTTTCCTCAGCGAAAATATCTCCGTTCTTTATACTTTTCTTCTCCGACAACACATATCCTACTTGCTTTACACACTGAAATGCTTTCCTTATCATTTTTACACATTACAATTTTTAACCCTTGAAAACCTTAACAAAACCAAGAAACAAGTAATTGAACTACTTGTTATATCAGTATTTTCTGATGGGCAAACTTAAGAACATATTCCATAACCTCTAAAAACATACACTTTTTCATAGCACAATTTCTCTTTAATGTGTTACAAGATGTGTGTTTAAGTGGTTGAGAATCTGCCTGCCAATGCAGGGGACACAGGTTCGAGTCCTGGTCTGGGAAGACCCCACATGCCACGGAGCAACTAGGTCCGTGAGCCACAACTACTGAGCCTGCACGTCTGGAGCCTGTGCTTCGCAACAAGAGAGGCCGCAACAGTGAGAGGCCCGCGCACCGTGATGAAGAGTGGCCCCTGCTTGCGGCAACTAGAGAAAGCCCTCGCACAGAAACGAAGACCCAACACAGCCAAAAATAAATAAATAAATAAATTTAAAAAAAAAGAAAAGAAACCCAGACATCTTTAGTTTTACTCTTAGTCTTGGCAAGAAGACAGGAAGTAGGTAAATTGAGATTTGTTTGATTTGTAAGTGCTTACTTTTTCTTTTTAAGCCAATTAAATAGAGCTCTTTGCAAATTAACCAAAGACAAAGACACATATTGAGACATACATACATCCAGACAGAGATCTCAGTTGTTTCATCTTTTTACGTTTCATGAATTAGGCATTGCAATTAAACTTATCAGTTTATGAATAACTGTCCGAATAGTCAAATTTACACACTCAATTTTAAAAGGCTTTTATCCCCCCTCCTTTTTGTGTCTTGAAGTTTTACTAATTAACCCAAGGCTGAAGTCTCAGGCAAAGTGGGCTGTGTTTGTATTTCAAGAACACGATAAAAGTTAACTTCAAGTTTTTTCCTAGGCATATTTTTGTTCTCTCAGGGTCAGAATTCTGAAAACAGTATTTTATCAAGCTAGCTTTCTCTAACTGCATATGCAAAAGAATCAGTTTGGGAATTTCAGAAGAGTTTCATCTTAACCAATTTTCTCCAGAGTCTAAAGAATACTGTTGCCATACGTTGGTTAGAAAAAATCATCTTTCTTTTTCTTTGTCATAATTTCATAGCTAAAAAAATTGTTTTTAATGAATTGAACCTGAATTTCCCATTTGACGTAAGACATCAAAGATACCAATCACATAGATGGGATACATGCTCACATACCAAAAGACAGATCTGTTGCACATCCTCTTCAAAGGACGACCAGTATGGAATCCCAAAACAAACACTTCCCCAATACAAACGGTCCTTGACCATAAAAGACGTCAGAATCAATTGGCAAAATGCCCAGATAGCACTTTGTGCTCACAAACAGTTCTGAACGTCAGACACACATCAGAACCAATTGGCAAAAATGCCCAAATAGCACTTAGCGCTCACAAATGGGAAGGTTGCCTGGGTGCACACTGGTGGACTTACCCGGCCTTGGAGCTGGTCAGCTCGTCCCAAATGCACGTTTCATTTCCACCAACCAAAAGCGAAAGTTGGCAGCCAGTGCTGAGCAGGGGAGAAACAGGGAGGATTCCCGAAACAAATGGATTCAGCAGCTGCTGGGAACGTCCCC
The DNA here is from genome assembly GCF_949752795.1 of Hyperoodon ampullatus. Taxonomy (NCBI): domain Eukaryota; kingdom Metazoa; phylum Chordata; class Mammalia; order Artiodactyla; family Ziphiidae; genus Hyperoodon; species Hyperoodon ampullatus. The sequence continues at coordinate 735,974 of NC_136915.1, read as the reverse complement.
TAAAATCCCCCTCGGGGCTGGCTAGCCACAAGCAGCTGGCTGGTCGCGGCTTTTCCCGGCGTGTTTGCCGTAGCCGGTGGCTCTTCTCTGGGAGGCCCAGGGAAGCCAGACGGTACGAGAGCACAGCCCCACCGTCGGGCGCCAAAACCTCTTACCGAACCCAGGTCCGGCTGCTCGCCGCTCGAAAGCCAATTTTCGAGAGACAGATGTTGATAGGAAAGGAAAGGTTACTTTATTTTGGAGGCCGGCAACTGGGGGGGTTGGGGGGGAATGCCTGTCCGAAGGCTGACCCCCCCCGACAGTCAGGGGGCAAGAGCTTTTATAGACAGAGGGAGGGGGCTACATGCAGAAACAATGCAGTCAGCTCTGACGGTCATCTTGAAGCTGGTCATCGGTGGTCTGACCAGCGTCATCTCGATGTTTTAGGTAGAGTTACTCTTCAGTTCCAGGGTCGGTTTGTTGCCATTTCCTTGAGGCCAGTGCCTGGTCCTCATGTAGTTCACTTCTTCCACCTGGTGGGGTTTCAGTGTCTACAAGACGGGCCCCAGGGGAGGGCTCCGAATATTCCCTATGGCCCTTAAGGAGGAACAGAGGTCCTTGAATTTGCCTAATGACTGCACTGTTATTATTTGGTCTCCTTGGACTGTTTTCCTCTGTTTCTGTATTTTCTCGCTTCTCTGATGAAACTTGTTCTTTGGCTCAAGGTTTTCCACAGACAAAAGGTGGGCTGAGGGCACGGTGCAGGGAGGACCATAGGGCGCTGCTCCGCTTCGCCCTCAGGTCGGGCTTCCCTTCGGGCGTGGCCCCGGCACCGGGCGGTCTGGGGTTGGTGCTGCCTGCTCGCCTCCTGACCCCTAACGGCACAGCGTCGTTGCGTGGGAACAGGCAGATGCGTGTGCAGATAGTTGGTGAAGAGGTGCTGGGGGGCTGCGTGCAGCAGAGCCAGGTGCCCAGAGCGGCACAGGCCTGTGCTCCTCATCGGCCCCGCGAAGGGGGCCGCCGTCCTGGGGCCCCCGCCCTGGGGCCCCCTCGGGTCTCTGATTCTCCTCCTCACGTGGCCGGGCTCTGCCAGTGTGTGCGCCCAGTTCTGTCACTCCCTCGCCGGCACGGGCATCACTTACTGGCGGGAGGAGGGCAGTGTAATGTTGGTGCCTCTCCGTGGTGATAAGCGGTAAGCTTTGCTTTGTCATTACTTCAACAGGCCCGTGTTGAGGGCTCGCAGCAGACATCACGTTATTGTGTTTATATTCGTGTGCGTGACTTTTACTGGCTGGCATCCCCACCTCTTTGGGAACTACTTTATGTCCGCATACTTTGTTGTTGTGCTCCAACACATTTTTCCTGTTAAAACTTCCCAATGCAGAAGTTTTTTAAAAATTAGATTTGTGCTGTCAGGAACTTCAGTGAGCTTGGATGGAGTTAAAATTTCATCCTTTTAAAACGTTAAAATAGCAAATAAACTTGGATTAAGTGTGAGTCATGATTTGCCATTGTCACAAAATACACTGGAGATAAGTTTCAAAAGCTGGTTTTCATATTTAATATGAGTACTTTATTATTTTTTTTAATTTATTTTATTTTTTTTTTGGCTGTGTTGGGTCTTCGTTGCTGTGTGCAGGCTTTCTCTAGTTGCGGCGAGCGGGGGTTACCCTTCGTTGCGGTGCACGGGCTTCTTATTGCGGTGGCTTCTCTTTTTGCGGAGCACGGGCTTCAGTAGTTGTGGCTCGCAGGCTCTAGAGCGCAGGCTCAGTAGTTGTGGTGCACGGGCTTAGTTGCTCCGCAGCATGTGGGATCTTCCTGGACCAGGGCTCGAACTCGTGTCCCTGCATTGGCAGGTGGATTCTTAACCACTGCACCTCCAGGGAAGTCCCTATCCTTCTTTTTAAAACATGTCTTAGCTATTCTAGCACCTTTGCCTTTCCATATATGTTTTAGAATAAGCTTGTCCATAGCTACAAAAAAAATCTTGCTGAGATTTTTATAGAAATTGCATTAACCCTATAGATGAGTTTTGGGAGAACTGGCATATTTACTGTGTTGAGTCTTCTAACCCACGATCAAGGGTGTCTCTCAGTTTATTTCATGTTCTTTGGTTTCTTTCATCAGGTTTTTTAAAATATGTTCAGCATACAAATCCTCTACATGTTTTGTTAGATTGCATCTAAGTACTTTTTAGGTGACTGTGGATGATACTGTCTTTAATTTCAGTCTCCACCTTTTTTGCCTCGTTGCCCAGGCTCGGACTTGCAGTACCGTGCTGGTTAAGAGTAGTTGGTTCCCAGTCTTAGTTTTTCACCATCAAGTTAACGTTAGTGGTAGGTTTTTTCTAGATGCTCTTTATCAAGTTGAGGAAGTTACCCTTTATTCATAATTGCTGAGAATCTTTACCATAAACGGGTGTTGAATTTTGTCCAGTGATTTTTTGTGCATCAGTTGATGTGATCAGCCTGATGAAATGATGGATTACATTCATTGAGCAGGCCTTGCATTCCTGGAATAAGCCCCACTTGGTGATCGATTTATTCTTTCTAAACATTATATGTTGTGTCTCCATTAAGGATGCGTCAGATAATACGAAGTATTACCCCAAGACTCAGAGTAATCTAATTCTTAAACTACAAGTAGAAGCTGAGATGGCATCACCTGAGTATTCAGCTGTAGAATAAATTAAATTTCAGCAATTGTCCCAGGCGTGGTTGAGGGCTTGTTGGGGAGTGGTTTTGGCCCTGGGTAATGTGCAGCTCAGAAGACCCCTGCACTGCATTGTAGGTGGAGGTTGTGGGAATGGGGGAAGTCACTAACTTTTATCATTTGCAACATTGTTATTTACAAATAGAAATTCACCTCAACCATTTAAATGAGAATTACTTTGAATGATTTCTTCCTTTGAGTATGTTGTCCATAATATCAAACAAAATATGTAAAAATCCAGTGATTATAAAATGAATTTTAAGCTTTTTGAAGATTTCAGCGTCATAGGATTTAATTACTTTCTTATCCGTATCTTCTCAGGGTTATAGTGATCTTACTAGGTAGTTATTTCTGTACCTTCCTGGGATGATAGAGTTTTCCACACCCTCCTAGGATTACAGCATCACCTGCCCAGCACAGGCTGCAGGCCCAGTTGGTTTTAGGGCAGGCCTTCCTTTGCAAGCAGGTTTCAGCCTCTTGCAGCTGGTGCTGTGCCAGGAGAGTGGTCTTCAAGTTTTGTTTGGCCAGAGGTTTGGCATTATTGCCTATAATGATTGTCTGTTGATCTTATGTGTTACTGGAAAGTGGGGTATGCCCTGGTAGAAACTTATTTTAATTTAGGAGGGGCTAAGTCAAAGGCATGGCTTCCAGAAGACGAGGAGTGGAGTCTACAGGGTCCTCTCCCCTCCCGGGACCCTGGGCCAGCTCGTGCCCTGGGCCTCTCTTTTGGGTCCCGTTGTCTGTGTCCACTGTGGCCAGGCATGGGGGGCTTAGGAGTGCTGGCCCAGATGCCAGCTGTGTCCCTCCTAGCTGTGTCACCTTGGACTTCGGTCCCCTGGATGCTCCCCGCGCGGCTCCTCGCGAGGGTAAGTCAGGCGGTTTGAGTCGAGCGCTGCGACGGGGCCTGGCCGGGTCAGTGCTGGTTCTGCCGCACCCTGGTCGTCCTGGTCTGGGGTAAGTGTCCACGTTCCTGCAGCTGTGACCCTGGCCTCCCTGGCCTGCTCTTCCTTCTTGCACAGATAGAGGGATGCACAGCCTTGTCTTCTTATTTATTTATTTATTTAAGCTGCGTTGGGTCTTTGTTGCTGCGCGCGGGCTTTCTCTAGTTGCAGCGAGCGGGGGCTACTGTTCGTCGCGGTGCGCAGCCTTCTCATTGCGGTGGCTTCTCTTGTTGCAGAGCACGGGCTCTAGGCGCGCGGGCTTCAGTAGTTGTGGCTCATGGGCTCTAGAGCGCAGGCTTGGTAGTTGTGGCGCACAGGCTTAGTTGCTCCGTGGCATGTGGGATCTTCCCGGACCAGGGCTCGAACCGATGTCCCCTGCATTGGCAGGCGGATTCTTAACCCCTGTGCCAGCAGGGAAGTCCAAAGTTGGAATCTTTTGCCTTTTTTTTTTTTTTTTTTTTGCGGTACGCGGGCCTCTCACCACCACAGCCTCTCCCATTGCGGAGCACAGGCTCCGGACGTGCAGGCCCAGCGGCCATGGCTCACAGGCCCAGCCGCTCCACGGCATGTGGGATCTTCCTGGACTGGGGCACGAACCTGTGTCTCCTGCTTCGGCAGGCAGACTCTCAACCACTGCGCCACCAGGGAAGCCCTTACCTATTTTTTTTTTTTTTTTTTTTTTTTTTTTGCGGTACGCGGGCCTCTCACTGCTGTGGCCTCTCCCGTTGCGGAGCACAGGCTCCGGACGCGCAGGCTCAGCGGCCATGGCTCACGGGCCCAGCCGCTCCGCGGCATGTGGGATCTTCCCAGACCGGGGCACGAACCCGCGTCCCCTGCATCGGCAGGCGGACTCGCAACCACTGCGCCACCAGGGAAGCCCCCTTACCTATTTTTTAATTGTGTTGTTTTCTTACTGAGTTTTAAGAATTTTTTATACATTTTGGAAGCAAGTCCTTTGTCACATGTACGTTTAACAAATATTTTTTGTCAATCCGCAGCTTGTATTGCCATTCTCTTAACAGTGTCTAATGAAGGGTAAAAGATTTTAATTATAATGAAGTTCAATTTGTCAAGTTTTAAACTTTGTGCTCTTTGTGTCCTGTTTAAGAAATCTTGGCCATATCCAAGGCCACTAAGATTTTCTCCAGTGCTTTCTTCTTAAAGTTTTATAGTTTTTATTCTTACATTTAGGTCTATAATCCATTTTGAGTTAATCTTTGCGTACCGTGTGAGAAGAATTTAACTTCATACTTTTAGACGTGGCCATGGAGTTTTTCTAGAACGGTTTGGAGAAAAGATTGTCCTCTTCCTATTGAATCCCCTGGGCACGTCTGTTGAAAATGATTGTGTGTGAAGGTATCTTTCTGTTTCCTTCATCTCTGTGTCTGTCTTTATGTCAATACCACATTGTCTGGTTACTGTAGCTTCAACAGATCATGAGATCAGGTAGTATTAGTCCTCCAGCTTGGTTCTTTTTCAGTTTTTTTTAGCTATTCTAGGTCCTTTCGATTTCCATGTGAATTTTAGAATCAGCTTGCTGCTTCCTATGGAAAAGGTTGGATTTTGTTTGCTGGGTTTGGGAAGACTGTCAGTCACGTTGGGGAGAATTGAGATCTTGACAGTATCGTGTCCTCCAATCCGTGAACATGGTCTGTCTCTCCACTTACTTGTTTCCTTTAAGTTCTGTCAGCAACATTTTGTGGTTTTCAGTGTACAGGTTTTACACTTTTAAAATAGAGGTATAGTTGACATAATTTATTAGTTATTGTTTGTATGGAACATAATGGTTCGACGTTTGTATATATTGTGAAATGATCACAACGGTAAGTCTAGTTGAATCATCACCGTATATAGTTACCAACTGTTTTTCTTATGGGAGCTTTTAAGATCTACTCTCTCAGCACCTTCCAAATATACACTACAATATTGTTAACTGACGTCATGTGATGTACGTTACGTACCGTGACTTATTTATTTTATAACTGGAAATAGGGTTTACACTTGTTTTGCCAGCTATATCCCTATGTATCTTATATTTTAGTGCTATTGTAAATGGTGTTTTTAAACTTCAATTTCTTTTCCTTTTTGGGGGGGGGGCAGCACCTCACAGCTTGTGGGATCTTAGTTCCCCGACCAGGGATTGAACCCGTGCCCCCAGCAGTGGAAGAGCGGAGTCCTAACCACTGGACCGCCAGGGAATTCCCTGCCTCAGGAGCTTTTTAAAACTACTGATGCCTTTGGTCAAAGTCAGGTGTGGGAATTAGTATTTTCCAAAGCTCCTGAGGTGCTTGTACAGTGCAGGTGGAGGTGGGGGATGCCTTTGGCCTTACCGTAGAGGCCCCAGGCTTTTCTGGAGTCCTTAAACTTTCCTTCTGCCCTCCATGCCGTCACCCCACGTTGTCTCTTCTGGTGCTGGCATCTGCGTCGTGGTCTCTGTCGTGGTCCCTGCCGCGATGGCCCTGTTTCCCTTGCTTGTTCAAGAGGCGACGTGAGCCGTTGGCAGGCTACCCTGCTGGGTCTTCCTGAGCAAGGAGTCCCGCTCTCCCTCTGCTTCCCAAGGACAGGCAGGTCCTGAGGCCCCAGCAGCGCGTGGCACTGCCGAAGCTCTTCCACTAGTCAGCAGTTCTCTTAGAAAATGGCCTTTGGTCCAGGTTTTTCAGCGAGTGCAGTTCTTTTCATCCCTCGTCTAAACTGGCTCATTTATTGTTGCTTTTCTCCAAACTCTACCCTTCTGTTTCTACTTCTCAACCTACTGATTTCTGCCTGTATTTTTGTCACCTCTTCTGCCTTTCTTAGGCTTGTTTTATTCCTTTTTTAGCTTCATTGACTTAGGCCTTAGCTCATGACTCCTAATTCTCAAGGACTTCAGCACAGCTCAATGGGGGGCATGGACTTTGGGTTCATGCTTTACCTGTTCGATCCACCGTCACGGTGGTTTTGATACCTCTTTTGAGCCCTCAGTTGGTTAGGAGAAAATTCAAACATTCCCCAGTGGTTGGAGGACTGTTGTTTTGTTTCTGCTTCCATCTTTTCCTGCTTTACTGTGTTGTGGTTAGAAGATGAGGGTGTCTATCTTTACTAGTATTTGGAAGTTGAACTTTTCTTTGAGGACCAAGTACGTCAGTTTTGGCCAGTGTTTCATTGGCACTGGATTAAAGTGCAGGCTGTTTGCAGGACATGGAGTTCAGTGGGTGCCTGCTGGTGGTCTTATCAAGTATATTTATCCAGATTTTCTGGGCCGAGAGGCATTTAAGACTGCACGATGGTAATAGCTGTCTCATGAAAGTGCACCCCCTGGCATGTGGCCACACCCCAGCTTGGTAGACCCCTAGCTCTTCTGGATTCACTAAAAACCACAGGTAGATTCCCGAGTTCTTAAATATCTTTGGGATGGAAATAGACTATTTGCCAAGTCCTTTGGTAAGTTGACATCAGTCATTTTCCCCCTGATAGGGCGGGTGTAGGTGTGTGTATACGTTGTTTTGTACACAGATATTTACTGTATTTTATTAAATCAAGGCATCCGGGATTTTCGGGCCGAAGTCCTCCTCGTCCATCAACTACAGAAATGGAACAAGAAACAGTCAGCGGGAGTGCGGAGCTGCGTGCAGAGGCGGCCTCCTACCGCTGCTCCGCGTGCCATGAGGACGAGGACTGGGGCCTGGGCCACCCCATCCGGGGCCGCGCCAAGTCCCGCAGCCTGTCGGCCGCGCCCGCCCTGGCCAGCACCCGCGAGTTCAGGTACCAGGCCTCCTCTGGGCCTGTGTGGGCGCTCAGACACGCGAGAGGTGGGCGCGCTTGCTCCCACAGCTCCCAGAGGGCACCCCCCCCACCGTGCCCACACACTGCGCAAGGTTGAGGTGCGTGGGTGGGGCCCGTGTGCCGTCAGCGTCACCGGGGCCGCCCGCTGCGGCGCCAGCTCTGGCACAGGCGTCGAGGTGCCGGGCAGGCTGCGGCAGTGCCGGCTTCAGAGCCATGAACGCCACCCGGAGTTTTGGGAGGAGCTGCCCGAGCTGACACTGCCGCGGGTGCAGGGGGCCCGGCGGACGGCACCCTCGCCTGCTGGGCGGCGGGCGGCCAGCTCCCAGCAGAAGCGTCCGTGCAGAGTCGTGTCGTCCTCCCGTGTTGGTGTCCCTGGCACTGCAGGGGGTGCGTCTCTGGGCGGGCGGCCTTGGCTGCTGGCTCTGTGGGGTGTCGCGCCCGAAAGGGCATTGAACCTGGTGTGGTGGTAGCAGGTCAAAGGTGGCCTCCGCGTGTGGGTGTCTCCAGGAGGGGGGTTGGGGACGTGTAGCCACAGCCGCTGTCAGAGTTTGAGTGGAACACTGACTTAGAAAAGCCTGGTCTAAACTGCATTTCCTAAAATCTTATAGTCCCCAGAGGCCCCAGGCCGTGGCTCGCGGCTGCTCCCTGCACGTTCTCAGGAGCCGGGGAGGGAGCCCTTGACCAGACTCTGGCTCTGCTGGGCTAGGCTGCCCTTCAGGACACAATAGAAAATCCGTTTTGTCTGCACTGGGATCTGGAGAGTTCTCTGAGCCATGAGACGGGCCGTCAGGGACGAAAGCAAGTTTGCCATCTGTGTTTGGCTATCTTTGTGCCAGTAGTTTTGGTGCAGAAAGGGACCATGAGGGGACTTCCCTGGTGGTCCAGTGATTAAGACTCCGCACTTGCACTGCAGGGGGTGCGGGTGCGATCCCCTGGTCAGGGAACTAAGATCCTGCAAGCCGCGTGGTGTGGCCAGAAAAGAACAAAAAAGAAAGGGACCATGAGGCCACTGGAGCTGGCACTCTGTGTGACGGTGGACACAATCACGTGTCACCGTGGGGCATCCACATGGCTCCCAAGGGCTGGTGCTGGACCCTGAGGAGAGGACAGGGAGGGCCACCTAGTGGTATTGTCCCCAGGACGTGTGCTGGCCACAGTGCCCTGTGAGTCACTTTTCAGTTATTGGAAATGTTGGGTCACTCAGGTACTACCTGTTTTTATTGACAGCACAACTCAGAATGAGTATTTTTGTTAGAATCTTAACCTGGATGACTTGGGGATAGTTTCTGAAGTCTTGATTCCCAAGTATAGGCCCAAAAGCTTGTCTTCAAATAGACTTGCCCAGTCAAGAATTCAGATTCCCAGGCCCTTCCTCTGGGTTGAATCCCCTTGTTCTGGGGTGGGGCCTGGGCACCTGCACTGGTTTGGGGTCCTTATTCTAAGGAGTATTTCTAAGTGTGCCCCCTCTAACGGCTACACGGACAGCGTGTAGCCCTCCAGCCAGAGCTCTGGGGATCGGGGCAGGGTCTTCCAGGACTGTCACATGGGTGCTGGGCAGATGACGCAGTTTACATCATTTGGATTAAAAATATTTTGGAGAGTTTAACACAGTCTGTGCCTTGTCTACACGTGTGTGTCTTTCAGCCGACTGACGGCCCCTGCCCTGTGCCTCTCCCCACAGGAGGACCCGCTCGCTACACGGGCCATGCCCAGTGACCACTTTTGGACCAAAGGCCTGCGTGCTGCAGAACCCCCAGACCATCATGTGAGTCTTCTGGGAGGCTCCACAGGACTGTTGTCCAGGGGCCACTGGAGTGTGGGAGGTTCTGGCTCGGGGGGCATGAGTGTGTCGGGCGGCTTCTGAGGCCCCAGGAGGCCACGCGGCGCTGTCTCCGACTCGCTCGGGGCGAGAGAGTGGGTGAGGCCTGCTTCTTGGGTGCAGTGGGTCGGAGGGGCCTCGACTCGTATTTAGAGTTAATTTGCTTTTTACAGGAAAAACTCTAGGAGAGAAAAATAATGTATTTCATGCTAATGCATTTGGTGGGTCAAATATGTTTCTCTTAATTATTGAAATGCAGAGATGTCAGTTGGCATTTTTAAAAAGCTGAGTTTACTTGTTTGAGAGATACCCTGTCTTGCGGGCACAATTTTTTTTTTTTTTTTTCCTTTTCTTTTTTTTATGTAAGCTCTGTATTTTAGCGACAGCCAGAGGGCAGTGCAGCTTGGGGGCCCATGGCCGTGTGGGGCTGGCTGAGAAGCTATTTAGAAGCGAAGCAGTTCGGGCTTTTTCACTGGACACTTGAACCCAGCTCCCGTCTCTACCCGTCCAGCACCTCCTCCAGGTGCTGGATGGTTCCAAAGAGGGGAAAGCTTTGCTCCTTTGCTCTGTGTCGTGTGTGTCTTAGGGGAGAAAACACTCAAATGGCTTCGTGGCCACAAGAGCTTTGTGTTGAAACAGCAGAATTCCAGGTTGGCACTGCCACTGTGCCTGGCGGTGGGCTCACCACCGAGTGGGCCGTCTGTGCCCCCTCCTTCTGGGGAGCCATGGCGGGTTCACCTTCTGGGGGGGTCAGACCAAGGGCCCAGGAGGGCTTCTGCGACTCACCGCCCAGGGGGCCTTGCTCCCTGCAGCCGTCTGCCTGTTCTCAGCGCTGGCCCAGTGGGCGGACGGTGCTGGGCCCCCGGGAGCTGCTGTGCTGTGTGGACCCTGGTGACCCAAGGGCGGCCTGGGCACTGGGGTAACTGGTGTCAGTGCTTCTACCGTCCAGCTGCTGCCCTGGCTCTCTAGTCGCTGCTGCTGGACACGGGCAGGTCCTGCCCACCTGCTGCGCCCACCCCGCAGTGCCCCACGTTTGCACTCCGCACAGCATCCACACTGGTAACCAGCCCCCCAGGCGCCCCACGCCCTGCTGTGTGCACTGCCCCAGACTGCCCTGCCTTGACCTTTCACCGCTGCCTGGGGGCCCCTCCCTGCCCTTCCTAGTCTTGGCAGTGCCACTCCCTCCTCGTCACTCAGGGTTCAGCGTAAGTGCCGCCCTGGGTGGCCTCTGGCCATCCAGCCTTGATTGGCTGTCACCTGCTCCCAGCCCAGCCCACGTCACAGGCGTGTGTGTGTTTTGGCCTCGTGAACCTCGGGTGGGGTCACGGGATGGCATCTGAGCTGCTCCCCGAGGTCAGGTGGGATCGTGGGGAGGGGTGCTCTGAGCAGAGCGGCAGGTGCTCCAGAAGCGTCTCTGAGGCACTGCGCCTGGCACAGTCCTGCCCTGGGAGGACAGGACTCCACTTCCCCATCTTGTCCCTGGCCCTCCCAACACCGTGGCTGGTGGGGCAGGGATTATGTGCTAACCTGACTTTCCTCTGATGCTGAAAAGCAACATACTGTAGAGGAGTTGACTGCAAGAGACTTACTTCCTACTTTATTCTCTCAGACCTCACCATGAATGTGTATTTTCTGTTATGTTGAAACATGTGGAATTGCCAACATCTGACGCCTTTGGCTTTTGAGACAGGGCTCAGATGGGTCCCCCACTGAGCTGTCAGACATCCCTGCCTCCCGTCCGGCCTCCAGAGCCTCTGTGCCAGGGAGGGGCCAGCACCGCTCTTTGCAGTGATCCAACAGGAAGTGACCGGTTGGTACCTGAGACGAGCTGATGTCACTGCGGTGGCTCTGGCTGGGCGCGGCTGAGTCTCGGGTCTTGAAGGGCCATGAGTCTGGCCCACCTGGTCAGTGGAGGGGGGGCTTCATCATTCACCTCGGCGGCCAGGCAGACTTCCGCTGACCCGCCTGCCCTCCCTCCAGGCCCGGGGCCAGGTGGAGTGACAGGAGGCCCGCGAGTGCCCGCCCCTCTGCCTGCAGGCCCCTCCCACGGGCCAAGCCGGTTCTGCCGCCCAGCGCTGTCGTGTGCGGCTGGATGGGGCCCATCCTGACCGCCCAGGGCAGCATCCTGACCGCCCAGGGCAGCAGAGCTTGGCGGCCAGCCTCTGAAGAGCAGGCGTCTGAGGTCTGGCCTCTTTGCTGTTAAAGGCGATTGGACAAGAGGATGGTGTGAACAGTAAGAAGATCAAGTACAGTTTGTTTGGTTTGATTTTTCATTTTAGGAAGTTCTCTTGACTTGTTGTTTTATACAACATTTAACAAGTTACGGTATGTCTTGCTTTCAGTTCTGAGGGTACAGAAAGCAGGGCTGTGGTGCAGTTGCACATTCGGGGCGTCTGGGGGGGCTGGTTCATGTGGCCCTCCCTGTCAGTCACGCGTGACCGAGATGCTGGGCACCGAGCCCCGCCCTTCGCCGAGCCGCGTGTGTGACCCGGGCTGGTGGAGACCCTGGCAGAGGAGGTCATGAGTGACCCCTGCCCTCGCAGAAACGCCTGGAAAGGGTGAGTGATGGTCAGTCAGTCACAGCCTGGGGCCAGGGACCCACTGCTCTTTTAATGGTTCACGTCATGGTTTGGAGAGTTGCTGTCGGGGTCGTCAGGTTTTCAGGGAGGCTGCGGCCACGAGGCGTGACCTGGAGCTGGTGTCTTGATTGGGGAACTTGCGACAGAAGGGAAGTCACTGCCTGCAGCCTTCAGGGCTGTTTCCCAACAGGCGGAGGGGTGTGCTGCCAGGCCGGGCGGGCGCCTACCGGGCGCCCACAGCGGTGGGAGTCCTGGCGGGGCTCGGCCTTGGGACCCCCGCCCCTCAGGGAGGACCTGCTGCCCGCAGACCGTGCCAGCCCCCCAGCGCTAGGGACCATGGCCGAGCGCCACAGGACTTGCAGAGCTGTCGTTGGCAGGCAGGCCTAGCTGACTTTTTTGGGGTTTTGCTTTTATTATTTGAGCAGGTTTAGGTTCTCAGCAGAAGTGAGGAGAAGGTACAGAGATTTCTCACGCCCCCCACCCGCCCTCCTCCAGCCAGCCCCTCATCGACATCCTTGCAGAGGGTGCATTTGTTACACACGATGAACCTGCACTGACACATCGTGTCACCCACCGTCCCTAGTTGACACCAGGGTCCCTCCGTGCGGTGCGTCCTGTGCTTTGGACAGACGTGTGACAACACGTGCCCGCCGCTGGAATCTCCAGGGCGGTCTCACTGCCCCAACTCCTGCCAGTGACTTTAAAACTGGGTGGCTTTTAACTGTGAAAGTTACGGTCACCTGAGTTGCTCACACAGCGGTGTGGACGTGGGGCTGTGCCCCCCTTACGAGTCAATGGGAGGCCTGGGTTTCCCGGGACAGAGTCCCCCTCGGCGGGTCCGGGTGCGTGTGGGGTTTCCTCCGCAGCAGGTCCCGAGTAAGCCTTGCTCCAAAGGAGCCGCGGGCAGGGGTGTAGTCGGGCAGCCAGAGGGAGGACAGCGCTCTGAGTGCACCGAGCGCCCACGCCGGTGCAGGAGACACACTGCGGGGACGGCCCAGGGCCCGTGCGAACGCTCGTCTCCCCTCAAAGGCACATCCAGGACCCTGCCAGCCAGCGGCTGACATGGAACAAGTCCCCAAAGAGCGTCCTCGTCATCAAGAAGATCCGGGATGCCAGCCTGCTCCAGCCCTTCAAGGAGCTCTGCGTGTACCTGATGGAGGTGAGCAGGGGCGGCCGCAGGGGTGGGCTCAGAGCCGGCTCCTGCCCGGGGTTCCAGGGCTCTGATCCCGGGGCTGCTCAAGTCAGGAGGCTCTGTAACCCAGCGTCACCGAGCCTCCAGCAGCTCAGCAGCGTGTGAAGTGAAAAAACGGTCGCGCTTTGTCACCGAGAAAGAGCTGCCACCGCCCACCCCCCGCCCAGCATCCTACAAGGCCAAGCAAGGCAGGAAGGAGGCTTCGTGAAGACCGGCCCGCCCTGGCCCGGCTCTTACCGGCAGGGCTGACTCACCCACGTCCCTTCCAGGAGAACAACATGATCGTGTACGTGGAGAAGAAAGTTCTGGAGGACCCGGCCATCGTGAGCGATGACCGCTTCGGGCCAGTGAAGAGGAAGTTCTGCACATTCAGAGAAGGCGAGTCGTCCGGTGGGGCCTCGCCCGGGTGGCCACGCCTGGCAGCATCCGGGGTGTTTGATGGCTCTTCTGTGTCCACCGTGTTTTCTAGATTACGATGACATCTCCAACCAGATTGATCTCATCATTTGCCTGGGAGGAGACGGGACCCTGCTGTACGCCTCGTCGCTCTTCCAGGTGAGGCCCCCAGACGCCACCTGAGGATGGCGATAGAGCAAGTTTGCAAACGATACCAAGGGCTGCATCTGCTGTCCGGTGCTAGACACTGTGACAGGCCAGGAGTTTCCATGCACCTTGAGGCGCCGGTGCAGACGGTGCACCAGAGAGGGGGGCCTGGGGGCGGGGCGGGGGCGGGGCATGGCCTGGGGGCGGGGCATCCCCGGAAGGGCGGGGCATCTCCCGGGGGAGCCAGCATGTGGGGCCGAGTTGGTGGACGAGCGTCCGCGGCAGGGGAGGGAAGCGGCTACAGGCCGAGTGTCCGGGGGCTCGGGGGAGCCTGGTGGAGGCCCCAGACCGCCAGGGGTCTGCCTGGGAGCCCACCCTCACGCTCCTCAAGGCAGGGCCCCTGGAGTGACCCGGCCGAGGTGTGTTAGAAGGTCAGGTGTGGCCTCCAGAGAGCGGCCTGGAAGTGGGCAGGGCGGCCAGCAGGGCAGGAGGGTAGGGCCCGGCGGGGCCTGGGGCCTCACATCCGACGGTGTGAACCCGCTGAGGCCGGCAGAGGATGAGGGCGAGGGTCCTGGGGCTGTTCCGCCTCCTCAGAGCTGCCCATTCTTCCTCACCTCCCACCGTGGGAGCCCCTCCCCACCCGCCCGCTCCTCCCTCCTCAGCGGAAGCGGCGCGCGGGGGGCCGCAGTGCCGCCCTGTTAGGCGCCCAGAGTCCCGTCCTAGGCCCCCTGCCCCCGGCTGCCCGCACTCCTCTCCAGCGGCTCTGTCGAGGTCTCCCCGCCGCTCCCTCCTGTCTGCCATGGCCGGTGGGCTGGTCCGTCCTGCCGCCTCCGTTCTTGTCAGCTGCCCACACCGCTCTTCCCCTGGCCTCCCTGACCCCCCGCGGGCCGAGCGCTGTCACCCCGAGTAGCCCTGCCCCGCTGCAGCACGGCAGCCCCGCCGACCACACCAGGCACCGACCCTGCACTCCCGTGCCCGCCCCTCCCAGGGGTAGTCGGGGTGCGGGTCTCTCCGGGCTGGGGATGGCTCGGGTGGCTTTCGAGTGGGCTGGCCAGCTGAGTGACCTGCCTCATTGGCTCACAGGGCAGCGTGCCTCCGGTCATGGCGTTCCACCTGGGCTCCCTGGGCTTCCTGACCCCCTTCAACTTCGAGAACTTTCAGTCCCAAGTTACTCAGGTGATACAGGGTGAGTCAGAATGTCCCAGAACCCACGAGCAGTTCTGAACGTGGGATCATCTTATGTGATTTGGGGGCTTTTTTAACAATGCAAAGAGCAACACTTGAGTGTTTCGGGATTCAGAGAATTCTAAATTTTGAACGAGTCAGACGTTTTTTCTTAACAGTGAGAAGTTTGAGCTGATCACGGGTTTAGGCTACCATACGTGTCGAGTAGCAGTGAATTGATTTTCACAGAAGCACAGGGTGTTGCCCTCCATTTGGGAGAAGAAAGGGGGGTCCCTGGTCGATGGGAGGGTCTCTCTTCCTGCAGTACCACCTCCCCCATCCCTGCTGACTTCCCTGCGTGTGACCCCTGCTGGCCCCCAGGGAACGCAGCTGTTGTTCTCCGGAGCCGGCTGAAGGTCAGAGTCGTGAAGGAGCTCCGAGGGAAGAAGGTGGCCGTCCCCAACGGGATCAGCGAGAATGGGGTGCTGGCCGCGGCCCTGGACGCAGAGGTCGGGAAGCAGGTCATGCAGTACCAGGTCTGTGGGCCTGTCCCCCACAGGGCTCAGGGCCTCGCCCTCGGGCAGGGGTACAGGGTGGCGGCTTTGGTCTGGACACCCCCCAGCCCTGTCCTCGGGACCTTCCAGGGAGCCCGGGAGCAGCTCGTTGCTGCCCGGCCCCCTCAGCTTGCGGCGGCCTCACCCACAGGTCTTAAACGAGGTGGTGATAGACAGAGGCCCATCCTCATACCTGTCCAACGTGGACGTCTACCTGGATGGGCACCTCATCACCACGGTGCAGGGCGACGGTAGGTGGGCGTCAGGCCCGCCTGGGGGCTGCACATGGGGTGGGGGCGGGCGCTTGACCGTGACCCTCAGCCTGTCCCACAGGCGTGATCGTCTCCACCCCAACGGGCAGCACGGCGTACGCAGCCGCCGCCGGCGCCTCCATGATCCACCCGAACGTGCCGGCCATCATGATCACGCCCATCTGCCCCCACTCGCTGTCCTTCCGGCCCATCGTGGTTCCTGCGGGGGTCGAGCTGAAGGTCGGAGCCCACCCCCCGGCCCTTGTCGGGTGGAGCCGGTGTGGGGCCTGCGGTGCTGACCTCCCGCCTTGCTGGGTGCTAGAGGGGCTTTGTCCACCCTGGTCTCCGTCGTGTGGCCCGCGCCCCCAGGGGTCCGTTCGGCGGGGGTGGTGCTGAGAGCCAGGCCAGCCCTTCAGGTGGGCTCTCAGCCTGAGTGGGTGGGGACAGTCCTTGCTGGAGGGGATGGGGGCCCGCAGGTGAGGAACGGCCACTGCCCGGCATGTCCCCCACGGCGCGTCCTGGCGTCTGACTGGCCCTGCCGCCCTTCCACGTCCACTCTCCTTCCCCTGCCCCTTGCCCCCCACTGCAGGCCACCCCCGGGCCAGCGAGTCCCTGATGTGAGCCCTGGTGGGTGGGGCTGCGTCTGCTGGACGCAGAGAGCTGGGGGCGGCGGGGGGGCGCGGTGCTAGAGCCAGGGCCCTGGGGCTGGGGTCAGCACGACGCAAGTTAATGTTTTCACAGCCTGGAACTGACCTTGGCACGTGGTGGGCATTGGGGTCGCCTGTGAGGTTCCTCCCGGCCGGTGCTGTCCCCCCGGGGTAGGGTCCACGGCGCTCGGCTGCGCTCAGGTAGCCCACACCTGTCCTGCTTGACCCGTCAGATCATGCTGTCACCGGAAGCAAGGAACACTGTGTGGGTGTCCTTCGATGGACGAAAGAGACAGGAGGTCCGCCACGGAGACAGGTGTGTGGGCCACGGGGCCGCAGCGGGTGGAGCAGGTGGGCTGAGGGCCCATCTCTGTCTCGAGAGAGAGCGTCACGGTCCTGGGCCTGGGGTGACGGCCCCCTGCCCGCCCTTCCCACCGCTTATCCTTCCGCCACCCTGCTCCTTGGGGTCCCTCTGGACCTGGGTGCGTCGAGGGGGTCCCTGGTTCTGTCCTGGGGGGCACAAGAGCACCACTGAGCCCCCAGTTCCTGGCTGTTCTCAGGACCAGACCGGAAAGTGGCAAGGTGCCCAGGCCCCCAGGGCACTGTAGGACCTGGGGCCAGGCTTTGCAGCAGGTGGTGTGAGCAGAGCTGAGATGGTCCCCGGCCGGACCAGGGAGGGGTCTTGCTCGGGGGGTGCGGGCTGGGCGCTCGGCGGTTCTAGGAGGGGCCACGTTGCATCTCTCCTGCTTCAGCATCAGCATCACTACCTCTCGCTACCCGCTCCCCTCCATCTGTGTCCGCGACCCCGTGAGCGACTGGTTTGAGAGCCTGGCACAGTGTCTGCACTGGAACGTGCGGAAGAAGCAAGCCCACTTCCCAGAGGACGAGGAGGACGCGGACGAGGAGGATGGGGCGGGGCGGGCAGGGAGCTAGGCCTACGGTCCTGCCGTCTGCACTCGGGACGGGTGGACCTGAACGCGCGTCGTGAGCGTCACGGGCCCAGCGCCAGTGGCAGGTGCCACGCCACTTGTCTGGCCAGAGGAAGGGCCTGCAATCTGCCTTTTGTCGACCAGATCAGCTGTTTTTAACGTTTTAAATCTGACTTTTCTGCATTTCTAAACAAGTGAGCAGACCAGGAGCTCTGAGGTCAGCCCAGGCGCACCCACCCTGCGCGTGGTCAGAGCCCGGCCCCAGGCAGGGACGGCCGAGCCTGGTGGGCTCCTTGTAATTCCTTGTCAGGAAACTTCCATAAATCAGTCTACTGAAATTCAGAGGGGATCAGAATGAATGGGTCTATCCTACGGTCTTGAAAATAAATGTCTCACGGCCAAAAATCTTCCTTCAGCTCCCACGACTTCCCCTGAAACCACTTGGGGGGACGCTTCTGCCAAGAGCAGGTTGGCTGCCAGGACAGATGGGTCCCCAGGCCCCGGTCTCCTCCCCCGCTTCAGCGTGACCGGCACTGGTGGGGCGAGGGTTCAGACCGCACACATTCCCCGGGAAGCAGGGACGCACCTCCCCACCCTGGAAGGTGTTCTCAATCCTGTGTCTACTTTTTAGAGATTCTTTTAAACTTTCTGAAAGTGCTTACGTACAGATTTTGTTGTGTACATTTTGAGAATTCGGCAGGAAGGGAGTTTGTGCTGTGAAGTGGGACCATTCTGTGCAGCCCGCGTGACCGTCCGGAGAGCTGGGCGACTCTTGCTCAGAGCGCCTGGCTTTCGGCGGGCCGGGAGGTGTTGAAGCTGCTTTTGCTTCTCCCCGGGGGCCTGGCTTCGAGGGCGCGCCCGTCGTTCCAGCCCCCGCGCCTCCATCGCTGGCTGCCTGGGGCTGGGGCCGCCCGGAGTCTGGTGGGAGCAGTGGCTCGTGGGGGGCGTGTGGCCCTGGCCCCGCTTACTGTCGCCTAACAGGCTTCCTATTTTTGAGTAACTGATTTCTCCCTGATTTGCATTTTCTCCTGTTAAATTGGCCAGAACAGAAGGGTTGGGGGCCCATCATTTCTTGGACTCCCTTCTGGAAGGACAGGGGCCGGGGGGCGCTGTGCTTTGCCCGCTTGGAGGGTCACGGGCTGATGGAAGGGCATCCGGGGTCTCCAGGGCGGGCCCTGTGGCCTGAGCACCGTGGCCGTCATCCATGTGTGTGTATCATGCTGTCGCCTCGCGTGCCCGTGTGGGCAGCTCAGCCAGTGCTGGGCACGGAGGTTGGTTCCCACCCTCTGCCCGCGAGCTCGGGCACAGCGGGCGGCCCTCCCGGCCTCCCATGGGCTGAGGGGGCGACACGCCCAGCTTTAGGTCCAGAAGAGAGTGGCAGTCAGAACGCAGGTTACTCGTTCAGACAACAGAGCCAGTGTAGACCAAGTCCTGAAGCGTGACAGGGAATGACCTAGGAAACTTTGGGTTTTTGAAATCAATTCTTAATGTTTCATATTGTTAATATCTTGAAAATTTGTTAAATGTTGAAAGCCTTATTACTATTTTCAGATCCTTTCAATAAACAGGCTTGTTTAAAAAGTTGGGTTGAGTGACAACTTTATTTGGTTCTTTGTAACCAACACCAAGGTGCTGAGGCGGGTGGGCAGGGCTTGGGGAGCCCAGGTGCGCTGAGCCTGCCCTTGGCCCACCCATAGGTAGGGGGTCGCGCTCCAGCAGCCCCCACCCACACCCCGGTCACGTCCTGTCCCGAGTGCTCTGGGGTCGGGCTTCGGGGCTGGTCCTGCAGGGACGAGCCCAAGGCCTGGGCTGAGGGTGCCCTGCAGAGGCCGGTGGGGCGCGTGGCGCGGCCTGGAGCTCCCGCCTCCCTCCTTCCCTGCCGCTCGCTCCGGCTCTGGGTCTCCTTCCCTCCCTCCCTTCCAGCCCTGGTTAGAGGTGGGGCCAGGCTCTGCCAGGAGCCCGAGCAGGTGCCACGGACACAGCCTTGTGGGTCGGAGCCCGAGCGCACCTGCGAGCACTGCTGCGAGGCCACCACGGGCAGACACGGTGGACGCCCGGGCAGCGGAGCGGCCCCCGCCCTGCCCGTCGGGATCCAGGCACACGTGTGGGCGCGGCCTCTTCCTGCCCAGGTGTCTTGGCGGCTGGGAGGCATCTGCTGTCCCTCCGCTGTGGGGCTGGGTGGGCGGCGTGTCCGCTGGGAGGTGCCTGTGACCGCGGTCAGTTGCACGGGTGCTGGGGCAGGGCGAGGGCGCTGCCGGGGCCTGAGGCTCTCCGAACTCGAGGCGGCCGTGCACGGACCCCAAGCTAGGCCCTGTTGCTCCAGGAACAGAGTGTCTGTCTACTTGAGGGCAGGGGTCAGCCCGGCCAGCTGGGGTCTCTGGGCCAGAGGGGCAGGCTCACCGTGGACACAGACACTGCCCGCAGGATCACACTCCTTGGCAAAGGCTGTTGACCCCTGAACCTTGACCTTCTGGGCTTTGTGGAGCACATTGAAGGGGATGCGGAGCCCAGGTCCCAGAGGCCACAGGACAGGGGACCCAGGACGTCTCCTGAACTGGCCGGTGGGGCATTTCTGTGGGCCAAGCCTGAGGTCCCTCGAAGCTTCTGGTCTTCAGGGCGGTGGCCTTGGAAACCTCTTCTGGCCTTTCCTGACCTGTGTCTGAGCAGCGCTGGGGCCAGACCTCACCCAAGGCCTCAGCACTGGGCGCCCACCCAGCTGGCCTCCCCTCTCTCTTGGGCCAGGCTCCGCATCCAGCAGTTCCTGCCCCGTGGTGGCCGGGGCCTGTCCTGCCGAGGTTCCCGCACCTGGGAGCCACTGGGTACCAGGACCTGGGAAGTCTGCCTGGGGGGCCAGCTGGGGGTGAGAGCAGGTGTGGAGATGGAGGCCAAGTGGCGGGGTGGGTGGAGGCCTGTTGGAGAAGCCCAGAGGATGGGGGGTGCGGGGGGGGGGATGACGGTGAACTCGAGTCACCACAGGGGGCGGGGTTGGCCACTGCCAGCACATTTCACCCCAGAAAAGTCCAGGCCAGAGCTTGGGCCACCTCAGAATCTGGAAACGCTGAGGATTTGGTGGAAGAGGTGAGGTCAGTGTGGGCAAGGCCAAGGAGGGGCTGGAGCCTGTGGAGGACAGCGGGGACGGGGCTGGTCTGCGCCCAGAAGCTCAGGACAGGCAGCCACGGGGACAGAGGCACGGCCTGACCTCAGCCGGCTTCCTGGGAGCTCGGTGAGGCCCGTGGGTGCCCCGGACTCTCCCAGACGCTGGCCTGAAGCAGCAAGGGGGCGGCTCCCCAGCCCTGTGGTTTTGCTTGCATGACCTTTGGCCCCAGCCCCTGGGGGCTGCTCTGCCAGTGCCCCCGGCCCGTGGAGTCCAGAGGCTGAGCCCCAAGGTCAGGCTAAAGTGGGGGTGGGAGGCAGGGGTCACGCCACAGGGTGTGTGGAGGATTACCCAAAGGGCAGCCAGGGAGGGTGCACATCTGTGGTTTGGGGGCAGGCCTGGGCTCGGGCCCAGGGGTCATGAACCTGAGCGACCTTGGCTGCAGACTCCCTGTTTCCCCATCTGCTGCTCAGGGGACAAGTCCCAGAGGCCTTAGCAGCTGCTGCTGCCCCACCCCGAGTGGGTCTCACTGAGGGACCTTCAGGCACAGCCCTCACACTGGACGGGGTTCTGGCCCCCCAGGGGCAGCCGGCTGAGGTGATGGCCAGGATGACAGGTGAGTAGACATCACCCACGGGACCAGGGGCAGCGTCCAGAAAGGCTGCTTGGCCGTCCCAGGCTGTGGGCATCCTGGCTGGACCCAGAGCCTGGGAAGGACACTCAGGAAGGAACCAGAGGCCTCGACTCCACAGCCCAGTGACCTGGGGATGGCCAGGGGCCCTGCCGGGCGGGCCAGGCCCAGGCAGACCCCACTGGCCTTGCCTGCTGCTGAGGCTCCCCTCCTCTGGGCACTGCCCCCTGGATGGGTCTGAAGGCCACACGCTCGGGACCGTAATTACATCTGTGAAGTCCCTTCCCAGTGGACCGAATAACGGGTCCCCCCCGCCCCCGAGAAGCCTGGAGCAGACTCAGCTCCCGATGCCTTGGGTGCCCAGTGGCCCACATGGGCTGCCGGCCTGAAGCCCCCGTCCCCCTCCTGCCCTGGCAGCTCCAACGGCCCCCCCAGCGCTGACCACTCTGCCCGCCTTCCTCCCAGAGCAAGCTAATTACGGGGGGTAAGCAAGGGCGCCCAAGAGCACCCCGAGGTGGTGAGGCCTAACAAATGGTGATTGCTTAAAAGAAAGAGAACCCCTGGGGCTTAACGTGGAGCCCTCAGAACGTGGGCTCGGAGGCGCCCCCGGCCCAGCGAGGGGCTGCCGTCAGGAGGCCAGGAGCCCAGGAAGCAGCATCGTGCGGGTCAGTGCTTCCTGGCGATTTTGGCGGTGGGGCTGGAGGGATGAGGGGGCGCCCCCCCACCCTTCCTCCTGGGACCCCGTGCTCTGGGCCTTGTGGGCTCCCAGGCCCAGGTCCACACCTCCTGCTGTCCTCACCATCCCCTGGGAACTTGGGCTCCTCCGGGCCCGCAGGTCACCACCCCACCTGACTGCAGCCATCACATCAGACCATGGCCCAGATGCAAACTGAGCCTGTGAGAAGGGGGCTGGGGCCAGGGGGCTGGACTGGGAGAGGCCGGCAGATGCCACGAGGAGAGGCAGGCTGGCCGGCGCGGGGCTCCTTCACGAGAGCCGCTTGCCAACAGGTTTGTGTCTAATGTGCAAATCAGCGAAGAGGCTGAAATGGTCACATTTGAAGCTGACAAGGGTGTGAAGAATCCTGGCCGGTCTAAAGTCTTTCAACCCCAAATTCTGCTTCTTGGAATCCAGTCAAAGGAAGAAGTGGAAACTCCAGCAAATGCAGGTAAAACCACTCAGACCCCTTCCCTGATACTGGAAGTCAGACACGGCCCAGCGGTGAAACGACTCGCTACCTGCAGCAGTGTCTCCTGCGGTGTTTAGAGAAGACTTAATGTGAAAATTAATAAAGGGGAAACTCAACTAAAATGCAGTCGGGAGGCCAGAAGGGTAAGCTCTCAGGCAGGTGCCCCTGGGCCTCAACACAGATCCCAGCAGGCGGAGAGTCCCTTGCACCTGTGGCCAGAAGCAGATACTTCACGGCCACCAGCAGGAGGAAGGACGATGTCCCCCGCCTGGCGGCCTCTCAGCCAATGAAAAGCCACCACGTGCCTCCCAGTTCCTCCAGTAGACTGTTTATAACCACTGGCCCTTCTCCTCTGCGTCAGCAGACTTGCTTTTGCTTCACCATAGCTGCCTGTCCTGAACTTCACTTCTTTGCTGCTGCCAAACCAACCCATTTTGCTGGTAAAATAACTGGCTGTTTTATTGTTTTTGGTAAACAACTATTAGCAGGACAAAGAAAAAAGGGCAGGATACAAACTCTGGGAGTGTGACCATGGAGCAAAGGCTTTCTTGGGCAGTGGCTGGAGGCCTGGGTCGAACTGTCCTCCATGCTGGGGTGCCTGGTCCAGGAGGGGAAGGCGCCTAGGGTCCCCTGACATCATTTCAGAATTGTTAAAACGCACTGTCTCAGATAAAATGTAAGAAAGATTCTGCTATAAAGGGTTTTTTTTCAATTTATTTATTTTATGTATTTATTTTTGGCTGCGTTGGGTCTTCGTTGCTGCACGCGGGCTTCCTCTAGTTGCGGCGAGCAGGGGCTATTCTTCATTGGGGTGTGTGAGCTCATTGCAGTGGCTTCTCTTGTCGCGAAGCATGGGTTCTAGGCACGCGGGCTTCAGTAGTTGTGGCTCGCAGGCTTCCATAGTTGTGGCTCGCGGGCTCTAGAGCGCAGGCTCAGTAGTTGTGGCGCACGGGCTTAGTTGCTCCTCGGCATGTGGGATCTTCCCGGACCAGGGCTCGAACCCATGTCCCCTGCATTGGCAGGTGGATTCTTAACCACTGCGCCACCAGGGAAGCCCTGCTATAAAGTTTTTGATACTTTTTATACATTTCATTTTGAAATCCTTGACTACAAGTAACTAACTCACTGATCACCACAAGTAACTCACTGAGGCCTGAACTGCAGCTCGCGGCCCCAGCCCCACCTGTGCGTGCCCAGCCACAATTACTGAAGCCCATGTGCCACAACTACTGAAGCCCGCGCACAAGAGCAGCCACCGCAATGAGAAGCCTGCGCACCACAACGAAGAGTAGCTCCTGCTCACCTCAACTAGAGAAAGCCCGCGTGCAGCAACGAAGACCCAACACAGCCAAAAATAAAAATAAAAAAAAAATAATTAAAAAATAATAATAAAAAAATAAAATTATTAAAATAATGTGAAGAAAAATATGTGAAAGTTTGACCAAAAAGTAGGCTTTAAGAAGAGCCCATTAGCTGTACCCTTGCTCCTGAAAATATCACCTCACACCGGTCAGAATGGGCATCATCAGAAAATCTACAAACAACAAATGCTGGAGAGGGTGTGGAGAAAAGGGAACCCTCTTGCACTGTTGGTGGGGATGTAAATTAATACAGCCACTATGGAGAACAGTATGGAGGTTCCTTAAAAAACTAAAAATAAAATTACCATATGACCCAGCAATCCCACTCCCGGGCATATACCCAGAGAAAACCATAATTCAAAAAGACACATGCACCCCAATGTTCACTGCAGCACTATTTACAATAGCCAGGTCATGAAAGCAACCTAAATGCCCATCGACAGACGAATGGATAAAGAAGATGTGGTACATATATACAACGGAATATTACTCAGCCATAAAAAGGAACAAAATTGGGTCATTTGCTGGGACATGGATGGATCTAGAGACTGTCATACAGAGTGAAGTAAGTCAGAAAGAGAAAAACAGATATCGTATATTAATGCATATATGTGGAACCTAGAAAAATGGTACAGATGAACCGGTTTGCAGGGCAGAAATTGAGACAAAGATGTGGAGAGCAAACGTATGGACACCAAGGGGGGAAAGCAGCGGTGGGGTGGGGGTGGGGGGTGATGAATTGGGCGATTGGGATTGACATGTATACACTGATGTGTATAAAATTGATGACTAATAAGAACCTGCTTTATAAAAAAATAAAATTTAAAAATAAAAAAAATTAAAAACAGAAAATAAGAAAAATAAAATAAGCTACAAGGACATATTGCACAACACAGGGAATATAGGCTATATTTTATAGGAACTATCAATGGAGCATAACCTTTAAAAATTGTGACTATTGCACGCCTGTAACATATTATATTGCACACCAACTATACTTCAATTTTAAAAAGAAATTAACACTAACATTCTGAGATTTCCTCTCTCCCGATAATTAAATCATCACAAAAAGACAGACAGGTAATATGTGAATCTGACGTTGAAAGAGAAGCAGGAGGAAATACATATACAAGAAAAAAAAAAAAAAGAGCCCATTAGCTGTACCCTTGCCCCTGAAAATTATGTTAAAAAGTAAGCGGGGAGGAGAACCGGTCTGGGCAGGTGCTCCGCGGCAGGTGCGACCATCCCAGTGCAGCCCGCCGTTCACCTGGGCCGAGGTCACGCCCCCAGGCGGAGCTCCCCACAGCTTGGCCAATCAGCGCCCTCTCCAGGGGCGTGGCCTCGGGGTCCAGGTGCCCCTAGAGCTCCTCCGATGCTAGGACGCTGGGAAGACAGACACTCCCTCTATCTTTCCTCTTCTAAAGGAGGCGTGTTGAGGCTGGAATTTCTGTCCCTTGAAAACAAAACTCGGAGGGCGGCCCCTTAGGGGCTTACAGGTCCACGAACTGGTCGCCCCTCCTGGGCCGCGGTTGTACGGCCCGGAATGTACCAAGGGGAGGACGGCGGCGGCCGCCTTCTGGGCTGAAGCGGTACGCCAGAGCATATCGCGAGGGGGCGCCATCGCCTCCCCCACCTGGGCGGAGGTGGTACAGCCCGGAAGGTGCCAAGGGGGAAAACCGCGAGGGGCGCCAGCCGAGGTGGTACGGCCCGGAAGGTACCAAGGCCGCGGGGGTCGCCTTCGCCCCACCCCCGCCTGGGCTTAAGTGGTACGGCCTGGAGAGTGCCAAGGGGATGACTACCGGGATCGCCCAGCAGCACCACCCCCGACTGGGCTGAGGTGGTACGGCCCGAAGGGTACCAAGGGGATGACCATGGGGGTCGCCGTCACCCAGGATCACCACCCCCGCCTGGGCTGAAATGGTACGGCCAAGAGGGTGCCAAGGGGACGACAGCGGGGGGGAATCGACCAGCAGCGCGGCCCCTCCACCGGCTCAGCAGCGGCGGCCGAGAAGCCCAGACGCTCAGGACACAGCGGAACGAGTCCCGCGGGACAGCGGGGAGCCGTGGCTGGCTTCCGACGCGTCACTTCCATCTCATGGCTTCCGGGGCCGGTAGTGGCACTTCCGCCCCGCTTCGCCCCGCCCCCGTCCCCGCCCCACCACCCGCGGGGACCTGGGTGGGGGGTGTCTGTTTGGGGCCCGCCCACCGGGCCCGCCCCGCAGGCTTTCGCGCGGGGAGCCGCCGTCGCCGGAACGTGGTCGGGTCGCCGTGTGGAGGCGGGGGCGGCGGGGCCCCGGGTGACCGCGTCCTCCGCCCCGGCGCGCTGAAACCCCGCCCGGATGCGGCTGCGGGTCCCGGTGCACGTCCCCGAGGCTGCGGGGCCCGCGCGGCGTCTAGCCCGGGGACTTCTCGGTGGGTGAAGCGCTGAATTAAGCTGGCGGGGTGGGTCGCCTGCGGGGGTCGCCCTTTGCGTCAGGGCCGAAGTTCCCCCCACTAGCTACCTCCCTTCCCCGGCCCTCGGACCCTCTGCGAGCGCGGCCGCTGAGCCACCCCAGGGCCTTGGCACGCGCGCGCCCGGCGTCCGACGCCGCCGGGGGTCACCGTCCCTCTCGCCTTCACGACCGGTCCGCTCCTTCAGCGTCCACCGCATGGAGTTCCCGCCCCACCTCGCAGGTGTCCGCTCGGACCCCAGGCCTCCACGGCCGGCGCCGCGTTCCCGTCCTGGGTCCGCACGGCGCCTGAGGCGGGGCGGCTGGGCACAGGTGCGGCGGGGCTTGGGGGTCTCCGGAGCGGGTGGGGGGAGCCGCGCTCGGGTCGTTGGGGTGGGCTGTCAGAGGCGGGATGAGGGGCACAGAGTCGGGGGTCCTTGCGTTTTAGCCGCCCCCCCCCCCCCCCGCCGATGCCCCCCCGAGGTGGGGCATGGCCTCGGAACGGCAGGTGCAACCGCTTCCTAAAGAACCGGGTAAAGATGCTCCGTCTGATCCGGAACCAAAGGGCGCGATCGCCCGCATATTCATTGCAGTTGGTGTCTTTCTACGCAGGATTTTAGAAAACTGGAAATTATATAATGACTAACATCCTGCCGGGCGCTGGTCCTAGCGGACTGTTACTTTGTAAATTGGGGTGGGAAACTCCCAGTCAGGCCCAGAGCTAAGACTTCATTGTAGTCCTCAGGTGACTTTCCTGTAGCGGGTTTTACGGGGCCTGTGGGGTCCAGGCAGTGCCCCCGCCCCGCCGCCCCAAGCTCATCTTCTGAAGCCTTGAGGACCTTGCTCATCTA
This sequence comes from Hyperoodon ampullatus, assembly GCF_949752795.1. NCBI lineage: Eukaryota > Metazoa > Chordata > Mammalia > Artiodactyla > Ziphiidae > Hyperoodon > Hyperoodon ampullatus. The sequence continues at coordinate 709,349 of NC_136915.1, read as the reverse complement.
CTGCTGCGGTATAAAAAAGAGAGAGAGAAAAAAAACTGTTTAGAGGCAGACTCTTTGTTCAGTGGCTTAAAGTTCTTTTTTAGTAGAGTGCAATGTACTTTACCAAAAATCTTTAAACTTACAAGTAACATTGTAAAGCAGAATAAAACAATATTAAACAGCATGAAAAGGAACATTAAGGGAGGGAATAGGAAAGTTTTTACATTAAAGAAGTCCATTTTCTTTTTAAAGTTTTTTTAAATTGAAGTACAGTTGATTTACAGTGTTGTGTTAGTTTCTGGTGTCCAGCAGTGATTCAGTTATACACACACATTCTTTTTCAGATTCTTTTCCATTCCATTACAGGCTATGACAAGATATTGATTGTAGTTCCCTGTGCTATATACAGGTCCTTGTTGTTAAGAAATCCATTTTCAGTGCACATAAATTAGAAAATGAAGAGGAGCCAAAACGCAAACAAAATGTGAAGGACCTGAGACTCTGCTCCCAGAGCTGACCGCAGTTGGTAACTTCGCCTGTGTTCTTCTGAACCATTTGTACTTTTTAAACGGGAACATACTGTGCAGAGGTCTTGTAACTCTGCTTTCACTTAATCTATGACAAATCTATTTTTGTCAAAACTTGCAGGGCTACAGTGTCCCATTATGTGACAGGGTTTGTTACAAATTTCTTATCTGACACTTGGCTAGTGTCAGCTTCTCAGTCTTAAAAACAAAGCTTTTGAAAATCCTTGTCTGTACAATCTTGGGCCTTTGTTAGATTATTTCTTTAGGATAAATCCCTAGAGGTGGAATTTCTGAATTAGTGTATAAAATTTGTAGACTTTCAGCACATTTTGTCTAAACTGCCCTGCTGACAATTTGAACCAACCTAGATTTCCTCACCAGGCATTTGAGAACATCTTGAGTTGTTTGTTGGAGAACAGGGACTCTGGACCTCAGGCTGACAGGCCCTAGAATTTAAGGGTCTGCAGAACTGGGTGGGAGAGTTGACATCTTTATTTTCGCTAACCTCCACGCAAACTTCCCTTCGGTGGCGAATGTGCTGTGGTGGCCCTGGCCCACCCCCCACCCCCCACCGTTTCAGAACCAGGCACACCTCCCCGCGGGTCGTGAGCCCTCGCTGCAGGACTGGCGAAGGCTGGGCCGTTCAGGCCGTGGGAGAGAGGGCTCAGCACCTGCACGTGACGAGGTGTCACAGGTGTGCTTCTCGCTATGTGTCGCTGACCTGGTTTCCTTTCAGTCCCACGTGTGCACCCTCTTCTGAGGACAGCTCTGGGCAGGAGTAAAGTTAAGAGTCAACCCTGGCCTCGTGAGCCACCTACTCCGTGCTGGGTGGAAAAGGCCACGTTTCAGTTCTTGTTATTTGTGCTATAATCTGAGAGGGCAATAATTCAGACCTTTGTCACGAGGGGCCTGGTCGGGGAGCAGTGCCCCACGATCCCTGCGTTCGGCCCGGTCCGCCCTGTTTCCAGGCCGACCTGGAAGGCGGGGTCAGTTTTTCGTTGTCGGATTGAGGCCACTGACCTTCGGTCTTTCGCAGGATGGGAATTGCTTCTCGTGGAGGCACCTGGAGTCACGGGGGCTGAGAAAGAAGAACGGGCGGTGGAAACACGAGCCAGAGCTGGGGAGGGCAGCTGGGGTCTCGGCGGGGCTGGGTGAGCCGGACCTGCTGGGCTCTGAGCCGCTGACCCCCGGCCGCTCCCGGCCTGCACGTGCGATGCCCAGCACCGCCGCGCGGGGCTTCACCGCAGCCGGGAGCGGGCCTTCTGCCCAGGATCGGCGCTGCGGCCGGTGACCAGTGGTAAGTGCTGTGCGGTCACGTGCCCGCCCACCATCCGGGCAGAGAGGGCCTGGCCGGCCGTTGGCCGTGGCTATTGCCGGGCGTTTGTCGTCCTCACTCCTGGGCCAAGTCCACAGCACACGTTCATTCTCCGGCGGGTGGCCGGTCGCGCTTCCCAGCCGTCGTGACGGGCAGTCCTGCTCTGGACGCTCTCGCAGGACTTCTCTGGGGGAACCTCGGGAGTGGAAGTGCTGACGTGTAGGGTGCGCAGGTGCGTAGCTCTCAAGAGGCCGCCACGCCGTTTCCGCAAGTGCTCGTACCAGCCACCCCGTAGCCGTGTCTGGGGGCCTCTGGATCCACACCTTCCAGCAGCTCTGGGTGTCGTCAGACCTGATAGTTTTTGGCAGTGGGGGTGGGTGGTGTGTCCAGCCCCCTGACCGCTGGTGAGGTCGACCCCCGTGATCGGACGTGACCTTGCCTCCCTCCCTGCATTCTCACCCGCCGTAGCCCCTCCCCTCGAGGCCGGCCTTCTAATGAGCTCCGAACAGCAGAGAAGGAGACTCGGGCCTCCTCGGGCGCTTTCTCTCAGCCGCCAGCTCGTTCCAATGCAGGCCAGGTGCCGGCTGCGGGCGGCCCCGCGGAGGGGGTCTTCCCCCAACAGCTGGCCGGGAGCTGCGCGTGTGGGCTTGGAAGCAGGCGCCCCGGCCTTCGGGTGAGGCCTAGGCCCCCTCCTGCCATCGTGATGGCCAACTGCCCAGCACAGCTGCTGCCAGAGTCCCGACCACAGAAGCTTGTGGGGTCGTAGGTGTGTCGTTGCTCTGCGCTGCCGGGTGTGCGATGCCGCGTCACACGGCGCTGGAGTGCTGATGCGCGTCCTTTCTCGTGCTTATCGGCCGTTTGGAAACACTCTCCTGCGCCGGTGTTTTTGCCCACGTTTCCTATTAAGTTGTAGGAATTCGTTCCCTCTCCTTCGTCACATCGTAACTGTCTCCTCCAGGTTGTCGCTTTGTCATTTAGTGTGTTAATGTTACAATACGTTATAGTGCGTTTTGATGGCACAAAAGCTCTTAGTTTAGCCAACATAGTCTGTTTTATTTATATTCTCTTTTATGGGGATTGGTTTAAGATACTCTTTTCCAGGAATTCGCTGGTGGTCCAGTGGTCAGGACTTGGCACTTTCACTGCTGGGGCCTGGGTTCAATCCCTGGTCGGGGAACTAAGAACCCGCAAGCTGTGTGTTGCGGGCAGAAAAAAAGAAGGCACTCTTTTCCTATACCAGGATCGGGAAAATATTCTCTTACATTCTCCTCTAAACGTAGGGTTTACACAGCTGCATTTCACAGCCAGGCTGCCCAGGTTCAAGCCCTGAACTGTGGCCAGAGGCCGTCTCCGCACTTCATGTGTCTCACACGGGTGACAGCGTCCCTCTGCAAGGGTTGTTGTGAAGATTCATCGAGTTAATATATGTGAAATGCTCGGTCAGACACTACCTGGTTCCTAGGAAGTGCTCTGTGGATGTTGCTGATTGTTCTTATTTGTCTAGAATTGTGAGATCAGGGTCCAGTTTCTTTTCTCTGGTGTGGATAACGTCCATCCTAGTATCAGCAACAGTGGCCTCCCTTCTCCAACGAGCCACAACCCCGCTCTGTCTTGGATCAGAATTCTGCTTGTGTGGAGTCTCTGGGCCTCCGTTCCAATTCGTTTACTTGTTTCTGCGCCGATACAGCACGTGACCTGGACTCCTCCTATGTGGGTAGGCGCCTCCCCCTTCTCCTCCTCCTTCAAGGAAGTTTCCTGTCTTCTCCCCTTCGTACCTCCATCGAGTGCCCTTTGTTATTAACACGTACCTTGTAGGGATACACTCTGAGACCAAATATTCTGTTATTTCTAAACTGTCACCCAGCCTGAGTCGATTGTTAGTGTGATCATGGGCATGGTCGCCAAACGGAGATATTCTAATTGTGTCAGTCATCTGACTTTGTAACAGAAGGAAGAGCTTTCTCCTTTCCCCATTTAGTGATCATGGTGGATGTGTGGCTTCTAGCCCTTTGCTATTATTTGCTTTCTCTCACACTGCATCCCTCATGCTGGCCCCTGTGTCCTTCTGATAAGTCCCTGTCACCCTAGGAGCCCTCCCTCTCTTTCTGGCCCAGCTCCTGTCCCAGCCCTGGACTCAGCTGTTCCTCCAAGGAGGCTGGTTCGGCCCAGCAGAGAATGAGGCTTAGGAGCCGGCTGTGCTGCTGGGGGCGTCCCTGCCTCCAGGCCTCCGGGGGGGGGGCAGCGGCGTGCACAGGCGTCCTGCCGCCGTCTGCCCCTGCGGCCACCCCTCCTTCCCCGCAGCGCACACCCTTGTCTGCCCCACCGCAAGCTCTCACCCAGGCTCCGCGAGGCCGCCCCGGGCCCCGCGCCTGCCTGGGGTGTCGTCTGGAGCCTGCGCGTGTTCTCAGCGCCGCTGGCACAGTCACTGGCTGGCTTCCTGTCCTTCGCTCTTCAGTGGGATGTTGTTCACCGAGCTGTGGTTTGGTTCGGGTCGTTCTGTCTGTATTGCACGTTAGGAATTTTTGGTTTTAGAGATGTTATTGATTTGATCATTTTTGGTTCCAGAGGGTGTGAATGTTGAAAAGGTGCGCGGCGTTGGCAGGCTCTGTGCGCTGTGGATGCTGTAACGACCTGCAGCCCCCCCGGCCTGGTGCTCAGCCTCTGCCGTCCATTCTCCTCTCCTCGGCTTTCGACACCTGCATTTTCTCACCATCAGATCTGCACTCGTGGCAGGGAAACTGCAGCGGTGCCGGGTTCACCGCCTCAGGTCAGGGAGACATGGTGTCTCTGTCTCGTTCCTGGTGGTTCCCACTTTGGTGGCTCTATGGAGGGGCATCTGCTTCTTTCTCCGGGGGGTAAAGTTGTGATTGACCCTGGTCACCAGTTAACACCTCGCAGGGAAATGGTCGGAGGACACCGTAGTTTCATTCAGCAGTGGGACGTTTCCTCTCTAGACTTGCCATGTTTTCATCCTGCTGATTTATTCCTGACAGTTTCTTCGTCTGTTTGTCTGCACGACTGCATCCTGTCTGTCCCTCTGTCCATCTGTCCATCTGTCCCTCCTGGAGCAGCCAGGAGGCTGCTCCTCCCCCACTGGCAGCCTGCTGGCCAGGTGGTCTCTGATCTTTGATCCTCACCTGTCCTCAGGCTGAGTCGTGGAAGCTTTTCTCCAGGGCGCCTTGCCTCTCCTTCTGGTGGCTGAGCCGTGGATGGGGCCGCTTTGGCCCTTGTGGGCTGTGTCCCGAAGCAGGACCCCAGGTCACCTTGGTGGCTGCATCCTTGATGCCCGCCACCTCGAGCTCCCTGTGTGCTTCTGGGGGTCTTCGGAGCCTCCACGTCAAGTCCTGTCCTGAGTCGGATCTTCTTGGGAGCCTGGGGCCCCTGGTGAAATTTCCACTTCTGCCACCCTGGTCTTGATCCCCAGGGACCCTGTTCTGATGACTTGTAAAGCAGCACATCCTGCTTGCCGGTGGGCACTCGGCTCCCCCTGCCCCATCTCCTGCCTTGGCTCAGCTCCCAGGGCACTGAAGGGTGACCAGAAGCTCAGGGCTGCTCAGCTGCTTTCTCTGTCAAGGCCTCTCCTTGGGGCCCTGATTTCTGTCCTCAAGGTCTATCCCGTGCCTGTTGAATTCCCCAGAGAAGGGTCTTCTGGCGTCCGGCCTGGAGGGCCACCCACCCTGGTCTCTGCTTTCCCTGCCACCTCGGCCTCCATCACAGCCCAGGGGCCTCCTTCACTGCCTGGTCTCGGCTGCTTCTCTGTAGTGGCCCCTCCTTATTCCAGCCCCCCAGCCCCACCCCCGGAGCCGCTGGAGGAGCCCTCCAGGCCTCAGACCCCCATTGCCTGACAAAGCAAAAGCAAGCAAACAACTAGGAACCTGGTGTGACTTAGGGAGTCTCGTTGAGAAGGAACAAGACAGGACCATCCATTCCAAAGTTGATTTCATTTGTTTGTTTGTTTGGGGCTGGGCCACGCGGCTTGCGGGATCTTAGTTCCCCGACCAGGGTCTGAACCCCGGGCCACTGCGGTGAAAGCGCCGAGTCCCAACCAGTGGACCGCCAGGGAATTCCCGTGATTTCATTTTTTAAGACATTCAAAGCCCTTGTTCTGACTCCAGAGGCATTTGGACTCCTTCCGGACACTACACACACGGAGGTTGCCGACCTTTCCTGCTGCACGTGAAAGCTGGGGGTCTGCCTGTCCCTTGGCTGTCGCGTCCTCGGTCACCAGGCTGGGTGGGCTGCTTGTGGGGTGTCGATGGTCAGGAAGAGGTCACCCGCTGGAGGGAGGCTGAGCATCCGTGTTGGGCTCCCTGGGCCCTGCTCTGGACGCAGCGGACAGCAGTGCTGGTCTGTGATGGAGCACCTGCTGCCTTCCAGTCCGGAACCTGCGACACAGAAAGCTCCTGGTGCCACGTGAGACCAGGTCACCAAGGGCAGACGGTCCGGGAAGCTCTGGTCTGAACAGGCATCTGTCTCCCCAGGTGCTGCCTGGCTCTTTTTCATGTATAAATCCTCAGCTTTCGGAACAGCCTAGAAAACAGCTTGATGCCCGCCATGCTTGCCCGCTTGCGTGCCCCGTCCTCGCGGCCCAACCCAGGCCCACCCACCCCCAGCTTGAGTTCCCAGTTCTTTGCTCTTAACAGCACTTTTTGTGCTTTTATTTCTAATGACATGTCGTGTCTGGACACACCTAAGTGCTGCTGGTGGAGCTGTGTCGTGCGTCTCCTTCCGCGACTCGGCCTCAGCACTTCCGACGGCTGTAAGGTTTGCCTGTCGCCCATCGCCCGTGTGAGGGACGCCCGCTGGGGGCGTCCATCCCCACCCGCTGCCGTCTGCGTCCCTGTCGACAGGCGCGTAGGTTCTGTTTGGCTTTTGTTTTGCTGCTGGCAAAAAAGTGCCGCGTTGACCCCATCTGACGGACGCTCTGTCCCCATGCCACCCCGGCCACGGGCTCTGCTGACTCTTTCTTACGTTCCCTGTGACTTGCGGTGACTCCTGAAAGGTCCCATCCCCACCGTTTCGGTCTGAATCTGTTTGCATCTGCGCTGCCACCTGCTTTCGGCCTGGGACAGTTGGGAGGCGCTGGAGCCTCGTGTGCTGGTTGGGCGGGGGTGTGTGTGTGATGGATTCTGCTTCTTCAGAGGCCGCAACACCCTCCACCCTCGGGGCAGATGGGGCAGAACCTCCAGAGCGGGTGAGAGGACAGCCCAGCACGATGACCTCGGGGGTCGTGGGTGCCCGGTGGGCGCAGACCCAGCAGAAACACAAGGAACGACCCGCACAGGACGGACGTGGCGGACGGCCCGGGGCCCGGTGTGGTCAGCAGTGGGGGTGAGTCCCTGGTGGCTCGTTCATCCAGTGAAATGCCACACTGTCACCAGGTGAGCGGCAGCTGTGGAACCGCGCGGACCCGCCTTTGTTTCAAAGCAGCTTCTTGTTGAGGAAGGAGAGCCGGCGCCCCAGGGCCTAGGGGCTCAGCGGCGGAGCTCTGGCATCGGGCCGGAGCTCCTTGAGCTGCAGAGAAGGAGGCGGAGGCCCGGCTGGCGGTGCTGCCCGGGAAGCTGTGAGTTTCCCAGACGGAAACCTAGTGGAGATCGTGGGGGGAAGCGCCTGCACCTTGCCTCCAGCCTCGTTTTGTGACGAGAGAGAGGAAAGGCGATGGGACCCTCCCCAGGGGCTTCTGGAGCATCACCTCACCATCAGGTTTGGTTTTGGAGTCTCAGCAGTGGCGTCAGGACTTGTGTGACAAACACCGGGTCAGGGTCCCTGAAGAGAGGGGCCTGGCGCCGTCGGTGGGCCTGACGGGGGCTCCCTTGTGTGTCCTGGGGGGGCCCGGCTGCAGGGCTGGGCATCCAGACGGGGTCAGCCAAGGGCCCGGGGGTGGGGCGCCGTCTCTGCTCTCGGGGACCCCGAGCCACACATGGGCTTTGTTCCTGTGTTTGCCGTCCGCCTGCAGCTGGGCCCCTGTTCCCAGCTGGGGCGCAGCACGGGCTCCCCACACCCCTGCTGGGCCATGGCCGGTCCAGCCCATGGAGGTGCAGCTCCCAGCAGGGTGTGGCCCGGAGAGGACGGCGGGACCAGGCTGGGAGAGGAAGGAGGATGGGGTGTTAGCGGAGATCTGGCCCCGTCAGCGCCTGGAGGGCTCGAAGGGCTCGTGTGTATCGCGGGGGCAGTGGCGGCCCGCGGGAGGGCCACGTGCATCCGTCGTGGTCTGGGGTGCGTTTGGGGAGCTGCCCTGGTGTCCCGAGGGTCGGGGTGCATGTCAGGCCTGGGGGCCCACCGTGACCTGGTGCTGCTGAGCTTGTGGGGTGACCCAGAGCACCGGGTGGACACGGGGAGCTGGGGGGGCAGCTCAGCCAGGAGCCTGGCTTCAGGTGGGGTCAGGGAGTCACAAGTCCGTCTGGGTCACGCATGCCTGGAAGTTAGGTTAAAGCATGACGGGCGCCCCCCGAATGTCAGCATCGGAGGGGTGAGGACATAGGCAGCCGGCTTGGCTGCCTAGGGGTGGGGGCAGGGGGCTGGGGACTCCGGTTTGGTGTCACTGGGAAGGAGTGGCCAGGGCTCCTGAGCTGGGCAGGTGGTCGTCACTGGGTCGCTGCTTAAAGCCAGAACTGGGACTTCCCCGGTGGTCCAGTGGTTAGGACTCAGCGCTTTCACCACCAAGGGCACGGGTTCAATCCCTGGTCGGGGAACTAAGATCCCACAAGCTGCGAGGCATGGCCAAAAAAATAAATTTAGAAAAAAGAAGGGCCAGAGCTTGAAGCACTCACCCACCAGCAAATGGGAGTCAGACTTTGCCTGTGGTCTTAGGGAGCAAGGGGTCTCTCTTGAGAAGTCGTGGCCACAGGCCTGAGCGCCAAGCACGTGTGGGTCTGTTGAGGGAGGAGCACCCTCTCCTGGGCACCTGCAGAGGCCCTGCCCACGCCCGCTCCAAGGCCCGCCCTCAAGCCCAGGAGGAGGTCCCCCGGGCCAGGATCTGTGCACACGAACAGCCCCCTCGAGCCAGCGGGCAGCTGACCCGCTGAGAGGCTGAGGGTCGTACTGTCAGGGCTTGGGTGATGAACTGTTGGACCGTGAAAGAGACGATGCAAAGAAGGAATCGAAAGTTGAGAGACACAGGCCAGTTTGAAACGGTAACAAATAGAACGCGAAGAACGCAGGGGTTGGACCTCAAAACCCGATGGAGGGACAGAAACTCAGAGTCTCTGACGGGGCAGGTCAACCCTCCCACACAGGGTGGGGGCGTGGAAGAGCCAGCCTGGTGGGAAGAGCTCGGACGAGGGGGCCCCTTCCTCGGCGGCTCTGGTGGGTCCCAGGGTGGGTGGCAAGGTGCAGGGCACCTGTGACAGCTTCGGGGGTGGGGGCGGAGACCCCGGGCCTCAGGCGAACTGGGCAGGCCGCTCGGGGGGTGCGGGGTGCCCCGGGGGTGGGGCGGGGGTTGGCAGGTACTGTAGAAGGAGCTCGGGCGGGATGGCTGGAGGGTCAGGTGTGTGGGGAGGGAACGGAGGCCGGTAAAGGCTTTGGTCTCAGAAACTTATTGGAAGAGAAGTCCGAGCCGTCGGGGCGCCTGCTCCTTTGGGGCTGGAAACAAGGCCAGGACCCCGAGTTTGTGTCTTGAAGTTACTCTAAGTGGGTGATTAAACTCGGCAGGACCTTAGCCGCTCACGCGACGCCGTCCTTTCCTTCCCACTCCAGCCCACGCCCTGCCCAGTGCCACCCGCATGGCTGCTGCCTCCGTCCCCGCGTCCCTGCCCTGCGCTGCCCGCCGCCCCTGAGATGTCGGCATCCGCTAAGCCCGCGGCCCTGGCAGAGCTGGCGCCGGGCCCCGGTGAGAAGCCAGGGGGACGGCCGCTCCTGGCCTGGGGCCCCGTGTTTGGCCACCGGAGTGAGAAGATCGCGTTTGGCCAGAGCGAAGGTGGCCCCGACGAGCAGGTGCTCACGGTCACCGTCACCGAGACGACCGTCATCGAGGCGGACCTGGGCGTGTGGGGTGCCCGCGCCCTCATCTACCTCACACTCTGGTTCTTCTTCAGCTTCTGCACCCTGTTTCTCAACAAGTACATCCTGTCCCTGCTGGAAGGGGAACCCAGCATGCTAGGTACCCCGCCGGGTGCTGGCCGGGGGATGGAGCCCCCCGCGGGGTGGAGCCACTCTGCTCAGCTGGCACCCCGTCTCCTCCTCCAGGGGCCGTGCAGATGCTGTCAACCACGCTTATCGGCTGTGTTAAAATATTTGTCCCCTGCTGTTTGTATCAGCACAAAACCCGGCTTTCTTACCCTCCCAACTTCATCATGACCATGTTGTTCGTGGGTCTCATGAGGTAAGCAGCTAACGTTTCTGGTTGAGGGTCTGAGTTTTTTACACGTAAAACATCTCCCCCCGGCTGACTGTTACCATCAGGTGGTCCTGGGAGGGAGGGGTGCCGGGCGGGGGCGGGGCAGACGTGCGCACCCTCTGGGCTCCTACCGGGTCTGCCCCGTGGCTGCAGATGCACCAACTCATCCCTGTGACGCTGTTGACTGTCTTAGGTTTGCAACAGTGGTTTTGGGTCTGGTCAGCCTGAAAAACGTGGCTGTGTCCTTTGCTGAGACGGTGAAGAGCTCGGCCCCCATCTTCACTGTGATCCTGTCCCGGACCGTCCTGGGGGAGCACACCGGTGAGCAGCCCCCAACGCCCGGGCGTGCCAGCTCCTCCGGGGGCCGCTCCCACCCACGTCACCCTGGAGCTCAGCTCCCTCCACTTCCCTCCTGGTCGTTTCTTAGCCTCAGAGGCCCGGGATGGTAGGAGCTGGGTGAAGGAGTGACAGGCAGGTAACCTCGGTGCCACTGCCCGTTCCAGGAATCTGCCAGGCGCCCCGGCCCCTCCTCCGCACCCCCTCCTGCCCTCCACTGTGGCTCCCCGAAGCTCAGCAGAGGGGACTTGTTACAAATCTCCAACCTGGGCTGCGGGCACGCGCTGCCAGCTGCACACACGTCCCTGACTTTCCCGCCAACCGTTTAGAGAGGGTGGTTCCGTGAAGACAAGCAGAGTGCAGACTCGTGGACATGACACGTCGTGTTTGACCCCGGGGGTGGGGGGCGCTCACAGAGGGAGATGCGTGTTTGCTTCAACTGGGAAAATGACAAAAAGGTAAAACAAGGCGGCACCTGCCTCAGGGAGAGAGGAGGATGAGGACGGACAGGGCTCATCCGGGCTTCTCGCAGACGTGTCCTTGGAGCCACACAAACGCTTAGGCGATGGTAAAACAGAATCAAATCAAAGTGTAAAAGCAATTCCTAAAATCGTACTCAGCAGGAAACAGCCTGACTGCACATCAAGCTTAACCACGCAGAAAGGATTTATCTCAAGGGCCTTAAAAACATCACACTTTGGGTTCCAGCTGTGGTGGATACGTGTGTAGAAAACCAGCTGTCTTGCTGAGAACAATTAGGAAATCTTGATAAAATTTAGCAAAAAAAAAAGTCTGTTTGGGAGGCATTAGAGAAGGTGCCAGGACTTGAGGGACCCCAAGGCTTGGGGTCCCCAGAGGAGTGACCCCCTGTGGGGCACCCCCGGAAGAGCCCCGAGTCCACGAAGGTGCCTGCCCCCTGGACGGCCTCCCAGCCATGGCCCCTGCGTGAGGTCCGCCGTCCAGCAGAGGCCTCAGGCCACGTGGGCCTGTGGGTTTGCTGTGTGGACGGCGCCGTCCTCGGCGGGGGCGGGGCTGCGGGCACCTGAGGGCGCCACCTCTGCTTCTTTTTGCTGAACACGAGAGGCTTGTGCCCTCGTCTGCTTTGAATTTCAAGATGAATGAGATGCTGCGTCTGAAATCAAAGCAGAGGTACCACACGAGGCTGGATGCCCTGTGTGCAAAGTGACGTGATCTTCTGTTGCACCGAATGGTCTTAGCCTTACCTTCATGTCAAGGCTGTTGGTTAGATTTCAGAACGAAGGCAGGAGCGCTGGACACCCTGAGGGTCTGGGGCCTCCCTCCTCTCCCAGCCTTCCCTGGAGACCACCCTTCACCCTACTCGTTTTGCAGACGAGGGTTCAGGGTCAGGGTGGGGTGCAGGGAGCAGGGCTTGGAGCTGTGGCTCTGGCTGTCGTGCCCCTGGCACCTGGCTCGGAGCGGGGGACGGGAGGCATGTGCCATCTTTCCCCTCCAGCGAGAAGAATCGAACACAGTGAGCGTGCAGGGCACTCCTGGGGCGGGGTGGGGGCAGCCTGGCCCGCTGGGGGCGCTGCAGCCCGGCCCCTGTGTGCTGTCGCTCCGCAGGGCTGCTGGTCAACCTCTCGCTCATCCCTGTCATGGGTGGCCTGGCGCTGTGCACGGCCACCGAGATGAGCTTCAACTTCCTGGGGTTTTCGGCCGCCTTGTCCACCAACATCATGGACTGGTGAGTCCGAGGGGCGCGTCCCGTGCCGCGTGGGGTTCCGTGTCCCGCAGGAGGGGGGTGGGTGGCACGCCCCAGTGGCGGCCGAGCCACCTTGCTGACACCTCTGCACAGCCTCCTCTCTCAGCGTCACCACTTCTGAGAAAAGAGAGGAAAGAGCAGCAACACGGCGTCCGAGGGTCTCGTCGCCATTACTTCCAAAGAAAACCAGGCCCGTCTGGAGGGTGTGAATAATATAGCTGAACAATGAAAAATCACCTTTCATTTCATTTCTCACACTTTGCTGTGTTTCCTTCAGCCTTTCCCAGAAACAGTCCAGCTCACGTCATAGTTTGCACCTCGCCTGTTAACTTCGAGCGCAGGATGGTCTCCAGAAGCCTCCTCGCTCACCTGCAGACGCTCCAGACCTCATGACTTAGATCTGCAGGAAACATCTTCACACGGGTCTCCCTCTCGGTTTCTGACTGGCCTGCAGTGTAAACCCCTAGGAGGGGGACAGGGCCTGTAAACCTCTGCAGCAGGCTCGTTGCTCTGGTTTAAGTCCCCTTGGCCAGAGCTTCTGTGCACCCAGTGTCCAGGGAGCAGTGTCGTTCTTCAGAGTGCTGAGCCCTCTGGTTCCAGGGAAGCTGGACGCTGTCTGGTCTTCCCATTGGCCACAGCGGGCCTTCCCAGCCAGCAGTCTTGTCTCTGTTTTTTTCCCCAGGGCCTTCCTGTGCTCACACTGTCTGTCCCATGGCCGCTGCCGAGCAGAGCTGGGTAACCTCAGGCACGTCCTCAGCCTCCGAGACCTCGGGTTACCCATCTGTGAAAGGGGCAGCTCAGCCCAGCTCACAGCAGACGCCAGGGCCATCCCCAAGGAGCTACCGTGTGTCCCTGCTTCTGGAGGACATGGCACTTTGACCGTGTGAGGTGCCATCTGACCTCTCATAACCTCTTCTTTTCTTTATTCTAGTTTGCAGAATGTTTTCTCCAAAAAGCTCCTCAGCGGGGACAAATATAGGTTCTCGTAAGTGTCACTGCTCCATGGAGACCAGACCACCCTGTGCCCTGACCCCTCCCATTTCATGGTGCCTTTAAAAGAACCTTGTTGAAACTTGGGAGAAAACCCCACCTGTTTCCAACTGCCCCTTGGCCGGCTCGTTTGAGGCTGCCTGTCACCGTCCCGTGGCCGTTGGGTTGCCTGTTAGGCCCGGCCGTCCGTATCATCTGGGAGGAGATAAATAAACTGGGGCACCCTGGTTCCACGGAGGGCGAGGGTGGGGGCGAGGCGGGGAGAGGATCAGGCGCCTGTCCCCGCAGGGCCGCGGAGCTGCAGTTCTACACCAGTGCAGCAGCCATGGCCATGCTCGTCCCAGCCTGGATCTTCTTCATGGTGAGTCCAGCGCTGGCACCTTCCCAGGTCGGGGTGAGCCCCGGGCGCCGGGTGCTGCATACGCAGAGGCCGCCACGCACCCAGGGGGGTGGGGTGGGGACTGAGCGAAGCAAACCCGTGTGGGTCCTGTGTGCGTCCGGTGCCCACCGGGGCCAAGCTGCAGCCAGCAGTTCCCGGAAACTTTGCTGTGAGGGTTTTTAGGTGCACTTTTTGTTGTTTTTTGGCCACACCTCAGGGCTTGTGGGATCTTAATTCCCCGACCACGGATAGAACCCGGGCCCCGGCAGTGAAAGTGCCGAGTTTTAACCACTGGACCGCTAGGGAATTCCTGCACTTGTTTTTTTTTTAATTTATTTGTTTATTTATTTTTGGCTGTGTTGGGTCTTCATTGCTGCGCGCGGGCTTTCTCTAGTTGTGGCGAGCAGGGGCTACTCTTCGTTGTGGTGCACGGGTTTCTCATTACGGTGGCTTCTCTTGTTGCGGAGCATGGGCTCTAGGCGTGCAGGCTCAGTAGTTGCAGCATGTGGGCTCAGTAGTTGTGGTGCACGGGCTCAGTAGTTGTAGCTCGCGGGCTCTAGAGCACAGGCTCAGTAGTTGTGGCGCACGGGCTTAGTTGCTCCGCGGCATGTGGGATCTTCCTGGACCAGGGCTCGAACCCGTGTCCCCTGCATTGGCAGGCGGATTCTTAACCACTGCACCACCAGGGAAGTGCCCCCGCACTTGTTTTTTATTACTACTGTTATTTAAAAACATCGTGACCATGGTTGAACAAGTCCCAGGGCAGAAGCTTATGAAACAGAGAGCGGTGTGTCCCCCAGCCCCTCCCAGGCCCGCCCCTGGTGGAGCTGCTTCCCAGACGTGCCTGCTGGGCACAAACGTGCTCCTGTGCTTGCGCGTGTCCTGGGATCCCGTCAGTCCTACAGAAGCACAGGTGCGCGTCTACGCAGGCCTCTCTTTTTAACATAAGTGGAACTGAGCTGTCCTGTCCTACGGCCGGGCTCCAGCGTGCGGCTGGCCCCTGGGCTGGGGTCAGTGTGTCAGCACCGCGGGCATCCCTCTGGCTCTGGCGCAGGACTTGCCGGTGATCGGGAGGAACGCGAGGAGCTTCCGCTACAGCCAAGACGTGCTGCTTCTACTGCTGGCGGACGGCGTCCTCTTCCACCTGCAGAGCGTCACGGCCTACGCCCTCATGGGGAGGATCTCCCCCGTGACCTTCAGGTAAGGACCGCACCTCCCAAGAAGTGAAGTGCCTCCAGGTCACGTGCAGAGGGGAACACTTGCCATCTGGACGTTTTATAAGAGGTGTTCGTGGTTGTGGAATCACAAAATGTAGCGATCGCTGTGGTCACGGGTCGTAATTACTAGGCCTTTCTGTATTGGTGCCGTTTGAAACGTGAACAGGAAAGTCTGTGAAACAGATCTTTAGCGGAATCCCCAGTGGGATTCTGTGCAGAAGCAGAAATCCTCGGAGTGGTGTGAGTGTACTTGTGCCCGAAACACCACTGTCCGTGGAATCTCCCGGGATGACGGATTGTCCCGCTTCTGGGCCGCCCAGGGTGGGAGCCGCAGGCCACGTGTGCTCCTGAGCGCCTGGGGCGTGCCAAGTGCCACAAGGAACCAACGTCTGACATTTCTCTAACTTTAATCAGTTCACACTTGAGCAGCCACACGTGGCCATCGGCTCCCTGCCGGTAACTTAGCACTGAGCTCAGGTCTCACAGGCTTCTTCTCTGTAACTGGGCGGACTTAGTGAAAGCGAAAGCGTGATTTGACACCGGAGCGTTTTCAGTAACAAATAGAAAGGAATCGGCTGAGGTTGCCAGCAGGCCTGGAAATCCATGCAGTGATGTCAGCGGGTCTGCCCGTCACGCTGTCGTAGAAGCCAGCGGGCCTTTGTCCTTTAACTTCAGAACTGTCCCTGGAGAGCGGAAATGCACCCAGAAGTGACGGCAGCAGGTGCGTCGCTGCCCTTGGGCCTCCCGGGGTGCACGCGCCCCCTGTCCGAGTCCCGGAGGGGAGCTGCCTGCAGGGCCCTCGAGGCCAGCTTGATTGCTAAGGGCTCCTGAAGCTCTCGCTGTCACAGTCTGTCACACGGTCCTGTTTCCATTTAGGGCCAGGAATTATATCCACATACCCCTGAAACTTTGTTTTTCAGTGATTGTTAGTGACGGTTCAAAAAAAGGCAGAAAACAGACCAGTTCTTTTTATTTTATTAAAAAAATTTTTTTGGCTGCTGTACGGGATATGGGATCTAGTTCCCCAACCAGGGATCAAACCTGGGCCCCCTGCACTGGACGTGCGGAGTCTTAACCACTGGGCGACGAGGATGGTCCCCAAACCAGTTCTTTTTTTTTTTTTTTTTTTTTTTTGCAGTACGCAGGCCTCTCACTGTTGTGGCCTCTCCTGTTGCGGAGCACAGGCTCCGGATGCGCAGGCTCAGTGGCCATGGCTCACGGGCCCAGCCGCTCTGCGGCATGTGGGATCTTCCCGGACCAGGGCACGAACCCGCGTCCCCTGCATCGGCAGGTGGACTCTCAAGCACTGCGCCACCAGGGAAGCCCCAAAATCAGTTATTTTTCAAGAAAATAGCTTTAGGTAGAAAAGTACAAAAATTAAGTTTAAATTGTCCACAGTGACAGCCCAGGAGACAAGCCCTGTCGTGTTCACTTTATCTTCATGAGGTCCCAGCAGCGGCTGAGCAGGGCTGTGTCACTTCCGAGATACTGTCCCTAATGATCGGTTCTCTCAGGCGCTCTCAGGGGAACCTTCCTCGTTCTGTGGAGAGCAGTGGAGAGCACGCTGCAGCAGTGAGGGATCAAATGTCATGATGTCTATAATGTACTTAGAAATATTTCCGTCAAAAAAACGACGGAGCAACATAAGGCAAAATGCTGAGTGTGAAGATGGGACTCGGCTTTTTGTTGGAAGTGTCGCTACTCCTCGGTGACCTTTTTCCTAGTAGGAAGGACCCCAGCACGAAAGAGTGGGGTTAGCGGAGACGCCTCCGGCCCCCGCCGACGTCCCTGCTGTCCTCTCCCGCAGTGTCGCCAGCACCGTCAAGCACGCCCTGTCCATCTGGCTCAGCGTCATCGTTTTCGGCAACAGGGTCACCAGCCTGTCAGCCGTGGGCACCGTGCTGGTGACAGCCGGAGTCCTGCTCTACAACAAGGCCAAGCAGCAGCAGCGGGAGGCCATGCAGAGCCTGGCTGCGGCCACCAGCCAGTCCCCAGACAGCAGCCCTGAGCCGCTGCTCCCCCCGGACCCCCGGCCACACCACTGAGCCCCGGAGCCTCAGGGGCGCCGCGCACCATGCCCCTCCTCGCCAGCGGGGGACCCCCTTCGCCTCTCCCGCTCCCTGGACGGCAGGCGTGGGGCCTCCGGCTCCACGGGTCACGGTCTGGGTGTGGGAGGTGCGAGTGGGCAGCCTTTCCCGCTCTTTCCTGGGACGCTCGGTCAGAGCTGGGGGAGCTCGAATCGGGGTCCCAGGTGTCAGCCCCTGGGGCGCAGACCACAGCTGCCACTGAGCCGTTGCCGAGCCACGTGACAACCTCCTCCCGGCGGCCTCTGCGCACCCCCTGCAGCCAGGCCAGGCCCCGATTCCTCTGTGGGTGACGACCACTGGGGATAGCTGCAAAGTCGGGGCTGCAGCCAGGTGCCAGCGGCCGCCCTCCCCACTTGCAGCCGGCGGAGAGAACCCGCTTCCCCACGCCAGCCATCGGCGGCCACCCGAGGTACGTCCGGCTCCTCGGCCGTCAGGGAGTCTGTCCGCTGGGCTTGGACAGGCTGCCCCACTGCCCGGACACGGAGGCCACGGCATCGGGGCACAGAGCGGAGAGGGGACAGCTGGGGTGCAGAGACCGGCGTTCCCTGCTCCTGAGGATGGAGTGTCCGGCCCCGCCCTCCCGCCCGAGGTGGAGCTGCCCGCATCAGCACCACTTAGGGGAGGTCACTGGCGGAGCGAACGCGGCCCCACCCCTTTCCGTGCCTGCTGCGCCGAGCTCTTCACCTGAAGGTTCAGCCCTCACCTGCGGCCGGGGCGTCCCCAGAGGCCCAGGCGTGGTTTCCAGCCCGAGGCTGCGGGCGGCCCCCCTCAGTGTTTGGCTCAGGGAGGGGGCTGCTGTCCCTTCTGCTCCCCTGGGCGAGAGGCAGGCTGTTCGGAGCGCCCCCGGGGAGCACCCGTCCCCACTCAGCTGGTCGGGAGCCTTGCCTTGTCTCGTCAACGAGGCTTTTAGGATTCTCCCTCGTGAATGATGAGCAGGAAAAGTGTGGAATATTTACAGTTTTTGTTATGTTGCGTTTAAAAGGACAGTATAGGTTTTTAAAAGGAAATACAGGCATAGGTGGCTTCTGGAATGCATCGTGTATGCCAGGTAGACCACAGTCAGACCCGCGGCCCGGCCCCGCCCACCTCCTCCAGAGCAGACAGACGGATGGCCAGGTGTTTGAGGCCTGTGGTGGGCTGAGGCTCCACCCCTCGCTTCACCCCTTGCCTTGCAGCCTGTTGGGATTTCTGATCGGGACGCAGCCCCCTCCCTCCCACCAGGCTCGAGCTCTGGGGCTTGTCAGGTGCAGCCCTACTCGGGGCCGCAGGCTGGCCACCTGGCCATCTCCAGCCAGCCTGCGGACAGAGCCACCCGAAGGCACGAATCGTTCCCTGAGTCTCAGGCAACAGTCCCAGCTGTTCGGGGCCTGGGTTCCCTGATTGCTTCTCTGGTTTTCCAGTTGGCTTCTCAGCTGGAAAATATAAAATAGCCCCTCCTGGAGAGCAAATCTCTTGGCAACAGAGCAATAACACATTTCACTAAGTTCTGCTAACTTTAAAAAGCTTGCAATGATGATGGATTAAAATGAGGCCTTTTAAACTACAAACAACCTTTTTACGAAGCTGACCTGCTCCAGAGGACGGCGAGTCACACGCACCTTCACTGTGCAGGGGTTGCTCGTGTGACTTTCCCAGGTTTTATCCCTTTCCTCTTTTTCTGCTTCCCCCCAAAACAAAACTAAAGAGGATTCTTTGGCGGTAGCTGGGGTGGCCAGCTGGTGCATTGATCTGTGAGGACCAGAGAGAAAGCACCGTTTCCCTGGGGCTGCTGCCTCTGTCCTCAGACTGTGGCCGCTGTGCCCACGGCTGATGGTGAGACGTGAACAGAAGGGGCGCATCTGTGGTCGCCCACGGCAGACTGTCACCTGAGTGTGATCAGGTGCCAGCCGCCTGTGTCCGAGTGTTGTTAGGGACCTGGGTCCCTGCCTCCTGTGGATGTGCCCCTCCCTCCACTCTCATCCTGTTTTGATTTTCTAGATATTAGGACCAAGAAAGATTTTTCTAAATTATTAGTAAATGAGGCAGTTTCTAGCAAAGCTGCTTTTGAGACTTCTCCTCATCCCGGGTGGGAGACCACAAAACATGTGCTGCAGCTTCATTCTGTCTGCATCTCCACCCCTAAGTCGTCCACATGTTCAGCGTTTCCGGGACAGCCCTGCGCCGAGAGTCAAAACCCGCAGCCTGGCAATGGCATTTGTTTAATAACCGTACAGACGTGTTTTTTAATTAAGTTTGTTTAGTAGTTTTTTAGTATGTTCTTTTCACTGAACCATCGCAGGCGTGCTCGTACCAGTGTTGACACTGGGTGTTGTGTGTTACATTGGGTCCATTCCTCCTATGTCTTTGGTCGTTGTCCGTGCCCTTGTAAACAAACACTTGAACCAGGCTTCTGAATCTGGTCATCTGCTTACTTACGTTGATACTTAGAGATGTAGAGATCTCTGGCTTTCAAGGAAATTTCCACTACTGAGTGGCATAAAAAAGGCTTTTTTAAAAAAGAATTCTGATAGTCATAATTTCCTGCATATCAGCATTAAAATCATCTGCCTTGGAAAGCTGAGAATTCTCTTGCACAATCCAAAATGTGTCTTCAATTTGTGAGTCAAACAGTAAAAAATTGCTGCACGAGGAATATCATCCACGTGGAGCCGTGCTCGTCGCCGCCCTTGAAATACTTTCCGCAGACTGGTGGGCTTTCCCTCCTGTGCGGCGCTGACTGTCCCATGGATGGTCATTTATAGACGGGCCAGAGGGGATCAAAGAAACGCAACATGTCTTTTTACATCTGTCCAGGGGGTGTGCTTCCTGATGCATGAAAGTATTTTCACTGTTCCCCTGGGTTGGAAAAATTAAACAAGGATGTTATTACAGGTAGAAACCCTCCTGTCTTTTTGCCTTTGACCAACATTGTGCTAAGGGCTCTGTTCTTTTCCAAAACACGTACATGCCCTGGTTGGGACCTCTTTGTTTTCTTAGTTTATAAATAAGAACGTCCCAGCTCCCCTGAAGAGCCTGCCTACTTCTCTATCCTGGCTGAGGGGCTGAGAGGAGAGTCACGAGGTTGCCCTGACCATCGCTTGGCTTACTCACCCTGCAGCTCAGGGTGTAAAACCTCCCAGTTTGCTGCCTCTGTAGTATCTCCTCCTCTTCTCCTGAGGGCTGAGATTCTGAGTTTGATGGTCACTGAGTCCATGCCTAGATGTCCAAACTGAGTTGGAAACTGTTCTAATTGGAAAAGTGTTTGGTTTTTTTTGTTTCCAGTTTTCATCAGAGGAAAACTGGCATTCAGCTGATGTGCTATTTCTAGACTGCAGATGTGTGAGTAGCGTCTGCACCCGCCCAGGGCGGTGTTGTGGGCACCACGTTGCAGAGGGCCACAGTGAGAGTGACTTTCCCACACTGAAAAACTTGAAAATTATATCAATAATTGTCTATATCAGAACCAAATTATATGTGCTTTACACCAA
Organism: Hyperoodon ampullatus; assembly: GCF_949752795.1. NCBI lineage: Eukaryota > Metazoa > Chordata > Mammalia > Artiodactyla > Ziphiidae > Hyperoodon > Hyperoodon ampullatus. Next base: position 688,994 of record NC_136915.1, on the reverse strand, counting down.
ACAAAACTGCGGAGAACTAAAAGTACATTGTGCAAAATGTCTATAGTGTTTTGTATTTCACTTATTTCAGTATTTATGTGATTAGATGAATTCTTTCTAGAAAATGGTGGTTAAATAATTGAGTCACTGTTAATTCTGCTATGGTAATACATCGATGCTGTACAGTGAATCCTGTGGATGCCCCCTGGTTATTTTTGTCTAAATTAAGCCACCATGGTAGCAACTATCTAGGACTCTTGTTCTTTAAAAGTAAAATAAATGTTCAGCGTGTACTTTGTTTTCTTCCTTGTGTAACTCTCCAGTGTTCGCGCTACTGAAATGAACAAGGGTGGGTTCTTATTGCCTTCACCCCTTTTCAGCGTGAAGGGAGTGAAAAAATTGGTTTTTTCCTGTCACCAAAAACTCAGGAAGCAAAACAAACGCTTGGATACAGAAAGTAAACATTTCTTTCCGGGAAGAGAAAGAATTCCAATTCCACCGCCCTTTCTGTGCCCCAATTTCCTGTCACATTTTTCTCCATTTTCCATTTCAGGTCCAGTGAATGTGGGTATTCGTTTACCGTTCTCTTTCCCGAGGTTCTCGAGGCTGAACTGCCAGTTTTCTGTGACCACCAAGGTCCGCAGAGTAACCGGAGCCAGGGAAGAGAACTTCATTCTAAGAGCCTCAACAGGTTAGAAGCCGCACCTCACGATGAGGGAGTGCACGGACTTTGAGGGCCCCCCTCCCCCGCCTTAGCACAGCTTAAAACCCTGTGGCAACCGCTCTCCCCGCCCCGGTCTGGCGGGAGGTCTTCCGTAGGCAAGATTCGGAGTCCACCGCGCCACCGCCGGGGTCGGGGTCACGGGGACGGGGAGAAAGAGCGCAACACCGGGCACCCGACCAGGCCAAGCCCGGACTTGCGCCGAACCCGAGCTGCCAGCAGGGACTCGCCCCGCCCCGGCACACCGGGTGTCGTCAGCAGTCGGCGCCGAAGCCCGTAATGACGCGCTAGCGCGCGCCCGGCACTCTGCGCAGGTCTGGTGTCGGCGGCGGGGGGGCCCGCCGCGTGGGGGGTGGGGGGGCCCGCCCCCGGTCGTCATCAGCCCGAGCCGACGCAGGAAGTGACGACGCTCCTGGCGCGCGCCGGGCGGTTTCTCCTCAGGCTCCGGGACCGGCGGCGGCGGCGGCGGCGTAGGGGTGAGTGGCGGCGGGCCGGGCGGGGCGGAGCGGGGCGGGGTAGGGGCGCGGCCGGCTCACCTAAACTCTCGGATCCCGGCGGGCCTCGGGCGCGTGGGCCGGGGGGGGCGACACTCCCCGCTACCTCGGCCCGGCGCGGAACTCGGGGTGGAGGAGGCGGCGGGCCCAGGAGCTCCCCGAGCCAACTTCTGCCGGGCCGAACGCCGGGCTAGCGCGACTGAACCCCAAGAACCGGGAACCCGCGGCCTGGTCTGCGAGCGCGCCCTCGGAGCAACCACCCAGGCCTCCCCATATCCCGTGCTGGGGCTGCAGCCGTCCGATGGGCCAGTGGCCCACGCAGCCCAAGTCGTCTTTCTTTCTTTTTTAAAAAAAATATATTTTATTTATTTATTCATTTATTTTTGGCTGTATAGGGCCTTCGTTGCTGCGCGCGGGCTTTCTCTAGTTGCGGCGAGCGGGGGCTACTCTTCTTTGCGGTGCGCGGGCTTCTCACTGCGGTGGCTTCTCTTGTTGCGGAGCAGGGTCTCTAGGCGCGCGGGCTTCAGTAGTTGTAGCTCGCGGCCTCAGTAGTTGTGGCGCACGGGCTTAGTTGCTCCGCGGCATGTGGGATCTTCCCGGACCAGGGCTCGAACCCGTGTCGGCAGGCGGATTCTTAACCACTGCGCCATCAGGGAAGCCCCCAGGTCGTCTTTCTAATAAATCCTCCTGACGGCAAAAACAGTGCTTGGTGAGTGCCAGGTACTGAGCTACGAGCTTTACCTGGGTGCTCTCATTGAATCCCCAGTGATGCTGTCATATAGGTGGTTTTCTTACCGTTTATGGAATGGTAAGCTGAGATGAAGTAACTAGCCCTGGACAGCACAGGAATGACAGCAAAGAGATTGGAATCCAAGTGGTCATTTTCCAGAGCCCATCACTTTTTTTTAAATCTTTCTTTCTAGTATTTTAGTTTTTCTAAAATCGAAGTATAGTTGATTTACAATGTTGTGTTAGTTTCTGCTGTACAGCAAAGTGATTCAGTCATACATGTATATACGTTCTTTTTTATTTTCTTTTCTGTTACGGATTTATCACAGGAAATTGTATATATAGTGCCCTGTGCTCTACAGTAGGACCTTGTTGTTTATCCGTCCTGTGTATAATAGTTTGCTTCTGCTGACCCCAAACTCTCAGTCCTTCCCTCCCCCCCCCCACCACAATCACAAGTCTGTTTTCTATGTCTGTGACTGTTTCTGTTTTCTAGGTAAGTTCATTTGTGTCTTTTTTGGGGGGGGGGCACACGTGGCTTCTGAGATCTTAGTTCCCTGACAAGGGATTGAACCCAGGCCCCAGCAGTGAAAGCGCCGAGTACTAACCACTGGACTGCCAGGGAATTCCCATTTGTGTCATATTTTAGTTGCCACATATAAGTGATATCACACGGTATTTGTCTTTCTCTTTCTGACTTAGTTTACTTAGTGTGACAATCTCGGTCCATCCAAGTTGCTGCAAATGGCATTATTTCTTTCTATTTTTAAAATTTTAATAATACATTTTATTTAACCCAATATTTCTAAAGTATTACTATTTCCCATGTAATAATCAGTGTAAAATTATTAATGAGGTATTTTACATTTTTTACACAAAGTCTTTGAAATCCAGTGTGTATTTTGTACTTACAGCACAGCTTAATTCAGACTGGCCACAGTTGAAGTGCTCAATAGCTACATGTGGCTAGTGGCTACCATTCTGGACAGCAGTTAATTTAAGGTGTGAATTCTGTACACAGTTATAATCTCAGACAAGTAGAGGTCATTTCCAACTGTACCCATGGACAAATTGATAGTGAATTCATGTTTGGAATATTAATTGTATAGCATTTGGACATGGAAAATTTATTCTTGAATTATGAATAAGTGGTTTAAGCAAACCCGATTATTGCATATTATTACATGCAGCTACGGAAATAGGCACTTCCACATATTACCACATTTAATCCTTTCAAAAAACACCTGGTAAAGGATCGTTATCGAGATCGAAACAGACCTGTGCCCAAAATCCACTTCACCCTTCTTCTAGTTTGCCTTTCTGAAAGGCAGAGAGTGGAACGCTGAATACTGTGTTTCCCAGACTCCCGTGAGACTGGCGTTCTCAATGTGATTTAGATTCAGCCAGTCAGATACACATACGTGAGATTTGAAGGCTGGAAGTGAGGCAGAGACTGCATTTGAGGGGGGCGCATTTTTGCCATTTCTACAGGCACAGGAACCGATTTTTTGGCAGCAGAATTAAAGAGACATGCCATTGTCCAGTCTCTACCTGTGGATATTGAGAAGCAGGGTCCTGGGCATCCATGTTGCTGGGGCAGATCAGAGCAAATACAGCATGGCTCTGGAGTCAGTGGCAGTAGTGGCAGTGGCTTTCTAATTAAGTGGACTTTTGAAAGTTGTGGTTTCCCAAAGATAGCCATAGATTCTGTGCGTCGTAGAACATTCTGCATCCTAATGGGGTGCTCTGGTGGTCTTTGAGCAGTTGTCTTCCAGTTCCAGTCCCATCCTTCCAAACTCTGGGGTGCTGGAGCTGGGGCTGCTCACTGCGTCTCCGCTTTGCCATCTGGAGCCCGTATAGGTTCTACCAATAGGAGGTAATAGAGGCTTGTCTTGGGTGTCCACAAGATGAGTAGATCTCCACACCTGCCCACGAGGATCTGGAAAGTTTATATAGAGGCCTTAACGGGGTTCATTCGCATATGTAGTCCAAATAGTCTCAGTAACACATTGCTCTCTCCAGGCAGCATCCTTGAAAATGTATTTCATTCTTTTTTATGGCTTAGTAGTAGTCCATTGTATATACGTACCACATCTTTATCCATTCATCTGTCGATGGATATTTAGGTTGCTTCCATATCTTGGCTATTGTAAATAGTGCTGCTATGAACATGGGGGAGGGGGTGTGTGTATCCTTTTTAATTATAGTTTTGCCTGGATATATGCCCAGGAGTGGGATTGCTGGTTGTTCTATTTTTAGTTTTCTGAGGAACCTCCATACTGTTCTGTGTAGTGGCTGAGCCAACTTACATTCTTACTAACAGTGTAGGAAGTTTCCCTTTTTTCCACACCCTCTCTAGCATTTGTTATTGATGGCCATTCTGACAGGTGCGAGGTGGTACCTTGTTGTAGTTTTGATTTGCATTTCTCTAATAATTATCGATGTTGAGCATCTTTACGTGTGCCTATTGGCCATTTGTTTTCTTCTTTGGAGAAATGTCTATTTAGGTCTTCTGTCCTTTTTTTTTGCGGTACGCGGGCCTCTCACTGTTGTGGCCTCTCCCATTGTGGACCACAGGCTCCAGACGCGCAGGCTCAGCGGCCATGGCTCATGGGCCCAGCCGCTCCGCGGCATGTGGGATCTTCCCGGACCGGGCACGAACCCGTGTCCCCTGCATCGGCAGGCGGACTCTCAACCACTGCGCCACCAGGGAAGCCCTTCTGTCCTTTTTTCAATTGGGTGGTTTGGTTTTTTGTTGTTGAGTTGTATGAGCTGTTTGTATATTTTGCAAATTAAGCCCTGTCAGTCACATCGTTTGCAGATGTTTTCAGCCAGTCCTTAGGTTGTCTTTTCATTTTGTTTATGGTTTCCTTTGCTTTGTAAAAGCTTGTAAGTTTGATTAGGTTCTATTTGTTTATTTTTGCTTTATTTCTGTTGCCTTGGGAGACTGACCTAAGAAAACACTGGTGCCATTTATGTCAGAGAATGTTTTGCCTGTGATCTCTTCTAGGAGTTTTAGAGTGTCATGTCTTCTGTTTAAATCTGTAAGCCATTTTGAGTTTATTTTTGTGTATGGTGTGAGGGTGTGTTCTAACTTCATTGATTTACATGCAGCTGCCCAGCTTTCCCAGCACCGCTTGCTGAAGAGACTGTGTTTTTCCTATTGTATATTCTTGCCTCTTTTGTTGAAGATTAATTGACCATAGGTGTGTGGGTTTATTTCTGGCAGAGCCCATCCCTCTTAACAAAGATTTGTACTGAAGCTCTCAAAAGTGGCAAGGCAAAAGTGTTCAGAAACAGCATAGCATCAAACCACAGTTTGCTGTGTCCTGACACAGTTTGAATTCTTTGTCTTTTTTGCAGTGTTTTAACTCAAATGGGTGATGAAAAGGACTCTTGGAAAGTGAAAACTTTAGATGAAATTCTTCAGGAAAAGAAACGACGGAAGGAACAAGAGGAGAAAGCAGAGATAAAACGCTTAAAAAATGTAAGCCATGTTTTTTAAGTAAGTGTTTTTTTTAAAGGAGATTTAATTTCTTTGCCCTCATTTTTCCATTAGAACAACGCTTCTTCGGTGAAGTTCTTTTGTACTTCCAAATGTCACAGGTGAGCCCAAAATCTATTCTAAAAATTAACAAAAACATTCAGTTACTCAGTTTACTTTGACAGCAGATCGATAACATACTAAAGCTGCATATAGATGACCACAGCTACATGGAAAATAAAGTATTTTGAACCTAAAATCACTAGAGTGCGGTTGGGCTTATGTTTCTCGTTTTATCATTATATTCATGACACCATTTCCAAGTATTTTTAGTATAGTAGGAAGCTGCCTTGAAATTAGTATTATTGTTTTACACCTTTCTTGGTTTGCCTAATAACATAGGAAAACTTTAGTAATTTGATAAGGGGCATTGAAAGAAATGCCTCTTCTGATAAGTTTAGCAGCAGACCTTTCTTACGTATTTATGAGTACTTTTTGAGATACTGTAAAGTATTAGGTGTATAAAATATGCTTTAAGGCTCAGTTCTGGCTAATATAAACAGCTAACATACTTGTCACAGAGTCTGATGTCCCCTGTCATATACGCTGGTGTTAAATTTCTCAGGTTCTGGGTTACAGAGAGTTATATGAAATTCTGATGTCACGGGATTTGAATGAAAGTTTTTTATATTTTATAACATTGGTCCACTCAAAGTTTGAGTGTATGAAAGTTTGTTTTCAGATATTGGCAAGGTTTGAGTATTATTAAAAATAGGCTTATCTGTAAGGAAAATTACTTTCTCCTTGCTTCTTAGTCTGATGACCGGGATTCCAAGCGGGATTCCCTTGAGGAGGGGGAGCTGAGGGACCACCGCATGGAGATAACGATAAGGAACTCGCCGTATAGAAGAGAGGACTCCATGGAAGACAGGTGAGAGGGCGGTGGCCCTGGAGGAGCCCGCCGGCTGCAGGTGCACTCACCTGAGGAGACAGGCTGAGCCCCGTGACAAGGCCGTGGTCCTGGCTGGCCCTTCTCAGTGTTATTTTGAAAGTTTGAGGTCATGACCTGAGGTTTACCTCTAGATTGAAATGACTCTTGTGTGGTGTCAGTTACCAGCTCTCCCCTCTTCTTAGGAAAAGCCTGAGCATGTGTTCCTTTCTTTGTGATCATTCTGCAGTGAAGTGAACACCATTCACATGGTACATTTAAAGAATTCTGCTGTATGTTTGTGATGATTTGTATAATTACTGTCTAAAATTATCTACAAATAAACCAAAGTAGCTGCTGAAAGATACTTGGAGCAAGACCTTGAAGCAGAAATGGTCCTACCGAGGTCTGTATGTTCTGACGTTTCTTCCCGTGCTGTGCTTTCTCCTCACTTGTTTTCTTCTCATGTCCATCATCAAGCAGTTAAAAACAGCATAACCAGAAATTAAGGCAAAAAGGCATAGGGTGTGAATTCTCCCAAGATCTTGGTTATATAATCAGTTGAAAATATTGTTAAATGACCTTTTGAGATCATTGTTTGATTAAAATTGTGGGACCTTTTTTTTTTTTTTTTTTTTTTTTGCGGTACGCGGGCCTCTCACTGCTGTGGCCTCTCCTGCCGCGGAGCACAGGCTCTGGATGCGCAGGCTCAGTAGTCATGGCTCACGGAGCCAGCCGCTCTGCGGCACGTGGGATCCCCCCAGACCGGGCACGAACCCGTGTCCCCTGCATCGGCAGGCGGACTCCCAACCACTGCGCCACCAGGGAAGCCCAAAATTGTGGGACCTTTTTTAACAACTTTATTATGGTGTAAATGACAAACTGCACAGATTTCAGGTGTGCGGTTTGATACGTTTTTATATACCTGTAAACTATCCCCACGACCAAGATCATGAATACCCTCAAGGTTCCTCCAAGAGGCCTTTTTGTTCCATGTTTCACATTTATTCCCCACTTAACACTTTTCATCTGAATCTGTATTTAATATACAGTTTGGGCTTAGGTTTCATAATGAACATCATCTTCTGGCTGATGGTTGAGGTTCACCTGTCTGTTCTGAGCCCTTCGTCTCCCTGGGTTGAAGACACTCCACGATAGCCCGGTGCTCCTCACATTACTTTCTCAGGCGTGATGTAATGCTGTGGTGTCTATTGCAGAGGAGAGGAAGATGATTCTTTGGCTATCAAACCACCCCAGCAAATGTCTCGGAAAGAAAAAGCTCATCACAGGAAAGACGAAAAGAGAAAAGAGAAACGTAGGCATCGTAGCCATTCCGCGGAAGGGGGTACTGAGCATTCGTTTTCTTTTGTGTTGTGTCAGATGCGCTCGTTCCTATGTCACGATCTGCTGCCTTCTCCAGAGCACAGCTGACAGCGAAGAGCATGAAATGTTAGCTAAAAACATAAATTCATTGTGGATCATTCTGAATAGATACTTTGTTTTCCTTCTGTGTTTTCTTCTGTGTGTTTCCCCCTCATTGCATTGTTCTGGAGTAGTTTGTCTACCTACAAAATTGTCTTAATTCAACAAGGGAAAACACAGTCTTCAATGCTAAATTGCTTTAACTAAGAAACAGATGCTTGATAAAACTGAAATAATGGATTTCATCTCATACCAGTATTAAAGAGCTTCTTAGGGGTGTTGGGAAAACTGGGCCTGGGGCCTGATTTAAATCTCATTGTTAAACTCAGTTGGCTAACGTGGTGTATAACGTGATGTAGAAACTAAAAGGAGATAAGCTTTGTCCTGTATCCTTTACAAGCAGTGATTTCTTTTTAAATCGTGAAACTAATACAGTCTAATCACAGTTTATTTAATACAGAAAATTAGAAAGAAAGATGGGGATCACGGTTCTATTCGGTGATAATCACATTATTTTTGTTTTTTTCTTAACTGGAGGCTTACTGCATAGAGTTTTATATTTTCATCCTCTTTTTTTTTTTAACAGAAAGTCATGATTGTTTCTCCAAGTCAATGATTAGATATTTTTTCTTTTCTTCACTGGGTATTTTCAAGTTGAGTTTCTAGAGGTTAAGCTTCTTCGTGTGACACGTCCTGGTTCCCCCTAGGGAAGCACGCCCGAGTGAAGGAGAAGGAGAGGGAGCACGAGCGCCGCAAGCGTCACCGAGAGGAGCAGGACAAGGCCCGCCGGGAGTGGGAGCGGCAGAAGAGGAGGGAGCTGGCGCGGGAGCACTCCCGGCGGGAGAGGTGAGGCCGCGCCCCGTGGCAGCCTGTGCGATGGGCCTGCAGGGGGGGGTGCTGCTGGACAGAGCTGGGGGTCCAAGAGGAATCGAGAGGCGAGGGGCGAAGGCTTGGGCTGGACATACAGCAGTGGGGGAAGGAGAGAGAGGAAGAGGGGTGGCAGGTGGCTGGAGGAGGGGGGCGGCTGTCCACACCCGGGCCCGGCGCCCCCAGCGAGGAGGGCAAGGGCTGCTGTCCAGGCCCGGGTGGAGCCATTCTGGGGGCGTGTGAGTCCTGAGGCAGAGTCAGTGCGGGGAGGCCTGGGGTGTGGGCGATCCCCTGTCTTCTCACTCGGCAGGTGTGTGCTGGGCACCTGCTCTGTTTCAGGGGGCCTTGTCCAGAAAGACCAACAAGATATGTTGCTTAGGGTTGTCTGGGGTCGCAGCAGAAATAGACTCTGGTTCTTCCAAACAAGAAACAAAAGGAGAAGTGACAAAGGCAATCCCAGAGGCCTTGAAATGGCCTGGGAGCTGGGACACCAGACTCCTGGGCCTTTGTCTCCAGGTGCCTCTGTGTGGGCTTAGAGTTCCAGGAGAGAGCGTCTGTTCACTCCAAATCTGTTCCGCGTGGCCCAGGTGTGAATCCTAGGGCCACCTCTGGGTCCTGCGGTCATCTCCAGAGAGAGCTTGAGAGCTGGGCTGCTCTACAGAAGGGAAGTAGCGGGCTGGAAGGTGGTGACATTCCCAGCAGCCAGGGCCGAACAGAGGGCAGGTACAGCAGGTGTGAGGAGAGCCTTCGTTCTCAGGACTCAGGGAGTGTGAGAGATGCGGCTGAGAGGTTGGGGTCTAAGGCCACTGTGAGGCCAGCAGAGCCTTCAGTGCCCTGGCTGATGGCACATGACACACCCACGTTTGCTAAGCCCTGTGCTCTGTCCACTGTGGTCCAGTCACACAGCTGTGCAGACACAGTGGTGACCCCAAGGAAGCCAAGCTTGAAAATATAGAGGCGCACGTGGAAAAATGCAGCAGTGGCCACATTGTTCAAGGGAGACAAGTGTTCACAGGGTTATTAGCCCAGCGGCTTACTAAATAGCAACAACTGGGAGGAAAAATTCAAGTGCAGGGTTGCTGCAAGATGTTACCTAGAATGTCCAGTTTTCAACAAGAAGTTCTGAGACATACAAAGACATAAGGTTTGACCCCGTATTAAGGAAGAAAGACATAGTAGACAGCATTTCCAGATTTGGCAAAGACTTGGAAGCAGGAACTTGAAGATGGAGCAACAGACTTCATGCCTTCTGAAGACAGAGAGGAAAGGATCTTCAATCTCAAGATCTGTGGGACAGCATCCAGTGCATCCAGTGCATCCAGTGCACCAGCACGCGTGTGGCGTGTGGGAGGGAAGGGGGGGCACACAGGTGGCTTTTAAATAATGACTTGAGTACTTCCCACATTTGATGAAAACCGTTTTATGTACACATCCGAGAAACTCAGTGAGCCCCAGGTAGGATAAGTACAAAGTCACAGTCACACCGGGGAAGCTAGTGAGAAATTCATGAGGGGCAGCAGCGAGCGGGGTGCTTCTCATCAGAAACCGGGGGCCACAGGCAAGAACTCGGCCAGCCTCAGAAGTGAGGGGCACATAAAGGCCTTCCCAGGTGAACAGAGGCTGGGGGACAGGTGCACACATCACTGCAGCCACAGCAGCAGGACATGCATTGCCCTAAGAGCTCCTGGGATGAGTTTTCAACAGAGACCGTGTGCCAGGCTGTGGAACAAATCTCAAATTTAAAAGAATTGAGGCCATACAAAGTATGCCCTCTTATCACAGAAGAATTCAATTAGAAGTCAGCAACAGGGCTTCCCTGGTGGCACGGGTTAAGAATCCGCCTGCCGATGCAGGGGACACGGGTTCGAGCCCTGGTCCAGGAAAATCCCACATGCCGCGGAGCAACTAAGCCTGTGCACCACAGCTACTGAGCCTGCGCTCTAGAGCCCGTGAGCCACAACTGCGGAAGTCTACGCGCTTAGAGCCCGTGCTCCACAACACGAGAAGCCACCACAATGAGAAGCCCGCGCACCGCAACAAAGAGCAGCCGCCACTCGCCGCAACTAGAGAAAGCCCGCGCGCAGCAACAAAGACCCAACACAGCCAAAAACAAATTTCTATATAAAAAAAAAAAAAGCAACAGAACGAAACCTGGGGAAATCCTCAAATGTTGGGAATCTAACAACCCGTTTGTGAAAAGCCCATGGCCCGAAGAAAAAATTGTAAGGAAAAACAAAATATTTTGAACTTTTTTTTTTTTTTTGGTTGCGACGCAAAGCTTGTAGGATCTTAGTTCCCTGACTAGGGATCAAACCCAGGCCCCAGCAGTGGAAGCGCCAAGTCCTAACCACTGGACCACCAGGGAATTCCCTGAAAATATTTTGAACAAGATGAGAGCAAAGACAACGTGTCAAAACCTAGGGATGCAGCTCCAGCTGTGCTTGGAGTGAAGCGTTTCAGGTGTAAGCAGCTAAACCAGAAAGCAGAAAAGGAAGTTGTCGAATCAATAACCTAACCTTCTACCCAAAGAAACCAGAAAAAAAGCAAACTCATCCCAAAGCAAGCCGAAGAGACGTTGGGAAATGCAGAGCAGGCAGAAGCAGGCTTGGGAGGCGGGGGACGGGGGACAGGGGTGGCCACGGGCGGTACGATCAGTGGATGCTGGGATGGCTTGTGATGGTTGCCCGATTCCAGGGATGTGTTCAGAGAAACTGAGCTCGCTGGTTGAATTCAATATGTAAGTTATACCTCCACTTTTTGTTTGTTTTGCCATACTGCGCGGCATGAAACCAAAACCTCACCCCCTGCACTGGAAGTGCGGCGGCTTAACCACTGGGCCGCCAGGGAAGTCTCCTTCCGCTTTTATTTGGGGATAGTTTGGACTCACTGGCATTTATAAAATAGTGTGTGGAGCCCAGTAGCCTTGGTCCGGCCCCTCCAGTGGTGACGTCTGTGTGGGCAGCACTGGCGGCCCTGGTTGCGCTCACACCGTTTTTTGCTTGTGCTCATTTCTGTGTGTATAATGCTGCCTTTTTTGCTTAACGTGTTCGCTTTTCAAGTTGTATTTGGACTTAACCCTGTAGGGACCTGAGAGTTAACAGACTGATGAGTTTTCATCTTCGGCGTCCGGTGCTGCCGACCCCACGTGTTTCGGTCACTGGTCACTGGTATTTCCTGACCCCCACACGACAGCTGGCCCCAGGAGCCCCAGGGCGCCCGGCCCAGGGCTGTGGCTGCCCCGCCCTTCCTCAGATGGGCTCTCCCACCCCCTGGGGGCCCAGGAAGACTTGGCTTCTGGTAGCGGTGGATTTACATTGTGTGCACAGAGGGAAATCCTCTTGGCGAGTCTCGGTAGAGCTGGCGAGCAGAATGTTCTGGAGCCGGTGGGGTTTCCGCCCCAGGCAGTCGTTGCCTCCTTGTACCGGCGCTTGGTTCCCAGGACGCGCATGCGTGTATGTTCTGCTTTTAAAAAGCTCTCTGCAGGTTGAACAGCCCAGAGAAGTAGTTTATAAACGCGAGCAAAAAAGCACTGGGGGCAAAAAGAACTGCCTGTTCCGGGGGGAAAATGTGGCGTGTGCTGGTTCCAGGGACCGCCTCGAGCAGTTAGAAAGGAAGCGAGAACGGGAGCGCAAGATGCGGGAGCAGCAGAAGGAGCAGAGGGAGCAGAAGGAGCGGGAGCGGCGGGCCGAGGAGCGGCGCAAGGAGCGGGAGGCCCGGCGGGAAGGTGGGGGCGGGGCGGGGGCGGGGCCCGGCGGGGGCGGGGCGAGGGGCGGGGCCCGGCCACCCTGCGGCTCCTGGGTTGGGGGCTGTCTGGGGTCCACACACTGGGGGTCAGGCCCAGGCTGGAGAGGTGGGTTCTGGCCCCCTGCCTTTTGACCAATAGGGAGCAGTCTAGAAAGCCCACCTGGGTCCTCTGGTCGCTTCCTGTGCTCCATTCTGGTGCTGGGGAGGGCTGGGGGGGTGGCGTGTGTGCCATGGGAAAGGGGGCTGCCGGCACCACCTCCTTTCTGTTCTCGTGCGCAGTGTCTGCACATCACCGGACAGCGAGAGAGGACTATGGCGACAAGGTGAAAGCCAGCCACTGGAGTCGGAGCCCACTCCGGCCGCCTCGAGAGAGGTTTGAGCTGGGGGACAGCCGGAAGCCAGGTGAGGCTGCACAGCGCTAGCTGGGCCAGCGTGTGGCGGTCTTGGCGAGGGGCGTTTGGGCACAGAAAGTGGCTGCTGCTTCGCATCACGATGCGCTAAACGCTTCCGTGGTGCGTGAGAGGGACTCTGTACGAAATAAGTTTATCAGCTCAAACGTTTGTTACTGGTCCTTTGAAGAGTTGTCTTCCTCCCGGGTATCTGGGTGAGCTGTTCCTCATACAAACCGAAGTTAGTCTTCGTATGAGAAGCGCCATCGAATCTTGTTAGTTTCAGCTGTTTTCCCACATTCACCTTCGATGGTTTGTTCCATAAGTAAAAGAAGAGAAAGTGGAAGAGAGAGACCTGCTGTCCGACCTGCAGGACGTCAGCGGCAGCGAGAGGAGGACCAGCTCGGCGGAGTCCTCATCAGGTAGCCGCTCGCCCGGCCCCGCCCAGGCCCGTGGCCCCCCGGGGCCGAAGCTCACTGCTGGCTGTTTCTTTCCTGAAGCGGAGTCAGGGTCAGGTTCCGAGGAGGAGGAGGAAGAGGAGGAAGAGGAGGAGGAGGAAGAAGAGGGGAGCAGCAGCGAAGAGTCGGAGGGGGAGGAGGAGGAGGAGGAGGAGGAGGAGACCGGGAGCAACTCCGAGGACGCGTCTGGACAGTCCGCCGGTGAGCGCGCCCGCACGCGGTTTAAGTCCGTAAGAGCGTAGGAGCTGCAGGTGGGTGACTTGAAATCTCAGTAAAAATGTATCCAGATTGAACACGCCTGGCTGTGTGGGGCTTACACGAGGCTCCCGCGTCGACGACATAGGGCGCCCCTTGCCTCCTTGTCAGCTAAAGTGGACCGCGCTTCTGCTTGGGGGGGCTCTGAGCTGACACCTGTTTCCTTTACAGAGGAAGTGAGTGAAGAAGAAATGAGTGAAGAGGAGGAGCGAGAGAATGAAAACCACGTCCTGGTTGGTGAGCGGCCCCCCGAGTGGGGCTTCACCGCCTCCTCGTCTGCCCCTGACCAGGGTGCTGACCCACGTTTGAGTCGTGAGCAGGGCAGCGACCTAAGAAATAACCTTTCTCAGAGGCACATCGTGCCCCGGGAGCTACAGGGAGCGCCGGGCTGGTGCGTCCCAGGACCCAGCTGGCTCGCGGGGAGCTGCTTCCCCCGGCACCCCGCACTTGGCCGCTTGGGCCCGTGGGGGCCGGCGTCCCTTAGAAGGGACAGTGCTGAATGAGCGCCATCCTGAGGGTGCTGGGCTCGGACACCAGGGGAGGCTGGGAAACGCCAGCTCGACTCTGACCACAGGGCCGTTGCTGACCAGGTTCTGCATGGCCTCCGCAGGCAGCCAGGCCAAGCCCTCTGGCCAGTGGCCGCAAGTTCTGGGGGGCCTTGGAGCTCGCAACCGGTCAGTGGCTCACAGTGGTCCCAGCCCGGCCAGTGGCCCCAAGACGCAGTGCCCTCTGTCCAGAGCGATGGGACGCGCAGCCCGTGCCTGGCCCCCCCGGGGCTCTCAATATGGCTTCTTCCTGCACTTGCTGTCTCCCCCCAGAACGGGTGGGGTAGCCACACTCGCTCGTTCTTGGTTTGTAATTGGGTTGAACTTTTGAAGTTCCAGAGTCACGATTTGACCGCGATTCTGGAGAGAGCGAGGAGGGGGAAGAGGAGGTGGGCGAGGCCACCCCGCAGAGCAGCGCCCTCACCGAGGGCGACTTCGTGCCCGACTCCCCAGCCCTGTCGCCCATCGAGCTCAAACAGGAGCTGCCCAAGTACCTGCCAGCCCTGCAGGTCAGGTGCCCCCCCTGCCCCAGGCCTGGCTCTGCTTTGCTGCTCGTGGACGGGGCCGGTTGCTGAGAGCAGAAGCCGGGTCCGCGCTGTGGGTGTCTGTCACTGGGCGGGCCCGGCCACCGGCCTCTCACCTGTCCCCGATCGTGGTCCGGCCTCTTGTCCAGCAGTCTTGGGGGGAGGACAGTTCCTGCGTCCGCAGCCAGGACGCCCGCCAGGGGCCCCATGTGGAGGGGGCGGGCAGCCTGGCAGGCGGTCAGCTCTGCGGCCACTTCTGCCTCGGCCTGGGCTGGGTGGGCACCTGCTCCTCTCGCCCGGCCGCTGTGCAGGGGTCGGAGGGCAGTGCTATGAGTCAGCCCACGTTCTCTGTTGGGAAAAGTCGGTAACAGCGATGCTGGAGGGAGGGGGTTTGGAGAGGGCAGGTCACCAGAGGGTGAGCGGCCTCAGGTGCTCCGGGCGCCCCAAGGCCAGTGGCCCAGCCCCGAGGGCCGCCCCAGCTCCTGGGGGTTTCCTGTGCCAGCTGGGGGTGCAGTGCACAGGGCCACTCCTGTCCCACCCTCATCTTAGGAGGACGTGGCTGGAGGTGGCGGGGTGGGGGGTTGCCCAGGGCCGGCTTTTGGATAAAGGGGCACGTGCTCACTGAAGCGAGGAGAGCATTCCCAGGCCGCTGCCCAC